>NC_052314.1:14546060-15146060 GCF_016432855.1 Salvelinus namaycush
CTGTCTTTCAAAGATAATTAGTAAAAATCCAAATAACTTCACAGATCTTCATTGTAAAGGGTTTAAACACTGTTTCCCATGCTTGTTCAATGAATCATAAACAATTAATGAACATGCACCTCTGGAACGGTCGTTAAGACACTCACAGCTTACAGACGGTAGGCAATTAAGGTCACAGTTATGAAAATGTAAGACACTAAAGAGGCCTTTCTACTGACTCTGAAAAACACCAAAAGAAAGATGCTCAGGGTCGATGCTCATCTGCGTGAATGTGCCTAAGGCATGCTGCAAGGAGGCATGAGGACTGCAGATGTGGCCAGGGCAACAAATTTCAATATCCGTACTGTGAGACGCCTAAGACAACGCTACAGGGAGACAGGATGGACAGCTGATCGTCCTCGCGGTGGCAGACCACGTGTAACAACACCTGCACAGGATCGGTACATCCGAACATCACACCTGCGAGACAGGTACAGGATGGCAACAACATCTGCCCGAGTTACACCAGGAACGCACAATCCCTCCATCAGTGCTCAGACTGTCTGCAATAGGCTGAGAGAGGCTGGACTGAGGGCTTGTAGGCCTGTTGTAAAGCAGGTCCTCACCAGACGACACCGGCAACAACGTCGCCTATGGGCACAAACCCACCGTCGCTGGACCAGACAGGACTGGCAAAAAGTGCTCTTCACTGACAAGTCGCGGTTTTGTCTCACCAGGGGTGATGGTCGGATGTGGAGGGTCCGTCATGGTCTGGGGCGGTGTGTCACAGCATCATCGGACTGAGCTTGTTGTCATTGCAAACAATCTCAACGCTGTGCGTTACAGGGAAGACATTCTCTCTCATGTGGTACCCTTCCTGCAGGCTCATCCTGACATGACCCTCCATCATGACAATGCCACCAGCCATACTGCTCATTCTGTGAGTGATTTTCTGCAAGACAGGAATGTCAGTGTTCAGCCATGGCCAGCAAAGAGCCCGGATCTCAATCCCATTGAGCATGTCTGGGACCTGTTGGATCGGAGGGTGAGGGCTAGGGCCATTCCCTCACAGAAATGTCCGGGAACTTGCAGGTGCCTTGGTGGAAGAGCGGGGTAACATCTCACAGCAAGAACTGGCAAATCTGGTGCAGTCCACGAGGAGGGGATGCACTGCAGTACTTAATGCAGTACTTAACACCAGATACTGACTGTTACTTTTGATTTAGACCCTCCCTTTGTTCAGGGACACATTATTCCATTTCTGTTAGTCACATGTGTAACGCTCTAGGTGTCGGGGTGTGTGAAATCAGACGCAGGAACAGCAGAGCTTCAATACGGTGATTTTAATTCCCAACCGGCAAACCAAAATGTCCAACACGGACTTACTGGGTGTCAAAAACACCTGTCTACAAACACGGAGACAAAACCAGTACATAATACACGAACCACTCCCGAAATCCAAAGTAACAGACGAACAATCCCGCACAAAGAAGCAGACAGGCTGGCTGACTAATAAAGCCACACTAATTACCAATTCCCTCAAACCAGGTGATACAAATAAACACATAAGGAGGGGGAGGAAAAAGAGTCAGTAGCAGCTAGTAGGCCGGTGACGACGACCGCCGAGCGCCACCCGAACGGGAAGGAGAGCCTGCCTCGGTTGAAGTCGTGACAACATGTCTGTGGAACTTGTTCAGTTTATGTCTCAGTTGTTGAATCTTGTTATGTTCATACAAATATTTACACATGTTAAGTTTGCTGAAAATAAACGCAGTTGACAGTGAGAGGACGTTTCTTATATACCACTTTGAAGGTTCCATCAAGACTTCTATAGATGGGACTGAATTACTTTCTCTGTCCTTGAATTTCTATGGGCTTGTTGCTGTTTGCCTGTCTAGGTGCTATGGGGACACTGACTTTCACTGACAGGTCCTTTCTCTCTCTACCACTCTCTTCTGTTGGGCCATCCCTTCCGTGACTTTTATTAGCCAGTGGTTTTCTGGGCCGTTCAGTTTCACTTCCCTGTCTGAGAGCTGTCTGAACATCATCACACATTCCTCTAAGTTTAATGGTTAATTACACATATGGAATTAGTTTATTGTTTATGGGCCGTAATGGAAAAACACACTGTCTCACTCCATTGGGCCGATCTTCTTATTTCGGTGTCGGTCCCTTCACTTTTTCTTTTTACTCAAACCAGAACGCAAAACGTTTTCACTCAACAGTGAAGTATGTTTAACCAGTGCATCTGTGCCATATGTCATGTCTATGAAATGTAAAGCAAACAAATCTGAAGCCTTCTGATTATCATCAATATGATGACTGGGTGCTTTTTCGCCTATGTGAAACATCTGATCAGACTGGATAAAAGCTGGGATCTATGTAAACCCACACCCACGTCCCATATCCCTTTGAGTTTGTGCCATTGTTACCTGACATTACAATACAGTGACGTGTACAGATTGGTTACTGTGTAAGTGACTAGTACTTAAAAGGGCTATGGTGTGATTGGAGGGTCTCCTTATAGCATATGCCAGGCAGCAGGCGGTGGGTTATGTGGGTCAGAAGTGGCTTAAGCCTTTGAAAAAGGGATGTGGTCTGAAACATTTCCTGTCTGGCCTTGGCCTTTCCTTTAGTCAGGAAGTGTAATAGTTATAAGTGCCGTCATGATGCAGTGTGACGGGTGTTTAAAGGGCTCTGGGTGAAAGTGGACTCTTGTAGCCTATTCCCTCCTCAAACTGACCTGCTGACCTTGTCTATGTCTCAAATCAATCAATCCACGATTATAGAGCTGAGCAACCAATCCAATGCTAACATTGCTAACGGGACATGAGCTGTATTTGTTGGGCATAATCCCCAGACCCCCCCATGGAGGGCAGACAAATAAAAATCCCATTTCCTCTTTTTCATCTGTGTTATTAATAGCAGTGGGGTGTGTTGTCTGAGAAGTGCCAGTGAAACGACGTCTGTGGGCAGGCAGTTAAAACTCAGGGAGAGGAGAGCCCAGCCTGGCCCAGTGTGGGTGAACTAACTATCACCTCCTGTATGCTCATCACCCAGCCAGGCAGATCGATGCTGTGTTTGCTCTGTCTTGTCTATGTGCAAGCTCACACTCCCACTGCCTCTAGAAAATAAGCCCAAGTTTGAACACATCCCATTCTCTTCCCCTGTCTTCACTGATAAACACAAGCAAGCACACACAGGTAAACACACACTCAATAAATACAAGCACACACACATACACTCCCTCCCACCCTCTCCATCCAGCCTAGGGGAAGGAGGCAGCCAAGCCATGGATCCATGAATTCCTCATAACGCAATCTGTCGGCTGATCAATAATTCAATTCTGTCTGTGAGCAAGCATGTCTGGATCCAATCTCACCTGCACCTCCCCTCGGCCTCCTCTTAACAAGGTGGGCATTCTGTCCTTGAGCTGAGTTGGGCTTAGCAGTGTATGTGTGTGTCCACTGGTCAGTGTGTATGTGTAGGTAGCTTAGCCAGTAACCAAAAGGTCGCTGGTTCAAATCCCTGAGCCGACTGAGTGAAAAATCTGTCGACATACCCTTGTGCAAGGCACTTAACTCTAATTGCTCCTGTAAGTCGCTCTGGATAAGAGTGTCTGACTAAAATGTGTGTCAGTGTCCATGGCTGTGTGTGTATGAATGTGTGTCCACGGCGGAGTGTGTGTGTCCACGGCGGAGTGTGTGTGTCCACGGCGGAGTGTGTCCACGGCGGAGTGTGTGTGTGTCCACGGCGGAGTGTGTGTGTGTGTGTCCACAGCAGTGTGTGCATGATGTCTCTTCCTCCAGGCGGTTGGGGGATCTCGGTGTGGAGCCTGTGTAGGGGCAGCGGCTAAGTCCTCTGATTAGCAGGGCCCAGGCAGGCAGAGTGGGGGGAGTAGGAGGGGGAAGCTGGGTTTAGTTGGGGCTCACCACACCGGTCCATTCATCCCTTTCCAGCCCATGCCTCAGGGCAGCGCTACCACACAGCATCTAACCAGTTACAGTCAGGGTTCCAGTCATCGGATACAGACGTTTTTCAATGTCCTCTACTTTCTCTCTCTCCCAATATCCCACTCTCCTCTCTCTCCCCTGCTCCTTTCCATACTACTCACGCCCTAATCTCGCCCACCAGCCCGCTCTCTCTGTCGAGACGTCTGGTTTCACAGCACCTCAGAGTGGGACTTGAATGGCAGTCTATGGCAGGAGCGGCCAAAACAGCCGGCAGTTTTAATTGGCTGATCTCTGTCCATCAGCATCTAGCATCTCCCCCTCTTTGTGGATTTCAGTGCACGAGCATCGCAAGTAATGGGCCAAATAAGGAAATGAGTTCGGGAAATTGGAAAGTATGCATGTAAGAAATAGTTTTCATATATAAACTTTATATGCCTGAGTTCAGAATCAATTGGGATCTCCAAAAACAATATGGTCGCTGTGATAGAGTGGCTATTTTCGCAATTTTTTAAAGTCCCATTTAATACAGCTGGAGCAAGCTTGATCCCTCTCCCGCCTCGATTTTAACCACACCCCTTTCAAGTCCCACTTTGAGGCATAGTGTTACCAGGCTCTTTGCGCCAGCAATTCGAGCCTGGGGTCGAGGTTACATGTGCCCTAATCAGCTGTCAACTACCAGACCTCTTTTTATCCCCCTCAGTGGCTTATCAAAAGATACACTAAGTTTCACTCCAACTGTGAGTCTTGCTCCTACACTGCCCGGTCTGCTAGCAGTCTACTTCCTTGTTTGTGACTCTCTTTCAGGATGTTATCAAAGGCCTTGAGATGACCAGGATCCCTAGCCCACTTCCAGCCAAGGAGAAACCTGGAGACATGACAGGGTACTTCAGAAGGCTGGATTGTGGCTTTAGACTGGACAGTCTCCTCTTGTTCCCCTCGCCGGGTTCTGTACTCTGTCCCCTGTGTGTCTCTCGCTTTAAAACCCCCAGCTTCTTGATAAAACAATGGCAGTAAACTTCTCTTCCTACTGATAACCACACTTTATCTAAAAGTAGGTAGCACTCTCATTCTATTCACCCTCTCTCTCTCAATTCAATTCAAGGGCTTTATTGGCAGGGGAAACATATGTTAACATTGCCAAAGCAAGTGAAGTAGATAATAAGCAAAAGTGAAATAAACAATAGAAATTAACAGTAACAGTATCTCTCTCTCTGTCCTGAAATGCGAGGAGGCTGTATTGTGTGAAATCAGTAGCGGTGAGCTGGGTTTTTTTCTCTGTTTTCCCGGCCGGGCCCAGTGGAGAGGAGTGATTGCAGTGGGGCTGCCTTGCAGTGGGGCTGCCTTGCTGCCTGGTGTTTATCTGCTGACTGTCATTTCCATTAAGCATGCTGTCTTCACCAGCCTGTCTCCCCTCTCCTCTCCTGGCCGTGCCTGGGCTCAGCTCTGCTCTCACAGAAATGCTTGCCCACAACTACAGGGGAGATTTCAGAGGAGGATTTTGGTCATTCCTGTGGCTTATTTTCCTCAGATGTTCTTTTTTTTTTGTGTGTGGAAGTTGTGGTATTGTGTTTTTGTTGAGCGAGTGTGTGGAAGTTGTGTTTTTGTTGAGTGAGATTGTGGTATTGTGTTTTTGTTGTGAGATTGTGGTATTGTGTTTTTGTTGAGTGAGATTGTGGTATTGTGTTTTTGTTGAGTGAGATTGTGGTATTGTGTTTTTGTTGAGTGAGATTGTGGTATTGTGTTTTTGTTGAGTGTGTGGAAGTTGTGGTATTGTGTTTTTGTTGAGTGTGTGGAAGTTGTGGTACTGTGTTTTTGTTGAGTGTGTGGAAGTTGTGGTATTGTGTTTTTGTTGAGTGTGTGGAAGTTGTGGTATTGTGTTTTTGTTGAGTGTGTGGAAGTTGTGGTATTGTGTTTTTGTTGAGTGTGTGGAAGTTGTGGTACTGTGTTTTTGTTGAGTGTGTGGAAGTTGTGGTATTGTGTTTTTGTTGAGTGTGTGGAAGTTGTGGTACTGTGTTTTTGTTGAGTGTGTGGAAGTTGTGGTATTGTGTTTTTGTTGAGTGTGTGGAAGTTGTGGTATTGTGTTTTTGTTGAGTGTGTGGAAGTTGTGGTAGTGTTTTTGTTGAGTGTGTGGAAGTTGTGGTATTGTGTTTTTGTTGAGTGTGTGGAAGTTGTGGTATTGTGTTTTTGTTGAGTGTGTGGAAGTTGTGGTACTGTGTTTTTGTTGAGTGTGTGGAAGTTGTGGTATTGTGTTTTTGTTGAGTGTGTGGAAGTTGTGGTATTGTGTTTTTGTTGAGTGTGTGGAAGTTGTGGTATTGTGTTTTTGTTGAGTGTGTGGAAGTTGTGGTATTGTGTTTTTGTTGAGTGTGTGGAAGTTGTGGTATTGTGTTTTTGTTGAGTGTGTGGAAGTTGTGGTATTGTGTTTTTGTTGAGTGTGTGGAAGTTGTGGTATTGTGTTTTTGTTGAGTGTGTGGAAGTTGTGGTATTGTCTCTGTTGGTGTAACTAGAGCCTACATTCAACTCTTCCTGTCCTTTGTGGGACATGTTTCCTCTTGCTCAATCAATTACAAATGATTGAAATTTACTACAAAAAGCCAATTAAGGATAATCTTGTATGCAAATTAGGTTCATGTGGTTTTGTTTTGTTCTCACATTTTGTTAATCTTCCCTGGGCAGTATATCAGTGCCTAAAATACAGGTTCACAGGAATAGTAGTGTCTGTTTTATAAGCGTAGCAACAGCCTTCTAAAGGGCACTGCAGTGCCTCCAGTTTTCAAGGTCTGTTTAGTGGAATAATTAGCTCTTTAATTAACAAAATCAGTTTAGAATATTAGAACCTCTTTATCTGCAGTCATGTCACACACACAAATACAATTATGACTGATTGTGGGCTGCTATTGTCAACTTGCTCATAATCATTTGTTACTTTTGGCTTATAAATCATGCTATTTTCCCCATTAGCCCTCCCCCAACACAATACATACCCCTTCTCATTCCCCCATGTTACTGTTTTTATTAATGAGTGGCGTTGAGACCCACAGCATGGGTTTGGAGTGCTACTGGTGTATTGAGCAGCCTGTTCCTGGTCTGTGTTGCTGTGAAAGAGCCCCAGGGGCTTCATATCAGTCTCTAGTCCCTCTCATCTCATCCCAGTCCAGACACACTCTGACTCTGGAATGACAAACATCTCCATGGCGCTCGCTCAAACCTGAGTAGGCCCTGGCATCTAAACACACACATACTCGGCTCTCATGTGTATCCCAGAGTGTGGGCTGTGGTAATGATACGGTTCTTCTGGCCCTCTCTCTCTTCTCTCAGCAGAGTTTAGAGGCGTTAGATCCGTTTCACAGCCCTGTGTGTGACAGAGAGAGAGAGCTCTTACCTGAAGGTGTGCAATCAACCCACAGTGGGAGACACTGTGATCTCATAGTGCCACAAGCAGAATCCCTCTTCATTTGAAAAAGGATTAGCTTGTGTTTGCTGTTTTCTTTTAGCTCCATCTCATACCAGCCTGACTTTAGAATGTTATAGAACAATCATGATGTTTTCATGTCCTATCTTTGGGAGAATTACTCACCCTCTCCAACATTCTGGAACTGGCGTCTGGTTAGATGCCAATTATTATTGCATTGTTTACATTGGTTGTCCAGAGTGGGAAAGGTTGCAGAGGAACCAATTACAGAGGTAGGCTTGCTCACAGAGCGTAGCGCGGCCGGCGGTTTGATGGCTATTGACTGAGCTATAGTCACAGCTTGGTTGTTATTGTTGGTGCGGGGCGACTCTTGGCATGTGCCATAAGGCCAGCACGGTTGGTTGTCCTCCCAAACCGGTTGAAGGCTGTTCAGAGCAGGCAGAGGGTGGGAACTGATGCTCCATACAGAAACACTGACAGCCGGGGAGTTACAAGCCACGAGACTCTCGCAATACAACCTATAAAAAAAAAAAATCGGACTTAATGCCCAATGTGAACATTTTCACAATTTGTATGGTAATCAGTGTAAATTATATTTATCTTAATTAGGGCTGACCCATTTAGTCGACTGGTCGATTGTTCGGTCGATAGGCTGTTGGCCGACCAATTTTTTGTTGTTGTTGAGCAGTGGCAAATATATAAAAATGTATGTCTGATTTGACGCCTGTCTCAGTGGACTAATCAATTTGAGGCCACGGGGAAGGCACACCAGTATCACGTTTACCTTTAATTTCCATAGTTTCTAATCTACAATGTTTGTTTGGTTACGGTAATTTCTGTTAATGAATTCAATATATTATTATTCCAGTCTTTAACAGTTGTCACTGTAGGAGTGGACTTGTTGTTTACAGAGCGCATAACCCAGGCTACACTTGTGAGAGAAAAGTGATGGTTTATTTCATTCCATTTATGAGTTGTCAATTTATTCATTTTGTTTGGAGCGCTCCTGTCAATCTTGATTAAGGACACGCACCTGATTTAAGCATAGAAGTAGCACTAGGCTAACTGATCTGCTCACAAATGTAGGCCTATACATGTGCCCATTTGGGGATCTGATACTATTTCAGACTGTCAACTCACCATCACTGTGGAGCTTCTCAAAGTCATTTTTTCTTTGCCTCAAAGAGCAAGTAACAAAGTCTGTTTTTACATCATTTCAGAATGACAATAGTTCCTCAATGTAGCCTATTTGAAAAATCTTTCCAGCTCTCTCCCTTTCGATAACCACTCAGCATGAAAGGGGGGAAAAAATGTCATGCTCTGATCCGGTGGAAATGACATAAAATAGGCCTACATGATTACTTCTTATCCCTTACGCAAATTGCCTACAGCTGTGTATGTTTGTCAGGAGCTCACTGGCTCAGGAAACTCTGGGGGCAAAGAATATTTTATACAATGTTGCAAGTTTGCAAGCACCAGCTTTGGGCTGGACCAAGTTAATAGTTGATACAATGTTTATCAAGTTACTTGCAGACAGGCCATGCTTAACCAATGTGATTTTATAGGATATTTATTTGTATCAGGATATTTTCTACCTGCAGGCTGCAATGTTTTTATTTGTTGGCTTTATGTAGGCTATTTTTACAATGGCAAAAGAAGTTACTTTTAGATTTGTCATTTTCGTTTAGATAGAATTTTGATTAACCACATGACATTAATTTTGAGGTATGAAGACTTTATTATAAATGATATTAAACTGTTTCATGAAAATGTGCATATGAAAATCATAAATTACACGCAGATCTGTAGAAATGGTACGATATCTTGGCACTCCAAATGGAAAAGGTTGCCAACCGCTGGTGTAGCCTATTACTGGCAACTTCAGGAGCATAATGGCAGAATCTGCAAAAGCCAGCGGGAGGAGGAGGGTCGGGTCGGGAACAGGTTTGTTTCTTCTGGTTAGGCTATATTGATCTCTGGCTCCCTCTTTAGTAATTTGTGTGTCTTCATTTTTAAATCGCAGTGCTTAAAGCATCAGACAAGCTCAGTAAACCTACATTTAGGGTGTGTTTATATATGGAGAAATACCTGTTGAAAAATGTCGCCCAAACAGATAAATGGAAAAATACCTGTTTAAAAATATTGACCAATAATTGGTCGAAAGAACAGACGACTCTCGTTCGACCAAGATTGTTGTTATTGGGGACAACCCTAATCTTAATGTGATAAACCGTCTATTGGGATCTGAATAATCAAATTAATCTTGGAACATAAGGATAGTTGTCCTGTGGTATGAGTTATGACTAGAAATTATAACTCCAACACACTAGTGATCTTGATGCTCCACAAACCCTATTTAACCAATGTTTTGCTCTCATTAGACCTTCATAGGGGTTTTTCCAGAGTTGTGAAGGTTCCTTCTCTCTGAGGAGAGTTGTGAAGGTTCCTTCTCTCTGAGGAGAGTTGTGAAGGTTCCTTCTCTCTGAGGAGAGTTGTGAAGGTTCCTTCTCTCTGAGGAGAGTTGTGAAGGTTCCTTCTCTCTGAGGAGAGTTGTGAAGGTTCCTTCTCTCTGAGGAGAGTTGTGAAGGTTCCTTCTCTCTGAGGAGAGTTGTGAAGGTTCCTTCTCCCTGTCTGAGGAGAGTTGTGAAGGTTCCTTCTCCCTGTCTGAGGAGAATCAGTGTCCCAATGTCACTGATCATGTGACTGAGTCCGATAGATGATGTGGATCTTGTGTTACTATTTATTTAATTATTATTTTTAACTCTGCATTGTTGGGAGGGGCTCGTAAGCAAGCATTTCACGGTAAAGTCTACACCAGTTGTATTCGCCACATGTGACGAATAAAAATCGATTTGATGTGGTTAGGGACCATTAGTCAGTGATCTCTGTCTGTTTACTTTACTGTGCTGGGAGTTCTGATGGCGCAAGGCAAGTGTTCATTGAAGTAGGTTTTCTTGTCCTTGAGTATTAACCAACCCACATACAACAGTATGTGGACACCCCTTCAAATGAGTGGATTCGGCTATTTCAGCCACACCCGTTCCTGAGAGGTGTATAAAATCGAGCATGCAGCCATGCAATCTCCATAGACAAACATCGGCAGTAGAATGGCCTTACTAAAGAGCTCAGTGACTTTCAATGTGGCACCATCACAGGATACCACCTTTCCAACAAGTCAGTTCGTCAAATTTCTGCCATGTTAGAGCTGCCCCGGTCAACTGTAAGTGCTGTTATTGTGAAGTGGAAATGTCTAGGAGCAACAACGGCTCAACCGCGAATTGGTAGGACACACAAGCTCACCGAAAGGGACCGCCGAGGGCTGAAGAGCACAGCGCGTAAAAACACAGAGTTCCAAACTGCCTCTGGAAGCAACAACAGCACAAGAACTGTTCTTCGGGAGCGTCATGAAATGAGAAGCCGCGCACAAGCCTAAGATCACCATGCACAATTCCAAGCATCGGCTGAAGTGATGTAAAGCTTGCCGCAATTGGACTCCTGAGTAGTGGAAACACATTCTCTGGAGGGATGAATCACGCTTCACCATCTGGCAGTCCGACGGACGAATCTGGGTTTTGCGGATACCAGGAGACGCTTCCTGCCCTAATGCATAGTGTAAAGTTTGGTTTGAGGAGGAATAATTGTCTGGGGTGGTTTTTCATGGTTCGGGCCCCTTAGTTCCAGTGAAGGGAAATCTTAACGCTACAGCATACCATGAGATTCGAGACAATTTTGTACGCCCAACTTTGTGGCAACTGTTTGGGGAAGGCCATTTCCTGTTTCAGCATGACAATGCCCCCGTGCACAAATCAAGGTCCGTACAAAAATGGTTTGTCGAGATTGGTGTGGAAGAACTTGACTGGCCTGCACAGAGCCCTGAGCTCAACCCCATCGAACACCTTAGGGATTCATTGAAACACTGACTCCGAACCAGGCCTAATTGCCCAACATCAGTGCCCAACCTCACTAATGTTCTTGTGGCTGAATGGAAGTAAGTCCCCACATCTAGTAGAAAGCCTTCCCAGAATAGTGGAGGTTGTTATAGCAGCAAAGGCGGGACCAACACCATATTAATGCCCATGATTTTGGAATGAGATGTTCGACACGCCGACTTTTGGTTATGTAGTGTATCATGCATTTCAAGGGAAGCATTTGTTGTCTGATTTTCTCGTCGGTATGTACGGTAATGTTCCTCAATAATATTGGGCCGCGGGTCCTAATCAGGTAACTAAGGAATGCGACTCAGTGATTTTCCAGAGTCCCGCCACATCGACCGTGGATAAAAAAAAATATTTGATGCATGCTTGCTCTCGGCCCTTCAGTTTGTTAGCCTGACTGTATCCAATCAGAGAGGCTGCGTTGGTTATCTGAGAAGTTGAATGAAACAGCTGCCCAGCTCTCCTAGAGCTTTCCTATAGCGTCTCTTAGCCTGGCTCACGTAGTCCTCCTTGGTCTTTGAGAATGTCATGTCATGTTCCTCCTACCGTGTCAGACATTGGCTATGTCCCAAATGGCTCCCTAGTCCCTATTTAGTGAACTACTTTCGACTAGGGCCCATAGGGCTCTGGTTAAAATTAGTGCACTATATGGGGACTAGGGTGCCATTTCGGACGCAGACAGTCTCTCCACTCTAATGGCCCCTGGCCTTGATCCAGTGTTATCCCTGTCTGAACCTAGCTGCCTGGGCCAGGGGCCACAGAGAACAAGCAGTCTTACCTGGATCAGCCCAGCACACACAGCTGCACAACCAGCCTCCACAATGTGTAAGGCATTTTGGGATTACACTACGAGCTGTTTTCAAAGGGCCAAGGCCAGAAACAGTCAGCTCTGCTCGCTCAGCTGGCACTTGCACTAATGGAGCACCAGAGCTTTCTGAGCAAAGCCGTTTAGCCACAGAGGGGATTTCACTTCACAAACTAGCCACATGGAAATGTCTTTTCCTCCTGTCCCTCTTTGACTCGGTACTGGTTTTGAGATCAAGCACACGTACTACGACTTTGACAGCAGCGCCTGCTGTCAGTGTAGCGGCCGGCCCGGCAGTCATGCCCTAATCTGTGATGTCACCTACTTCATGTCCATGGCCCTCCATGTCTGGCCACCAGCCCCCTTGACCCACGTCACTGTGATATCCCTGTCATATGGGCTAATCTGTTTGTTCCAAGGGCATTAACCTATTAGGGATGGATGGGTGCTTTGTCATCCAGCCCTGGTTAGTCAGTCCGCTGAGTGTGTGTGTATGTCTGTGTGCTGTAATCACAGCCTGTGTGTGTGTGTGTGTGTGTGTGAGTGCTGTAATCACGTCCGGTGTGTGTGTGTGTGTGTGTACAGCTAAATGAAGATAAAAACAAGTGTGAATGAGCCTCAGGCCCCACCATATTACCACTATCCAATCTCATCTCGAGTTAACAGAGTTTATAGACTAGGCTATACTTCACACCATCAGTTGCTGAACGTTTGCTGCTCATAGGTTGGAAATGGAATTGTGGATAAAAACGAACTGTTCCCTCTAATTGTTCATGGTGAGTGGAGAAATGAGTGAGGAGGAGGAAAATATGTCTATTGTACAGCTACAGTCTCTCATACAATTTCAGTGAAGCGAAAGAACAAAAGGAGGAACCGGTCTGCCATGAATGATTAATTGGTTGCTGTTAGCGGTAACCGTCATCATCATCACCTGCTCTCAAAAGGTAGTGAATAAAAAAGAAGCTGCTCTGCAAAATGTTGCCTAGTGCAAGGATAACGAGACAACAGCGGAAGGACTGTTCACTTCCTCTGGCGAAGGATTTGAACAAAAATGTGCCAAGAGCGAGTTGATGCCAAGAGACTGTTTTGTTTTTACCTGAGTTAGTTGGGCCAGGACATAGTTAGCGGCCGGTGTGTGTGTGTTTGCATGAGGTAACTGCGGCCAGTGTGTGTGTGTGCGTACATTGCATTGCGCTGCCCAGACACATCTGCCGTTGGTTGGTTCTTTAATTAGTTTTGCCTGGCGTAGGGACTGCTGTGAAATCTCTGGTGTTTAATAATAACAGCCAGACAACAGGCATTCATCCACCTCTAAATGCAACAGAGGAGAGGACACTTGTTTAACTAAACGCCCTAACACCATTATGCACTCTTAGAAAAATGGGTTCCAAAAGGTTTCTTTGGCTGTCCCCATAGGAGAACTCTTTTTGGTTCCAGGTAGAACCGTCAGTGGAAAGGGTTCTACATGGAACCCAAAAGAGTTCTTCAAAGGGTTCTCCTATGGGGACAGCTGAAGAACTGTTTTAGATAGCACCTTTTATTCCTAAGAGTGCAGACTGAACCTCTTGTTTCCAAACATGTGCCAGACAAACTCATCCACACTGAGGTGTGCTCAAACAGGAATCCGCTCAGATTCTGGCTTCTCTCAGCCTTGCCATACTCTCTCCTTTTCTCCTCTTCTTTCTCGTCCGTCAAGGTATAAATATGTGATGCACCCGACCCAAATTCCAACATTCTCTGATATAGACAAGGGGTGTGTCCTAAATGGCACCCTAAACCCTACATAGTGCACTACTTTTAACGGTCAAAAGTAGTACACTATGTAGGGAATAGAGTGCTATTTGGAATACATACAGGCTTTTCTTTCCTGGATGTCGTCCCTGTTCTGTTTCATCAGATCAATCTCAGTGAAAACTCTCCCTGGGAAGGTTTTCACTGACTCTTCTCCTCGGTTGTCTTCTCAATCAGAATCAGTAACAGCCCTACCGAGGGAGGCCAATCAGAATCAGTAACAGTCCTACAGAGGGAGGCCAATCAGAATCAGTAACAGCCCTACAAAGGGAGGCCAATCAGAATCAGTAACAGCCCTACAGAGGGAGGCTTCACGGTCTCCCCTGACAAGACGGGTTTATAATCGGCCCACAAATTTCTGCTGATGATTCGATATGAGCCGACAGACACCCCCCCCCCCCCCTCCTCTCTATCCCTTCATCCCTATAGGTCTGTGGCTGTTACCTGACGAGGCTCATTTGTCATCCCCCCCCCCCCCCCCCCCCCCTTCCTGCCCAGCCACCTGACTCCCCCATCGCTACATCAGGGCCATCGGAGCAGAAGACGCCGGCCGCCATGTGGCTGAGTCTGTAGAGAGAGGCTGAGCTGAGCTGAACTGAACAGGATTCAGGATTATTATTGCTGCCTGAGGGGCCCTGTCACTGTCTCAGCAACACCCTGTCCACCCCCCCCCCCCCCCTCTCTCTATCTGTCCGTACTCCCCCCATAGCATGGCTCCTGTGACAGGTTCGCCCCAGGCTCACCCCACCACAGCCCACCCCAACCCTTAGCCCACCCCACAGACCGTATTCTCTAATGGGAATCTTTGCTCCAGCTGTTACCCTCTGTGTGTAGGGGCTTAAAAGCATGTAAACCTATAGTAAGCATAGCCTCATTGTGCAAGCTAAAGGAATACTTAGGTGGTTTGTGTTTGTTAACCAGATTCCCTATCCAGTACTGCAGCAGACTGCACTCAGCACGCTTAGCAAAATGCTAACAGTCCATATCCCTTACCCCGCCTTACTGTCCATATCCCTCATCTAATTCCATAACAAGTTCCTATTTTGGGGGATTGGCTCCCTCTCTCCACTCAGTGGAGGAGATTGCAAAGATTTGGGGAGGCTTGACCAGATTAAATACATGGCTGCTGAAAGAATAGCTCTCTTTCAATATCCCATTTGTGTTCTCATTGTTGCCTGAAATTCCTCGTTTTTTCCCCGTCCCTTTGTTTGCTCTGCCTTTCCAGTTGGTATCTGGCCAGTGATTGATAAGCATGAATCCTTGACGTGGCGAGCGAGAGCACCCGGCGATGGCGGCCGTGTGTGTGTGTGTGGAGGGACTGGTTTGGGAGAGGAGATGGGATGCAGCTCCTGTCATTGTTTATCTACCTTGCAACTTCCAGATGGTGCCCAGTATAAAGAATCCACTTCCTGACACGCTCTCTTTCCCCTCGTTACCATCTCGCCCTCTCTCTTTCCCTTGGCTCTCAGGAGTATGGACTTGTTTTCAGGGACAGAACACAAGGTGAGGGACAGATTGGGATTGGGGCACTTCCGGAATGTGAGTGTGTGAGAGGAAGAGTGTGTCTTTTATGCATGTAACTGCCACACTTTGTGTGGGTGTATGAACGGTTGTGAATGTGTGTGCATTTGTGTGTCTCTGCACACATCTGTGTATGTACTCTCTGTGTGTGCGTGTGAGCACTCAGCACTGCCACATTCTTTTCGAGATCATTGGATCACAAAATCTCGTCTTGTGCTCCAATCGAGTTGCCTGGTTCGTCCTTTGGCTGGGATTGATGGATAGTCAATTCCAAAGCGCGAGGTAATCACACGGTGTTAGCCGCCACCGATCCAAACTCTTATCTAGCTCTCCCTCTGCCAGCACATCGTAAATGAGTACAGGGACTAGCAGCATTGTTCTGTTGTCCCTCTTCTACGTTCCTCTCTCCTCCATCCTCCAGGGAACTTGTGTTTGTGCTGAAAACAGACACTATGGTACCGTCAGTGAATGTTCCCTCCATATGTTTTTAAATGAATACCATTAGGATAATTAGGTACCTTTTCTCTCCTCTCTCTGCAGGCCTTTTAGTGGTACAGTATTATATTATTGAACCTAGACAGTGGGCCTTGTTAAAGCATCTCTTTTGTTCTGTGCTTGGCTGATGGCTGATGATGTCTGATGGACTCTGTCTGAGGAGGTTACATTGTTCCTCAGTGAGGACTGGGCTAATTGTGTCCTAATGGGGGTTGTTAGCCTTTTACTGTAGGAGACGAGTGGTAAAAGCCGTCAGTCTCTGGGCTCAGCCACATTAACTGCTTCCTGTATGGCTGATTATCCTGTCTGGGTAATGTACCCAGCTACCCCTACCCGTGCAAATGGAGGAACCTGCTGCTAGGCTCTCAAATAACTTTTTTTTTTTTTTTTTTTAGTTATAACAACTCTTTACAGTAGACAGACGGTAGACACATGCACGCAAACACACACAAACCTTTAGACAGACAGACAGTACACACGTGCACGCACGCTCGTACACACTTAAATACACACCCTCTCCAATAGACAAACAGACAGACGGTAGACACCCACACATGCAAACATATACATACATACACACACACACACACACACACACACACACACACACACACACACACACACACACACAGAGCACATTCTGGAGAGCCAATTCAGTGAGAAGAGCGTAGAATGGTGTTGGGCCAATTATATCAGATTAGATCCTATATAAATCCTCTCCCCACTGTTTGAACATAGAGAGGATGGTTGGAATGATCTCTCCTATTCTAGCCTTGTAGACAAGTATAGGGGCAATTCCACAGTAATAGAATTGCGCTGAGACTCAAGATTCTTTACTTAAAATTAGGGTTGTGAAAGTTAACATCGGCCATCCATAGTTCAAATTCAAGCCCCTGCAGCTGACGCCCTAGTTTGACAACCACTTCACTAGCTACCTACTTGTATGACTGAATGATGGAGAATACAAGTAAGGGGCTTTTAAATGGGAAATTCAATTTCAAATCACTCCCAGATGGGTCTCTGGATAAAACCAAAGTAATTTGCATCTACTGCAAGGCTGAATTTGTTAATCACCGAGCCTTCGTTATCATTTACAAGCGAAACACACCGATGACGCCGGAAATACAAGTAACGTTACTAGTAGCGATGTTGGACATCTTCGGCAGGCTAAGCTAGAAGAGTGTGTGCGCGTGAGGCCCATGGACAAGTCGACGAGCAGCAAGCAATAGCCAAGTGGATAGCTACAGCTTGCAGGCCAGTCCACAATGTGGAGGACGAAGGCTTGAGGGATATCATTCGGCTTGCATCGAATGACTCAACGTATGAGTTACCCTCGAGCCACCGTCGTTACAAAAACACACAAGCTGTATGAAAACGAGAGGGCTACGAAAGCGAAGGAGTTGAAACATGCACGTGAGACGACTGGACTTCGGTGAGTTACCACAACTACCTTGGTTACTGCGCACCATATCGATGAAAACTGGAATAACCTGCATTCACACGCTCTGGCCGTAATAAAGACAGAGATGCACTATACTGAAACGTGTGCCGAGCATTTCATGGATGTAGCAAATCAGTGGAACATTGAAAACAAAACAAAGTTACCACACTTTACAGAGACATTGCACGGAAGATGATTGCAGCTGCGAGACATCTGCCTTTTGAACACCTGCCTTGCACCGCGCACAGTCTCCAAAGGTCCATCACAGTGTTCCTACAGAACAGCGGGTTCGACAATGCCCTAGCCAAATCCCGAAAAATTGTTGGGCATTTCAAACACAGCTCACCAAACGCTGCAGAGCTTGGACAACAGCAAGTTGCAAAAGATGGAGTCACTCGTTCAAGATGTCACAACAAGATGGAATTCCACTCTGGAAATGGTGAAGCGTGTCCACAGAAACCAACAACCACTGAGAGATGCTCTGGCCCAACAGAAAATGAACATCACCATGCCAACCACAGATGAACTGGAGGCACTACTGGAGCCCTGCAGGTAATCTACTTTATCACACTATTAGTGTTATAATACAAGTGTGAGTGAGTGAGCTCTTATAATTGACTGAAGTGATTTTGAATTATCTTCCACTGCAGGTACTTGACTGAACTTCTGGGAGGAGAAGAGTACATTTCCTGCTCAGGTGATGGAGAGCTCCGATGATGACACTGTCTACATGGTAAGATTCAAGCTGACATTCACAACAGACCTGAAGAAACGCAAGGAAAACCCTCACGTGGCTGAAGATATCGCCACAGTACTCGACCCAACGTTTAAGGACCCGAAGTGCCTTCCCAGACCTGAGACAGGTGAGCTTTGGTCAGCAACTTGCTGAAGGAAGAGAGGCCTGCACATCAACCTGATAAAGCAACAGAGTCAGAGCCACCAAAGAAGAAACCTGCCCTCTTGTTGAGCTCTTCTGAGTCAAACTTATGTGGAGCATTACAAAGCAGAGCCCAGCATCAACATGGAGGACTGTCCACTACGGTGGTGGTCACAGCATGCAGGGGCACACATCAGGCTGGCCTGCATTGCACAAAGGTACCTGTCAACACCTGCCACATCAGTACCTTGTGAGAGGTTGTTTTCACTCTCTGGGCATATCGTACAGAAGAAGAGAAGCTTTATCATCTGAAAATGTCAACATGCTTGTTTGTCTTAGCAACTGGCTCAGTGAAAAGAAATAGGAGGATGACTGAAATGTATGGTCACAGGTTTATGTTCTGTGGAATTCATTACATTGTTGGACAGGTTTATGCTCTTTGTATCCATAGAGCCAGTTTTTTCTTATAGCCAACCCTTCAATCAGTAATTGGGAGAACAATAATTTGGAGTGGCTGAAGCTTTAACAGTGTGTGTGTGTGTGTGTGTGTGTGTGTGTACTTCAAGAACATTTATGAGGGACTATTAGTAAGTTACAGGACTTTTGTATTGCTTAAGTTATTTATGGTGAATATGCCATTAAAAAGATTCTGATACAAAATATATATTTTTTGTTTCAGGCCCTACATGCCAAAACTCAATCCACTCCTTTTTTTTCAAATGGAAAAATCTTTATCACCAAATTTGAGCAAATAAAAATGTTTGCAATTAATCGTGATTAACTACAGAATTGAATGTGATTAATCGCAATTCATTATTTTAATTGTTTGATAGACCTACTTAAATTTTATGTCAAACAAAAACCATTGATTTCAAAGTTTAACAAACCATACAACTCTATGCACATGGACTACTTTGAAGAATTTAGACTGAACATTTTACAAAAAACACATTTACTGGAAGAACTTGGTAACAGAGAGTAGCAGCAGCGTAAAAGAGGGGTTGGGGGGGGGGGGCACACAATGCAGATAGTCCGGGTAGCCATTTGATAACCTGGTCAGGAGTCTTATGGCTTGTGGGTAAAAACTGTTGAGCTTTTTTGTCCTAGACTTGGGACTCCAGTACCGCTTGCCATGCGGTAGTAGAGAGAACAGTCTATGACTGGGGTGGCTGGGGTCTTTGACCATTTTTAGGGCCTTCCTCTGACACCGCCTGGTGTAGAGGTCCTGGATGCCAGGCAGCTTAGCCCCAGTGATATACTAGGCCGTACGCACTACCCTCTGTAGTGCCTTACGGTCGGAGGCCGAGCAATTGCCATACCTGGCAGTGATGATCTCGATGTTGTGGCTGTAGAACCTTTTGAGGATCTCAGGACCCATGCCAAATCTTTTTAGTTTCCTGAGGGGGAATAGGTTTTATAGTGCCCTCTTCACGACTGTCTGGGTGTGTTTGGACCATTCTAGGTTGTTAGTGATGTGGACACCAAGGAACTTGAAGATCTCAACCTGCTCCACTGCAGCCCCGTCGATGAGAATGGGGGCATACTCGGTCCTCTTTTTCCTGTAGTCCACAATAATCTCCTTAGTCTTGGTTACGTTGAGGGATAGGTTGTTATTCTGGCACCACCCGGCCAGGTCTCTGACCTCCTCCCTATAGGCTGTCTCGTCATTGTCGGTGATCAGGCCTACCACTGTTGTGTCATCTGCAAACTTAATGATGGTGTTGGAGTCGTGCCTGGCCATGCAGTCATGGGTGAACAGCGAGTACAGGAGGGGACTGAGCACGCACCCCTGGGGGGCTCCAGTGTTGAGGATCAGCGTGGCTGATGTGTTGCTACCTACCCTCACCACCTGGGGGCGGCCCGTCAGGAAGTTCAGGATCCAGTTGCAGAGGGAGGTGTTTAGTCCCAGGATCCTTAACTTAGTGAGCTTTGAGGGTACTATGGTGTTGAATGCTGAGCTGTAGTCAATGAATAGCATTCTCACATAAGTGTCTGTCACTCTTAGTTTGTGTGTGTGTTTGGATGCAAGTGCGTGTGTGCACGTAGCTACAGTTGAAGTTGGAAGTTTACATACATCTTAGCCAAATACATTTAAACTCAGTTTTTCACAATTCTTGACATTTAATCCTCGTAAAAATGAAAAATGTGAAATGTCAGAATAATAGTAGAGAGAATGGTTTATTTTTAGCTTTTATTTCTTTCATCACATTCCCAGTGGGTCAGAATTTTACATGCAGTCAATTAGGATTTGGTAGCGTTACCTTTAAATTGTTTAACTTGGGTCAAATACTTCGGGTAGCATTCCACAAGCTTCCCACAATAAGTTGGGTGAATTTTGGCCCATTCCTCCTGACAGAGCTGGTGTAACTGAGTCAGGTTTGTAGGCCTCCTAGCTCCCACATGCTTTTTCAGTTCTGCCCACAAATTTTCTATAGGATTGAGGTCAGGGGTTTGTGATGGCTACTCCAAAAACTTGACTTTGTTGTCCTTAAGCCATTTTGCCACAACTTTGGAAGTATGCTTGGGGTCATTGTCCATTTGGAAGATCCATTTGCTACCAAGCTTTAACTTACTTACCGATGTCTGGAGATGTTGCTTCAATATATCCACATAATTTTCCTACCTCATGATGCCATCTATTTTGTGAAGTGCACCAGTCCCTCCTGCAGCAAAGCACCCCCACAACATGATGCTGCCACCCCCGTGCTTCACGTTGGGATGGTGTTCTTTGGCTTGCAAGCCTCCCCCTTTTTCCTCCAAAGTAACGATGGTCATTATGGCCAAACAGTTCTATTTTTGTTTCATCAGACAAGAGGACATTTCTCCAAAAAGTACGATCTTTGTCTCCATGTGCAGTTGCAAACCGTAGTCTGGCTTTTTTATGGCGGTTTTGGAGCAGTGGCTTCTTCCATGCTGAGCGGCCTTTCAGGTTATGTCGATATAGGACTCGTTTTACTGTGGATATAGATACTTTTGTGCCTGTTTCCTCCAGCATCTTCACAAGGTCCAACAAGGCTGTTGTTCTGGGACTGATTTGCACTTTTCGCACCTAAGTACGTTCAACTCTAGGAGACAGAACGCATCTCCTTCCTGAGCGGTATGACGTCTGTGTGGTCCCGTGGTGTTTATTCTTGCGTACTATTGTTTGTACAGATGAATGTGGTACCTTCAGGTGTTTGGAAATTGCTCCCAACGCTGAACCAGACTTGTGGAGGTCTACATTTTTGTTCTGAGGTCTTGGCTGATTTCTTTTGATTTTCCCATGATGTCAAGCAAAGTGGCACTGTGTTTGAAGGTAGGCCTTGACTCAAATGTTGTCATTTAGCCTAACAGAAGCTTCTAAATCCATAACATCATTTTCTGGAATTTCCCAAGCTGTTTCAAGGCACAGATAACTTACTGTATGTAAACTTCTGACCCACTGGAAATTTGATACAGTGAAATAATCTATAAACAATTGTTGGAAAAAATTACCAGTCATGCACAAAGTAGATGTCCTAACCCACTTGCCAAAACTATAGTTAAAGATATTTGTGGAGTGGTTGAAAAACGAGTTTTATTGACTCCAACCTAAGTGTATGTAAACTTCTGACTTCAACTATACATGTGTGCTCACATTTATGTCTGTAAGTTTGTTTGTGTGTGGAGGTATAGAAGGGGCATTCCTGTTTGGCCTGGTTGTGTAGCTGGCATCCTAACCCACTATAATTAATCACCAGAGGATTAGAGTCCAGCCTCGGCCAGCTCTCCCCTCCTCTCAGCTCCACTAGGAGAGCACTTTCAGCTAGTCACACACGACTGCCCAGCCAAACGTACACAGGCACTGCAAAACACCCACCCACACTGCTGCACTAGTCCATCCTACAGCCTACATCCGTCTCTGCTAAGAGATGAGAAGAGCCAACAGCAGGCCATGTCTGGAAAATCTGGGGTTGGACTGAAAAAAACATGGAACTAAAGTGGTATTGAGACAGGATTGGTTTTACTGGGGGAGGTCAGGTAATGTAATTATGTGGATGAGCAAAAAAAACACAACCGTAGTTTTAGTCCCGGCCGAATCTGCTATGTCGGTAATTTTTTCATGGCAGGAGAGGAACAATTCTAGCCAGAAATAACCTACTGTTTTTTTGGCAAGCTCATATTTCATATGAATGGCCTAGATTTATCAACTGTCACAGTGATGATAAGATGGTGCCGGAGGACAAGGCTGACGTTTTAGGTTTTCCTTACCAATTGTGTTTTTGTTTTTTTTCATTTCTTTACAACTAATTTAACTTATTTTGTACATAATGTTGCTGCAACCGTCTCTTATGACTGAAAATAACTAATGGGCATCAGAACTACGATTATTCACCACGGGCTGGCAGAATCCTTTTTTTTCTTTAATGAGTCCGACGAGCTCGACGTGAATGATATACTGCTCTCCCGGGAACAGGCCCAGATCCCCATCATTTGCGTGAAGAGAAGGCAGAGAAAAAGGGGCCAGAGGGCGGTTTGCCTTCGGAGAATTCGTAGGCGATCGAATAAACCCCCACTTCCCTCCATTCTGCTAGCAAACGTGCAACCTTAGGAAAATAAATTCGATGACCTACGCGGAAGATTAAACTACCAACGGGACATTCAAAAGTGTATCTTATGCTTCACGGAGTTGTGGCTGAACGACAACATTATCAACATGCAGCTGTCTGGTTATACGCTGTATCGGCAGGACAGAACAGCGGCGTCTGGTAAGACAAGGGGCGGCAGACTGTATTTTTGTAAATAACAGCTGGTGCACGAAATTTAAGGAAGTCTCTAAGGTTTTGCTCGCCTGAGGTAGAGTATCTCATGTTAAGCTGTAGACCACACTATCTACCGAGAGAGTTTTCATCTGTATTTTTCATAGCTGTCTACATACCACCAGAGACTGATGCTGGCACTAAGACCGCACTGAATGAGCTGAATCCGGTATAAGCAAATAGGAAAACGCTCACCCAGAGGTGGTGCTCCTAGTAGCCGTGGACTTTAATTCAGCGAAACTTAAATCCGTCGTACCAAATTTCTATCAGCATGTTAAATGTGCAACCAGAGGGAAAAACAACTCTGGACCACCTTTACTCCACACAGAGAGACGCATACAAAGCTTTCCCTCGCACTCCATTTGGCAAATCTGAACATAATTCTATCCTCCTGATTCCTGCTTACAAACAAAAATTAAAGCAGGAAACACCAGTGACTCGATCAATCAAAAAGTGGTCAGATAAAGCAGATGCTAAGCTACAGGACTGTTTTGCTAGCACATGGATTATGTTCCCGGGATTGAGGAGTACACCATTTGCTTCATCAATAAGTGCATCGATGACGTTGTCCCCACAGTGACCGTACTTACATACCCCAACCAGAAACCATGAACTATAGGCAACATCCGCACTGAGCTAAAGGGTAGAGCTGCCGCATTCAAGGAGCGGGACTCTAACCCGGAAGCTTATAAGAAATCCCTCTATGCCCTCCGATGAACCATCAAACAGGCAAAGCATCAAAACATGACTAAGATCGAATCGTACTACACCAGCTCTGACGCTCGTCAGTTGTGACAGGGCTTGCAAACCATTGGACTACAAAGGGAAGCACAGCCGCGAGCTGCCCAGTGACACGAGCCTAACAGACGAGTTAAACTACTTCTATGCTCGCTTCGAGGCAAATAACACTGAAACATGCATGAGAGCATCAGCTGTTCCGGAAGACTGTGTGATCACGCACGCCACAGCCGATGTGAGTAAGACCTTTAAACAGGTCAACATTCACAAGGCCGCTGGGCCAAACGGATTACCAGGACGTACCAGGAGCATGCGCTGACCAACTGGTAAGTGTCTTCAAACATTTTTCAACCTGTCCCTGTCCGAGTCTGTAATACCAACATGTTTTAAGCAGATCACCATAGTGTCTGTGCCCAAGAACACCAAGGTAACCTGCCTAAATGACTACCGACCCGTAGCACTCACATCTGTAGCCAAGAAGTGCTTTGAAAGGCTGGTCATGGCTCACATCAACACCATTATCCCAGAAACCCTAGACCCACTCCAATTTGCATACCGCCCTAACAGATCCACCGATGATGCAATCTCTATTGCACTCCACACCTGGACAGAAGGAACACCTATGTGAGAGTGCTATTCATTGACTACAGCTCAGCATTCAACACCATAGTGCCCTCAATGCTCATCACTAAGCTAAGGACCCTGGGACCTGGACTTGGTCCTGGACTTCCTGATAGGCCGCCCCCAGATGGTAAGGGTAGGTAACAACACATCTGCACTGCTTATCCTCAACACAGGGGCCCCTCGGGGGTGCGTGCTCAGGACCCTCCTGTACTCCCTGTTCACTCATGACGGCAAGGGCAGGCACGACTCCAACACCATCATTAAGTTTGCAGATGACACAACGGGTAGGCCTGATCAACGATGAGACTGCCTATAGGGAGGAGGTCAGAGTCCTGGCCATGTGGTGTCAGGACAAGAACTTCTCCCTCAACATGATCAAGACAAAGGAGATGATTGTGGACTACAGGAAAAAGAGGACTGCGCATGTCCCCATTCTCATCGACGAGGCTGTAGTGGAGCAGGTTGAGAGCTTCAAGCACACCAAGACCGTCGTGAAGAGGGCATGAAAAAAACTGTTCCCCCTCAGGAGACTGAAATGATTTGGCATGGGTCCTCAGATCCTCAAACGGGTCTACAGCTGCACCATCGAGAGAATCCTAACTGGTTGCATCACTGCCTGGTACGGCAACTGCTCGGCCTCCGACCGCAAGGCACTACAGAGGGGAGTGCGTACGACCCAGTACATCACTGGGGCCAAACTTCCTGCCATCTGTACCTCTACACCAGGTGGTGTGAGAAGGCCCTAAAAATTGTCAGACTCCAGCCACCCTAGTCATAAACTGTTCTCTCTGCTACCGCACGGAAAGCAGTACCCGGAGCGCCAAGTCTACGTCCAAGAGGCTTCTAAACAGCTTCTACCCCCAAGCCATAAGACTCCTGAACATCTAATAAAATGCCTACCCAGACTATTTGCATTGCCCCACCCCTTTTACACCGCTGGTACTCTCTGTTATCATCTATGCATAGTCACTTTAATAACTCTACCAACATGTACAGTGGGGCAAAAAAGTATTTAGTCAGCCACCAATTGTGCAAGTTCTCCCACTTAAAAATATGAGAGAGGCCTGTAATTTTCATCATAGGTACACTTCAACTATGACAGACAAAATGAGAAAAATAAATCCAGAAAATCACATTGTAGGATTTTTAATGAATTTATTTGCAAATTATGGTGGAAAATAAGTATTTGGTCACCTACAAACAAGCAAGATTTCTGGCTCTCACAGACCTGTAACTTCTTCTTTAAGAGGCTCCTCTGTCCTCCACTCGTTACCTGTATTAATGGCACCTGTTTGAACTTGTTATCAGTATAAAAGACACCTGTCCACAACCTCAAACAGTCACACTCCAAACTCCACTATGGCCAAGACCAAAGAGCTGTCAAAGGACACCAGAAACAAAATTGTAGACCTGCACCAGGCTGGGAAGACAATCTGCAATAGGTAAGCAGCTTGGTTTGAAGAAATCAACTGTGGGAGCAATTATTAGGAAATGGAAGACATACAAGACCACTGATAATCTCCCTCGATCTGGGGCTCCACGCAAGATCTCACCCCGTGGGGTCAAAATGATCACAAGAACGGTGAGCAAAAATCCCAGAACCACACGGGAGGACCTAGTGAATGACCTGCAGAGAGCTGGGACCAAAGTAACAAAGCCTACCATCAGTAACACACTACGCCGCCAGGGACTCAAATCCTGCAGTGCCAGACGTGTCCCCCTGCTTAAGCCAGTACATGTCCAGGCCCGTCTGAAGTTTGCTAGAGAGCATTTGGATGATCCAGAAGAAGATTGGGAGAATGTCATATGGTCAGATGAAACCAAAATATAACTTTTTGGTAAAGACTCAACTCGTCGTGTTTGGAGGACAAAGAATGCTGAGTTGCATCCAAAGAACACCATACCTACTGTGAAGCATGGGGGTGGAAACATCATGCTTTGGGGCTGTTTTTCTGCAAAGGGACCAGGACGACTGATCCGTGTAAAGGAAAGAATGAATGGGGCCATGTATCGTGAGATTTTGAGTGAAAACCTCCTTCCATCAGCAAGGGCATTGAAGATGAAACGTGGCCGGGTCTTTCAGCATGACAATGATCCCAAACACACCGCCTGGGCAACGAAGGAGTGGCTTCGTAAGAAGCATTTCAAGGTCCTGGAGTGGCCTAGCCAGTCTCCAGAGCTCAACCCCATAGAAAATCTTTGGAGGGAGTTGAAAGTCCGTGTTGCCCAGCAACAGCCCCAAAACATCACTGCTCTAGAGGAGATCTGCATGGAGGAATGGGCCAAAATACCAGCAACAGTGTGTGAAAACCTTGTGAAGACTTACAGAAAACGTTTGACCTCTGTCATTGCCAACAAAGGGTATATAACAAAGTATTGAGAAACTTTTGTTATTGACCAAATACTTATTTTCCACCATAATTTGCAAATAAATTCATTAAAAATCCTACAATGTGATTTTCTGGATTTTTTTTCTTCTCATTTTGTCTGTCATAGTTGAAGTGTACCTATGATGAAAATTACAGGCCTCTCATCTTTTTAAGTGGGAGAACTTGCACAATTGGTGGCTGACTAAATCGTTTTTTGCCCCACTGTACATATTACCTCAACCGGTGCCCCCGCACATTGGCTCTGTACCGGCACCCCCCTGTGTATAGTCTTGCTATTGTTATTTTACTGCTGCTCTTTAATTACTTGTTACTTTTATTTCTTATTCTTACTCACATTTTGTGCCAATGAATTGGACTTGAATTGCCAAATGTGTCAGTTTAATTAAATGTTCAATAAAAAAAGTATTGTGCCTAGGGTTATTTAATGAAACTTTTGCTGTAGATGTAGGCAATAGATCACAATGCAAGGCATCCCCGATTCCCCGCTGAGCTAAACTTTTTCACTTTCTCATCCATAACGCATCTCAAGTTGATGTGGGGTGCGCTGTTCAGCTGCTCACATCAGCAGGATTGGGCAATAGTGTGTGATTAGAATGCGCCCCCTCGAGCATCCCATTGGTTCCTGCATAGACGCCCCCCCATCGAGCACGCCATCGTCATGCTTGTGTGACACTCTTGATATTCTGGATTTCCCCTGATTGTCTTTGCGGTTTAAAATGTGGGTCAAACGGGATATAAAAGTATTATGAGTTTCAGGGGCAAAGGACACTTTCTGCTGGTGTCCTAGCTAGCTAGCTACCTGTGTCGCTCCCGCCTGCTTTGTACCAGAGGCCTAGCTAGCTTTACAGCCTAGCACGAGTTATCAGTGTAGCTTATTAATGGCTCGACATGATGTTGAATATATTCATGCCTAGAATAACAAACTCCAGGTTTCTGTCATAAGATTCAATTGAATATTTTAAAAAAACTGATTGGGCAGTTTGGAAACTATTCCCGTGTAAATTGTTCTCTGGAATAACACACATGCTGGGGTAATATTTACATAACCAATGTAGTAATTCTAGTCACTTCCGAATAGGGTTTAAGATGATAAACAGACAAGCATTACAGTAATGTACCTGCTCGCTCATGTATACGTACTGTACATGCATAAACACAAACGCACCGATCAGTAGTGGGCACAGGCAGGCAGGTCTCCTCAGCTAGCATCACCTGAACACCCCCTCTTTTCTCCATGTCTGGTTGTCAACAGGCAGGTCTAATAATGGTTTCACCATGGACCATTTCCCCAGCATCTGTCTCAACTCACACATCAACTCGTCTGAAACCACAGCACATCCTCTACCACCTCCTCCTCTCCCTCTTTCCCCTCTCCTAGTTGTCTCACGCACACCTTCATACATTGTCTGCTCCTCCTCCTCCTCTCCCAGCCGTCACGGCCACTGAGCGATTTCCTCTCACTGGGAGGCTCCTCAATGTCTCTCTCTCTCTGTGTCAAACGAGGCTCCTATTTAGGCTCATTAAATGTTTCCAAGAGAATAGGAAATCAATGGTCCATACCGGTGTGGGAACGTTTCTATTCATTTAATTTCCCCCTTTTTCTGTTTGCTCATCTTTATCCTCTCTCTCATGATTTCTTTCTTTCTAAATTGCCCTCTCTCTGCTACATTACTGACATTGGGGGACTAGAAGGAAAGGTGGAGACTGTTGCTTTTAGAAGAGATCTCCCTCTCCCATGTGACAGGCACCATGGAGTGGAGCTGTCCAGCGTCTTACAGAAGACTTTACCACTCTCCACACGATCACAAACAACGTCAACCGACTGTTCTAGCTCTGTTTTCAGAGTCTGTTGTTGTGGGTTCGGACTTAAACTAAGTTTGGGAGGAACGTGAGGGAGGAAATGAATGATAATATTTTTGGAAGAGGTAGTATAATTTCAGAAAACTGTAGATAACCTCTATCTATCTACACTATACAGTTGAAGTTGGAAGTTTACATACACTTAGGTTGGAGTCATTAAAACTCGTTTTTCAACCACTCCACAAATGTCTTGTTAACAAACTATAGTTTTTGCAAGTCGGTTAGGACATCGACTTTGTGCATGACACAAGTAATTTTTCAACAATTGTTTACAGACAGATTATTTAACTTATAACTCACCGTATCACAATTCCAGTTAGTCAGAAGTTTACATACACTAAGTTGACTGTGCCTTTAAACAGCTTGGGAAATTCCAGAAAATAATGTCATGGCTTTAGAAGCTTCTGATAGGCTAAATTACATCATTTGAGTCAAGTGGAGGTGTACCTGTGGATGTATTTCAAGGCCTACCTTCAAACTCAGTGCCTCTTTGCTTGACATCATGGGAAAATCAGAAGAAATCAGCCAAGACCTCAGAAAAAAAATTGTAGACCTCTACAAGTCTGGCTCATCCTTGGGAGCAATTTCCAAACGCCTGAATGTACCACGTTCATCTGTACAAACAATAGTACGCAAGTATAAACACCATGGGACCAGGCAGCCGTCATACCGCTCAGGAAGGAGAAGCATTCTGTCTCCTAGAGATGAACGTACTTTGGTGTGAAAAGTGCAAATCAACAGCAAAGGACCTTTTGAAGATGCTGGAGGAAACGGGTACAAAAGTATCTATATCCACAGTAAAAAAAAGTCCTATATTGACATAACCTGAAAGGCCGCTCAGCAAAGAAGAAGCCACTGCTCCAAAACCGTCATAAAAAAAGCCAGACTACGGTTTGCAACTGCACATGGGGACAAAGATTGTACTTTTTGGAGAAATGTCCTCTGGTCTGATGAAACAAAAATAGAACTGTTTGGCCATAATGACCATCTTTATGTTTGGAGGAAAAAGGGAGGCTTGCAAGCCGAAGAACACCATCCCAACCGTGAAGCACGGGGGTGGCAGCATGATGTTGTGGGGGTGCTTTGCTGCAGGAGGGACTGGTGCACTATACAAAATAGATGGCATCACGAGGGAGGAAAATTTGGTGGATATATTGAAGCAACATCTCCAGACATCACTCAGGAAGTTAAAGCTTGGTCGCAAATGGGTCTTCCAAATGGACAATGACCCCAAGCATATTTCCAAAGTTGTGGCAAAATGGCAAGTTTTTGGAGTGGCCATCGCAAACCCCTGACCTCAATCCTATAGAAAATTTGTGGGCAGAACTGAAAAAGCATGTGTGAGCTAGGAGGCCTACAAACCTGACTCAGTTACACCAGCTCTGTCGGGAAGAATGGGCCAAAATTCACCCAACTTATTGTGGGAAGCTTGTGGAAGGCTACCCGAAACATTTGACCCGTGTTAAACAATTTAAGGCAATGCTACCAAATACTAATTGAGTGTATGTAAACTTCTGACCCACTGGGAATGTGATGAGATAAATCATTCTCTCTACTATTCATCTGACATTTCACATTCTTAAAATAAAGTGGTGATCCTAACTGACCTAAGACAGGGAATTTTTACTCGGATTAAATGTCGAATTGTGAAAAACTGAGTTTAAATGTATTTGTTTAAGATGTATGTAAACTTCTGACTTCAACTGTTTATACAAAAATATGTGGACACACCTTCAAATTTGTGATTTGGCTATTTCAACCACACCGTTGCTGACAGGTGTATAAAATCTAGCACACAGCCATGCAATCTCCATAGACAAACATTGGGAAGTAGAATGGCCTTACTGAAGAGCTCAGTGGCTTTCAACGTGGCACCGTCATAGGACGCCACCTTGCCAACAAGTCAGTTCGTCAAATTTCTGCCCTGCTAGAGCTGCCCCGATCAACTGTAAGTACTGTTATTGTGAAGTGGAAACATCTAGGAGCAACAACAGCTCGACCGGGATGTGGTAGGCCACACAAGCTCACAAAACGAGGCCACTGCGGGCTGAACACTCACTACCGAGTTCCAAACTGCCTCTAGAAGCAACGTCAACACGCCAGCACAAGAACTGTTCGCTGGGTGCTTCATTAAATGGGTTTCCATGGCCCAGCAGCAGCATAAAAGTCTAAGATCACCATGTGCAATGCCAAGCGTCGGCTGGAGTGGTGTAAAGCTTGCCTGCATTGGATTCTGGAGCAGTGGAAATGCGTTCTCTGGAGTGATGAATCACGCTTCACCATCTGGCCGTCCAGATGCCAGGAGAACGCTATCTGCCTGAATTGCATAGTGCCAACTGTAACGTTTGGTGGAGGAGGAATAATGGTCTGGGGATGTTTTTCATGGTTTGGGCTAGGCCCCTTAGTTCCAGTAAAGGGAAATCTTAATGCCACAGCATACAATGACATTCTAGATGATTCTGGGCTTCCAACTTTGTGGCAACAGTTTGGGGAAGGCCCTTTCCTGTTTCAGCATGACAATGCTCCCGTGCACAAAGCGAGAGATCAGTGTGGAAGAACTTGTCTGGCCTGCACAGAGCCCTGACGTCAACCCCATCGAACACCTTTGGGATGAATTGGAACGCCGCCTGCAAGCCACGCCTAATCGTCCAACATCAGTGCCCGACCTCACTAATGTTCTTGTGGCTGAATGGAAGCAACTCCCGGCAGCAATGTTCCAACATCTTGTGGAAAGCCTTACCAGAAGAGTGTGGAGGCTGTTATAGCAGCAAAGGGGGTACCAACATATTAATGCCCATGATCGATTGATCTATCTGTCTGTATATCTCCCTCTCTATCGATCTCCCTCTCTATCTTCCTCCCATCTGCCCTCTCTGTCAAACCTTAATTGTCAGAGGTTGAATTATGCTGTGCTGTGTGTGTGTCAGTCTGTGTGTAGAGCACATCAAAACCAGAAACACACCTACACCACAGACCAGAGTACAGCCAACACAATTTTCTGTGATGCTTGTGTGTGTCTGGCTGTGTTTGTGCTGTCCCAAACCAGGCCCTTCTCTCGCTCTCTCTCAATAAACATAAATATGGGTTGTATTTACAATGGTGTTTGTTCTTCACTGGCTGCCCTTTTCTTGTGGCAACAGCTCACAAATTGTTCTGCTGTGATGGCACACTGGAATTTCACCCAGTAGATATGGGAGTTGATCAAAATTGGGGTTGTTTTCAAATTCTTTGTGTGTCTGTGTAATCTGAGGGAAATATGTGTCTCTAATATGGTCATACATTTGGCAGGAGGTTAGGAAGTGCATCTCAGTTTCCACCTAATTTTGTGGGTAGTGTACATATAGGCAGACCTGGCTCTTAAGAGAAGACTGGCTATGGCGGCCTTTCTCAATAGCAAGGCTATGCTCACTGAGTTTGTACATAGTCAAAGCTTTCCTTAAGTTTGGGTCAGTCACAGTGGTCAGGTATTCTGCCACTGTACTCTCTGTTTAGGGCCAAATAGTGTTCTATTTTGCTCTGTTTTTTTGTTAATTCTTTCCAATGTGTCAAGTACTTATCTTTTTGTTTTCTCATGATTTTGGTTGGGTCTAATTGTGTTGCTGTCCTGGGGCTCTATGGGGTGTGTTTGTGAACAGAGCCTCAGGACCAGCTTGCTTAAGGCTCTTCTCCAGGTTCATCTCTCTGTATGTGATGGCTTTGTTATGGAAGGTTTGGCATGGGTAACATATGTTTATATTGCCAAAGCAAATGAAATAGATAATAAACAAAGTGAAAAAAACTATAAAAAATTAACAGTAAACATTACACTTACAAAAGCTCCAAAATAATAAAGGTTTTTCTAATGTCATATTCTGGCTATATACAGTGTTGTAACAATGTGCAAATCACTCACTCACACACAAACACACACTGTTTTCTGAAAATCTTCTTTATAGTCTCTTTGGATAATTCCAATCATTTTAAAGTTAACAGCAGGTATTTTACAAATCTACAGTCTGTGACTCCTACTCCACACACATCCACTCAGCACTTTTTGGAGCTGGCTGTGGCTCAGCAGTGTGCTATCTGCTATAAAACATCTTTGCTAATGATGTCTGACCAAGGATTGGAAATAATGGAGCTCTGTTTTTCCCCTCCAACATGAGCAAACGGGCTATTTCCCATCTAGCAGGTGTCAATCGCTGTTCAGCCTGTCTGTGCCCCTTCCCAGCCCCAACCCCACTACGCCAGCCCCAACCTACCCCAGCTAGCACATGCCCCACTACCCCAGCCCTAACCCCTGTTTCTGGGTTTATAGTGAAGAATAATGGCTGTGGTAGGTTGCAACTGCTCAGCGGAGGCATGTAGAGCCCTATCAGAGGAGTTATCTAAGAGCCTCAGTGGCCTGTGATGAATGGTTCTGAGCTCTGTGTCTCACAGATCAATAAGTCACTAGCACAGCCTCCTCCCCCCTCACCTTCCCCTCTCATAATCTCCACTATGTTAGAGAACTTTCCCTCTATCCATGGCTCAAATGGCCATTGATCTTTTACCCATGGCTTGTTTTAAATAAAAGCAGTATTTCTTCTCCACCCAAGCATGCCCGGGCTCTGACAGCAGTGATTGCTACGGTCGCGAGCGATGCACAGACGCTACTTTAGACTGATCGAAGTGCGTAATCTGAGAGGAGGGGAGAGAAACCGCTACCCCCATTCCACTGTGGACAGAGTGCTACCGAGGTTAACATCACAAGTTGACGTAAGGCGGTCTCATCTCATGTCGATACACACACAAACTACAAACACATACACAATACAAACACATACACCCCCCCACACAATACAAACACATACACCCACAATACAAACACATACACCCCCCCCCCCCCCCCCCACCCACACACAATACAAACATCTGTGCAGTCAGGGCTCATTGAATGTTACCTGTCTGAGCTCTTCAAATGGTCCTGCCCCTTTGAATTCTGCAATTCAAATGGCTGTTTTCCCCTTTTTACCTTTTGTATTTTGTTTTGCATACAATTATGCATTCTGACTCTCCCCAGACCACCAAAGCAACACAGTACATTGTGTTTGCTGTACCCTGGGTGGGCTGTATAGTCTGTGGTGTGTTTCTGGTTTTGATCTGCTCTACAACACATACCTCAGCTCTGCGGGGGATGGAGGGATTTAGGATAAAAAAGAACAGTAGAAATCTCACTTCTCACGCACCAGTCAGTCTTCCTCTTCCCTTCCTCCCCCTGTCTCTAGTGAGGTGGGGGGATAGAGGGTGGGTCAGAGAGAGCTGCCTCTTTGTATGTTAATTGTGTGGCTGGTAGCCACCACACCTGTTGCTGTCAGTAAGGCAGCCAGGCAGTGGCAGTAGGAGGGAGAGAGAGAGTCTATGCCCCCTGATAACCCCTGCTGGGAGTCTAACCCCACTGGGGATTGGAGAGGCTGGTGGGTGTGTGTTTATTCGTGTTTGAGGGGTGTGCGTGTGTGGGTCTGGTGTGGCCCATGTGTGTTGACAGTGAGCTCTCCCTTCTGCCCACCCTGCACTGAGCCAGGGTGCTTAATGAAGCTGGGGTCAGTGGCATGTGTGCGGCTAATTGGCCATGTTTGCCCAAGGCTCTGGCTGCCTGTGATTGAAGCGTCCAGCGAGGGCCCAGTTTGCTGCTGCACCCTTTACTCTGTTCCGCTCCAGAGGACAGCACCTCTCCTCTGTCTGCCTGCCTCTCTCTAGTGAGCTCAGCTCAGAGACTTAGAAGCCCACCCTATTTTCTCTCTCTCATTACCTCTTACTCTCTCATTACTTCTTACTTTCACAAAATGTCTCACTAGCTCCAGTATGCCTTATTAGTGAACTCTCTCTATACGTCTCTCTCACACACGTCCCTTTATGTTCACTCTTTCACCCTTCATTTCTCTCCTTCCTCTCATTCCTTAGACTTTTTCACTTTCTTGCTCAAATCACCCATCACATTCTCTCTTCCCCCTCACTTGCTACGGTGCGATTTGGGCAATTTCCATGGTCCTGCTGGACAGTGTCCAGGACAAACCAACTTCCAGCAGGGAGGGAGTGAAGGAGGGAGGGATGGAGAGAGGGGGATACATAGAAGATAAGGGGTGCCATAATTAGCTGAGCCTCCTCTCGCTCCTCGTTAAGGCAGTAATGGCTCCCATTGTTTGTCTGTTAACCAGCAACATGGAGCTGAGGATACAGCCTCAGGGGATGGTAGAGCGAAATGGGCCACCACATACGATCCTAGACTGTTGTACCTGGGATACAGTGGTTGGATACACAACCTTACCGTCGCTAGCTTAGCCCACACCACACGCCAATGAGCGGCCATTCTCTCATAGGAACTGTGAGAAGCATATTGTGATAAAAGACAACATTGTTGTCTGGCGAGGAATACCGGTCTAATTAGGCTGACAACTCTTGACCAGCAGTCGGAAAAGTAGTATCAGTTCCATCATCTTTAATCTCGTCAAACCAATAAAACGGTCTCTAATGAATGATTTACTGTTTTATAGCCAATCAAACTGTATTTGTCACATGCACCGAATACAACAGGTGTAGTAGACCTTATCGTGAAATGCTTACTTACAAACCCTTAACCAACAATGCAGTAAAATAAATAGAGTTGAGAAAATGTACAGCCAATAGAATGTTATATATATGGGGGATACAACCTTCCCAGCTCTGCAGATGTTGCTGTGAAGAGACAGTCAGTAGATTATTTATTTTGGTACTGTCCATATGTAGCTTGTTTTTGGTCACATGTCCAGGAATGGCTGAAGAATTGCAACATTTACCTGGAGCTAAAGCTGCAGAAAGCAATACATGGGGAATTGAAAAGTTATAGTCAATCGATCAATGATATAATAATACTTTTAGCAAAAATGTTTCTTTAACTTACAATCTGTAGAAACAATGAGAATAGAAAGGTTCAGAACTTTTGTGAAACAGCACAGTTCAAAAATATATGGCAAAAATAAATCCAATATGGATGGAGTTGAATGCAGCTGAAGGGTGGGACTAAAAAGATAAATGTAAAATATACTGTGTCTGTAAAAAGTATATAGGTTCATAACTTTTGTGAAACAGTAAAAAAATTTTTTTTTTTTTAAATCTAACTGGATGGAGAGGTAGAGGAAGGACAGGACTAAAAACAAACAAAGTATATAATGAAATATAACTATTGTAAAATAGATTGTGTCTCTAAAATGTATATAGTGTGTAGTAAGTTGGAAATGGAAGCCTAAGTGGTGGTGTTCATTAGTTTACTCCAATTTGGGTAGGGGTGGTAGGGTTAGCGGAAAATAATAAAAGAAAAATATTTAAAAAAATGTTTCGTATGTATAGTATACTCATTCCATGGTTTTTCTTTGTACTACTTTCTACATTGTAGAATAATAGTGAAGACATCAAAACTATGAAAGAACATATGCAGACATATCAAATAAAAAATGTTATGTGTCACAAATTGTTTATTTCTCATACATACATATAAATGTGTATGTATGTACACAACCGGTCAAAAGTTTTAGAACACCTACCGGTAATCATTCAAGGGTTTTTCTTTATTTTACTACTACTATTTTTACTAAAAATAAACTATTTAATGAGTAGGTTTTTCCAAACCTTTGACTGGTACTAATATACATACACACACATACACACACACAGTTGAAGTCGGATGTTTACATACACCTTAGTCAAATACATTTAATCTCAGTTTTTCACAATTCATAACATTTCATCCGAGTAAAAATTCCCTGTCTTTGGTCAGTTAGGATCACCACTTTATTTTAAGAATGTGAAATGTCAGAATAATAGTAGAGAATGATTTATTTCAGCTTTTATTTCTAACATCACATTCCCAGTGGGTCAGACGTTTACATATACTCAATTAGTATTTGGTAGCATTGCTTTTAAATTGTTTAACTTGAGTCAAACGTTTCGGGTAACCTTCCACAAGCTTCCCACAATAAGTTGGGTGAATTTTGGCCCATTCCTCCTGACAGAGCTAGTGTAACGGAGTCAGGTTTCTAGGCCTCCTAGCTCACACACGCTTTTTCAGTTCTGCCCACAACTTTTCTATAGGATTGAGGTCAGGGCTTTGTGATGGCCACTCCAATACCTTGACTTTGATGTCCGTAAGCCATTTTTCCGCAATTTTGGAAATATGCTTGGGGTCATTGTCCATTAGGAAGACCCATTTGCGACCAAGCTTTAATTTCCTGACTGATGTCTTGAGATGTTACTTCAATATATCCACATAATTTTCCTACCTCATGATGCCATCTATTTTGTGAAGTGCACCAGTCCCTCCTGCAGCAAAGCACCCCCACAACATCATGCTGCCGCCCCCGTGCTTCACGGTTGGGATGGTGTTCTTCGGCTTGCAAGCGTCCCCCCTTTTCCTCCAAACATAACGATGGTCATTATGGCCAAACAGTTCTATTTTTGTTTCATCAGACCAGAGGACATTTCTCCAAAAAGTACGATATTTGTCCCCATGTGCGGTTGCAAACCATAGTCTGACTTTTTTATGGCGGTTTTGGAGCAGTGGCTTCTTCCTTGCTGAGCGGCCTTTCAGGTTATGTCAATATAGGACTCGTTTTACTGTGGATATAGATACTTTTGTACCTGTTTCCTCCAGCATCTTCACAATGTCCTTTGCTGTTGTTCTGGGATTGATTTGCACTTTTCGCACCTAAGTACGTTCATCTCTAGGAGACAGAATGCGTCTCCTTCCTGAGCGGGATGATGGCTGCGTAGTCCCATGGTGGTTATACTTGCGTACTATTGTTTGTACAGATGAACGTGGTACCTTCAGGCGTTTGTAAATTTCTCACAAGGATGAGCCAGACTTGTGGAGGTCTACAATTCTTTTTCTGAGGTCTTGGCTGATTTCTTTTGATTTTCTCATGATATCAAGCAAAGAGGCATTGAGTTTGAAGGTAGGCCTTGAAATGCATCCACAGGTACACCTCCAATTGACTCAAATGATGTCAATTAGCCCAACAGAAGCTTCCAAAGCCATGACATAATTTTCTGGAATTTCCCAAGCTGTGTCAAAGCACAGTCAACTTAGTGTATGTAAGCTTCTGACCCACTGGAATTGTGATACAGTGAATAAGTGAAGTAATCTGTCTAAAACAATTGTTGGAAAAATTACTTGTGTCATGCACAAAGTAGATGTCCAAACCGACTTGCCAAAACCATAGTTTGTTAACAAGAAATTTGTGGAGTGGTTGAAAAACGAGTTAATGACTCCAACCTAAGTGTATGTAAACTTCCGACTTCAACTATGTGTGTGTGTGTGTGTGTGTGTACATACATACATACATACGGGGGATTGGAAATGATGCAGTTAGCTACAATCTGCAATATTAAAGCTGATCTACCCCCTAAAAAAAATATCTATAAAATATCAATAACGAATGAGGCTTTATATAGGGGGTATCGGTACCGAGTCAATGTGCGGGGGTACAGGTTAGTCAAGGTAATTTGTGCTTGTAGGTAGGGGTAAAGTGACTATTCATAGATAATAAACAGGGAGTAGCAGCTGTGTAAAAACAAATGGGGGGGTGTCAATGTAAATAGTCCTGTTGACCATTTGATTAATTGTTCAGCAGTCTTATGGCTTGGGGGTAGAAGCTGTTAAGGAGACGTTTGGACCTAGACTTGGCGCTCCGGTACTGCTTGCCATGCGGTAGCAGAGAGAACAGTCTATGACTAGGGTGGCTGGAGTCTTTGACAATTTTTTTTGCCCTTTCTTTGACACTGCCTAGTATATAGATCCTGGATGGCAGGAAGCTTGGCCACAGTGATGTACTGGGCCGTACACACTACCCTCTGTAGCGCCTCACGGTCAGATGCTGAGCAGTTGCCATACCAGGTGGTGATGCAACCGGTCAGGATGCTCTCGATGTTGCAGCTATAGAACTTTTTGAGGATCTGAGGACCCATGCCAAATCTTTTCAGTCTCCTGGGGGGGAAAAGGTGTTGTCGTGCCCTCTTCACGACTGTCTTGGTGTGTTTTGACCATGATAGTTTGTTTGTGATGGGGACACCAAGGAACTTGAAACTTTCGACCCGCTCCACTACAGCCCCATTGATGTGAATGGGGGTGTGTTCGGCCCTCCTTTTTCTATAGTCCGCAATCATCTCCTTTGTCTTGCTCACGTTGAGGGAGAGGTTGTTGTCCTGGCACCACACTGACAGGTCTCTGACCTCTTCCCAATAGGCTGTCTCATTGTTGTTGGTGATCAGGCCTACCACTGTTGTGTCGTCTGCATACTTAATGATGGTATTGGAGTCGTGCTTGTCCACAGTCGTGGGTGAACAGGGAGTAGAGGGGACTAAGCACGCACCCCTGAGGGTCCCCAGTGTTGAGGATCAGTGTGGCAAATGTGTTGTTGCCTACCCTTACCACCTGTGGGTGGCCCCTCAGGAAGTCTATGTTCCAGTTGCAGAGGGAGGTGTTTAGTCCCCAGGGTCCTTAGCTTAGTGATGAGCTTTGTGGGCACTATGGTGTTGAAATGCTGAGCTGTAGTCAATTAACATTATTCACAAATGGGAGTTCCTTTTGTCCAGGTGGGAAAGGGCAGTGTGGAGTGCTATTGCGTCATCTGTGGATCTGTTGGAGCGGTATAAAAATTGGAGTGGGTCTAGGTTTTCCGGCATGTTGATGTGAGTCATGACCAGCCTTTCAAAGCACTTCATGGCTACGACTTGAGTGCTACGGGGCAGTAGTCATTTAGGCAGTTTACCTTTGCTTTCGTGTGCACAGGGACTATGATGGTCTGCTTGAAGATGTTGGTATTACAAACTCGGTCAGGGAGAGGTTGAAAATGTCAGTGAATCGAGATGTGAAGAATAACAGATATTAGTATTGTTTTGTGCAAAACACAAGCATCTTGGCTCTTCTCATATACCCCGACAGTGAATAATAACTACAACTCCCATAATTCATGTTAGTGAAAGACAAATATTATCATGACCGTCAGGCAGCTGTGTTTGGGTTGGAGCCCACAACCCGTCGCCACCTCTGTAAACTTTCTGGGGTTCACTGTGAAATCTGCTAAACCATAAAACCACTGAGTCTTAGTCTGCATCCCTTAGCCGGGAGTCAGGAGCGACTGGGTTCCATCTGTGCTAGACTTAGAAATCAGACAGCAGCTCTTCCTCAGTGTACTCCTCTATAATCTACTGTGTATTTAGGTGAGAACTCCTGTGCTCTATTTTCTCTCCCCGATCCCGTCACACTTTTCCCAGCCCCAATGCCTGCTGATAACTCCAGACAAAATATGGTTCAGCTGAAATGTCAGATACCCCAGTTTTTTTGTGCAGCCTGCGTTGTAATATGGGGGGTCCCACTCATTGTGGAGTCTTATATCTCCCTTTATAACTTTAAGCATCAGCTGTCAGAGCAGCTTACCGATCACTGTACCTGTACACAGCCAATCTGTTAATAGCACACCCAACTACCTCATCCCCATATTATTACTTACCCTCTTGCTCTTTTGCACCCCAGTATCTGTACTTGCACATCATCTGCACATCTATCACTCCAGTATTAATCGCCTCTAGGGCCTATTTCATGCCTACCTCCCTACATTTGCACACATTGTACATAGATATTTCTATTTTTCTTTTGTGTTATTGACTGTACGTTTGTTTATGTGTAACTCTGTGTTGTTGTTGTTTCTGTCGCACTGCTTTGCTTTATCTTGGCCAGGTCGCAGTTGTAAATGAGAACTTGTTCTCAACTGGCCTACCTGGTTAAATAATGGTGAAATAAAAAAAATGAAGAAAAGTGTGCTTAGGGTTAGCTAAGTAAAAGATTCATATGCTTTTCTTTCATCTGCTTCTGTTGTTCAGAGTTCCTGCCGCTTGCTCCCATATGATCATGTAAATTGCATGCTAATGGCACGGTCTGGGGTATCCACATGGGTTATGAAGTGTCAATCATCTTCCCCTTGGGCCTTGGCTGAGCCCCAGTGCAAAGAGGTGTTTGGGGATGAATGAATTAAAGTGCACGGGAGCGAACAAAATATTACATTTTCTCATCTTTTTGTTGGGCCTGGTGAATCTGAGGGGTGGTACCCCCTTGAGAGAGAACTTAACCTTATCCCATATAAATATATACACACTACCGTTCAAAAGTTTGGGGTCACATAGAAATATCCTTGTTTTTGAAAGAAAGCAAATGTTTTGTCCATTTAAAATAACATCAAATTGATCAGAAATACAGTGTTGACATTGTTAATGTTGTAAATTACTATTGTAGCTGGAAACGGCAGATATTTTATGGGATATCTACATAAGCGTACAGAGACCCATTATCGGCAACCATCACTCCTATGTTCCAATGGCACATTGTTAGCTAATCCAAGTTTATAATTTTAAAGGCTAATTGATCACTAGAAAACACTTTGGCAATTATGTTAGCACAGCTGAAAACTGTTGTGCTGATTTAAAGAAGCAATAAAACGGTCCCTCAGACTAGTTGAGTGTCTGGAGCATCAGCATTTGTGGGTTCGATTACAGGCTCAAAATGGCCAGAAACAAAGACCTTTCTTCTTAAACTCGTCAGTCTATTCTTGTTCTGAGAAATGAAGGCTATTCCGTGTGAGAAATTGCCAAGAAACTGAAGCTCTCGTACAACGCTGTGTATTACTCCCTTCATAGAACAGTGCAAACTGGCACTAACCAGAATAGAAAGAGGAGTGGGAGGCCCCGGTGCACAACTGAGCAAGTGGACATGTACATTAGAGTGTCTAGTTTGAGAAATAGACCCCTCACAAGTCCTCAACTGGCAGCTTTATTAAATTGTATCCACAAAACACCAGTCTCAACGTCAACAGTGAAGAGGTGATTCTGGGATGCTGGCCTTCTAGGCAACTCTGGGGAAAAAATATGGAAAAAGCCATATCTCAGACTGGCCAATAAAAAGAAAAGATTAAGAGCATCCCATCCCAGCATCCCGGAGTCCCCTCTTCACTGTTGACGTATATGGAATCATGTAGTAACCAAAAAAAGTGTTCAACAAATCAAAATATATTTCAAATTCTTCAAAGTAGCCACTCTTTTCCTTGACAGCTTTGCACACTCTTGGCATTCACTCAACCAGATTCATGAGGTAGTCACCTGGAATGCATTTCAATTAACAGGTGTGACTTGTTAGAAGTTAATTTGTGGAATTTCTTTCCTTCTTAATGCATTTGAGCCAATCAGTTGTGTTGTGACAAGGTAGGGGTGGTATACAGAAGATAACCGGATTTGGTAAAAGACCAAGTTCATATTATGGCAAGGACACCTCAAATAAGCAAAGAGAAATGACAGTCCATCATTACTTTAAGACATGAAGGTCAGTCAATCCGGAAAATCTCAAGAACTTTGAAAGTTTCTTCAAGTGCAGCCTTAAAAACCATCAAGCACTATGATGAAACTGGCTCTCATGAGGACCGCCACTGGAAAGGAAGACCCAGAGTTACCTCTGCTGCAGAGGATAAGTTTGTTAGAGTTACCAACCTCAGAAATGTCAGCCCAAATAGCTCAAGTAACAGACATCTCAACATCAACTGTTCAGAGGAGACTGAGTGAATCAGGCCTTCATTGTCGAATTGCTTCAAAGAAACCACTACTAAAGGACACCAATAAGAAAAAGAGACTTGCATGGGCCAAGAAACACGAGCAAGGGACATTAGATTGGTGGAAATCTGTCCTTTGGTCTGATGAGTGCAAATTTGACAACCGCCATGTCTTTGTGACGCAGAGTAGGTGAGCAGATGATCTCTGCATGTGTGGTTCCCACCGTGATGCATGGAGGAGGTGGTGTGATGGGGTATTGCTGGTGACACTGTCAGTGATTTATTTAGAATTCAAGGCACGCTTAACCAGCATGGCTACCACAGCATTCTGCAGCGATACACCATCCCATCCGGTTTGCGCTTAGTGGGACAATCTTTTTTTTCCCGACAGGACAATGACCAAACACACATCCATGCTGTGTAAAGGCCATTTGACCAAGAAGGAGAGTGATGGAGTGCTGCATCAAATGACCTGGCCTCCACAATCTCCCGACCTCAACCCAATTGAGATGGTTTGGGATGAGTTGGACCGCAAAGTGAAGGAAAACCAGCCAATAAGTGCTCAGCATATGTGGGAAGTCCTTCAAGACTGTTAGAAAAGCATTCCAGGTGAAGCTGGTTGAGAGAATGCGAAGAGTGTGCAATGCTGTCCTCAAGGCAACGAGTGGCTACTTGAAGAAACTAAATGTCACGTTCGTTGAAATGAATGGGCCAAGGCGCAGCGTGCGTAGAGTTCCACTTCTTTTAATAATATCGAAACTCACCAAACAAAACAATCAAGCACAAATGAAACGTGAAACTAATGGCGTGCACACAGGCAACTAACGAAAAAACAAATCCCACAAACTAAAGGTGGAAAAAAGGCTGCCTAAGTATGATCCCCAATCAGAGACAACGATAGAAAGCTGCCTCTGATTGGGAACCATACCCGGCCAACAAAGAAATAGAAAAACTAGAATACCCACCCAAATCACACCCTGACCTAACCAAATAGAGAAATAAAAAGGCTCTCTAAGGTCAGGGCGTGACACTAAAATATAAATATATTTTGATTTGTTTAACACTTTTCTGGTTACTACATGATTCTGTGTTTTTTCATAGTTTTGATGTATTCACTATTATTCTACAATGTAGAAAATAGTAAAAATAAAGAAAACCCCTTTAATGAGTAGGTGTTCTAAAACTTTTGACTGGTATATGTGTAAAACATATATATATATTTTTGTATCAATTAGCTTGACATCATGTGTTTAATACATTTTCAGTGACTTGTAACTTTGAGAGGTTGTCACACTAATTTCCTCGTGAAAATAACTTATTTGGTCCAACACTCTGTGTTAATTTGGAGAATACAGGCCTAGTAGACTTCTTTCAAGTTTCACATGCTATAAAAAGCTCTTTAAAAATATAAATAACCTTCTTATTTAAAAATGCTGCCACTTTATATTCTAAAGGGATATTACATGTAAAAAAATAAAATTAAAAAAATCCCCTAAACAAACGCAGTAGGCTTTTAGGCGATACACTTCCACTGACACATTTTAAGTTTGTTCAGGTTAATCAGAAAAAAAAAAAAAACTTGAAACATCAAAAGTCCTCTTTATGATATTCAGAATATAAGTAGGCATCCTCAAAGACGAGTGTGAATAATTACTTTGTCACACAGAATCATAGTAATCATCCCAATTTAAATGACGGGATCTATTGAAAATACGGATGAAATTGCAGCGATGGTCTGCAAATAATAAGTAACATGCATCCTTGGGGCTATCGAGACGTTTCATGTAATCTTTCTTAACCAAACACAGCTGTCTTGCTGAATTTATTGTCCAATTTGAAGGGAGACGCAATTCTGTTGGAAAAACACTGTTTGTTTAATTGAAGACAATGTAGATTTTGATCATTATAGCCAACATACTTTAGCTGATTATATTGTCCTCCGAGGCAATATTATATGTATTATTCAATTCCCAGCATCATTTTTTAAAATCATGATTAAAGGAAGGTATTTCATATCACACGGAGGCATAACATGCTTGGAATGTGTAAAATCTGCAAAAATATTGCTGTTCTTTCCCTCAAGGTCTAGCTGAATGATGATTAACTCAACCCAAGCATATACAGATGATACCCACAGCTCAGGTCTTCATCAAAGGGCCTACTTTTAGATTTTGCTCATGCAACACTGTAGATGCCAAGTCCTTGGGGTTCTAAAATAATAATTTTTAAAAGTTCTTACCCATCCTACTCACATCCTTCCCCTCCTCAACCTCAATATGGTATACCAGCCCTCCAGTATCCCATCACCTCCTGTGAGTATCCAAGCTGTCGAGGCTGACTGGGCTCTGTCTCTCTTGCCCGGGCACGGTTGGAACAGATCCGGCTCCCGGGCCACAAACACTCCTCCACTCAAGCCCCTGCAAACAAGGCCTGCCCCTCGCAACTGTCATGTAAATACTAAGCGCTTTGGAGAGCCACAGTGGTGGATCTCTTGTACACAATTTATCCTCTCTGTAAGAGCACAGTCTTCCTACAACATGATCTAATGCCTAGTGAGCATTTAACGGGCAGGGGGTGGGGGTGCTGTGTTTCAGTGACTATGGAGTTAGTGAACTATCATCCAGATCTGGCAAAAACTGTATGGAGCTGAACTGGGCTCCTGTTTAAAGACCTCCACTGAGCGGCACAATCTAAGTATGCATAAACAAAACAGTTTTGCTCCATGAGAACAATGGGTATTTTGCCCTAGAATGTGGTTTCTGAAATTCTGGAGGAAGTTGTCTGTTAGAGAGGAATCGTACAAATAGCCACCTACACTTATACTGAGTGTACAACACATTAAGAACACCAGCTCTTTCCATGTCATTTACATTTGAGTCATTTAGCAGATGCTCTTATCCAGAGCAACTTACAGTTAGTGCATTCATCCTAATACAGCTAGGTAGGACAACCACATATCACTTTTCCTGAACAAAGTAGCTATCAGCCATGAGACATGGATTGTGTATGTGTGCCATTCAGAGGGTGAATGGGCAAGACAAAGGATGTAGTAAATGCATTTGAACAATGTATGGTAGTAGGTTCCAGGCACATCAGTTTTTGAGTGTGTCAAGAACTGCAACGCTGCTGGGTTTTTCATGCTCAACAGTTTCCCTTGTGTATTAAAAAGTATGGCTCACCACTCAAAGGATATCTAGCCAACTTGACACAACTGTGGGAGGCATTGGAGTCAACATGGGCCAGCATCCCTGTGGAACACGTTTGACACCTTGAGACTGTTTTGAGGGCAAAAGGGTGCAACTCAATATTAGGAAGGTGATCTTAATGTTTTGAACACTGTGTATATTCCTTGAATATTTTACGGAGCTAGGATAGTCTCTGTAATGGGACAGTTTCTACATGCATCCAATCCGGACCTTAAATCTCCCTGCTACCGTATGAGTCCAGGGTGATATAGTGCCTTCGGAAAGTAGTCAGACCCCTTGACCTTTTCTACATTTTGTTACATTATAGCCTTATTACATTTATATAAGTATTCAGACCCTTTACTCAGTACTTTTTTGACGCACCTTTGGCAGTGATTACAGCCTCGAGTTTTCTTGGCAAACCTTTATTTGGTGAGTTTGTCCCATTCCTCGCTGCAGATCCTCTCAAGCTGTCAGTTTGGATGGGTAGCGTTGCTGCACAGCTATTTTCAGGTCTCTCCAGGGATGTTCGATTAGGTTCAAGTCCGGGCTCTGGGTGGGCCACTCAAGGACATTCAGAGACCTGTCCTAAAGCCACTTCTGCTTTGTCTTGGCTGTGTGCTTAGGGTGGTTGTCCTGTTGGAAGTTGAACCTTTGCCCCAGTTTTCATCAAGGATCTCTCTGTACTTTGCTCCGTTCAGATTTCTGTTGATCCTGACTAGTCTCCCAGTCCCTTGCCGCTGAAAAACATCACCACAGCATGATGCTGCCACCAGCATGCTTCACTGTAGAGATGGTGCCAGGTTTCATCCAGATGTGATGTTTGGCATTCAGGCCAGAGAATCTTGTTTCTAATGGTCTGAGAGTCTTTAGGTTCCTTTTGGCAAACTCCAAGCGGTCTGTCATGTGCCTTTTACTGAGGAGTGGCTTCCATCTGGCCACTCTACCATGAAGGCCTGATTGGTGGAGTCCTGCAGAGATGGTTGTCCTTCTGGAATGTTCTCCCATCTCCACAGAGGAACTCTAGAGCTCTGTCAGAGTGACCACCGGGTTCTTGGTCACCTCCCTGACAGAGGCCCTTCTCCCACGATTGCTCAGTTTGGCTAGGCAGCCAGCTCTGAAAAGTCTTGGCGGTTCCAAACTTCTTCCATTTTAAGAATGATGGAGGCCACTGTGTTCTTGGGGACCTTCAATGCTGCAGAAATGTTTTGGTTCCATATCCTTACACAATCCTGTGTCGAGGCAATCTTGTCTTGGAGCTCTACAATTCCTTCGACCTCATGGCTTGGATTTTGCTCTGACATGCACTGTCAACTGTGGGACATTAAATAGACAGGTGTGTGCATTTCCAAATCATGTCCCAATCAATTGAATTTACCACGGGTGGACTCCAATCAAGTTGTAGAAACTTCTCAAGGATGATCAATGGAAAGAGGAGGCATCTGATCTCAATTTCGAGTGTCATAGCAAAGGGGCTGATTTCTTATGTAAATAAGGTACTTCTAAAAACCTGTTTTCACTTTATCTTTGTGGTATTGTGTGTAGATCCCTGAGAAAAAAATAATATTGAATCAATTTTAGAATAAAGCTGTAACTTAACAAAATGTGGAAAAAGTCATCGGGTCTGAATACATTCCGAAGACACTGTGTCTGGGGTGAGATACATTCAAGACACAAACCCGATGCGTGTGCACCCTCCTGATATATTTGTAGAATATTCTAACTCCGGAAAGGGTATGCGTCAACATGCTGACTGACATATCTAAGACATTATACTTAGGCATGAACGAATCCACATATTTTCTGAAATTGATCATATTTGTAGTCATTACCAAATAATTTATGTATCTGTATTTTTTTTAAAATAAAAATCGTAATTTCAATAGATATCCTTACATGATATGTAATATTGATCCTAGTATGTCTAAACGAAAACGGGCTAAATCCATCTCAAGATCAATGTCCAGTGGCCAAATTATTTGACCTGACATACCTGAGCATACAGCACTATATTCAGTAGTAGGCTAGAAGGCATGGAAAGGCAAACATAATATTTAATCCAAGTTGCTATTTCGAAAGCACATCTGTTATTTCTGTATAAAAAATGCAGCACAGCAAATCCAGAGCTCCAATTACAACACATGTTTTCTGTAAAGATGCAAAAGTAGGCCAAACTTTAAAAAATAAAAATAAATATTTAACAAGAAAATAAAAGTTGCAGACCCTCAATACCCTTTGCCAGCCCTGTTTGTTATGGATGATGGATGTGATGGGAGCAGATTTGGTCGTCAGCTGTGGTCCCTCGCAGTCCAGACCCAACGTGGTAGTTTGGGTATGTGATCCACTCCAAACTGTCAATGCATAAAATATTTGTCAACATTTTTCGATATTGCAAGAAAATATTGTAATTTCATATAACCATACCACAAGGTACCTGCTTCATTCATGACGTGAAAACTAACTGGAACAAGTTAGCTAGCCAAGTTGCTAGTTAGCTAGTTAAGTTAGTTAGCTAGCTATCTTATAATAACTAGTAATACAATATACTCCTAAAACTTTTAAAACATTAGCTGTCACCTTGAGGCTTGATAGGTGCAAAAAATGTAATCCCTGAAGGGTTGGCAATTTTGTTATTTGTTAGCTAACGTTAGCTAGGCTACCAGTTAGCTTTTACCCCCATATCAAGCTTAGATATTAGCTAGAAAGCCCTACTTGGAGCTGGCCGAATTAGCTACCGTTCTTGATTGTAGTTACTAAGATAAATAAAACATCTCAAATGAGCTACTCACTTTAGCATTGACTTCTTTGAGGTATTTTCTGAACAGCTTCTCACTTCTTTGTTTCTCCAGTTGTCCGTTCGACCACACACTGTTTACCAACTCTTTGTAGCACCCAAATTCAAAAATGCCAGTTGGAATTCTTGTTGCTAGGCTACCAGTTACAATCATTTTAGGTTGTGTGTGCCTTAATGCAGAGGGAATACAAAACTTATAACTAAGCTGTGTTCGAATACCCATACTGTATACTACATACTAAATAAGTATATACTATTAGTTCATTTTAGTATACTGTAAACAAACGGTATCCTTTCAGTTGAGCGTACTAGCGCTTCGCCTGTCTACTGAAAGTTGTTATGCTAAGTTGTTATTCTATTAACCTCTTGCTAGCTTGTTTGCATAACATTTTACTAGCTAGACATTCTACGATTTTGGGTGTGTTCATAAATTCAATCTCGAGTGCCAGAGTGCGCTCAGTGTGCTCTGGGCATTCGTAAATCCAAAGCATTGTCAGATTGTCCATTCCTAAATTCAGAGCGTTTTGCGCTCTGAGTGTATCAGTGCGCACACTGGACGCTCTGGCCGAGGCTAGCTTGCTAGCTACTTCCAGATACAAATGAGGCAACACCTCACTCTGACCATTTTACTCGCCCTAGCAGAACTGGTTAGGTTGTTTTCATGTTATTACGCTTTTTTTGGCCAATGTTTACTTACATTTGTATCCGATCTCTTCGGACTTCGACTGCATATTTTCTGCCATTTTCTTCAAATCTGAAAACTTGTGAAGCCATGCCCATTTTCTAAAGAATTGCATTATGGTCCTAAAAGCATGGAAATAGTGTCCATTGCTTGTATACTTCTTATTTTGGCATTTTTCCGGGAACATCCGGGAACTTTTGGTATACTAACTATATCCATAGTATAACCAATAAGCATACTACATACTCAATTTCCATCACATGGTTAGTGCGGTTAGTATTCAAACACAGCTCTAGTGTCTTAAAGAATGATATGGATTTTAATATTTGTCAAATTATTGAGCATGTCCGCAAAACTAAAATTACCATCAGAAGTTGTCCTTATTTAGCATATCAAAAGCATATCAAGATCCTCATATGGACCTCAGTCAAAAGCATATGCATTGTATGTGCTGAGAAAATACAGTGCATTCGGAAAGTATTACACAATACCCCATATTGACAAAGCCAAAACAGGTTTTTGCCAAAAGGCACCTAAAGGACTGTCAGACCATGAAAAACAGGACTACCCTAAGTACACAGCCAAGACAAAGCCGGAGTGGCTTTAGGACAGGTGTCAAATTGACCGCAAGAAGCCCGAACAGATAATTATATTTGATAATAATATTGGTAAATTTTAAATCACTTGAAACTGATATCCTGCTGTTTTTACAGTCTTTTATGTCCAACAATAACATTTTTTTTTAATGTTCTCAGAAAACTAGAGGGACCAAATTAAATCATTTGGCTCGCGGGCCGCCAGTTTGGGAAAGACTATCAGTAACATTAAAACTAAATATCTACTACTAGCCCTAACCTTAAAACTTATCTTAACCCTAGCCCTAACCCCTAACTTTAATCTGCAACTTTAGCAAGTATTTGTTTATCAACAGAGTTTGTTGATGGTATCACAATCTGTAGATTATCTACAGATGGACTATCCAGATGTTTCTTCAGGGTAACAAAGTGTTGTATGATCATGGGCCTGTGCTTCCAGAGAAGACACTCACTCGCTGACACGCTGCCGACTGAGCTAATCGGCCATCTACACCCCGGGGCTGAGAAATGTGGACGTCAGAGTTTATGGGAACATAAGCTAAACAGCCAGCCAGGCCTAGTTACTTTAAGAGGAGCGACGGGCGTGAGGCGAGTGATACTCCAGACGAGACTCCCAACATTTTCATGTCAAATCCAGAGACATACAAATCGCAGAGTGATATGCCAAATTTCTGCAGGATTCACTGGAGCACGAATGGTAGACTTTCCTTCCTCTTCTTTCCCTAGCACTAGCAGTCACTGACTGGGTGCCGCTTGGCAGCAGTGGGTGATAGGAAACATCTGCAGTAACTGAGTGAGTGTTCACTCGCCAGATAAAGAGAAAGGGAGGGATTGTTTTCAGAGGCATTTTGGTATTGGCAGTAGAAGAGTTGTTTACTGTAGAACAGATCTCAACCAGTCATGTATGTTTAGATTTGAACATACTGTTGGTACTTTTTCCTCAGTGTGACACAATGGATGAATTGTCTAAAACAGTTTTTTTTGTCTTTCAGCACTTCTTTACTGTGGCCACCCTGGAGAGGCCTGAATAAACAGGAGAGCAGACGACGAAGGGATATGATTGTGCACTTCCTGCTTGGCAACTACAGGAAGTAATTGAGCTCTACAGGAAGTAAGGACAAACCCCTAAAGATATTGCTGTTATTTTTCCATTGTTTTCATACGACTACGATACGACTGCAAAGGCCAAGCTGTCAGCACATTGAGTAGTAAACAGGTACTGAATATTGAATTGATAGCCATGAGGGATTTATAGCTATCTAGCTGTTGGTACACTGAGTATCTTACAGACTGGCACTGCCTGAATCCAGTGAATTCCCAAGCCAGTGTGATTCAGCAGGCCCTGTAGACCCATTCAACACAGCTGCCACCGATATCAGTGCTTGGAGTCAGAAAAGTATATTTTTATTTGGATGTGTGGCGCTAACAGACTAGCTATATAAATAATGAAATGGAGCCAGTAATTGGCAGTTCTAGGTAATCAGGACCAGGCTGTCTGCTAGCTTAGTCGTTGCCTTAGTCTGATGGCGCTGCAGAGAGGACAGTAATCACTATTATGTACGGGGGTTGTTGACGCAACAATAATCCCATCCTTAGCCGGGATATCAGGGTTTATGTTTATCGGCCCCATTTCGAGAGGCCTTCACATATATTTTAAAGGCTTTATATCTGGCCGTTTATGCCGGATACATGCGTCAATGCCCGGCCCGCTGCATCGGCGGTAGGCCAACTAGAAGTCAAGGTAGACCCTAGAATTTTCTACTTGGCGACTCTGAAAAGCTTGTCCATATTTTATCAGTCAAACAGTTTGACTTTTCCCCTGCTAGCGGTGACACCTCACCATAAACAGCATTAGCAACCACCTCAGCGGGTTTTCTAATACCCCTGCAATCCTGTCATTTCATTCATGGATTCCTCCAGGGTTATTTTGGGACCATAGTGTATCTGCCTGCCTGTCTCTGCTCCTCTGTGTGAGAGATTGGATTCCCTCTTTTCTTCTCAACACCCCCCAATTGTCAGATCCACATAGATAGATGTGATGTCCAGACCTGATGTATAGGGGACTGCTTTCCAATGAGTTTATTCACTTTCTTTACCTCTGAGTGCCCTATAGTACATTGTTGCTACCCTCTTTTTATACCCCAGTTCTTTCAGATACAGTGAATGTTATGCAATACAGTCTGTTCCTACAGTCCTAAATGGTTTTGTAAACGTGGACCGTTGAAGGTAAGATGGGTGGAGGGAGAACAAAAACTACAGTCTGTGTTTCGGTGTGCAGTGTGCGTAAATTGCATTGGCTTTGAATTAAACATGTGGCACCTCTGCACTCAAGCGTGATGGACATCCAACCATATTGCAGGCAGAGAAAAGGACTTTCTAAGTAGGCTATTTATGGGAAGATATTGTATTCATTTGATTATAATAAAAAATCCATTAGGCCCTGAGTGAATGGCACGGGGGAACAGGCGACAGCTCAAGGTAATAATAGTCTGTGTCTGCTGCTCTCAACGAGGCTAGAGGGCCAGAGCTCTGCTGATATTACTTTCCTTTGTACAGCAGCAGATACAGTGATATGGACAGGCGGGTAATAAAGAAATACAGTGGGGTCCGAATTTATTGACACCCTTGTAAAGATGAGCAATAATGATTGCATAAAATAAATAATTCAAATATTAACCTATATTGAATGCTCCATAAAATTGGGAAATTATGTTATTTTATACTAGTACAATTGCTCAGATAAACAAGTAATTGTTTTTTCTCAAAAAAGATAGGGATCAAAATGATTGATGTCGAATAAGATTCTTATAAATAAAGTAGTCCAAAGTTTTGTATTTGGTCACATATTCCTAGCACGCAACATCAATCAAAATAACCTGAAACACAAAATTTTACTGCAAATGCATCCAACAAATTGTCACAAGGTTAAAGGTTAAAGTAGTCATTGCGTGCAAGGATATTTTTTAAGAATATTTAGGGATGTCAGTAATTTTGACCCTATCATTTTGAGAAAAAATAATATTACTTGTTAAACAAAATCGGTTGCTCTGAGCAATTATATTAGTATAAAGTAATAGAATTTCCCAATTTTTTTCAGCATACAATATAGCTCAGTATTTGAACTATTGATTTTATACAGCCATTATTGCTCATTTTTTAAGGGTGTCAATAATTTCGAACCCCACTATATAAATCCACTATATAAATGCATTTTTATTAAGCCATGGAGACAGAATTCTGTTTGAGGTTGTAAAGAGAGCTGGAACATGGCGTAAAATAATATTACGGGCCAGTAGATAGGGCAGAGCTAAGCGCTTCTCGCCGCTCTGCAACGGTAACCATGTCTCCGTGGCGGTGGTTAATGGGGCTGGGTTGTATTGCGTCTGATCTCCACTCCTGTTGCTCACAGATTGAGTCATGTACATCACCAGAACTCTATCTCCTGGGGAACTAATGCTGATGGACCATCGTCTTCATCGTCTTCATTGTGCTCAGTAGGAGAGGAGAAGGGCAAACCAAGCTTCCTCATGAATGTCCTGTGGGGGTACTCCCACCCCTTCAACTTCCACCCTCACAATCATACTTAAAAAGAAGGGCTTTCTTTGTGTACAGGAGTTTAGTTTTTTATGCTGTCCTGGGCAGTCAAGGCCCTGGTTGCAAGAGATTGCAAGAGATTAATATGATGCGTGTCCTCTCTGGTTCCTCTCGTGTCCTCTCTGGTTCCTCTCGTGTCCTTTCTGGTTCCTCTCGTGTCCTCTCTGGTTCCTCTCGTGTCCTCTCTGGTTCCTCTCGTGTCCTCTTTAGTTCCTCTCGTGTCCTCTCCCTTCCTCTCATGTCCTCTTTAGTTCCTCTCGTGTCCTCTCATGTCCTCTTTAGTTCCTCTCGTGTCATCTCATGTCCTCTTTAGTTCCTCTCGTGTCCTCTCTGGTTCCTCTCTTGTCCTCTCAGGTTTCTCTCCTCTCTGGTTCCTCTCCTCTCTGGTTCCTCTCCTCTCATGTCCTCTCTGGTTCCTCTCGTGTCCTCTCTGGTTCCTCTCTGGTTCCTCTCTGGTTCCTCTCGTGTCCTCTCTGGTTCCTCTCTGGTTCCTCTCTGGTTCCTCTCGTGTCCTCTCTGGTTCCTCTCTGGTTCCTCTCGTGTCCTCTCTGGTTCCTCTCTGGTTCCTCTCGTGTCCTCTCTGGTTCCTCTCTGGTTCCTCTCGTGTCCTCTCTGGTTCCTCTCTGGTTCCTCTCTGGTTCCTCTCGTGTCCTCTCTGGTTCCTCTCTGGTTCCTCTCGTGTCCTCTCTGGTTCCTCTCTGGTTCCTCTCGTGTCCTCTCTGGTTCCTCTCTGGTTCCTCTCCTCTCTGGTTCCTCTCGTGTCCTCTCTGGTTCCTCTCGTGTCCTCTCTGGTTCCTCTCTGGTTCCTCTCCTCTCTGGTTCCTCTCGTGTCCTCTCTGGTTCCTCTCTGGTTCCTCTCGTGTCCTCTCTGGTTCCTCTCTGGTTCCTCTCCTCTCTGGTTCCTCTCGTGTCCTCTCTGGTTCCTCTCTGGTTCCTCTCGTGTCCTCTCTGGTTCCTCTCTGGTTCCTCTCCTCTCTGGTTCCTCTCTGGTTCCTCTCGTGTCCTCTCTGGTTCCTCTCTGGTTCCTCTCGTGTCCTCTCTGGTTCCTCTCGTGTCCTCTCTGGTTCCTCTCTGGTTCCTCTCGTGTCCTCTCTGGTTCCTCTCTGGTTCCTCTCCTCTCTGGTTCCTCTCGTGTCCTCTCTGGTTCCTCTCGTGTCCTCTCTGGTTCCTCTCTGGTTCCTCTCCTCTCTGGTTCCTCTCGTGTCCTCTCTGGTTCCTCTCTGGTTCCTCTCGTGTCCTCTCTGGTTCCTCTCTGGTTCCTCTCCTCTCTGGTTCCTCTCGTGTCCTCTCTGGTTCCTCTCTGGTTCCTCTCGTGTCCTCTCTGGTTCCTCTCTGGTTCCTCTCCTCTCTGGTTCCTCTCGTGTCCTCTCTGGTTCCTCTCTGGTTCCTCTCGTGTCCTCTCTGGTTCCTCTCTGGTTCCTCTCCTCTTCTCTTTGTCTCACTTGTGTGCCTTCTCTCCCTCCTTTTGCAACCTAACATACTGCACTTTTGCATCTGCACTGTTCTTCAAATCAAATTCTATTTGTCACATGCGCTGAATATAACAGGTGTAGACCTTACTTTGAAATGCTTACTTACAAGCCCTTAACCAACAATACAGTTTTAAGAAAACAGAGTTAAGAAAATATTTACTAAATTAACTAAGGTAGAATAAAAAATAATAAAATAACAATAATGAGGCTATATACAGGGGGTACCGGTACCGAGTCAATGCGTGGGGGTACAGGTTAGTCGAGGTAATTTGTACATGTAGGTAGGGGTAAAGTGCCTATGCATAGATAATAAACAGGGAGTAGCAGCAATGTAAAGAGGACAGTGTCCTCTTTACATTGGGGGGGGGGGGGGGGGGGCTGTCAATGCAAATAGTCTGGGTAGCCATTTGATTAGATGTTCAGGAGTCTTATGGCTTGGGGGTAGAAGCTGTTTAGAAGCCTCTTGGACCTAGACTTGGCGCTTCGGTACCGCTTGCCGTGCGGTAGCAGAGAAAACAGTCTATGACTTGGGTGACTGGAGTCTTTGACAATTTTTGGTCCTTCTTCTGGATGGTAGGAAGCTTGTCCCCAGTGATGTACTGGGCCATACGCACTGCCCTCTGTAGCACCTTAGTCGGATGCCGAGCAGTTGCCATGCCAGGCGGGGACGCAACCGGTCAGGAGGCCACCTGGACTATTTACATTGACACCCCCCCCCATTTGTTTTTACACAGCTGCTACTCCCTGTTTATTATCTATGCATAGTCACTTTACCTACATGTACAAATTACATGTACAAATTACCTTGACTAACCTGTACCCCCGCACATTGACTCGGTACCGGTACCCAGTCGATCAATAAGATAATATTATTTTTAGCAAAAATGTTTCTTTGATTTACAATCTGTAGGAACTATGAGAATAGAAAGGTTCAGCACTTTTGTGAAACAGCACAGTTGAAAAATATATGGCAAAAATGGATGGTGTTGGCGGATAGATGGGAGGGGTTGAGTGGAGCTGAAGGGTGGGATTGAAAATTACAAGATAACTAATGTAAAATATGTTGTGTATGTAAAATGTATATGGGATTGGAACTTTTGTGAATAAATGGCAAAGTAGAAATCAAGCTGGATGGGCTTCGGAGATGGATGGTATGGGTTGATGAAGGAAAATAATAAAGGAAAATATATTTTAAAAAGATATGCGTGTATGTACAGTGGGGCAAAAAAGTATTTAGTCAGCCTCCAATTGTGCAAGTTCTCCCACTTAAAAAGATGAGAGAGGCCTGTAATTTTCATCATAGGTACACTTCAACTATGACAGACAAAATGAGAAAAAAATATATATTTATTTGCAAATTATGGTGGAAAATAAGTATTTGGTCAATAACAAAAGTTTATCTCAATACTTTGTTATATACCCTTTGTTAGCAATGACAGAGGTCAAACGTTTTCTGTAAGTCTTCACAAGGTTTTCACACACTGTTGCTGGTATTTTGGCCCATTCCTCCATGCAGATCTCCTCTAGAGCAGTGATGTTTTGGGGCTGTTGCTGGGCAACACGGACTTTCAACTCCCTCCAAAGATTTTCTATGGGGTTGAGATCTGGAGACTGGCTAGGCCACTCCAGGACCTTGAAATGCTTCTTACGAAGCCACTCCTTCGTTGCCCGGGCGGTGTGTTTGGGATCATTGTCATGCTGAAAGACCCAGCCACGTTTCATCTTCAATGCCCTTGCTGATGGAAGGAGGTTTTCACTCAAAATCTCACGATACATGGCCCCATTCATTCTGTCCTTTACACGGATCAGTCGTCCTGGTCCCTTTGCAGAAAAACAGCCCCAAAGCATGATGTTTCCACCCCCATGCTTCACAGTAGATATGGTGTTCTTTGGATGCAATTTGGCATTCTTTGTCCTCCAAACACGACGAGTTGAGTTTTTACCAAAACGTTCTATTTTGGTTTCATCTGACCATATGACATTCTCCCAATCTTCTTCTGGATCATCCAAATGCTCTCTAGCAAACTTCAGACGGGCCTGGGCATGTACTGGCTTAAGCAGGGGGACACGTCTGGCACTGCAGGATTTGAGTCCCTGGCGGCGTAGTGTGTTACTGATGGTAGGCTTTGTTACTTTGGTCCCAGCTCTCTGCAGGTCATTCACTAGGTCCCCCCGTGTGGTTCTGGGATTTTTGCTCACCGTTCTTGTGATCATTTTGACCCCACGGGGTGAGATCTTGCGTGGAGCCCCAGATCGAGGGAGATTATCAGTGGTCTTGTATGTCTTCCATTTCCTAATAATTGCTCCCACAGTTGATTTCTTCAAACCAAGCTGCTTACCTATTGCAGATTCAGTCTTCCCAGCCTGGTGCAGGTCTACAATTTTGTTTCTGGTGTCCTTTGACAGCTCTTTGGTCTTGGCCATAGTGGAGTTTGGAGTGTGACTGTTTGATGTTGTGGACAGGTGTCTTTTATACTGATAACAAGTTCAAACAGGTGCCATTAATACAGGTAACGAGTGGAGGACAGAGGAGCCTCTTAAAGAAGAAGTTACAGGTCTGTGAGAGCCAGAAATCTTGCTTGTTTGTAGGTGACCAAATACTTATTTTCCACCATAATTTGCAAATAAATTCATTAAAAATCCTACAATGTGATTTTCTGGATTTTTTTTCTTCTCATTTTGTCTGTCATAGTTGAAGTGTACCTATGATGAAAATTACAGGCCTCTCAACTTTTTAAGTGGGAGAACTTGCACAATTGGTGGCTGACTAAATACTTTTTTTGCCCCACTGTATGTACAGTACCAGTATGTATGTACAGTACCAACGTTTGGACGCACCTACTCATCCCAGGGTTTTTCGTTATTTTTACTATTTTCTACATGTTGAATAATAGTGAAGGCACATATAGAAACATTTACTAACCAAAAGAGTGTTAAACAAATCAAAATATATTTTATATTTGAGATTCTTCAAAGTAGCCACCCTTTGCCTTGATGACAGCTTTAAACACGCTTGGTATTCTCTCAACCAGCTTCATGAGGTAGTCACCTGGAATACATTTCAATTAACAGGTGTGCCTTGTTAAAAGTTCATTTGTGGAATTTCTTTCCTTCTTAATGCATTTGAGCCAATCAGTTGTGTTGTGACATGGTAGGGGTGGTATACAGAAGATAGCCCTATTTGGTAAAAGACCAAGTCCATATTATGGCAAGAACAGCTCAAATAAGCAAAGAGAAACAACAGTCCATCATTACTTTAAGACATGAAGGTCAGTCAATCCGGAAAATGTCAAGAACTTTGAAAGTTTCTTCAAGTGCAGCCTTAAAAACCATCAAGCACTATGATGAAACTGGCTCTCATGAGGACCGCCACAAGAAAGGAAGACCCAGAGTTACCTCTGCTGCAGAGGATAAGTAAATGTTTTTATTTTAAATGTAACCTTTATTTAACTAGGCAAGTCAGTTAAGAACCAATTCTTATTTACAATGACCGCCTACACCGGCCAAACCCAGATGACGCTGGGCCAATTGTGCGCCACCCTATGGGACTCCCAATCACGGCCGGTTGTGATACAGCCTGTGATACAGCCTGGATTCGAACCAGGGTGTCTGTAGTGACACCTCTAGCACTGAGATGCAGTGCCTTAGACCGCTGCGTCACTCGGTAGCCCTCATTAGAGTTACCAGTCTCAGAAATTGCAGGCCAAATAAATGCTTCACGGACAGATCTCAACATCAACTGTTCAGAGGAGACTGCATGAATCAGGCCTTCATGGTCGAATTGTTGCAAAGAAACCACTACTATTGGACACCAATAAGAAGAAGAGACTTGCTTGGGCCAAGAAACACAAGTAATAGACTTTAGACTGGTGGAATTATGTCCTTTGGTCTGAGGAGTCCAAATTTGAGATTTCCAACCGCCGTGTCTTTTTAGAGTAGGTGAACAGATGATCTCCGCATGTGTGGTTCCCACCATGAAGCATGGAGGAGGAGGTGTGATTGTGTGGGGGTGCTTTGTTAGTGACACTGTCGGTCATTTATTTAGAATTCAAGGCACACTTAACCAGCATGGCTACCACAGCAATCTGCAGCGTTAAGCCATCCCATCTGGTTTGGGCTTAGTGGGACTATCATTTGTTTTTCAACAGGACAATGACCCAACACAACTCCAGGCTGTGTAAGGCTATTTGACCAAGAAGGAGAGTGATGGAGTGCTGCATCAGATTACCTGGTCTCCACAATCACCCAACCTCAACCCAATTGAGATGGTTTGGGATGAATTGTACCGCAGAGTGAAGCAAAAGCAGTTAACAAGTGCTCAGCATATGTGGGAACTCCTTCAAGACTGTTGGATAAGCATTGCAGGTGAAGCTGGTTGAGAGTGTGCAAAGCTGTCATCAAGGCAAATGGTGGCTACTTTGAAGAATCTAAAAGTTACTACATGATTCCATATGTGTTATTTTATAGTTTTGATGTCTTCACTATTATTCTACAATATAAAAAATTATGAAAAACCTTTGAATGAGTAGGTGTGTCCGAAGTTGTTACTGTATATATTTATTTTCAAAAATATATGGGGGATTATAAATGATGCAGACAATTACTTTGATGGAACCTGCAATCTATCTGCAATATTTTTATGTTTTACTTCATAATTATGAGCTAGTTATATGTGAATCATAAAAATGACCTAAAACGAATGTTTTGCAAGGCCAATTCTTTGTGGATATCTAGCTAGCTAACAGTAGTATCTAGCCAGTCAACATTAGCCCTATTGACTCACTATGTACATGCGATCTATCCACACTACAGTGGGTATTGTAGGCAGGTAAACATGCCAAAATGAACACAGTATGTATTTTTTCATATATCAAGATAAAATATTGTAGTTAGGCAACATATGAGATGTGAATGGACAACATTTCATTCTGAAGTCGAGTTTATTTTCTCTTGCTTCATCTCAAATAATGAACACCATTGATTTCAATCAATGTTATGTTGTTTTTTACGTGGTTGCGTCATATGTCTGTGGATACTTTCCGTTGAATCTTCTATCGATGCATGCTTAAAAATTTGAACAAACGGAGTACGCATTCGAAAAGTGCCCTCCGTGCTCCGCTTCGCATACTTTGATTTGGACTCATACTCCGACCCACCCGTGCTCCAACTTGCGTGCTCGGAACACGGTAGTATGCATTTTGAGGAACACCCTTTGTCTCAGCATCACTCGGTTACCATGGAATTGCCCGTAATTGGTGACCCTGGGTAGGGACGAGTGGATAGATATTTTGGAAGTGACACAACAAACAAAAGCTTAGCAGCAAAATCTAATCCTTTTCCCCCAAACTGAAGTGTTTTGATAATTTCTCAACAAAGCACTTCAATCTTAAGAAATGGTGCGGTTTTGCTCGGCGTGTGTCGGAATGTGTGTGCCCTGCTTCCCGCATATTTATATTAGGCTGCAATCAGTACAGGAAATGGAGAGCCGTTGCTTTGAAGTCCCTGCAGAGTCATGTTATTCTCCATCAGCAGAGAGACAAGGTGGCGGACCCCTAACCCCCTCCTCTGCCCCCCTCGCTCCTACCCAACAGACCGCCTAGCAGAAGGGAGAACAAGTGGCCATTAACGCAGACAAACTCACCGTCTCCACGGTCGTGATGTTGTCATACTCAGGCCTGTGTAATTGCATTTTTTTTGTAAGATGTGGTGAAATGTAAGATTTTTGTCCCTGTCTGTCTCCGTTGCTCTCTTACTCTCTCTCTCTTCCTCTCTCCTTCTTCTCACCCCACCTTCCTCCTTCCCCTCTCTCCCTCCTCACCTTTCTTTCATGTTGGAATCTGGAGTGTGGCGATGAAATTAATTGGGTCACAGTTTAATAGTGATCTGGTGGTGTTCCTGTGGCTTGCCTGTGTCTGTTATGGAATGGGAACAGCGGCGGGGTTCTCCTCTCACCCGGTGTGTCTGAAAATGAGGAGCGCTGAACCTCCAGTCTGTGGCACGGTGTAACTTCACGCTATCTGTACACCCCTCTCCGCTTTGCAAATCTATACTTTTTTTCACCCCCACCAATAATCTCCCTCCATGCCTTTAGACGGTTCAAAACATACTGCTGGAGATTAGTTCTGTCAGCTGTCTGACTGATGTGTGTAGGCTATGCTAGAGGAGCAGCTAGGCCTCCGATGGCTGTATGTAGTTTACTGGGTTAGTAAACCACTTGTGGGGTTACTCAGTATGGAACGCTGGTTCATATTTGGCTCTAGAAGTGGTGCGTCCAAATGAAAACCCCTTGAGACCAAAACTTTTTGAGTTGCGCTGTTTACACTCAATATAATGGATGACCGTCTCTCTGTCTCTCTCTTTCTGTCTCTCTTTCCCTCCTCTTCCTCTCTCCTTCCTGGCTGTCCGATGTATGGTCCTGGGGAGGTAATGAACCAGGATTTGTGTCTGTGGTGTTGTGAAGGCTTATTGGGCTTACCCCCCCCCCGCCTCCCTTCCCTCTTCTCCTCTTTTCTTCTGTTCTTCTTCCTTCCCCGGACCGAGCGGCCCAGGGCTCAGGGTCCCTGCCTCCAAACCCATCCGTCTCCATCCCCCCATCCGCCAGACGGACGGTGTACAGGGGCACAGTCTCACCTCCAGACGAGGCCGAACCTCTCCTCTCTTCTGCCCTCCTCTCCATCCCTCTATCCTGTCCTTCCACCCCCCTCATCTCTCCTCTGCCCCCTCCCTTCATGTGTCTTCCCTCTCTATTCTTTCCATAACCTGAGCAGTCACTGTTGACTGAGCCCCCTCCCCTCCAGACTGTGACTAGGTTCTGGGCCGGGCGGCCTGCTAGCTCTGCATGCTGGCAGGGGGCCTTGTGTGTGGAACTGTGTTAATTAGCACAGGAGTCTGGAGGCCGAGATGTGTTATCTACTACCACAACACCCCCTCATCCTCTCTCCCACTCTCCATCCTCTCCCACTCTCCATCCTCTCTCTCTCCCTCTCTCTCTCCCTCTCTCTCTCTATCCCACTCCATTCTCTCGCTCTCTCTCTCTCTCTCTCTCTCTCTCTCTCTCTCTCTCTCTCTCTCTCTCTCGCTCTCTCTCGCTCTCGCTCTCGCCCACTCTTTCTCTCAATGTCACTCACTGTCTCTCTCCCTCCTCCCTCTCTCTGAAGAGTGCTCACATCCCGTTGGCTTTGCCAGGTTTGTGGAGGATGTCAGTGCCAGCTGCCTCTGTATGGACCGCTGCCAGCCTCTCATATCTTCCGCCCTTTACGTTGTTGTTATCCCCTCGTTTACTCGTTTATTTCCATCTATTTCTATGCCTTTATCTGTTTGATGGAGTTTTTGTCTGTCAGGGCCAGTGTCTGTGTTGTTGCTGTCTGTCAGGGCCAGTGTCTGTGTTGTTGCTGTCTTTCAGAGGCCGGTCTGTGTTGTTGCTGTCTGTCAGGGCCAGTGTCTGTGTTGTTGCTGTCTTTCAGAGGCCGGTCTGTGGGGCGATAGCAATAGCTCTCTCTGGCACTCTGGTGTGGAGGCAGGCACCAAGGTCGGGCAGAGAGGATTGTGCCCAGGTCTGCAGTCTGCCCGTCGTGCCATGCCAACTCTGCAGTCTGTGACTGGTGTGTCATACACAGAAAATACACTATACCCCCTACGCTTCACAGCTACATTTGGCTTCTGCAATGGCCTGAAAAAAGGTCAAAGGCACAGGAATAGAATAGACAAAGAAAGCTTTATCTCCATAACACAATGACATCCGCTTTCATCTGACCTCATACAGAAATGAAACTCTGTACGGAAGTGCAGCCATTCAGTCACCACCCTTGATTGAGTTCTTCGCGGTATATGAGAATCTACCTAGACTGGGAATTCCAAAGTAATGTAGCCAGACACATTGTACACGCTTCACTCTTTTGGAATGGATCTCATTCCATGTGTTGGACCAGTAGTCTGTAGACAGGGCTGTCTGTCTGGCTGATGTGACCCAGTACATCAGCTGATCCAGTCAGTCCAGTTAGTCAATTAGTTTGTCTGCTATGTGTCTATGAGGTACTGAGCTGGCTGACCCCCCCCCAGTGAGCGAAGTAAAACTAAAACTCCCCTGCACTTCGTTTGACCCTGGCCTCCTCTGAGGCGCCGGGGAGAGCCAAGTGTGTAAAGCGGACACATGCCAAATAAAGACATGAAAAAAAGAGAACCTGTTCTCTATCTCTTTCTCTGTCTGTCTGCTCCCCAGTCTCACAGCAGCAGCACCCTGGCCTGCTTCATAAATTGAGCTCTGTTGGCCTTTAGCTTGTATCAATCAATCTACTCTGCTAATGTTTTATGAGCGACACACTCCGGCAAGGCAAATTGTGGCTTTAAACAGCTTCCATGCAAGACCCATTTCCATGTCATTAGTCCCCCCCCCCCCCCCCCCCCCCAAATCATTGGTTTCTGGTACAGTTGGGAAAGACAGACAGAGAGACAGAGAGACAGAGAGACCGTTAGTCCTAAAACCTCACCACCACCCTCCTTTAAAAAAAACTAATATCCCCTGTGCTGCATACTCACCTTGCCCTCTACCCCACAATACAACACTACACGTCAGAATAACCAAAACCTCACCACTTCTACAACCGTATATCCAACCCATCTTCCCCAGCTATACAGAAGGCCTCCCGACCCACCATATCTCCTGAAACATCTTCACTTTTTCATATTTTATAGAACTCAAGTGCCACCCTAAGTCGCACAGAGACTATCCCATTCAATAATATTAAAGGGTCTGTTATCCCTCCACCTTTGACCCTGTTCCTCCTTGTTAGCCAACTCTGCCTGAGCAAACAGAAAATTCAACAACCTTATTCGAATACCTGTACCTCATTATAATCATCCCGACAGTAAACCCCACCCCCAACCTCTCACACAGACATTCGAACAGAGACATTAATGGCATTAACCTGGCGCACACAGAAAACACATGATGCACAGTTTCACTCATGACACAGAAAGGACATCCCTGTCTGACTCCCGGGTAGCCCCGTGCCAACCAGCTATTAGTGGCCAGGGCTCCATGTAGAACCCTTCACTGGAGGTCCCCTGACCTCTTTGGTACTGGGGGTTTGTAGAGCCCCCTCCATCTAAAACCCACCATACTCTCTGCCCCACATACCCCCTGCCACTGATGGACCTTCACTCCTGTTAGGCTCCTAATGTTCCTCACCTTAATGAGGAGGTTGTAGAGGTCTTTACCTCCCACACCCTCAAACTCCCCCAGGCTTGGAGTGTTAAAGGAATCTCTCCAGCAGTCTAAGATATGGTAGTCCTGTTTGTTGTGCCAGGACTCCCGGGGTTTTCCACCCCTCTTCCTCCAGCATCCGCAGGTCACCCAGCCTTAGTCATCAGTCGCTTCTGCAGCGTGACCTGTTGAACCGATCTCAAAAGGATGGCTGGATTGTAGAAGATAGGCTCCTTTCACAGCCCAGACTCCACACCCCCTTCTCGTGTGGGCCTTAGCAGCTACCAGGCCCTCAGCCCTGCAGAGTAAAAATCAGAGAGACCTGCTGTACTCAGCCTCTCCAGCCTCATGAGGAACAGCTACCGGTCCAACCCTAATCCGCCAGCTCTCCTCAGCAGCGCGCATGCTGGTTCCCTCCAGCCAACATCAGTATGGTACAGCAGTCTCTGCACCGCCTTTAGTCGGAACGTAGCCATCCTGCTCTCCAGTTCCACCAGGCCTTGTCCTCCTTTGTGGACGGACATGTACAACACAGCCGGCCTCAGCCAGTGATGGCCCGACCAGAAAAAATCCACCAGCTGTCGTTGCAGGTCTGCGGGTGGACCGGGGGGGGGGGTTGAGGACAGACAGATTATGCCACAGGGAGGATTCTGCCAGGTTATCAGCACCCTCCCTCTATATGACACTTGGGACAGGAGCCACCTCCACATGGCCAGTCTTGACACCACTGCCTTTGACAGCCCCTCCCAGTTCTTCCTGACCCACCTCTCTAAGCCCAGGTACACCCCCAAAATGTTAAGTCCTTCACAACCCCACTGCAAACCCCTGGAAGCAGAGGGTGGCCCCCACATAACAGAGCTTTGCTGTTGCCCCAGTTCACCTTAGCCAACAATGCTCCCTCTCTGACCATCACAGAAATGTTATCTGCATACGCCGACACTGCTATGCCTGTCAACACACCCTTGTTTGTCCAGCACACTCCCTGCAGTCTCCTGAGTAGGAGGTCCAAAAAAGGCTCAATGGCTAGTGTATATAACTGCCCCGATAGAGGGCATCCTTGTCAAATGCCCCGTCTCACCCAGACTGGCCTACTGGGCCCCCCTCCCACCTTGACCATGTATGACGCCCCAGTATACAACATCTTCACACAAGCCAAAAACCTTTCCTCAAACCCAAACACAGACATCACATTAAGCAGATGGTGGTTAAACATTAAACACTCATGGTCCACTCTATCGAAAGCCTTCTCTTGGTCTAAATAGACCCATCCAAAGTTCACATTAGAAACTCTCGACAAGTCCAACATGTCCCTGAGAAAGGCCGCTGAATGCAGACCAGGCTCTCAAGAAAAGACAGGCTATGTGCACACTGCCCACAAAATGAGGTGGAAACTGATCTGCACTTCCTAACCTCCTGCCAAATGTATGACCATATTAGAGACACATATTTCCCTCAGATTACACAGATCCACAAAGAATTCGAAAACAAATCCAATTTTTATAAACTCCCATATCTATTGGGTGAAATACCAGTGTGACATCACAGCAGCAAGTTTTGTGACCTGTTGCCACAAGAAAAGGGCAACCAGTGAAGACAAACACTATTGTAAATACAACCTAATATCTATGTTTATTTGTTTTCCCTTTTGTACTTTAACTATTTGCACATCGTTACAACACTGTATATAGACATAATATGACATTTGAAATGTCTTTATTCTTTTGGAACTTGTGTAATGTTTACTGTTAACTTTTTATCCATTTCATTTGCTTTGACAATGTAAAGATATGTTTCCCATGGAGGGAGAGAGCAACAGACTGATCAGAGCTCCAACTCTACAGGTTGCCGGCTTGGCTTGCTAGTGGTCCTCGGCTCTAAGGCTTTCTCAGAGATGTGTTTCAGATATCCTCTTACTGACGTGCCACTCTGATACTCTTGTTTAAGCTGCTGAATTCTCCATTAGGCATGTGTCTTGTTCTATAGGCCCCCCGCTGCCCCGATACTGATACTCCTCAGAGACAAGAGGAGGAGTTAGAGAGGAAGGTTTTTTCTGATCTCACTCTGCCTCACTGAGAACCATCTGTCTGGGTTCCGTCTGGAACCAGCTAGCATTCAGCATGCCGTACGTTTGCACTTACAAATATATACATTTCACAGAGTGTTTGAAAGAGTCATGCCACTCGCTGAGACATGTTGCCAGGAGACGGAGTGAGAGAGAGAACTGATTGGAGAGGGTAGACTAATAGAGTGAAGCCGTGAAGCAGCAGCAGTCAACTGTTCCCACAACTCTGGCTTATATGGCTGTGTTAGATTTCCATGACACTGGATGTCATTGGTTGAATGAGATGTGTTCATGCTACAGGATTGGATGAGTGAGCATCCCTCTTCGCCCATTTCATATCACAGAGAGAAGACTTTAGAGCCACAAACTGTGGCATGGATCATCTCTGCACTGGTCACTATCACATCACGTAACGAGAGGTCGGAGTTCAACTACCAGCCCTGTCAGATTAAAGATAGAGCATGTCCTTTCATTCCATCTTGTTGATACAAAGTTTATGTTTGTTGCCAATAAAGTGTGTGTGGTAAGTTCCTTAAAGATGCACTATGCAGAAATCGCTCCGCCATTTCCTGGTTGCTAAAATTCAAATAATTCGCCTAATTTCAGTTTTTGTGACATATCAAGCAAGTATAGTGTAGAGAGTCATTGTACCATCTAAACTGCTGTGAAATATATTTTCCATTACCAAAAATATTGTACTTTTTAGCTGTTTGAAGCTGGTGTACAAAACCGAAAGTAAAATACGCAAAAACAAAACATAAGCACGGGAAGCATATTAATAGTGCACATAGAACAGATCTACCACATATTAGACTTGCTTTCAATGAGAATGACAGATATATAAGATATTCTATGTGACTTTGGTCAGGTTGCCCCAAAAGTGACATATTGCAGCTTTAAGGACATGAAGGTGTATGATATCCTATTTTGTTAAATAATATTTGGGAGCACCAACACATGCATTGTTTAACCCATTACACTCGTGGGAATTGGCCTATATGGATAGGGCCAAACAGATTTTTTTTCTAAAAGAAGAACTATAAAAAGCATATGCATACCATGGTAGCAATTGAAAGAGAACACGTTGGAGATCTTGGGGACATTATCAGACCAAAGGTGAGGACACAACAGTTCACTTGACACAACACTGAATCCAAGCATTACACTGATTTGATGTGCATTTTACATTTACTGTACTTTTCACTGCATTTGTCAATAACAAAATCTGAAAATACTCTGGAGACATTCAGTAACAATAAGAATATGACCTTTTGAAGTAGGTGCAAGATATGAAAAAATTATTACAAGTTGTTTACGCAATCCAAAAACATTTAATTTATAAATCACAATCTGGGTCAGGTGGGCATGATTTGAAAGCATATTATATTTCCAACATGACTAGCTAAGTTATAAAATACGATCTTACAGTTTTAGGCTTTCAGAAGGCACTTCAGACAAACAGACTGTAATTTTGGTGCTCATAGATTGGAGTCATGAGTGTATTCAAGTGCATGTTCCATGGATAATATTCTTCACAATATGGCAAACATAGGCTCATTCTGTTCAGGACAACCTATGGTATAACACATGTCATTCTTGTAACTGTGGATCATAAACGTTGATACTGTAATTTACATGAGTTTTCCAATATGGAAATGTGAATTGCACATTTGGACTCATGGGTGTGTGGTTTGCTTGTATGATATCAAAGCAATGTTTATTATAGCCCTCAACATCTCATCTTTCAGAACACATTGACTCCTCTTGATTTACAGCATTTCCCTCCTCAGACATCAACAAACGTATATAAGTTGCCCAATTAGCAGGAGGGATAGGGACATCCTCTTGTCATGCGCGGTGCTCAAGTTCATAACGGCTGTCAGTCAAAACCAATACAGAGCTATGAACCGGAGAACCTAAGCTCTGAAGTCATGTGTAGCATGTTAATGTACAGCCAGTGGGTTCCAATTTATGCCCTTATAAATCTGCCATTTTCAAAACGTATATGGGATGACAGGGACTTTGAGTGGAAAGGGCTACGCCTACCTTAATTTAAGCTCTCACAACCAGGAACAATCGAGCAAAACGTATATATTTCAACTGAACATTTCCAAGAACCAGAGGCATTTCTAGACTTTCACACAGTCATAACAGATTTATGGCTGGAACTTGCACCATCATCCGGTTACAGGTGTAGTAATAGTGTTATTAATAGTAATTCATGGGCCTAGCCAATAAGCTAAGTTATAGACCTGTTGCATTTCTGCAGACAGACACGGTAATGGTAATGCACTAGTCTATATAGTAATGGACTTGCAAGCCCTGCTTTTAAGTTGATCATTTCAAGCCTTTTATAAAGCTGTGGATATCAGTCTTGTAGAGTTCACACGTCTGAGGAGGACAGGAGTATTCAAGCGTAGCCTTTATAACATACTATCGCTGGCGGTTGTTAGTGTCATCATTATAGATAAGTCCCACCTCATAGACAAGTTGGTGTTAAACCGGTCTGCTCCTTTTTCTGGAGATATATTTGTTTTTTTTTAGGTGAGCTGCTTTTGTCCAAGGCTTTCTCTTCAGAGGGGTAGTAGCAGCCGACTACCCCCCGTCACTACTCCTCCTCTCTGCTGTGAAATGAAATAGCTTTCTCGTTTGTTGAAGATTTACTTGTTGCTGCCTCATACTACTCGGGAAGTGAGACACCTCCAAATGGCTGAAAGTTCTCAAAACCACTGGAGATTTGTGTATTGGGGGAGCAAAGAGAAATAAAGGAAAATAGCTTTTATTTTTTTTCCCATACTTTTTTCAACACAAATTAATTCTGGCAAGTTGTTGCTTTACATTAAAGCATGATGTGGAGTGAGGAGAGGGACGCAACCTCCCCTCGTTGCCATGGGAGCAGTGGGCGCATTGTAGCGTTGGGTACCACTAACAATAGTTCTCTTGCCAAAACTACTGCCCATCTATATCCTATAGGCTTTTTCAGGGGTTGAAATCAGTCCTTTCAGAGTAGGCCTACATAGGTTTTCAGAGTGATTGTTATTTATAAACGCCCATGTTCCCCAGTGTGATATGTTCTTATCCTTTCATGTGATCTCTCTCCTTCACTTTGAACATTTTACAAAGTGAAAATAATCTGCATCTCTGCATCCTTTGGAATAATCCCACATTTTGTAAAAATCAAGAACGTTTCTCTCAAGAGTTGAAATTAGGCTTTTATGAACATTACTCGTATAATCCCACCACCCTCTCTCTCTCTCCCCCGCGCTCTCGCTCTGTCTCTCTTTCTCGCTCTGTTGTTCTCTCTCTTTCTCTCTCTCTCTTTCTCTGACACTGTGACTGTCGCTCCCCCTTTCTCTTTCGCTCTCTCTCTTACTCGCTCTCTCGCTCACTAGCTCTCTCGCTCACTAGCTCTCTCGCTCTGTCTCTCTCGCTCTCTCTCTCTTTCTCAATTCAATTTCAAGTGAAATAGATAATAAGCAAAAGTGAAATAAACAATAAAACATGAATAGTAAACATTACACTCACAAATGTCCCAAAAGAATAAAGACATTTCAAATGTCATATTATGTCTATATATAGTGTTGTAACGATGTGCAAATAGTTCAAGTATAAAAGGGAAAATAAATAAACATAGATATGAGTTGTATTTACAATAGTGTTTGTTCTTCACTGGTTGCCCTTTTCTTGTGGCAACAGGTCACAAATTGTGCTGCTGTGATGGCACACTGTGGTATTTCACCCAATAGATATGGGAGTTTATCAAAATTGAATTTGTTTTCAAATTCTTTGTGTGTCTGTGTAGTCTGAGGGAAATATGTGTCTCTAATATGGTCATACATTTGGCAGGAGGTTAGGAAGTGCAGCTCAGTTTCCACCTCATTTTGTGGGCAGTGTGCACATAGCCTGTCTTCTCTTGAGAGCCAGGACTGCCTACGCTGGCCTTTCTCAAGAGCGAGTCTGTACATACTCAAAGCTTTCCTTCATTTTGGGTCAATCACAGTGGTTAGGTATTCTGCCACTGTGTACTCTCTGTTTAGGGCCAAATAGCATTCTAGTTTGCTCAGTTTTTTTGTAAATTCTTTTCAATGTGTCAAGTGATTATCTTTTTGTTTTCTCATGATTTTGGTTGGGTCTAATTGTGTTGCTGTCCTGGGGCTCTGTTGGGTCTGTTTGTGTTTGTGAACAGAGCCCCAGGACCAGCTTGCGTAGGTAGGGGACTCTTCTCCAGGTTCATCTCTCTGTATGTGTTGGCTTTGTTATGACAGGTTTGGAAATCGCTTCCTTTTAGGTGGTTGTAGAATTCAACAGCTCTTTTCTGGATTTTGAAATTAGTGTGTATCGGCCTAATTCTGCTCTGTATACATTATTTGGTGTTTTAGGAGGATATTTTTGCAGAATTCTGTATGCAGTCTCTCAATTTGGTGTTTGTCACATTTTGTGAATTCTTGGTTGGTGAGCGGACCCCAGACCTCACAACCATAAAGGGCAATGGGTTCTATAACTGATTCAAGTATTTTTAGCCAGATCCTAATTGGTATGTCGAATTGTATGTTCATTTTGATGGCATAGAAGGACCTTCTTGCCTTGTCTCTCAGATCGTTCACAGCTCTGTGGAAGTTACCTGTGGTGCTGATGTTTTGGCCAAGGTATGTATAGTTTTTGTGTGTGCTCTAGGGCAACAATGTCTAGATGGAATTTGTATTTGTGGTCCTGGTAACTGGACCTTTTTTGGAACACCATTATTTTTGTCTTACTGAGATTTACTGTCAGGGCCCAGGTCTAACAGAATCTGTGCAGATGATCTAGGTGCTGCTGTAGGCCCTCCTTGGTTGGGGAGAGAAGCGCCAGATCATCAGTAGACATTTGACTTCAGATTCTAGTAGGGTGAAACCGGGTGCTGCAGACTGTTCTAGTGCCCTCGCCAATTTGTTGATATATGTTGAAGAGGGTGGAGCTTTAGCTGCATCCCTGTCTCACCCACCAGCCCAGTGGAAATAAATGTGTGTGTTCTTTGCCAATTTTAACCGCACACTTGTTTTTGTGTACATGGATTTTATGATGTCGTATATTTTTCCCCCAACACCATTTTCCATCAATTTGTATAGCAGGCCCTCATGCCAAATTGAGTCGAAAGCTTTTTTGAAATCAACAAAGCATGAGAGGACTTGACCTTTTTTTTGTTTAGTTTTTTTGTCAATTAGGGTGTGCAGGGTGAATACGTGGTCTGTCGTATGGTAATTTGGTTAAAAGCCAATTTGACTTTTGCTCAGTACATTGTTTTTACTGAGGACATGTACAAGTCTGCTGTTAATGATAATGCAGAGGATTTTCCCATGGTTGCTGTTGACGCATATCCCAAGGTAGTTATTGGTGTCAAATTTGTCTCCACTTTTGTGGATTGGGGTAATCAGTCCTTGGTTCCAAATATTGGGTAAGATTCCAGAGCTAAGGATGATGTTAAAGACTTTAAGTATAGCCAATTGGAATTTGTGGTCTGTATCTTTTATAATTTCATTTAGGACACCATCAACCCCACAGTCCTTTTTGAGTTAGAGAGTTTGTGTTTTGTCCTGTAGTTCATTCAATGTAATTGGAGAATCCAGTGTGTTCTGGTAGTGTTGATTAGCTGATTCTAAGATTTGTATTTGATCATATATATGTTTTTGCTGTTTGTTATAGAGCCAAAAAGATTGGAGAAGTGGTTTATCCATACATTTTGGATAGATAACTCTTCGTGTTGTTTGTTTAGAGTTTTACAATTTTCCCAGAAGTGGTTAGATTCTATGGATTCTTCAATTACAATTAGCTGATTTCTGACATGCTGTTCCTTCTTTTTCCATAGTGTATTTCTGTTTTAGCGATTCACAATAGTGGCGGCGTAGGCTCAGGTTTTCTGTGTCTCAATGTTTTTGGTTGGATAGGTTTCTCAATTTCTTTGTTAGGTTTTTGCATTCTTCATCAAACCATTTGTCCTTATTGTTAATTTTCTTAGGTTGTCTGCTTAACATTTTTAGATTAGATAGAGAAGCTGAGAGGTCAAATATAATGTTTAGGTTTTGTACTGCCAAGTTTACACCTTCACTATTACAGTGAAACATTTTGTCTAGGAAATTGTTTACAAGGGATTAAATTTGTTGTTGCCTAAATGTTTTTTGGTAGATTTCCACAATACTTTTCTTCTATCTATAGCATTTCTTATTATTATTCATCTCTCTCTCTCTCTCTCTCTGACGCTCACTCGCCCTGTCTCTCTCTCTATGTCACTCTCTCTCTCTGTCACTCTTTCGCTCCCCCACTCTCTTTTGCTCTCTCTCTCTCTCTCTCTCTCTCTCTCTCTCTCTCTCTCTCTCTGTCGCTCTTTCTTTCATTCTTTCTCTCTCTCTCTCCTGATCTCGCTCTCTTGCTTTCTCTCGCTTTCTCTCTCTCTCTGTCGCCCTTTCTTTCTCTCTCTCTTTTTTTTCTTTCTCTTGCTCCCTCACTCTCGCTCAATTGCTCTTTCTCACTCTCTCTGTCACTCTTTCTCTTTCTCTCACTCTGTCTGTATCTGTCACTCTTGCTCCTCTCTCTCTCTCTCACTCTCTTTCTCTGTCACGCTCTCTCTTTCTCTCACTCTCTCTGTCTCTCTCGCTCCTCCTCTCTCTCTATTTCTCTCTTTCTTTCCCTCTCTTTCTCCATCGCTCGCTCTCTGTTACTTTCTCGCTCTGTCGCTTTCTTTCTCTCTTTCTCCTCTCGCTTGCTCTCTCTCGCGGTCACTCTCTCGCGCTCCCTCTCTCTTTCTAACTCTCTCTTCAGCTAACGTCAAACTGAGGCGGTGCTCATCACTTCCTGTTGAACGCGGAACGAGGGAGAGCTCGGTTTGATGTTTTGAAAGTCTATTGAAAGAGTTTGGTTACTAGCTACCTGGATCCCGCAACGCGGTTGGCATCAGTTGCTGGGACCACTACTATCTGTCCAGTGATCCTGGTCTGAGGAGATGGTTGGCATAGCCTAGATGCTAGTTAGCTGCCTATCAAGCTAGCGGGGTTTTCTTGAGGGCTTAAATGCAGCCTGCGACGCGGCTAGCCATTGTGGCTGGGAACGCGGATTGTCCCGGGCTTCTGGCTGTCTAGATCCCTGCTGTTTGTTGTTGTTGTTTTCAATCTTCCCTGTGACCTGCGCTGTCTGGAACTGCGAGAAGTACGTTTCTACCATGACAAAGACCAAAGCCGGTGGGAATACCATTGAGGACAGTGGTGTCTCTCAATCACAGGTGAAGGATCTTTTAAACTAACAAAAATAGTTCTGCTTGTAGACAACAACAAGAAAATAGCTTCAAGTGTTTTGTCTAAATACTGGTGGAGTCAACTAATAAAAGCATGGACAACCTGACCAGAGAGGTCCAGGACCTGAAGAACAGTTTGCAGTCCTCCCAGGGTCAGCTCAATGAGTTTAAACAGGAAAACAGAAAGATGACAGTCCTCCCAGGGTCAGCTCAATGAGTTTAAACAGGAAAACAGAAAGATGACAGTCCTCCCAGGGTCAGCTCAATGAGTTTAAACAGGAAAACAGAAAGATGACAGTCCTCCCAGGGTCAGCTCAGTGAGTTTAAACAGAAAGATGACAGTTCTCCCAGGGTCAGCTCAATGAGTTTAAACAGGAAAACAGAAAGATGGCAGTTCTCCCAGGGTCAGCTCAATGAGTTTAAACAGGAAGATGGCAGTTCTCCCAGGGTCAGCTCAATGAGTTTAAACAGGAAAACAGAAAGATGGCAGTTCTCCCAGGGTCAGCTCAATGAGTTCAAACAGAAAGATGACAGTTCTCCCAGGGTCAGCTCAATGAGTTTAAACAGAAAGATGGCAGTTCTCCCAGGGTCAGCTCAATGAGTTTAAACAGAAAGATGACAGTTCTCCCAGGGTCAGCTCAATGAGTTTAAACAGAAAAACAGAAAGATGGCAGTTCTCCCAGGGTCAGCTCAATGAGTTTAAACAGGAAGATGGCAGTTCTCCCAGGGTCAGCTCAATGAGTTTAAACAGAAAGATGACAGTTCTCCCAGGGTCAGCTCAGTGAGTTTAAACAGAAAGATGACAGTTCTCCCAGGGTCAGCTCAATGAGTTTAAACAGGAAAACATAAAGATGACAGTCCTCCCAGGGTCAGCTCAATGAGTTGAAACAGGAAAACAGAAAGATGACAGTCCTCCCAGGGTCAGCTCAATGAGTTTAAACAGGAAAACAGAAAGATGGCAGTTCTCCCAGGGTCAGCTCAATGAGTTTAAACAGGAAGATGGCAGTTCTCCCAGGGTCAGCTCAATGAGTTTAAACAGGAAAACAGAAAGATGGCAGTTCTCCCAGGGTCAGCTCAATGAGTTCAAACAGAAAGATGACAGTTCTCCCAGGGTCAGCTCAATGAGTTTAAACAGAAAGATGGCAGTTCTCCCAGGGTCAGCTCAATGAGTTTAAACAGAAAGATGACAGTTCTCCCAGGGTCAGCTCAATGAGTTTAAACAGAAAAACAGAAAGATGGCAGTTCTCCCAGGGTCAGCTCAATGAGTTTAAACAGGAAGATGGCAGTTCTCCCAGGGTCAGCTCAATGAGTTTAAACAGAAAGATGACAGTTCTCCCAGGGTCAGCTCAGTGAGTTTAAACAGAAAGATGACAGTTCTCCCAGGGTCAGCTCAATGAGTTTAAACAGGAAAACATAAAGATGACAGTCCTCCCAGGGTCAGCTCAATGAGTTGAAACAGGAAAACAGAAAGATGACAGTCCTCCCAGGGTCAGCTCAATGAGTTTAAACAGGAAAACAGAACGATGACAGTCCTCCCAGGGTCAGCTCAATGAGTTTAAACAGGAAAACAGAACGATGACAGTCCTCCCAGGGTCAGCTCAATGAGTTTAAACAGGAAAACAGAAAGATGACAGTTCTCCCAGGGTCAGCTCAATGAGTTTAAACAGAAAGATGGCAGTTCTCCCAGGGTCAGCTCAATGAGTTTAAACAGAAAGATGGCAGTTCTCCCAGGGTCAGCTCAATGAGTTTAAACAGAAAGATGACAGTTCTCCCAGGGTCAGCTCAATGAGTTTAAACAGGAAAACAGAAAGATGGCAGTTCTCCCAGGGTCAGCTCAATGAGTTTAAACAGGAAGATGGCAGTTCTCCCAGGGTCAGCTCAATGAGTTTAAACAGGAAAACAGAAAGATGGCAGTTCTCCCAGGGTCAGCTCAATGAGTTTAAACAGAAAGATGGCAGTTCTCCCAGGGTCAGCTCAATGAGTTTAAACAGAAAGATGGCAGTTCTCCCAGGGTCAGCTCAATGAGTTTAAACAGGAAAACAGAAAGATGGCAGTTCTCCCAGGGTCAGCTCAATGAGTTTAAACAGGAAAACAGAAAGATGGCAGTTCTCCCAGGGTCAGCTCAATGAGTTTAAACAAAAAGATGGCAGTTCTCCCAGGGTCAGCTCAATGAGTTTAAACAGGAAAACAGAAAGATGGCAGTTCTCCCAGGGTCAGCTCAATGAGTTTAAACAGAAAGATGGCAGTTCTCCCAGGGTCAGCTCAATGAGTTTAAACAGAAAGATGGCAGTTCTCCCAGGGTCAGCTCAATGAGTTTAAACAGAAAGATAACAGTTCTCCCAGGGTCAGCTCAATGAGTTTAAACAGAAAGATGACAGTTCTCCCAGGGTCAGCTCAATGAGTTTAAACAGAAAGATGACAGTTCTCCCAGGGTCAGCTCAATGAGTTTAAACAGAAAAACGGCAAGATGACAGCTATCTGTAAGTCATTTAGAGAGGACATCCGTTCTGTATGTGAATCCATGATAACAATGACGGAGAAATCTGATTATCTCGGGGGACAATCAAGGTGGAACAACATGGTTGTGGACGGAATTGCAGAATCTGCACATGAGACCTGGATGGAATCTAAGGACAAAGTGAGGGAAATGATCTTGGAGAAACTGAAAATGGACCACAGGAAAATTGATGTGGAGCACCACCACAGGACTGATAAACCCACCACTGGCCCAGGTGATAGGCCCAAGCCGATAGTGGTCAAGTTCCTGAGGTTCAAGGACAAGGTAGCTGTTCTGGAAAGAGCCAAGAACTTGAGAGGAACGTTTATCATCCTCAATGAGGACTATCCTGAAGCTGTGCGTCAGGAGAGGAAAGAACTTATCCCAGCCATAAAAGCTTTCAGAGCGCGTGGGGATGTTGCTTACATCCGCTGACAGGCTTATTGTCCACCCTCCCTCCCAAAATCCTGGACGGGATGAGAGAGCCAAGCCTATGGGTTCGTAGCTTTAACCCCGCAGCACACACACACTCTTATACACACCAACTGATTAATGGACTGCTGAATGTACTGTATATATTTTTTGCACTTGCTTTGTTGGCTCTTTTCGATAGTATGTTTATCTCTGATAGAACCCAGGAAAGGGCTTAAAATAGCCCATGTTAATATGTAGCCTTAGAAATACAGTGAATGAAATCAATAACTTGCTAACATCAAATCAAATGCACATAAACTCAGCAAAAAAAGAAACGTCCTCTCACTGTCAACTGCGTTTATTTTCAGCAAACTTAACATGTGTAAATATTTGTATGAACATAACAAGATTCAACAACTGAGACATAAACTGAACAAGTTCCACAGACATGTGATTAACAGAAATTGAATAATGTGTCCCTGAATAAAGGAGGTGGGGGTCAAAATCAAAAGTAACAGTCAGTATCTGGTGTGGCCACCAGCTGCATTAAGTACTGCAGTGCATCTCCTCCTCATGGACTGCACCAGATTTGCCAGTTCTTGCTGTGAGATGTTACCCCACTCTTCCACCAAGGCACCTGCAAGTTCCCAGACATTTCTGGGGGGAATGGCCCTAGCCCTCACCGTCCGATCCAACCTGTTCCAGACATGCTCAATGGGATTGAGATCCTGGCACTTCACTAGCCATGGCAGAACACTGACATTCCTGTCTTGCAGGAAATCACGCACAGAACAAGTAGTATGGCTGGTGGCATTGCCATGATGGAGGGTCATGTCAGGATGAGCCTGCAGGAAGGGTATCACATGAGGGAGGAGAATGTCTTCCCTGTAACGCACAGCATTGAGATTGCCTGCAATGACAACAAGCTCAGTCCAATGATGCTGTGACACACCGCCCCAGACCATGACGGGCCCTCCACCTCCAAATCGATCCCGCTCCAGAGTACAGGCCTCGGTGTAACGCTCATTCCTTCGACAATAAACACGAATCCGACCATCACCCCTGGTGAGACAAAATCGCGACTCGTCAGTGAAGCGCACTCTTTGCCAGTCCTGTCTGGTCCAGCGACGGTGGGTTTGTGCCCATAGGCGACGTTGTTGCCTGTGATGTCTGGTGAGGACCTGCCTTACAACAGGCCTACAAGCCCTCAGTCCAGCCTCTCTCAGCCTATTGCGTGCAGTCTGCGCACTAATGGGTGATTGTGCGTTCCTGGTGTAACACGGGCAGTTGTTGTTGCCATCCTGTACCTGTCCTGCAGGTGTGATGTTCGGATGTACCGATCCTGTGCAGGTGTTGTTACACGTGGTCTGCCACTGCGAGGACTATCAGCTGTCCATCCTGTTTCCCTTGTAGTGCTGTCTTAGGCGTCTCACAGTACGGACATTGCAATATATTGCCCTGGCCACATCTGCAGTCCTCATGCGTCCTTGCAGCATGCCTAAGGCACATTCACGCAGATGAGCAGGGACCCTGAACATTTTCTTTTTGTGTTCTTCAGAGTCAGTAGAAAGGCCTCTTTAGTGTCCTAAGTTTTCATAACTGTGACCTTAATTGCCTACCATCTGTAAGCTGTTAGTGTCTTAATGACCGTTCAGCAGGTGCATGTTCATTAATTGTTTCTAGTTCATTGAACACGCATGGGAAACAGTGTTTAAACCCTTTATAATGAAGATGTGTGAAATTATTTGGATTTTTACGAATAATCTTTGAAAGACAGGGTCCTGAAAAAGGGACGTTTCTTTTTTTGCTGAGTTATTATTAGCCATTTCTGAGACTCACTTAGATAATTAATTTGATGATACAGCAGTAGCAATACAAGGATATAACATCTATAGAAGAGACAGGAATGCTTATGAGGGAGGTGTTGCTGTATATATTCAGAGCCGTATCCCTGTAATGCTTAGAGAAGATCTTATGTCAAGTGTTATTGAAGTGTTGTGGTTGCAGGTTCGTCTGGCACACCTATAGCCTTTTCTTTTTGGTTGTTGCTATAGGCCACCATGTGCTAACAGTCAGTATCTAAATAATATGTGTGCTTGATAGTGTATGTGATGTAAACAGAGAGGTCTACTTTCTTGGGGACCTGAATATTGACTGGTTTTCATCAAGCTGTCTGCTCAGAGCATGCTTCTAACTGTAACCAGTGCCTGTAATCTGTTTCAGGTTATTAATCAATCTACCAGGGTGTTTACAAACACTACATGAAGATAATTTTGATGTATTGATCATGTTTTTACTAATACTGTAGAACTTTGTTCTAAAGATGTATCTGTACCCATTAGATGCAGTGATCACAATATGGTGGCTATATGCAGGAAAGCCAAAGTTCCAAAAGCTGGGCCTAAAATAGTGTATAAGAGATCATACAAAATATTTTGCTGTGACTCATATGTGGATGATATGAATCACATCAGACCAACAAATATTTTAATAAGGAGCATCCAGATGCTGCACTCGATGCATTTATGAAATTGCTTCTTCCAATTATTGATAAACATGCACCTGTTAAGAAACTGACTGAATTGAATTGAAAAACTGTATGGTTGAAAGAGATGGGGCAAAAGGAGTGGCTAAAAAAGTCTGACTGGCTGACTTATTGCAAATTGAGAAAAGATGTGACTAAACTCAACAAAAATAATAAGAAACTGTATTATGAACACAAGATCGATGATATAAAGAATGATGGAAAAGACCTTCGGAGTACTTTAACCTGTCTCGCCCCCCCGTTCCGCTAGCGGAACTCCTCCCACATTCCACTGAAAAGGCAGAGCGCGAATTCAAAAAATATTTTTTTAGAAATATTTAACTTTCACACATTAACAAGTCCAATACAGCTAATGAAAGATACACATCTTGTGAATCCAGCCAACATGTTCGATTTTTTTAAAATGTTTTACAGGGAAAACCCAATATATATTTATGTTAGCTCACCAACAAATAGAAAAAAGCACAGACATTTTTCACAGCACAGGTAGCAAAATCAAAATCAACCAAACTAACCTAGAACAAACCAAAGAAACCAAGAAACAACTTAATCAGATGACAGTCTTATAACATGTTATACAATAAATCTATGTTTTGTTCGAAAAATGTGCATATTTGAGCTATAAATCAGTTTTACATTACTGCTACCATCATAGCTACAGTCAGAAATAGCACGGGAGTAGCCAGAGTAAATACAGACACCAACGTCAACTACCTAATTACACATCATAAAACATTTCAGAAAAATATATGGTGGATAGCAAATGAAAGACAAAGATCTTGTGAATATAGCCAATATTTCCGATTTTTAAAATGTTTTACAGCGAAAACACCACGTATATTTATGTTAGCTCACCACCAAATACAAAAGACAGACAGACATTTTTCACAGCACCGGTAGCATGCAGGTAGCATGCACAAAGCCAACCTAACTAACCTAGAACCAACCTAACTAACCTAGAAACAACTCCCTCAGATGACAGTCCTATAACATGTTACACAATAAATCTATGTTTTGTTCAAAAAATTTGCATATTTGAGCTATAAATCAGTTTTACATTACTGCTACCATCATAGCTACAGTCAGAAATAGCACGGGAGTAGCCAGAGTAAATACAGACACCAACGTCAACTACCTAATTACTCATCATAAAACATTTCAGAGAAATATATGGTGGATAGCAAATGAAAGACAAAGATCTTGTGAATACAGCCAATATTTCCGATTTTTTAAGTGTTTTACAGCGAAAACACAATATATCGTTATATTAGCTTACTACAATAGCTATCACACAACAGCATTGATTCAAGGCAAACGGTAGCGATAGCACAGTTCGACAGATATATGAAATAGCATCCCAAATTGGGTCCTTATCTTTGTTGATCTTCCATCAGAATGTTGTACAAGGGGTCCTTTGTTCAGAACCGTCTTTGTTTGGATCCAGAACGAACTATTTCCCTCTTGAATTAGCAAGCACACTGGCCGTGCGGCGCTAACCTCTCCTTCTTGAACAAATTCCTCCAACGCATCACGTCTAAAGTCCCGAATAAATTTCAATAATATAATTAAACTATATTGAAAAAACATACTTTAGGATGATATTGTGACATGTATCAAATAAAATTGAAGCCGGAGATCATATTCACCTATAACGACGGTTTTCCAGGAGGCGATTCCAGGTCCAACTTCGCGCCTTCCAAAAAAAAATAATGGCGGACCTCTCACTCCAAGAGGTTGTATTCAATCCCAGAACGAGATAATCAAGTCATTTCTGCTCTCACTTCCGCATGACACCCAGGGGAAGGTGTATGACGTGTTTCTACAGTCATAAGTGACATGCCCTTTTATAGACAAGCTCTTGAAGAGAGACCTCGCTTTTGGAAATCTCACTTCCGGATAGGAAATGGGCTGTAAAAAGAGTTCTGTTTCACTTAGAGAAAAAATTAGAACGGTTTTAGAAACTAGAGAGTGTTTTCTATCCAATATTAATAATAATATGCATATTGTACGAGCAAGAATTGAGTACGAGGCCGTTTAAATTGGATACGATTTTCCCCAAAAGTGAAAACAGCACCCCCTGTCCTTAGAAAGACAAATTCAATTCCATCTTTAATCACAAAAACATTTGATGTTACTAATTATTTTAATGATTACCTCATTGGCAAAGTGGGCAAACTTAGGCAGGAAATGCCAACAACGAACAGTGAGCCATTTAACTCATGCACAAAATGGTTCTAACAGCAGACCTATCAACTTGCTGCCAGCTCTTAGAAAATGGTGTTTGACCAAATACAATGCTATTTCTCTGTAAATAAGTTAACCACAGATGTTCAGCATGCTTATAGAGAAGGAAGGGCACTCAACATGTACTGCACTGACACAAATGACTGATGATTGGTTGAAAGAAATTGATAATAAGAAGATTGTGGGAGCTGTACTGTTAGATTTCAGTGCAGCCTTAGATATTATTGACCATAACCTGAAAATTTGGTTTTATGGCTTTTCAACCTCTGCCATATCGTGAATTCAGAGCTTTCTATCTAGTAGAACTCACAGGGTTTTATTTAATGGAAGCTTCTCTAATGTCAAACATGTAAAGTGTGGTGTACCGCAGGGCAGCTCTCAAGGCCCTCTACTCATTTCTATTTTTACCAATGACATGCCACTGGCATTAAACAAAGCATGTTTGTCCATGTATGCTGATGATTCAACCATATATGCATCAGCAACCACAGATAATTAAGTCACTGAAACCCTTCACAAAGAGTTGCAGTCTGTTTTCTAATTGGTGGCCAGTAATAAACTGGTCCTGAACATCTTTAAAACTAAGATAATTGTATTTGGTACAAATCATTCCCTAAGTTCTAGACCTCAGCTGAATCTGGTAATGAATGGTGTGGCTGTTGAACAAGTTGAGGAGACTAAATTACTTGGTGTAACCTTAGATTGTAAACTTTCATGGTCAAAACATATAGATTCAATGGTTGTAAAGATGGGGAGAGTTCTGGCTGTAATAAAGAGATGCTCTGCTTCTTTTGACACCACACTCCAAAAAGCAAGTCCTGTAGGCTCTAGTTTTGTCTAATCTTGATTATTGTCCAGTCGTGCGGTCGAGTGCTGCAAAGAAATACCTAGTTAACCTGCAGCTGGCCCAGAATTGAGTAGCACGTCTTGCTCTTCATTGCAATCAGAGGGCTAATATTAATACTATGCATGCCAGTCTCTCTTGGCTAAGAGTTGAGGAAAGACTGACTTCTTGTTTTAAAATGGAAACATTAATGTAATGAAAATTCCATATAGTTTGCATAGTCAACTTACACACAGCACTGACACACACATTTACCCCACCTGACATGCCACCAGGGGTCTTTTCACAGTCAAGGGGATGTACAGTATTATACAGGGCAATGAGTGCATGAAACTCCCTTCCATCTTATATAGCGCAAGTGAACAGCAAATCTGGTTTCAAAAACAAAGAAAGCAACACCTCACAGCACAACGCCTCTCCCCCATGTGACCAACTTGTGGTGTGTATGTACTGACATGTATGTGTAACTGATAGATGTGCACACAAAATGTTAATGTTTTTAAATGTATGTAAATTGCGAAGTCTTTTGTCTGTAAATGTCAAAAGTCTTTTTCGTTTTGTGTCGGACCCAAGTAAGTCTAGCTGTTTCCATTGGCGTTGGCTAATAGGGATCTTAATAAATAAAATAAAATAAAAAAATCGCTCTCTCTGTCACGCTCTTTCTCTCCCTCCCCTCTCTCGTGCTCTCTGTCTCTGTCTCTGTCTCGCTCGCTCTCTCTCGCTCTCTCACTCTCCACGCTGCTACCCCAGTGCGGCTCGGCTCTCAACAGCGTATCAACAATCTTAATCACATCTGTGCAAGCGCACCTGTGAGAACAGATGTCCACTGGGACCGGTACACTGTTCCTATATAGGGTGGAGTCACTGTGTGTCTGCGTGTGCCATGTGGCTCTCCTCCACTCCCTCCAGTCCCCCGCATGTCTTGTCCGTCCGCTCCCACTGGGCCAGGCTTGCCCTGACACAAGAAGGGCCCACAGCAGGCAGGAAACAGAACTGTAATGTCATCATAGTAGCTGGTGGGCATTAATATGGAGTTGGTCCCACCTTTGCTGCTATAACAGCCTCCACTCTTCTGGCAAGGCTTTCCACTAGATGTTGGAACATTGCTGCAGGGACTTGCTTCCTTTCAGCCACAGGAGCATTAGAGAGGCTGGGCACTGATGTTGGGTGATTAGGCCTGGCTCACAGTCAGCGTTCCAATTCAATCCCAAAGGTGTACAATGGGGTTGAGGTCAGGGCTCTGTGCAGGCCAGTCAAGTTCTTCCACACCAATCTCGACAAACCTTTTCTGTATGGACCTCGCTTTCTGCATGGGGGCATTGTCATGCTGAAACAGGAAAGGGCCTTCCCCAAACTGTTGCCACAAAGTTGGAGGCACAGAATCATCTAGAATGTCATTCATTGTATGCTGTAGCATTAAGATTCCCCTTCACTGGAACTAAGGGGCCTAGCCCGAACCATAAAAAACAGCCCTAGACCATTATTCCTCCTCCACCAAACTTTACAGTTGGCACTATGCATTCGGGCAGGTAGCGTTCTCCTGGCATCTGCCAAACCCAGATTCGCCGACTGACTGCCAGATGGTGAAGCGTGATTCATCACTCCAGAATTCAATGGCGGCGAGCTTTACACCACTCCAGCCGACACTTGGCATTGCTCATGGTGATCTTAGGCTTGTGTGCGGCTGCTCGGCCCTAGACACCCATTTCATGAAGCTCCCCTTGAACAGTTCTTGTGCTGACGTTGCTTCCAGAGGCAGTTTGGAACTCGGTAGTGAGTGTTGCAACCGAGGACGGATGATTTGTACGCACTACACACTTCAGCACTCGGCAGTCCCATTCTGTGAGTTTGTGTGGCCTACCACTTTGCGGCTGAGCCGTTGTTGCTCCTAGACGTTTCCACCTCACAATAACAGCACTTAGAGTTGACCAGGGCAGCTCTAGCAGGGCAGAAGTTGACTTTATGTAAATGTGGCATCCTATGACAGTGCCACGTTGAAAGTCACTGAGCTCTTCAGTAAGGCCATTCTACTGACAATGTTTGTCTATGGAGATTGCATGTCTTTGTTCCCGATTTTATACACCTGTCAGCAACGAGTGTGGTTGAAATATCCGGATCCACTCATTTGAAGGTGTGTCCACATACTTTTGTATATATAGTGTATGTACTGTTCTTGGGTGAGACTTGATTTAAGGGGATTTGATGTTGCTATGATTCAAAACAAAGATTGTATATGTGTTTTATGAAAGGAGAAGGTGACCCGGCCTTGACCCTTTCAGACTATCTCCACAGTGCTGTATGGAGATGCCAGGAAAGGCATCGCTATGAGCTTACTAAAGTGACCAAACAACAATTATGTGGTTTGCATATTAATCATATGTTTGCATATTAAGCCGACATTACAGTGTTTTACTGTATAATTTCTCTCCTTATCTGATGGAATCCACCATTTTTTTTATTCCATGCATTATGTTGCTTCAGTCGCCCAGAGGCAGATAGAATAATGCCTTCCAATTAAATATGTTTGCTCCACCATCACAATTGATGTTAGCAGTAGCAGTGATCATTTGTATTAGTGGAATGAAAAGGGACATTAAACTAGCTTAAGCATTTAAGGGTATTGTGTTTATCATTACTAGCTTTGTGTTTATCCCGATTGTGCTGTTCCATTAGCCAGTTGAGACCACAGCTTTTCTGCAGCCCAAAATCCCCCTTCCTCCCTCCCAATTCCCAGTCCTTCCAAACTCCAAGCCTCGCACCATATGGCTCTGTCACCAACCCTCCCAGTCCCAGCTCAAACCCTGTTGGCCAGGCTAGGAGCCCCACCTACAGAGAGAGAGAGGCATCCAAGCACTGGCCTGGCTTCACACGCTCCAACGAGCTCATGCTGGAGAGCTTTGGCATGGTCACGTTATCACCCATGCAGCCCCACCTACCCCGTGCCCAAACATCAAACAGTGTCACCGCCGTGAAAGGGTCTAGTGGCTTCCCCTCCACCCCTCCTGCCATCCACCCGTCCAGGATTGATCCTGGGTCTTATCACCACTCTGATCCCTGTGTTATTTTGGGAGTGCAGGGATTGCCTAATGATCTATTGACGTGATCTATCGATCTTTGTCAACCACAATGGCCAAGCGCTGGAGAGGAGCCTGTAGGGCCTAGATAACTACACCCCTCCTTTGCCTCTCCCTCCGCTCTGCACTCCTCTGCCCCCGCACCCAAACCCTACCAGTCCCAACAGGCGCTCTCTTTCCCTCTCTCTCTCAGCAAACCCAGAGAGATGAGGAATGAATGTGCTTTTAACATCTGTCTGTTAAGTAACAAATGTATTTTAGCTAATGCTGTTATCCAAAGATGACTGTGCGCTCTGGATAAATCCAATGCTTTTTCGGTGTGAGTGTTTCTGTGAGAGGGCATTTTAGGATGCATATATGCCTCTTTAAAGTCAGAGTGGGATCTATAGTGCTTCACTTACTATATCTGTATCTTACCAAGAATGCAACAGTGAAGGTCGCACCCTCTCCCTTTCTCCATAGTTACGGCTCAGTTCAATTAAAGCCACATATTAATGCAGAAGCATAAAACAGCTTTTTCCTTAACGTCAAAACAAAATAATCACAGAATACATTTGAAAAATATAGAAATGAATATGTGGACTCCTCTCACAGTTATTGGTTTCAGTAGAATATGTTTTTGCTTTGCTCTGGCAGCTTTGATTGCATCACGCCTTTGTTTGTACCATGTAACCTTCAAGTGTCACATGGCAGTAGTTGTTACTCGTCAAGCTGCTCTCGGGCGATATATCCTCAGTCATTTACATCTTCAGATGTCTCATATCACTACAATAACCTGGGTTAACACTTTCTAACACAATTTAATGCTGATCTTAATTAGAAATGCGTGTATTAGTTGATACCCAAGGTCTCTGTGGTGAATCCAATATCAACTTTACTAAACTCTGTTATTCTGCTCACTGCTGCTCAGTGTAAAGAAGCGAATCATTCTTCTCCCATAGAGATACATTAGATGGATAGACCTGTTCAGTACACCGACAGCCACACTCAGTTTAACTTGCAGGCTGCAGCTCTGCTCCGTATAACACCACACAAATTCCATGTAGCGATTACAAATGGTGACATACTTAGCATTACTGAAATTAATGTGCCACAGATCGATATCAGACGACTTTCAAACAGCTCAATTTTACACTTGCTGCAGGCAACAGATGGAACTAGCTGATAGTGTTGCCAGAGGCTCCAAGGTAGCCCAGCAAGTTGAGAACAGGGCCCTTTGGTTATGGTTTTGAGAGAGGGGGTGAAAATATGTACCCTTTTCACAACTATTGAGCTAAACTGAGCTGAGTAGAACTGCAGGCCTGGTTACTCATCCACCGACAATAGTTGCGTGCCGGAAAGGACAATATGAAAAGTAAATATCTGATACTGTACTACAGTGCTTATCTACTTAACCGGACCCTGGTCGCCTAAACCCAAATCTGATTATTAGAATAGAGTCATTAATTGCAAATGAGCTTCTGCTACTGTGTTGGGATACACAAAGGATTTCTACAAATGTTTAGTGCTGGGTGTTTTTGAATGACACATTTAGACACATTTTTTTACATTCAGGATAGGTTTAGCTTCAAACTGTGTGAGAAAACAATCAAATGAAGTCGCAGTGTTTAAATACACCTAGAGGCTCGTTATATTGGGGCGGCAGGGTAGCCTAGTGGTTAGAGCGTTGGACTAGTAACTGAAAGGTTGCAAGTTCGAATCCCTGTGCTGACAAGGTACACATCTGTCGTTCTGCCCCTGAACAAGGCAGTTAACCCACTGTTCCTAGGCCTTCATTGAAAATAAGAATTTGTTCTTAACTGACTTGCCTAGTTAAATAAAGGTAAAATATATAAAATATTCCCAGTGTTTAAATACACCTACAGGCACACTATATTCTCAGTGTTTAAATACACCTAGAGGCACATTATATTCTCAGTAGCTGTTTAGTTCCTTCCCAGACAGGGATCAAACATGTCAGCAGAAATCTCTCAACCAATGATTGATAGGTGTCTGCATCACATTGATAGGCCTGTGTATCTCTGAGAGAAAAAAACTCTATCTACACCTCTCACTTATGTCAGGTTGAATCTCCTGGAACTGCAGGACTGGGGGGATTGGAGAAAGGAGCATGCCATGCATTAAAAACCCTATGTCATTGGAGCCATTCCTGTTCCAGGATTCCTACTGAGGCCTTGTGATTGCATTGCCCTGGTCAGACTGTGTGTGTACAATATACAGTGGGGCAAAAAAGTATTTAGTCAGCCACCAATTGTGCAAGTTCTCCCACTTAAAAAGATGAGAGAGAGGCCTGTAATTTCCATCATAGGTACACTTCAACTATGACAGACAAAATGAGAAAACAAAATCCAGAAAATCACATTGTAGGATTTTTAATGAATTTATTTGCAAATTATGGTGGAAAATAAGTATTTGGTCAATAACAAAAGTTTCTCAATACTTTGTTATATACCCTTTGTTGGCAATGACAGAGGTCAAATGTTTTCTGTAAGTCTTCACAAGGTTTTCACACACTGTTGCTGGTATTTTGGCCCATTCATCCATGCAGATCTCCTCTAGAGCAGTGATGTTTTGGGGCTGTTGCTGGGCAACACGGACTTTCAACTCCCTCCAAAGATTTTCTATGGGGTTGAGATCTGGAGACTGGCTAGGCCACTCCAGGACCTTGAAATGCTTCTTACGAAGCCACTCCTTCGTTGCCCGGACGGTGTGTTTGGGATCATTGTCATGCTGAAAGACCCAGCCACGTTTCATCTTCCATGCCCTTGCTGATGGAAGGAGGTTTTCACTGAAAATCTCACGATACATGGCCCCATTCATTCTTTCCTTTACACGGATCAGTCGTCCTGGTCCCTTTGCAGAAAAACAGCCCCAAAGCATGATGTTTCCAACCCCATGCTTCACAGTAGGTATGGTGTTCTTTGGATGCAACTCAGCATTCTTTGTCCTCCAAACACGACGAGTTGAGTTTTTACCAAAAAGTTCTGTTTTGGTTTCATCTGACCATATGACATTCTCCCAATCTTCTTCTGGATCATCCAAATGCTCTCTAGCAAACTTCAGACGGGCCTGGACATGTACTGGCTTAAGCAGGGGGACACGTCTGTCACTGCAGGATTTGAGTCCCTGGCGGCGTAGTGTGTTACTGATGGTAGGCTTTGTTACTTTGGTCCCAGCTCTCTGCAGGTCATTCACTAGGTCCCCCCGTGTGGTTCTGGGATTTTTGCTTGTGATCATTTTGACCCCACGGGGTGAGATCTTGCGTGGAGCCCCAGATCGAGGGAGATTATCAGTGGTCTTGTATGTCTTCCATTTCTTAATAATTGCTCCCACAGTTGATTTCTTCAAACCAAGCTGCTTACCTATTGCAGATTCAGTCTTCCCAGCCTGGTGCAGGTCTACAATTTTGTTTCTGGTGTCCTTTGACAGCTCTTTGGTCTTGGCCATAGTGGAGTTTGGAGTGTGACTGTTTGAGGTTGTGGACAGGTGTCTTTTATACTGATAACAAGTTCAAACAGGTGCCATTAATATAGGTAACGAGTGGAGGACAGAGGAGCCTCTTAAAGAAGAAGTTACAGAATTTAATTTGCAAATAAATTCATTAAAAATCCTACAATGTGATTTTCTGGATTTTTTTCCCTCATTTTGTCTGTCATAGTTGAAGTGTACCTATGATGAAAATTACAGGCCTCTCTCATCTTTTTAAGTGGGAGGACTTGCACAATTGGTGGCTGACTAAATAATTTTTTGCCCCACTGTATGTGGGTGTGCGTGTGTGTGCATGTGTGTAACAGCAACTCAGCACAGTACAGTACAACACTGGAAAACAGACAGGGAGAACTGAATGACACTGCCCCCCACCACCCCTTATACCCTGAGTCTTTGCCAATTCACATAATCCCACATAGAGCCCCATGGCACTGTTTCCAAGTACTGTATACATGACTTCCTCCCTTCCCACTATGCTATGGGAGAGGGCAATGAGGTAGGTAGCCTGGTACACCCTAGGACTTCTAGTCCCATACCATGGCAGTTCTGTGTTTTAGAGAGAATAGTACCCTGGAGGCAAATGACCGTCTCAATGTCTGTCTGTTTGCTCCTTGTCTTGTCACCTCAGTCGTATTGAAGAGGCAGAGAAATTGCGAGAGGTAGCACTGAAAAGCAGTTGTCGGTGAACACTTTTCCCCCCTGAGGGTGCTAAAATCAGCTATTCTCCATCTGTTTGATCAGAGAGGGGGAGGAGAGGGGGTGGAGAAGAGGGGGAGGCAGGTCACAGATTGAACGTGACAGAGAAGCCCTCCTCTGGCTAGAGAGGAGAATACTGCAATTAAAAGTGACGCTGTGGTTAACACCAGCAGACGCCACCAGCCCCTGCAGCCTGACCAGCCTGCCTATTCTCATTCAGCCCATACTGTAGTTTTGGACCGCAGACAGCATTAAGGTGTGTCTGCCTGTATGAGTGTGAATGTAGCCCTAGCCGCTTCAGGAGATAACCTTCCTCGTTAAGCGATTGTCTTCATGGTTGAGGCAAGGTCTGTCACCTCTGTGAATCTAGCTCAGATTGAGATGGAGTGTGTGTGTGTTTGCCCTTGTGAACCTACTTTTATACACAGGGAGTATGTGACTCTATCTATACCTGCAGTTTAGAGGCACTATGGGTCCTGTTCTTCTGCCCAGGGATGTTCTGAAGGGAGTGTTTGGTTGAGAGAGAGTATGAGTCCTGTTCTTCTAACCAGGGCTGTTCTGAATGGAGTGTTTGGTTGAGAGAGAGTATGAGTCCTGTTCTTCTAACCAGGGCTGTTCTGAAGGGAGTGTTTGGTTGAGAGAGACTATGAGTCCTGTTCTTCTAACCAGGACTGTTCTGAAGGGAGTGTTTGGTTGAGAGAGACTTTGAGTCCTGTTCTTCTAACCAGGGCTGTTCTGGAGGGAGTGTTTGGTTGAGAGAGAGTATGAGTCCTGTTCTTCTAACCAGGGCTGTTCTGAAGGGAGTGTTTGGTTGAGAGGGGGTATGAGTCCTGTTCTTCTAACCAGGGCATAGCCATGGAACGTACAGACCTCGTTCTACCATGTAACGCACAGTGATCTGTTTCCACCCAATCCCTTTCTGATGGGATTTCACAAGCTGCCAATAATCCACAGGCAATGGCAAGGATGCATTTCTCTAACACTAAAAATAATGTAGTTGCAAACAGCGGGAGGAAGCTGCAAAAATTCAGTTTTGCAGAGCAGCGTTTGAGGGGATTGTTCATAGAAAACACAGGAGAGAACATCCATTTGCATGCCATTTTCCACAGCACAGGATAGGCTACAGAACTTAAATGCACAATGCTGTTTTCACTTCCACATTGCATGGAAAATTGCTTTCGTAAATAAGGTGTTGAATAGGAATGGCAGTAGTTACGGTTGTGAATTTACTACAGTGTATTTATGGCCTTTTCGTACGGTGTACTGTGTGTAAGACTTCATGCTTCTTTAAGTTATAGTTATGTGCTGTGACGGCAGTATTATAGAGCATTAGTATTGAAATTGCATTGTAATGAGATAGAGAAATAGAGATGGAGAGAGAGAGAAGTAAAGAGCGAGATGGGGGGAGAGAGAGAGAGAGAGATGGATTTGGCCCTTTTGATTTTCAGCAACTTACACAAACTAAAATCTCAATTCATATGCGTCTGCTGTGGCTGCATTTTTTGCCGCTGTGTTGATGAAAAGACTGTAAGTTGGACTGTTTGCTCTGGGAGGGATGGATGGAGGGAAGGATTGAGGGGGGAAATATTAGATGGACAAACCAAGTCCTGTTCTTATATAAGCTCAGATATTGAGTGTGACCTGCTGCCACTTTATCTTGCCCCCTGCAGATTGCGTTCCATAATCTAACCAGACAGATTTTCTTTAATGAAATCCTGTAAGAATGATTAGAATAAAAACACTTCTGAATGAGCAGGAACTGCTTTAAAGATAGAGAGCCTTTGGCTTTGCTTTTGCCACCGTCTACTCCTCTAGTTAGACATTTGGTCTTGATGCCACTAGCCTCATTGGGAGACTGGAATTGGATTTGGCACCGTATGATGTTTTCCATCTTAAAACCAGTGAACCAAACCAGTGAAAGACTAAGTAAATATTTACTTCCAATCTGTCTTTCTGGTAATTCTGTAGTTGATTCTGCTTAATTATATTCAATAGCTTTGTGGGATGAAGCTTCTCCATTTAGAATTTATGTCTATCATTTGGGTCAGGTGGTGGTTGAGCATCTTTCGTCATTGTTGTAAGACAAATATAAAACATTTAGCAACAAGATGTAGATGTCCTGTGAAAGCAGAGACAAACACGATCATAAATAAAAGTTAATGTCAGCTCAGCATTACACTAGCAGAACAAATGTCTCCCATGATCAGCAGTAAGAAAACAGGGAGACTCAGCGATGGGGGATAAAAAACCAAACCATCAACCGACCAGACTAGGGTAGCCATCTCATCCTGCTAGACCAAATGAATCATCTTAATTAACTATAAACAATATATACTGTGGGCTTTAATTACGTCTCATGAAAATAGATAGAAACAAACACACAGTTAGAGAGGGGGAAAGAGGGAAAAACAGAAGGGAGGAGGCTTACAGATGGTGGAATTCCTCTGGCACCACCATCGTCTCCATTAGAGGGCTGTTTTGGTTTCTGTTCACCACTGCCGTGGTTACAAGGGGGAAAGAGGAGGGAAAAGGGGAGTTTTGGTGCCAGTTCTGGGAGTCTGAGGTAAACCCTTCCTGCCCTCCCCTCTCCTCCTTCTATGTTGCCTGGCTAGCGGTTTAGCGTTAGCCCCAGGCAGCCCTTCTCCAGACCACTGGGCTGATAAAGGAGCGCTGGCATAATTTCCCACATAAAAAAAATACTATCTATAGTATACTATGGTATAAATAATATAATATACTATGGTATAAATACTATAGTATACTATGGTATACATACTATAGTATTCACTGTAGTGTTTTTGCGGACTAAAGTCTGCAAAAACACTACAGTGGATAACAAAGTATTTACTGTAGTATACTGTTGTATTTACAGTTAACTATAGTATAAATACTGTTGTAAAATAACTGTAGTATATACTATAGTAATTCATGTAGTGTTTCTGCGGTCTGTAGAATACTGCAATATTTATTATAGTGTTTTTGCGGACTGTAGTATACTGTTGTATTTACTGTAGTTGTTTTGCGGACATTACTGTAGTATTTACTATCGTGTTTTTGTTTTATCATCTTTGACATAGAAGTGGAGGCTTTCTCCTTTCGGAAACCTACTGGAGAACTACTAAAAGAGCGCATTTTCCATAACCTGTAGGTAGTTAGGACTGTGGTCTAAACTGAGAGTTCAGCGCTTCTGCATTTTTCTATAACATGTATGCAACACGGTATATGGTTGATACCTGGAATGTATGTTTCTCACTTATGGGTGGCACAAATTGAGATATGGGGAGGGGAATGGGCAGAGTATATGCAGATGAAATAATATAGTATTTATTATAGTTTAAAAAGTGTAGTCTTTTTGTGGACTGCAGTGTTTTTGTGGACATTAATGTAGTATTTACTACAGTGTTTTTGGGGGGGGATAATACTGTAGTATTTAATATAGTATTCTACAGCATACTACAACATTATATAGTAAGTACTACACATGATCGATGGATACTGCAGTGTGTAGTATAGTATACTACAGTTTACTACATAATTCTATAGTAAGTAGTCTAGTATACTATAGTAAACTGGAGTATTTTTTCATGTGAGTTAGCAGCCAGCGCTGACGTTAGGCTCCCATCTCCAAGACACCCCCCCCCCCCCCCCCCCCCCCCAATCCGATAGCGTTCCGTAGAGAGGAGGGTGCTGGCGGCGCGGGAATTCATCACTTTGCTAAAGCCCCCAAACACTACGTTAGCATTAGTGCTCAAATGGAAAAATGTGTACAGCACGCCGAATGTAGCCCCCATTGGTTCAGCGCTAAAAGCCACTGGCGCACCCCACACCCCCTCTACGTTTTGTTTGGGTATCTATTAGCCTTGGGGCCAGAGGAGAAATAATTTACAGTACATGAGGTTGATTGATGACACAAAGAGTTGCTGTTTGGGCGCTTGTCTCATCACTCTCTCTCTCCCCAGACATAATACACTTCCCGCAAGGGAAAACACACACCAACCAAAACACAATTTGAAATTGTTTCAAGAGACGTGACAGTTAAAGTTCAAAAGCAGCTGGAGGCTGGGCAGAAACATTGTGCTGCTGAATTCTGATTGGCTGGGCTCCCCAATGGGTGAGCCTGCCTGCCAAGTGGGTGGGCCTATGGCCTCCCAGGCCAGGTTGCACCCCTGCCCAGTCATATGAAATCCATAAATTAGGGCCTAATTAATTCATTTCAATTGACTGATTTCCTTATATGAACTGTAACTCAGTCAAATCTGTGACATTGTTGCATGTTGTGTTTTATATTTTTGTTCAGTATAATATTGCGATATTGCCAAAATGATATGATATATCGTAAAAAATGATATCTATTTTTTTCCCCATCACTAGTACCAAGATGGATCTGATGTAAGCCAACCTTGGGAGAGCAGCTCTTCTTGAGTTTGCTGCTACATCGACTGGTGGGTTTATAGAATGTTAAGGGGATTAAGAAGAAACTTGTGGAGAATCCCCTCTAATCCGTGGGCCCTCCTGATCAAAGGCACCCAGATAGCTTTGACTTTAACATACTTTCTTCCCTCTTCTCTTCTCTTCCAGAGCCTCACTGTAGATTTTTCCAATTAAATCATTCTCTGTAGTGTGGGTTGCCTGATGGTTGGACCGCGGCGTTCTGGGAAAGAGAGTGAGTGTGTGAAAGAGGGTGAGACTGAGAGAAACCAGAGCGACTGGGAGAGAGAGGGAAATTATATTCTGTGTGGCTGGCTACTAACGCTGTTCTGTTCTGCTGTGATTCCTTGGCAGTGATTGGTCGGACTAGGCAATTTCGAGAGCCTTAGGTTGGCCATGTGTAAGTGAGTCTGTGAGGTCTGCTGGTCAATTGGCCATAAACCCTTCAGTGGTCCATCTCCTCATACTTTAGAAAAATGAACCCTCCAAAATTGCCCAAACCTAATCTCTTTGCCCACCTTTCTAACACAAAAACCCTGTTACCAACAAGAATAATTGTGAGTTCTATGCTCTCCCTTCACATGTTGCTGAGGGGAGAGTAAGGAGAGAGGGGTTTGATGACTGGTGGTGGTAGCTGGGGTTTGGCCGAGGTGTGATGTCGCCATCCTTTTGGGGGATCCAGATTCAATTACAGAGGTATAAGAGGAGCTTTGAGTGAGAGACTGAGCTCACACACACACATTCACGGTGTGAGACGGATCTCACACACACACATTCACAGTTTCACACCCCATGTTTCAGACTGAACATCAGTGTTGGGCTTTAACAGGACTTGTTCAGTCTTGACCATCTGTTGGTGGACAGATCGCTTTATATTATCAGCGCTCAACTACTGTACCAGTCTTTTAGTACTGTGCTGTTGTTAGTCTACACTCTGTACTAAATACTAGACTTGCCTAGTTAAATAAAGGTAAAAACATGTTGTTTTATTTAAATACTGTAAGTAGTGGCTCTAGCCTAGATAGCATTCACCATTGCACTAAAAGCTCAGCTCAGACTTGCTCAGCGCTAACTTGGAATGAACCATCACAACCACTCTATCATGGAATGCCTGCAAACAGGGGGAGGAGAAACAAACAAACCACAGAAACCACAACAGTGGATGTGGGAGATGTAGGCCCTGCAGCCTACTTACTGTGATCCTCTATCTTAGATGGGATAGGAGGACAAGACAGCTTTATTCAGTCTGTCTGTGTGGATGCTCTCCAGAAAGGCATGAGGTCAGCCGCTGTGGTATTGGCCGGAGGAAGGGTAGGGGCGGAAAAATAAAGGGAAAAGGTGGCAGAGGGAAAATAAGAGATGTTATTGTGTCTTTTGTATTTGGTGAAATACATAATAAGACTGGAGGGGATTTGAAAAGAGGAACTGAGTGTGTCAAACTGATAGTGTTGCACCTTAGTAATGGAAGCTTCGCAACAGAATGAAATAGTTAGGAAATAGAAAGTCACATGGCTGTTGGTTGCCTTAGAACTGATTGTGACATTTTTTTAGGTAAAAACAAAATGTTATATAATTTTTTTAAGTATTCTCCTGCTTCAATTCCATGTATGAATGAAACTCAATGTGTGCATATTTTATCAAATACAGAATGCCTGGAAGTTGTCCATAAATGGGGACTCTCTACTTGCAAAACTCGAAAGTGTAGAAAACGGAAGTAGGAGTTGATAGATTTTTAATCCGACAGCTTTTCAAAAATGCCATATTGAGAAAAGCTCAAGTACAGAATGGCGCTGGGAAGCTGTCGTTGTCCCATCAGAGTTGCCAGCAGCAGAGCTGTAAGTGATGATAACAGCAGTTGTTACCCATTCATAATCAACATCTGTATGTTGGCTTTTGGTAACAAGCCATAAAAAAATTTTATTGTCACGTACACCAGATAGGTGCAATGAAATGTGTTGTTTTACAGGGTCAGCCATGGTAGTATGGTGACACTGGAGCAAATGAGTGTTAAGTGCCTTGCTCAAGTGCACATTGCTAGATTGTGCCACCTTGTCAGCTCAGGTATTTGAACCAGCAACCTTTTGGTTACTGGCCCAATGCTCTAACCGCTAGGCAACCTGACGACCTAATAAAGTTGTAAGTGTCCTTAAGCACTGCCAGCCGTGATTAGTTTGACATGGCAGAGGCAGCCACTCGGAGGGAAATCTATTCTCTGTAAAACTCCTAACCTTTCAACAATTTACCCTTCCTTTAACTTTGTTTACCAAAGCTGAGGCTATTTAAATCCACTCCAATCTGGTCTTAGTCTTACAATCTCTGACCTAGCATGCTATTGTCTGTCAGGCCTGGCTGTTCCTTTAAGGACAACTTCTCTTCACTGGTTATTTTCTCTGGTTGTCCTTGAATAACATTAGAGGTACAGCTATTGGCCCCAGAGGCACTCCACTTGGCACCTCTACAGTTGCAAATCCAGTTCTGTGATTATTGTACAAATGTCCACAGTGTTCTACGCGTTGACAGTGATTCCACACGAAGCCTCCCCCCAAGCCAAATCCACCCGAAACAAACTTCTCCCAGTAGTTTTTCCCCCTTAATAAAAGAATGAGAAACTAAACTTGGCTGTCCTGTGTTATCTCTGTGTTTCCATGGTGCTGCAGCTCTCCCAGGCAGCCATGACAGGATATTGATGTGCCTCTTCTCTAGAGTCCTCCCTCCACCCCCCTACCCCCGACCCCACTCCACCCCACACATGCATCCCACTTCACGACAGAGAGTTCAAACCCCTGGTGAAGAGGAGCTGTCAGCCACCCTCCACTCCCGAGACCACAGAGTTCAGATGTCAGAGGGCCAGGGTGATTGAAAATAAACCCAACTCAAACTGGAGGCCTGTGCATCCTCTCCTAAAATAAGTGAGTGCCTGTCACCATTTTGTTAGCATCAACACTTTCTCAGCCTATAGGAGTGGGATGGGTTACTGCTGGTGGGGGGGTGGTGCATTGTTGTCAATGCTATGAGGATGTGGAGCTGGTTCAACCCCTGACCGGTTCATCTCGAGCGGGATGAGGGGGAGCCGACTGGAACAGACTGGAGCAGGAGATCAGAGCGCTGAAGTGGAAAAATGACACTTTTATCAGGGCTTCTGAGTAGACAGTCATTCATGCCTAGCTCAGAGTAATTTTCAGAGGATGACGCAAGGCCCAGGCAGGCCAGAGTGGGCCCACTGCCGTTTGGGGGGCACAGCCTTTTTAGGAACAAGGAGGGATGGAGGGAAACTCTTAGTTGAGGATAAGAAGATGCCAGATTTCAGGTGCACTTCACTGTGACTTCATTCCTTAGAGAGGGACCGGAAATCTTTGCCTTAATCTTCTAATACCAGAAGGAAATCAACTGAACTAGGACCTCTTAGACCAGAACACCAGCTAACCTCCATACTTATCTCTCCCATTCCTTCCCTCTTATTTTATCTCCCTCTCTCTCTCCCTCTCTCGCTTCTCTCTCTCCCTCCCTTTCTCTCCCTCTCACTCTCTCTCTCACTCCTCTCTAACCCCATCTGTCTGAACTGTGCCTATTTCCTCCACTCACTGACCGCATAAAGACGCAAGTAAGAGGATTCCGTCGTTTGTGGTGTCAAACCAAATCATATTCCAAGTGCATATAGGATAAAGAGCTTAGATATTAAACATTTTATAGCATGAGGCTATGCTGTGTGACGTAGACTCAAACTCACAGCCATAAGCTTCTTCTCCATTTATCCCTGTTTCCTGCATCACACACTTTTTCCATACTGCAGGGATGACTATATAAAAGGAAGTGACTGTATCTACTGTATACCAAATTTAATATATATATATATATATATAATAACTGGACATAAAGGATTGTCAAAACACCAGCAAATCAGCAACATGTGATTTTAGTTTTGGGAATCTGTTCCATAGTAGTCCCACGCATATTAGAGAGAAAATGTATATGTGATCATATACAAATGTAAGTAAGGTTTGAAATGATGATGTTTTAGTTAACAGGATATCTGTTTGGGCTTCTTGCGGTCGATCTGCAGTCTACAAATGATTTGTAATGATGTTCTGGCCCCCTGACCGTCCGCTCAAAAAACAATAGTAGCCGCGGCTGATTCTAGTTGATGATCCCTGATCTATACCGTGTGTATCAGGATATTGTGTGTTGTGTGTGCCTTTTTCCTGAGCCCTTATTGATTATATTGTTGTTTTCCATTTTTATACAGTAGTTCAATAATGAAAAACCCAAGCCAGACCAATAATCCCCCACAACAGACATGCAATCCCTGTAGAACATGTTACACTATAAACACAACAAATCAAATGTTCAAATCAAATTATTGTGGTCACATACACATGTCTAGCAGATGTTATTGGTCAAATACACATGTTTAGCAGATGTTATTGGTCACATACACATGTCTAGCAGATGTTATTGGTCACATACACATGTTTAGCAGATGTTATTGGTCACATACACATGTCTAGCAGATGTTATTGGTCACATACACATGTTTAGCAGATGTTATTGGTCACATACACATGTCTAGCAGATGTTATTGGTCACATACACATGTCTAGCAGATGTTATTGGTCACATACACATGTCTAGCAGATGTTATTGGTCAAATACACATGTCTAGCAGATGTTATTGGTCAAATACACATGTCTAGCAGATGTTATTGGTCAAATACACATGTCTAGCAGATGTTATTGGTCAAATACACATGTCTAGCAGATGTTATTGGTCAAATACACATGTTTAGCAGATGTTATTGGTCAAATACACATATTTAGCAGATGTTATTGGTCAAATACACATGTTTAGCAGATGTTATTGGTCACATACACATGTTTAGCAGATGTTATTGGTCAAATACACATATTTAGCAGATGTTATTGGTCAAATACACATGTTTAGCAGATGTTATTGGTCACATACACATGTCTAGCAGATGTTATTGGTCAAATACACATGTTTAGCAGATGTTATTGGTCAAATACACATATTTAGCAGATGTTATTGGTCAAATACACATGTCTAGCAGATGTTATTGGTCAAATACACATGTCTAGCAGATGTTATTGGTCAAATACACATGTTTAGCAGATGTTATTGGTCAAATACACATGTCTAGCAGATGTTATTGGTCAAATACACATGTCTAGCAGATGTTATTGGTCAAATACACATGTTTAGCAGATGTTATTGGTCAAATACACATGTTTAGCAGATGTTATTGGTCAAATACACATGTCTAGCAGATGTTATTGGTCAAATACACATGTCTAGCAGATGTTATTGGTCACATACACATGTCTAGCAGATGTTAATGGTCAAATACACATGTCTAGCAGATGTTATTGGTCAAATACACATGTTTAGCAGATGTTATTGGTCAAATACACATGTTTAGCAGATGTTATTGGTCAAATACACATGTCTAGCAGATGTTATTGGTCAAATACACATGTCTAGCAGATGTTATTGGTCAAATACACATGTTTAGCAGATGTTATTGGTCAAATACACATGTCTAGCAGATGTTATTGGTCAAATACACATGTTTAGCAGATGTTATTGGTCAAATACACATGTCTAGCAGATGTTATTGGTCAAATACACATGTTTAGCAGATGTTATTGGTCAAATACACATGTTTAGCAGATGTTATTGGTCAAATACACATGTCTAGCAGATGTTATTGGTCAAATACACATGTCTAGCAGATGTTATTGGTCAAATACACATGTTTAGCAGATGTTATTGGTCAAATACACATGTCTAGCAGATGTTATTGGTCAAATACACATGTTTAGCAGATGTTATTGGTCAAATACACATGTCTAGCAGATGTTATTGGTCAAATACACATGTTTAGCAGATGTTATTGGTCACATACACATGTTTAGCAGATGTTATTGGTCAAATACACATGTTTAGCAGATGTTATTGGTCAAATACACATGTTTAGCAGATGTTATTGGTCAAATACACATGTTTAGCAGATGTTATTGGTCAAATACACATGTTAAGCAGATGTTATTGGTCAAATACACATGTTTAGCAGATGGTATTGGTCACATACACATGTTAAGCAGATGGTATTGGTCACATACACATGTTAAGCAGATGGTATTGGTCAAATACACATGTTTAGCAGATGGTATTGGTCACATACACATGTTTAGCAGATGGTATTGGTCAAATACACATGTTTAGCAGATGGTATTGGTCAAATACACATGTTTAGCAGATGGTATTGGTCAAATACACATGTTAAGCAGATGGTATTGGTCAAATACACATGTTTAGCAGATGTTATTGGTCACATACACATGTCTAGCAGATGTTATTGGTCAAATACACATGTCTAGCAGATGTTATTGGTCACACACACATGTTTAGCAGATGTTATTGGTCAAATACACATGTTTAGCAGATGTTATTGGTCACATACACATGTTTAGCAGATGTTATTGGTCACATACACATGTTTAGCAGATGTTATTGGTCAAATACACATGTTTAGCAGATGTTATTGCGGGTGTAGAGAAATGCTTGTGTTCCTAGCTCCAACACTGCAGTAATATCTAACAATTCACAAAAAGTGAAAGAATGGAGTTAAGAAATATATAAATATTAGGACGAGCAGTGTCAGAGTGGCATTTACTAGAATACAGTAGAATACAGTATATACATATGAAATGAGTAAAGCATTATGTAAACATTATTAAAGTGACTAGTGTTCCATTATTAAAGTGACCAGTGATTCCATGTCTATCTATATAAGGCAGCAGCCTCTAAGGTGCAGGGTTGCATAACTGGGTGGTAGCTGGCTAGTGATGGCTATTTAACAGTCTGGTGGCTTTGAGATAAGCTGTTTTTCAGTCTCTCGGTCCCATCTTTGATGCACCTGTACTGACCTCGCCTTCTGGATGGTAGCGGTGTGAACAGGCAGTGGCTCGGGTGGTTGATGTCTTTGATGATCTTTTTGGCCTTCCTGTGACATCGGGTGCTGTGGGTGTCCTGGAGGGCAGGCAGTGTGCACTCGGTGATACGTTGGGCAGACCCCACCACCCTCTGGAGAGCCCTGCAGTTGCGGGTAGTGCAGTTGCCGTACCAGGCGGTGATACAGCCCGACAGGATGCTCTCAATTGTGCATCTGTAAAAGTTTGTGAGGGTCTTAGGGGCCAAGACAAATTTCTTCAGCTTCCTGAGGTTGAAGAGGCGCTGTCGCTGTTGCGCCTTCTTCACCACACTGTCTGTGTGGGTGGACCATTTTAGATCGTTGGTGATGTGTACGCCGAGTAACTTGAAGCTTTTCACCTTCTCCACTGCGGTCCCGTCAATGTGGATGGGGCGTGCTTTCTCTGCTGTTTTCTGTAGTCCACAATCACCTCTTTCGTTTTATTAACATTGAGGCAGAGGTTATTTTCGTGGCAACACTCTGCCAGGTCCCTCACCTCCTCCCTGTAGGCTGTCTTGCCATTGTTGGTAATCAGGCCTACAACTATTGTGTCGTCTGCAAATTTGATGACTGAGTTGGAGGAATGCATGGCCATGCAGTCATGGGTGTACAGGAAGGGGCTGAGCACGCACCCTTGTGGGGCCCCTGTGTTGAGGATCAGTGAAGTGGAGGTGTTGTTTCCTACCTTCACCACCTGGAGGCGGCTCGTCAGGAAGTCCAGGACCCAGTTGCACAGTGCGGGGTTCAGACCCAGGGCCCCCGAGCTTAATGATGAGCTTGGTGATGATGGTGATCATATTAACAACAAATATATTAAGGGAAGGACATGTAAGACTATATTGGAATATCTTATAATGGTTTGATAGGATCTGTTGAATGACATACAGTATCACTGACCTTGATTGCTTTGTGTTGTTTGCCCCAGACAACCTGTAACAGTCCATTCACATCCCAGCAGCACACCATGGATCTGTCATTTTATTGTTATTGAAACAGGATTACATCCACTGATTAGAGGTCGACCGATTAATCGGAATGGCCGATTTCAAGTTTTCATAACAATCGGAATTCGGTAATTTTGGACGCCGATTTTGCCATTTTTTTTTTTTTTTACAAGTGTATTTAACTAGGCAAGTCAGTTAAGAACACATTCTTATTTTCAATGACGGCCTAGGAACGGTGGGTTAACTGCCTTGTTCAGGGGCAGAACAACAGATTTTTACCTTGTCAGCTCAGGGATTCAATCTTGCAACTTTACGGTTAACTAGTCCAACGCTCTAACCACCTGCCTCACGAGGAGCCCGCCTGTTACGCGAATGCATATTACTAGTTTATCTAGCGTGTCCTGCATTGCATATAATCGATGCAGTGCGCATTCACGATAAAGGACTGTTGTTGCTCCAACGTGTACCTAACCATAAACATCAATGCCTTTCTTAAAATCAATACACAGAAGTATATATTTTTAAACCTGCATATTTAGCTTAAAGAAATCCAGGTTAGCAGGCAATATTAACCAGGTGAAATTGTGTCACTTCTCTTGCGTTCATTGCACGCAGAGTCAGGGTATATGCAACAGTTTGGGCCGCCTGGCTCATTGCGAACTAATTTGCCAGAATTTTACGTAATTATGACATAACATTGAAGGTTGTGCAATGTAACAGGAATATTTAGACTTATGGATGCCACCCGTTAGATAAAATACGGAACGGTTCCGTATTTCACTGAAAGAATAAATGTTTTGTTTTCGAGACGATAGTTTCCGGATTCGACCATATTAATGACCTAAGGCTCGTATTTCTGTGTGTTATTATGTTATAATTAAGTCTATGATTTGATAGAGCAGTCTGACTGAGCGATGCTGGGCCCCAGCAGGCTCGTAAGCATTCATTCAAATAGCACTTTCGTGCGTTTTGCCAGCAGCTCTGGTGTTTATGAATTCAAGCCTATCAACTCCCGAGATTAGGTTGGTGTAACCGATGTGAAATGGCTAGCTAGTTAGCGGGGTGCGCGCTAATAGCGTTTCAAACATCACTCGCTCTGAGACTAGGAGTAGTTGTTCCCCTTGCTCTGCATGGGTAACGCTGCTTCGAGGGTGGCTGTTGTCGAAGTGTTCCTGGTTCGAGCCCAGGTAGGAGCGAGGAAAGGGACGGAAGCTATACTGTTACACTGGCAATACTAAAGTGCCTATAAGAACATCCAATAGTCAAAGGTATATGAAATACAAATGGTATAGAGATAAATAGTCCTATAATTCCTATAATAACTACAACCTAAAACTTCTTACCTGGGAATATTGAAGACTCATGTTAAAAGGAACCACCAGCTTTCATATGTTCTCAAGTTCTGAGCAAGGAACTTAAACGTTAGCTTTCTTACATGGCACATATTGCACTTTTACTTTCTTCTCCAACACTTTGTTTTTGCATTATTTAAACCAAATTGAACATGTTTCATTATTTATTTGAGACTAAATGGATTTTATTGATGTATTATATTAAGTTAAAATAAGTGTTCATTCAGTATTGTTGTAATTGTCATTATTACAAATACATTTTAAAAATCGTCCGATTAATCGGTATCGGCATTTTTGTCCTCCAATAATCGGTATTGGCGTTGAAAAATCATAATCGGTCGACCTCTACCACTGATGATGGAAATTATGGCACAGGAAACATAAGTGATGATTACTGTACTCTGTTTTGCCGAACTAAGAACAGAACAGATTGTGAATTGTATTGCAGATTTAAAGCGGGATGGCTTTGATATTTGCTGTACTGCCTAAGTATAGACATTTGGAGATATTTGTGATTACAAAAATGAAAACAAAATGTTGCTGTGACCTGTAACTAAAATATTACGGCGGAGAAAATAATCAAATTCATGTAGATTGTTTCTTGGCAAAGGCACACTGGTAGTTTGGTTAGTCTGTTTTGTTTTCATTCTTTCTGGGTGTTGAAATGTGAGCCACTCTTTTCTCTGTTACCAAAACGAACTGTGTGCCTGTAGAAAAGCTATGACAGTCAGTTGTCTGCCTCCCTGACTCACAGAATCTGATACTCTCCTAGTGGAATGGCTGTGATCCCCCCCCCCCCTCTCACTTCCCCACCTCCCAAGTTTCTGCCAGGCTTATTTCTTCCCTCATTCTGCTCTGCTGCCTGTCGTAAAGAACATCCTCTCCTCTCTCCTCCTCTTTAATTCCAGCACACTACCGCCAACATTCCGCAGATTTAATCAGTGTTATTTATTGTGATAGAGATTAACTCTGCTAAATTGACAACCCAGCCACCCAGAGAGAGACAATTCTAAACCTGCCAGGCCCTCATGATGAAATCCAGCAAGAAAGAAAGTTATGCTGAGTGGTCTGACCAACTCCATGTCCTTCACTGTGTGATGATGATGATGAACAGGTTTTCAAAGCAGACATCAACTTGATCAGTGGCTACATGACTGATTTGTGCTGTTGCTGAATCTTGTTGATTTGTAAAAGGAATGGGAAAGAAGGCAAAGGCAAACATAGTGTCTTCATATTCTACAGCACATTAACATGTGTAGGACTTTGCTCAGTGGAGACTGGAGAGTTCCAACCTGATTCCTTCCTCATGATGATTGTCACTCATGGTAGAGCTCAGGGTGGGAGGATTTCATTTCTCTGCTGGTAGTAAGCTTAGAGAGTTCCTCATGCGAGGAATGTTTTCACACACACTAGGACCAGAGACAAATACAGAGACAAGATGGCGCTGCAGTGGATAGCAGCTGTCTTATGGGCTCTTGACCAATTCTGCTATTTTGTATTTATTTTTTACTCTGATCTTAACTTTTTTTGTACATAATGTCTCTGCCATAATTTCCTATGACCAAAAACAGCTTCTTGACATCAGAACAGAACTAACCTCAAATAGGATAAGTATTGAAGGTAGTGTGATGTTACAACTATCTTTAGACATATAGCCAGTACCCACCACTGAGGTATATAATTGTAACCCACCCAAACTAGGCCTAGCTGAAATATGTAAATGATCAATGAAATCAACAGGTAGCCTATTGTTGTGGGAAAGATGCGTCCGTAACAGATTGCTAAACGGTACTTTATATGGAAAGTATTAACGTAGTTACTCTGTTTTTGCCAGGCAAAACCATAGAAAATTAAACAAGTGTTTACTGGTCACTAATCTGGATATGTGCTTCTTACTCTGCCAGTGCTGATGACTGGTCATTGGTCAACTGTCAAGACTTGCAACTTTTTGGTTCTGGAGCACAGATAAAATGTTTTTGAAACAAGAATTTGGTGCAATGCCATAGGCCAATGTTAGTGACCAGATCAAATAAGCAAAGGTATACATTTAAAATACAAATGGTAGGCTATACTCTATGTAGCCTATTAAAATATGTATGATCTTCTTTTTTTTTTAAATTACACTCGCAACCCCCCAAAACCTTCTCACTGCGCTAGCTCACCCGACCTGTGTTAATTGACAGTTTTCTGGTCCAATCAAAGGGCAGAGTGTGTGTTTCACTAGCCAATCAGTTTTGTTGCAAGTGCGATACGGTCTCTGTCTGCATATGGAGAGTAATCAACGTAGACTGTGCCACAAAATGAGTGACAAAATATTACTAAACCTGGCCAGATTATTTCAAGTCATCAGTCTCAAGTCAAAGTCGAGTCGAGGCTCCAAGTCAAAGTCAAGTCTGAAGTTATTTTATTTTAAGTCGAGTCTCAATACATCAAATTTGTGACTCGAGTCCACACCTCTGGCTTGATCACTTCCTGTACTCCCTGTTCAACCACAACTGCTTGGCCCCGCATGACTAAAGAACGCTCAAGCCTTCCAAGCCATAGACAGTTCTCTCTGCTACCGCATGGCAAGCGGTGTCAGTGCACCAACAGCTCATTCAATAGCTAATCAAATGGCTACCTGGACACACTCTCACACATACTTACACTGACACGCCAACACACACACACACATTTTTTCAATAACTCTCCTGCACTGACTTTATGCTCACACATTGGACTGTACCAACACACTCACACATACTTACACTGACACCCCAACACACACATACTGACAGGCACGCTACATACGCCCACACACACACATAACACCCGAACACATGCATACTGACGCTACACACACACTCACACACTTTCATACTCACCACATATGGTGCTGCTACTGTCTTATCTATCCTGTTGCCTAGTCATTTTTCCAGTACCGATATGTACAGACAGTGCCTTCAGAAAGTATTCATACCCCTTGACTTATTCCACATTTTGTTGTGTTACAGCCTGAATTAAAAATAGATTTTTCTCAGCCATCAACACACAATGACAAAATGAAAACATGTTTTTAGAAATGTTAGCAAATGTAAAAAATAATATGAAATACAGAAATACTGTATCTAATTTACATAGGTATTCACACCCCTTTTCTATGATACTCTAAATTGAACTCAGGTGCATCCGATTTCCTTTGATCATCCTTGAGATGTCACTACAACTTGATTGGAGTCCACCTGTGGTCAATTCATTTGTTTGGACATGATTTAGAAAGAAACATACCTGTCTATATAAGGTTCCACAGTTGACAGTGTATGTCAGAGCAGGAATTCCAAGGAAATGTATGTTGATCTCCGAGATACAATTGAGATGAGACAAAAATCTGGGAAAGGGTCCAAACAACTTCTAGAGTGTCGAAAGTTTCCAAGGGCACAGTGGTCTCCATTATATGAAACTACCCAGACTCTGCCTAGAGCTGTCTGTCCGACCAACCTGAAGGACCTTGGACAGGGAGGTGACCAAGAACCCTATGACCACTCTGACAGAACTGAAGAGTGAGATGGAAGAACCTGCAAATAGGACAACAGTCTCTACAACCCTTCACCAGTCTGGGTTTTATGGGAGAGTGGCCAGACGGAAGCCACTCTTGAGAAAAAGGCACATGACAGCCCCCCTGGAGTTTACAAAAAGGCACATGACAGCACGCCTGGAGTTTACAAAAAGGCACATGACAGCACGCCTGGAGTTTACAAAAAGGCACATGACAGCACGCCTGGAGTTTACAAAAAGGCACATGACAGCACGCCTGGAGTTTACAAAAATGTACATGACAGCACGCCTGGAGTTACAAAAAGGCACATGACAGCACGCCTGGAGTTTACAAAAAGGCACATGACAGCACGCCTGGAGTTTACAAAAAGGCACATGACAGCACGCCTGGAGTTTACAAAAATGTACATGACAGCACGCCTGGAGTTTACAAAAAGGCACATGACAGCACGCCTGGAGTTTACAAAAAGGCATGTGAAAGACTCTGAGATCATAAAGCAAATTCTGTGGTCTGATGAGACAAATTTAACTCTTTGGCTTGAATGCAAAGCACTATGTCTGGAGAAAACCAGGCACAGCTCATCTGTCTAACACCATCCCTACCTTGAAGCATGGTGGTGGAGCCAAATACAAGCAAATTCTTGATGAGAACCCGCTTCAGTGCAATCGACCTTAGACTGGGGGCGAATATTTACGTTCCAACAGGACAATGACCCCAAGCATACAGCCAAAGCAACACTGGAATGTCTTCAGAATAAGAATGTGAAAGTCCTTGAGTGGCCCAACCAAAGCCCAGACCGAAATCCCATTGAAAATCTGTGGAAAGACTTGAAGATTAATGTTCCCCGCTGCTCCCCATCTAACTTAATAGAGCTTGAGAAAATCTGCCAGGGAGAGTGGGAGAAAATCCCCAAATCTAGATGTGCAAAGCTGATACAGATATACCCAAGAGAACTCGAAGCTGTAATTACTGCCAAAGGTGCTTCTACAAAGTATTAACTCAGAGTTGTGAATACTTATGTAAATGAAATATTTCTGTATTTCATTTTCAATACATTTGCAAACATGTCTGAAAACATGTCTTCGCTTTGTCATTATGGGGTATTGTGTGTAGATGGGTCAGAAAAAATCGATACCTGTTGTTTACGAAGGATGTGACAAATACAATTTGATTTGAGGTATATGACTCTGACTAGGACTAAAGCGGCGGTGGTCTGACCACATGGAGAGAATATTCACCTTGGTTGAGTAACTCCCTGTGTTGCTACATACAGTACATCCATCAGGAGTCACACGCCATCTGAACCGCCTGATCCTTCCATAGCATTGCCATGGTAACGATCACACGTCAAGAGGTACTTGTCAGTTGCCAGGAAGAGGATTCCGTTTGCCAGCCAGCCTGCATGCCTCTCGTCTCGTAGAATAAGAAATGGCTTCTGAAGAAATGTACCAATTAAGGAGACAGCTAGACCAGCTGCACCACATGCTACATACAGACATATCCCCCAGAATACTGCAGCCTATCATATCTGTCTGGAAGAATTATCACTATCACTGTTCAACTAGACACTAATACACCGTGAGACTGAGAATAGAGTGCTGTTTCTCACTGTCTGTCTGTCTGTCTGTGAATTGTTAATGGTAGCGTTGTGGCGTCTAGCTGGTGAAAGCTATGCCAGCTTTTTGTGAACCATCGCCTCCTGGAGAGCAATGCACTCTGGGCTGTAATTGCGGCTTGAAACATTACAGACTCGCTCAGCTGACATTTGGTGAACTTTCCTCACATCGTTTTAGGAATTTTGATCAGCGTGCCCGTAGAATCTCAGAAACAAACGGTACGCTGCAGATAAACAGAGAACAAGCTGAGGTGAAACGTTCCTCGCTCTTTGGCTTCGTCTCAGCTGTGTCTTGTCACCATGGAAGACCATTATGTCACGTCTGAGATGGGTTTAGATGAAGGAAAGAAGCAGGAGAAAAGTAAGGGGAGATCCTCAGTGGAGTATATAGGTAGATCACCTGGTAGAGATAGCCAAGGATATCTCTGTCTTCTCAGTGGGTGAATCAGCCTAGGGAATGGAAAGTAGTGGTGGCTTTTGTCTGGGTGTATGCTAGTGCTTTTCATTGATAGTGCTGTAGGCTAGTGCTTGTTGAGTCGTTCATGTTTTCACTGATAGTGCTGTAGGCTAGTGCTTGTTGAGTCGTTCATGTTTTCACTGATAGTGCTGTAGGCTAGTGCTTATTGAGTTGTTCATGTTTTCACTGATAGTGCTGTAGGCTAGTGCTTGTTGAGTTGTTCATGTTTTCATTGATAGTGCTGTAGGCTAGTGCTTGTTGAGTCGTTCATGTTTTCACTGATAGTGCTGTAGGCTAGTGCTTGTTGAGTCGTTCATGTTTTCACTGATAGTGCTGTAGGCTAGTGCTTATTGAGTTGTTCATGTTTTCACTGATAGTGCTGTAGGCTAGTGCTTGTTGAGTTGTTCATGTTTTCACTGATAGTGCTGTAGGCTAGTGCTTGTTGAGTCGTTCATGTTTTCATTGATAGTGCTGTAGGCTAGTGCTTGTTGAGTCGTTCATGTTTTCACTGATAGTGCTGTAGGCTAGTGCTTATTGAGTTGTTCATGTTTTCACTGATAGTGCTGTAGGCTAGTGCTTGTTGAGTTGTTCATGTTTTCACTGATAGTGCTGTAGGCTAGTGCTTGTTGAGTCGTTCATGTTTTCACTGATAGTGCTGTAGGCTAGTGCTTGTTGAGTCGTTCATGTTTTCACTGATAGTGCTGTAGGCTAGTGCTTGTTGAGTCGTTCATGTTTTCACTGATAGTGCTGTAGGCTAGTGCTTATTGAGTTGTTCATGTTTTCACTGATAGTGCTGTAGGCTAGTGCTTGTTGAGTTGTTCATGTTTTCACTGATAGTGCTGTAGGCTAGTGCTTGTTGAGTCGTTCATGTTTTCACTGATAGTGCTGTAGGCTAGTGCTTATTGAGTTGTTCATGTTTTCATTGATAGTGCTGTAGGCTAGTGCTTATTGAGTCGTTCATGTTTTCACTGATAGTGCTGTAGGCTAGTGCTTATTGAGTTGTTCATGTTTTCACTGATAGTGCTGTAGGCTAGTGCTTGTTGAGTTGTTCATGTTTTCACTGATAGTGCTGTAGGCCTAGTCTATATCTCTCCCTCATACAGCTTTCAGGATATTGCTCTTGATGTGATGACAGAACTCTAAGAGACACAAAGACTGATCAGTTTGGGAATAGTCTATGCCTGAGGCAGTTCTCCCTTTGCACTAACTTTTCCATAGTATTTTCCCAGAGGACACCTATGTGAAGACACAACCAGAAAATGAAATATGTCCACGCTTCTCCGTTAGAGGCTAGTCTTGGGCATGTGGATATCACTAGCTAATACACTCTACTGTACTTTCAGACAATCATCCCAGTGAGTTCAGACATCGATCGTTCCACTGGGATAGGGCAGCGGCTCTAACCGTTGAGCTGTAGTTAGCTGGTGTTAATCCACATGTCATCACATGATACATCTGAATGACGTATTAAGCTGTAGGCTGGCTATTGATAACACTCAGATTGGACCACTAACCATTTTTCCTACTGTCACACATGTAATTACCTGACTGGATTCAACTAGTAGCAACACTTAAAGTCTATATTATGGCAGATAGACACACACACACACACACACACACACACACTGTAAAAACTTTATTTGAATCCACCAATCGCATTACAGTCGAGAAGGATTCAAACATTTCAATGGTCATGGATATATAGACACTTATTGATACAGAAAGCACTTTCTCCTCTATACAGCAAGGCTGCCCATGACAGCTGACACAGAGCAGTCACACACAACCACACACACACACACACACACACACACACTCGGACAGCATTGAGAGGTGGCAAAGACCATCCGTTTGAGAGAGAACAGAACAGAAGTTGAAAGCCCTCTACTTTGTCACCGTTCCATGGCAGGGTGAGGGTTTAGATGGGTGAGGTTAGTGGTACCTAGGCCTCAACATCGCCTGGTTGCAGCAGGCTTTGATAGCAGCCTAATTAGGTGTACGTTAGCCTCTGGTTCCACGGATACAACTAATTAGGCTCCGTGCGAATAATTAAAATGATGTAGCATGACCGGTTTAAGCAGGATGTGTATTAAGCGAAGCGATTATGAAATTCGTCACCTGGAAAGATCCATTATCCATTTTTATCTTGCCACCTCAACCAACCCCTTAGTGTTTGTTTAATACAAAGAGATTTTATTTTTAGTTCTTCTCTGTGAGTCTCTCAAAGGAGAGACGATCGTTCGGCGAGGAACTGTAGCGAATTTGGTTTGATCCTCGGGGGCTGCAGTTTATCAGTAATAGGAGAACTCTGATAGGGGGTCTCACTAACCTCTGGAAGAGCTTCTTCTGTCCTCCATCCCTCCCTTTCCATTAAGCCCTGTATTAAAGATTCATATGGCACCTACAGCACGTACACAATACCCAGCACACTGTGTTAGGCAGCTTCTTTACTTATTCCATTCCATTAGTGAACTCCCCCTAATTAGGATACTTAGAGTGAATCCTTCCAACTCCCAGCTCCATGCGGATTAGTGTTCTCACCCTCGGCAGAGAGAACAATCGTTGGAGAGAGACAACGGGTTGCATTGTTGGTGATGATGATGTGCTGTTTGGTCATATAGGCTCTTTCTCTCTTCTTACTGCTCCTCTGGGCTGGCTGAGTCAGTGTGTGTGTTGTGTTGTTCTCTCTCTCTTTCGCTCTTCCTCTCTCTGTGCCATGGCTTTCCATCAGTCCATATTTAACTTCATGACTTCATGTACCAGCTTATGCCTCTTTAGAGTAAAGTCTAGTGAGAGAGACTGAGGCATATCTTCCAACTTCCCCTGTTAATAGGCATACAGTCTATTTGACACAATTAAGGAAAACAATGTAGTTCCTAAATGAAAGATTGAGTTGCAGTACTAAGACATTTAGAAATGGAACTGTTTGGATTGGCCCCACCTGAGTCCCAGAGCAATTAGACAGTGATACAAAAACACATTAATCTACAGTAGTTATTATATCTAGCCTGGGTTAATTTATGGTTATAGAACAGCTCCAGACTTTATTAATTGGCCGTGTGAGATGAGACACAGTGAAATTACATTTGCATAGATCATTTTTAAATTGCTCAACATCCAACAGCGAGTGAGCGAGGGTAAAACGCCTCATGGCGACGCAAACTGTCAGTGTGAGGTATTTCTTTTTTGACAGAGTTTGCTGATGGGAAAAGCGAGAGGGGGTGGAACGGAGAGTGTGGTGTTTTTCGTGTGGGGGGGGGGGGGGGGGGGGGGGGGGGGGGGGGGGGGCTTTGTGGACAGACGGTGGCCATCTCGCCCCCGTGTCTCCACAGGAGCGGAGAAATTGGCTCTACTCAGCCGACCAGGACGATGATAGTGGGCCGGGGAGTCAATTCCAGAGAGGACTCCCGAGTTTAATTCAAAAAATTGAATCGTCAATTTCCATTCAGGGAGCTCTCTGGAATTGTAAATGAATGAGAGGTGCGGTGGCGGGGTCTGGAAATTGAGGTTAGCCCACTGAAATCGGGGAGGTGGGCTCAAATCAAAAGTGAAATTGAACAGGGCCTGCCTGACCTTGGGTCCTCCCTCTTGCTACAGGTGATAATTCCTCTCCCTGTTCCCTGGCTCCCTGTTCCCTGGCTCCCTGGCTCTGTGCTCTGACTAGCTGGCTGGCTGGGGCTGGATGGAGGGGGGCTGGAGGGGGCCTGTGGGGCCAGGCGGGTGGAGGGCTGTAATTATCAACAGAAGGCTGGGGAGATAAAGAGGTTGGAATGTACAGGACCCACTGGCAGACACCAGCACTATCTAAGCCTCCAACTCTGCTCGGCACTGGTCGTGCTGATGCTGTGTAGCCTTGTGTGTGTGTGTGTGCTAACAAACCACTGCCAACAAAAGCCTAAGCTTTGATATCAGCCTAGGCCCTGACAAAATATCACAGCGTTCACTTGACATGAAAGACAAGGTGGAGAAGCTTTTTGTGACGTCCCACAGCCTCAACCTTACGCCACATTGGCTCATCACTGATGCCGCATCCACAACCCTAAATCTAACCCTAACTTCTAAACCTAAGAGTACCTTGATCCTAAACCCCCTAGAAATAGTATTTGACCTTGTGGGGACCAACAAAATGTCCCCAGTTGGTCACATTTTTGTTTGTTTACTATTCTTGTGGGGACTTCTGGTTAAGCACACACACATACACACACACACACGCATGCACACACAGTGAGTCCTGGTACAGTCTGTTTGAAAGTGAGCCATGGGGATAATGGCCCTGAGCCCCTAACCACAGTGCAGGTAGGTGATATATGAAACGCCTCCTGCCTTAAAGCAGCTTCACTAATACCCCAGTCCATTTTTCAAGGATTACCCGTCCGTTATGAGCTGTCCATGCCAATGGGAATTCATGAACAGCCATTGGAGTTATATTTATTTTCAGATTCTTCCTGGGTAACAGAGCAATCATCTGACAGAGTGCTGTGGTGTTTGGCTGGGATTTGGTGAGCTGTGTTTTCACTGCCTGCTGAACCCTCACACACTGACAGGAGAGAGTGTATGTGCTGTGTCACTGTCGCTCTCTCTCACACACACAAACACGCACACACACACATGCGTACACACACACCAAACACACACACACTCTCACCCACACACACACACCCTACATATTAGACGGCACAGCAGTAGAAGGGAAGAGCACGGGGTGCGGCAAACCCTACGAGCCTGACTGACATCCTGCTGATCGTCTCCCCGATTTCAACCTTAATTAACCTCAGCGTCGGTCGGCTGCGTCCGTCCGCCCGTTGTTGGCGTGGCGTTTCTCTATCTCTGGAGAGATCTGCAGCCGTGAGACAAGGGGAGTGGAAGACGGTACGTCTAAACTCCAATCCAGTCCCACCAGGCCGGTCCAGACATAAGCCACGGGAATATAATTAAAGATCAAGGGGCGGGGTCAGGGGGGAAGGGCAGGGGAGGTGGTGTCTGTGTACAGGGGCCTGTATTCTTCCCACAAACCACTGAGGATATAATATCAAAATATCCACACTTGACTGTTTCTCATGCAGTAGAGGTCAGAGGTCAGAGGGAGTGGAGCTGTTGTGATGTGCCCAGATTGACTGGTGACAAAGAGGCTCTCGGTCTGTCTGTTCCTGCCACTCTGTCTGTGTTTTGGCGGTTTGTTTAAGACACTCAGTGACATTTAATGTGAAGTGGCGGTGGGTGGCAAGCTGAGCTTTCACAGACTCACAAAAACATGTTGAAGAAAGGTCAGCGCTGGTCTCTGTGGGCCCAATCACCAGCTCTCAGTGACTGCAGTCAATGGGTGGCTCACTCTGCCTCAAAACTTTAAGAGTGTTTGTGGTGTGTGTGGGCGCGTGTGTGTATATGTGTGTGTGTACAGGATGTTTGTGTTGGTGTGCGTGGACGAATGCCGGTGTCCATATGTGGATGTGTGTTTGTGGATGTGTGTGTAGGTGTGTTTGTGGATGTATGTGTGTTTGTAGATGTGTTTGGATGTGTGTGTAGGTGTGTTTGTGGATGTGTGTGTAGGTGTGTTTGTGGATGTGTGTGTAGGTGTGTTTGTGGATGTGTGTGTAGGTGTGTTTGTGGATGTGTGTGTAGGTGTGTTTGTGGATGTGTGTGTAGGTGTGTTTGTGGATGTGTGTGTAGGTGTGTTTGGATGTGTGTGTAGGTGTGTTTGTGGATGTGTGTGTAGGTGTGTTTGTGGATGTGTGTGTAGGTGTGTTTGTGGATGTGTGTGTAGGTGTGTTTGTGGATGGGTGTGTAGTTGTGTTCGTGTATGTGTGTTTGGATGTGTGTATATGTGTGTTTGTGGATGTGTGTGTACAGTCGTGGCCAAAAGTTTTGAGAATGACACAAATACTAATTTTCACAAAGTCTGGTGCCTCAGTTTGTATGATGGCAATTTGCATATACTCCAGAATGTTATGAAGAGTGATCAGATTAATTGCAATTAATTGCAAAGTCCCTCTTTGCCATGCAAATGAACTGAATCCCCCAAAAACATTTCCACTCTATTTCAGCCCTGCCACAAAAGGACCAGCTGACATCATGTCAGTGATTCTCTTGTTAACACAGGTGTGAGTGTTGACGAGGACAAGGCCGGAGATCACTCTGTTATGCTGATTGAGTTCGAATAACAGACTGGAAGCTTCAAAAGGAGGGTGGTGCTTGCAATCATTGTTCTTCCTCTGTCATCCATGGTTACATGCAAGAAAACACGTGCTGTCATCATTGCTTTGCATAAAAAGGGCTTCACAGGCAAGGATATTGCTGCCAGTAAGATTGCACCTAAATCAACCATTTATCGGATCATCAAGAACTTCAAGGAGAGCGGTCCAATTGTTGTGAAGAAGGCTTCAGGGCGCCCAAGTCTCCTAAAGTTGATTCAGCTCCGGGATCGGGGCACCACCAGTACAGAGCTTGCTCAGGAATGGCAGCAGGCAGGTGTGAGTGCATCGCACAGTGAGGCGAAGACTTTTGAAGGATGGCCTGGTGTCAAGAAGGGCAGCAAAGAAGCCATTTCACTCCAGGAAAAACATCAGGGACAGACTTATATTCTGCAAAAGGTACAGGGATTGGACTGCTGAGGACTGGGGTAAAGTCATTTTCTCTGATGAATCCCCTTTCCGATTGTCTGGGGCATCCGGAAAAAAGCTTGTCCGGAGAAGACAAGGTGAGCGCTACCATCAGTCCTGTGTCATGCCAACAGTAAAGCATCCTGAGACCATTCATGTGTGGGGTTGCTTCTCAGCCAAGGGAATGGGCTCACTCACAATTTTGCCTAAGAACACAGCCATGACTAAAGAATGGTACCAACACATCCTCCGAGAGCAACTTCTCCCAACCATCCAGGAACAGTTTGGTGACGAACAATGCGTTTTCCAGCATGATGGAGCACCTTGTCAAAGTGATAACTAAGTGGCTCGGGGAACAAAACATCGATATTTTGGGTCCATGGCCAGGAAACTCCCCAGACCTTAATCCCATTGAGATCTTGTGGTCAATCCTCAACAGGCGGGTGGACAAACAAAATCCCACAAATTCTGACAATCTCTAAGCATTGATTATGCAAGAATGGGCTGCCATCAGTCAGGATGTGGCCCAGAAGTTAATTGACAGCATGCCAGGGCGGATTGCAGAGGTCTTGAAAAAGAAGGGTCAACACTGCAAATATTGACTCTTTGCATCAATTTCATTTAATTGTCAATAAAAGCCTTTGACACTTATGAAATGCTTGTACTTATACTTCAGTATTCCATGGTAACATCTGACAAAAATATCTAAAGACACTGAGGCAGCAGACTTTGTGAAAATGTATATTTGTGTCATTCTCAAAACTTTTGCCCACGACTGTAGGTGTGTTTTTGTATGTGTGTTTGTGTATGTGTGTTTATGGATGTGTGTGTAGGTGTGTTTGTGGATGTGTGTGTGTGGTGTGTGTTCGTGGATGTGTGTGTAGGTGTGTTTGTGGATGTGTTTGTATGGTGTGTGTAGGTGTGTTTGTGGATGTGTGTGTCTGTGGATGTGTGTGTGTGTATGCGTGTCTGTGGATGTGTGTGTCTGTGGATGTGTGTGTATGCGTGTCTGTGGATGTGTGTGTCTGTGGATGTGTGTGTGTATGCGTGTCTGTGGATGTGTGTGTCTGTGGATGTGTGTGTAGGTGTGTTTGTGGATGTGTGTGTATGCGTGTCTGTGGATGTGTGTGTCTGTGGATGTGTGTGTGTATGCGTGTCTGTGGATGTGTGTGTCTGTGGATGTGTGTGTAGGTGTGTTTGTGGATGTGTGTGTATGCGTGTCTGTGGATGTGTGTGTCTGTGGATGTGTGTTTGTGGATGTGTGTGTTTGTGGGGCGGCAGGTAGCCTAGTGGATAGAGCGTTGGGCCAGTAACTTAAAGGTTGCTAGATTGAATCCCCGAGCTGACAAGGTAAAAATCTGTTGTTCTGTCCCTGAACAAGGCATTTTAACCCACTGTTCCTAGGTCGTCATTGTAAATAAGAATTTGTTCTTAACTGACTTGCCTAGTTAAATAAAAAATGGTGTGTATGCGCGTGGAGGTGAGTGTCCCTCTGTCTTTGTGCGCATGCATTTGCAGACGACTGCTCAGGGTCAAGTGGCACATACGTACACACACACACTCCAAACATGTAGTGTGAGCGAGCAGCAGTCTCAACCCGGGAGCTTTGTGCCTAGAACAGGCTCATTAATTCTGTCCTCCTTTTAAGAGAGTGAATTGACCAAGACATTTCCCCCTCTCTATCCATCCCTCCCTCTCTTCCTTTCACTGGCTATGCTGTGTCTCCACACTAGGCTGAGCCCTAGTGGGCTCCTGTGGACCCCCAGTGGGCTGAGGCTGGTGGAGGGCCCTCATTAGTGGGGAGAGAACTGGGATTAAGTGAGTTTTAGCTGGAGGCAGACAGGCAGGGCTCTGCTCTCCTCCAATCCAGGGATTACCAAACATTTTTGCTTCCGGACCCACCATTGAGGTGTCTTTTGAGTCGCGACCCACCATAAGGGTTGAGTGGTGAAAAAACATAGACAAATCAAAGAAAAAGTTTAAAAAATGATGAATAATAATACCCTGTGACCAATTTTAAGAGATTAGTTGTATAATTATGACATTATTTGTAACAATGCAGGTTTTTTTCTGTCTCAAAGAGGGCCTAGGTGGTGGGCCTGGCAGGGGGCTGAATTCTACCTTGGCCCTGGCAGAATTCAGCCCATTGCCACACCCCCTGTCAAAAAAATGTAGGCCCTTATCTTGGCAGCAGAGAGAAAATGTTGCAGTTTAAAGGTAATTTCCTGATCCACAGTTTGTGAACCACTCTTCTAGTCTACTCAGCAGCAGGCAGCCAGGGCTCTGCCCTCCTCTAGTCTACTCATCAGCAGACAGCCAGGGCTGTGCTCTCCTCTGGTCTACTCAGCAGCAGGCAGCCAGGCCTCTGTTCTCCTCTAGTCTACTCAGGCAGTTCAGGGCTCTGCTCTCCTCTAGTCTACTCAGGCAGTTCAGGGCTCTGCTCTCCTCTAGTCTACTCAGGCAGTTCAGGGCTCTGCTTTCCTCTAGTCTACTCAGGCAGTTCAGGGCTCTGCTCTCCTCTAGTCTACTCAGGCAGTTCAGGGCTAGGCCATCAAGGCCAGCTAATGGTGTTTATTTAGCCATTAGTCAGGCCCTGTTCAGCAGCCTCTCTCTGTTTTGCTCTTGGGGCCTCATAGGGACATATAGGCAGACAGACAGCAGTGTGATGAATGACAGATGAGAGGGGAGAATGAGACTTTATAGGATTGGATGGGAGATGTGAATGTAGGCAGAATAGGTGTGGTGGTCATATCTACTACCCAATATGCCTCTATCCTCTGGGTGAATAAGACCTGCGTGTGTAGTAGCTCCTAGATTCTGTATGGTTTACTGTAACTGGCCAGCGTCAGCAGCAGTACCATTCTGTATGGTTTACTGTAACTGGCCAGCGTCAGCAGCAATAAGATTCTGTATGGTTTACTGTAACTGGCCAGCGTCAGCAGCAGTACGATTCTGTTGGGTTTACTGTAACTGGCCAGCATCAGCAGCAGTAAGATTCTGTTTGGTTTACTGTAACTGGCCAGCGTCAGCAGCAATAAGATTCTGTATGGTTTACTGTAACTGGCCAGCGTCAGCAGCAGTAAGATTCTGTTTGGTTTACTGTAACTGGCCAGCGTCAGCTGCAGTAAGATTCTGTTTGGTTTACTGTAACTGGCCAGCGTCAGCTGCAGTAAGATTCTGTTTGGTTTACTGTAACTGGCCAGCGTCAGCAGCAATAAGATTCTGTATGGTTTACTGTAACTGGCCAGCGTCAGCAGCAATAAGATTCTGTATGGTTTACTGTAACTGGCCAGCGTCAGCAGCAATAAGATTCTGTATGGTTTACTGTAACTGGCCAGCGTCAGCAGCAATAAGATTCTGTATGGTTTACTGTAACTGGCCAGCGTCAGCAGCAGTAAGATTCTGTATGGGTTACTGTAACTGGCCAGCATCAGCAGCAATAAGAATCTGTATGCTTTACTGTAACTGGCCAGCGTCAGCAGCAGTACCATTCTGTATGGTTTACTGTAACTGGCCAGCATCAGCAGCAGTAACATTCTGTTTGGTTTACTGTAAATGGCCAGCGTCAGCAGCAATAAGATTCTGTATGGTTTACTGTAACTGGCCAGCGTCAGCAGCAATAAGATTCTGTATGGTTTACTGTAACTGGCCAGTGTCAGCAGCAATAAGATTCTGTATGGTTTACTGTAACTGGCCAGCGTCAGCAGCAATAAGATTCTGTATGGTTTACTGTAACTGGCCAGCGTCAGCAGCAATAAGATTCTGTATGGTTTACTGTAACTGGCCAGCGTCAGCAGCAATAAGATTCTGTATGTTTTACTGTAACTGGCCAGCGTCAGCAGCATTAAGATTCTGTATGGTTTACTGTAACTGGCCAGCGTCAGCAGCAGTAAGATTCTGTATGGGTTACTGTAACTGGCCAGCATCAGCAGCAATAAGAATCTGTATGCTTTACTGTAACTGGCCAGCGTCAGCAGCAGTACGATTCTGTATGGTTTACTGTAACTAGCCAGCGTCAGCAGGAATAAGAATCTGTATGGTTTACTGTAACTGGCCAGCGTCAGCAGCAGTAAGATTCTGTATGGTTTACTGTAACTGGCCAGCGTCAGCAGCAATAAGAATCTGTATGGTTTACTGTAACTGGCCAGCGTCAGCTGCAGTAAGATTCTGTTTGGTTTACTGTAACTGGCCAGCGTCAGCTGCAGTAAGATTCTGTTTGGTTTACTGTAACTGGCCAGCGTCAGCAGCAATAAGATTCTGTATGGTTTACTGTAACTGGCCAGCGTCAGCAGCAATAAGATTCTGTATGGTTTACTGTAACTGGCCAGCGTCAGCAGCAATAAGATTCTGTATGTTTTACTGTAACTGGCCAGCGTCAGCAGCAGTAAGATTCTGTATGGTTTACTGTAACTGGCCAGCGTCAGCAGCAGTAAGATTCTGTATGGGTTACTGTAACTGGCCAGCATCAGCAGCAATAAGAATCTGTATGCTTTACTGTAACTGGCCAGCGTCAGCAGCAGTACCATTCTGTATGGTTTACTGTAACTGGCCAGCATCAGCAGCAGTAACATTCTGTTTGGTTTACTGTAAATGGCCAGCGTCAGCAGCAATAAGATTCTGTATGGTTTACTGTAACTGGCCAGCGTCAGCAGCAATAAGATTCTGTATGGTTTACTGTAACTGGCCAGCGTCAGCAGCAATAAGATTCTGTATGGTTTACTGTAACTGGCCAGTGTCAGCAGCAGTAAGATTCTGTATGGTTTACTGTAACTGGCCAGCGTCAGCAGCAATAAGAATCTGTATGCTTTACTGTAACTGGCCAGCGTCAGCAGCAGTACGATTCTGTATGGTTTACTGTAACTAGCCAGCGTCAGCAGGAATAAGAATCTGTATGGTTTACTGTAACTGGCCAGCGTCAGCAGCAATAAGATTCTGTATGGTTTACTGTAACTGGCCAGCGTCAGCAGCAATAAGAATCTGTATGGTTTACTGTAACTGGCCAGCGTCAGCAGCAGTAAGATTCTGTTTGGTTTACTGTAACTGGCCAGCGTCAGCAGCAATAAGATTCTGTATGGTTTACTGTAACTGGCCAGCGTCAGCAGCAGTACGATTCTGTATGGTTTACTGTAACTGGCCAGCATCAGCAGCAATAAGAATCTGTATGCTTTACTGTAACTGGCCAGCGTCAGCATTAGTACGATTCTGTATGGTTTACTGTAACTAGCCAGCGTCAGCAGGAATAAGATTCTGTATGGTTTACTGTAACTGGCCAGCGTCAGCAGCAGTAAGATTCTGTATGGTTTACTGTAACTGGCCAGCGTCAGCAGCAGTAAGATTATGTAGTGTTTACTGTAACTGGCCAGCGTCAGCAGCAATAAGATTTTGTATGGTTTACTGTAACTGGCCAGTGTCAGCAGCAGTAAGATTCTGTATGGTTTACTGTAACTGGCCAGCATCAGCAGCAATAAGATTCTGTATGGTTTACTGTAACTGGCCAGTGTCAGCAGCAGTAAGATTCTGTATGGTTTACTGTAACTGGCCAGCTGCAGTAAGATTCTGTTTGGTTTACTGTAACTGGCCAGCGTCAGCAGCAGTAAGATTCTGTTTGGTTTACTGTAACTGGCCAGCGTCAGCTGCAGTAAGATTCTGTTTGGTTTACTGTAACTGGCCAGCATCAGCTGCAGTAAGATTCTGTATGGTTTACTGTAACTGGTCAGCGTCAGCAGCAGTAGATTCTGTTGGGTTTACTGTAACTGGCCAGCTCAGCAGCAGTAAGATTCTGTTTGGTTTACTGTAACTGGCCAGCGTCAGCAGCAATAAGATTCTGTATGTTACTGTAACTGGCCAGCGTCAGCAGCATAAGATTCTGTATGGTTTACTGTAACTGGCCACGTCAGCAGCAATAAGATTCTTATGGTTTACTGTAACTGGCCGCACGCTCAGCAGCAGTAAGATTCGTTGGTTTACTGTAACTGGCCAGGTCAGCAGCAGTAAGATTCTGTATGGGTTTACTGTAACTGGCCAGCATCAGCGCAATAAGAATCTGTATGCTTTACTGTAACTGGCCAGCGTCAGCAGCAGTAAGATTCTGTATGGTTTACTGTAACTGGCCAGCGTCCACAGCAATAAGATTCTGTATGGTTTACTGTAACTGGCCAGCATCAGCAGCAGTAAGATTCTGTTTGGTTTACTGTAACTGGCCAGCGTCAGCAGCAATAAGATTCTGTATGGTTTACTGTAACTGGCCAGCATCAGCAGCAGTAAGATTCTGTATGGTTTACTGTAACTGGCCAGCGTCAGCAGCAGTACGATTCTGTATGGTTTACTGTAACTGGCCAGCGTCAGCAGCAATAAGATTCTGTATGGTTTACTGTAACTGGCCAGCGTCAGCAGCAGAGATTCTGTATGGTTACTGTAACTGGCCAGCGTCAGCAGCAATAAGATTCTGTATGGTTTACTGTAACTGGCCAGCGTCAGCAGCAGTAAGATTCTGTATGGTTTACTGTAACTGGCCAGCGTCAGCAGCAGTACGATTCTGTATGGTTTACTGTAACTGGCCAGCATCAGCAGCAATAAGATTCTGTATGGTTTTGTAACTGGCCAGCGTCAGCAGCAGTAAGATTCTGTAGGTTTACTGTAACTGGCCAGCGTCAGCAGCAGTACGATTCTGTATGGTTTACTGTAACTGGCCAGCGTCAGCAGCAGTACGATTCTGTATGGTTTACTGTAACTGGCCAGCGTCAGCAGGAATAAGATTCTGTATGGTTTACTGTAATGGTTTACTGTATGGTTTACTGTAACTGGCCAGCGTCAGCAGCAGTAAGATTCTTTAAGGTTTACTGTAACTGGCCAGCGTCAGCAGCATAGATTCTGTATGGTTTACTGTATGGTTTACTGTAACTGGCCAGCGTCAGCAGCAGTAAGATTCTGTTAGGTTTTACTGTAACTGGCCAGCGTCAGCAGCAATAAGATCTGTATGGTTTACTGTAACTGCCCAGCGCAGCAGCAGTAAGATTCTGTATGGTTTACTGTAACTGGCCAGCGTCAGCAGCATAAGATTCTTTATGGTTTACTGTAACTGGCCAGCGTCAGCAGCAATAGAATTCTGTATGGTTTATGTTGTAACTGGCCATGTCAGCAGCAGTAAGATTCTGTATGGTTTACTGTAACTGGCCAGCGTCAGCAGCAATAAGATTCTGTATGGTTTACTGTAACTGGCCAGCGTCAGCAGCAGTAAGATTCTGTATGGTTTACTGTAACTGGCCAGCGTCAGCAGCAGTAAGATTCTGTATGGTTTACTGTAACTGGCCAGCGTCAGCAGCAGTAAGATTCTGTATGGTTTACTGTAACTGGCCAGCGTCAGCAGCATAAGATCTTATGGTTTACTGTAACTGGCCAGCGTCAGCAGCAGTAAGATTCTGTTTGGTTTACTGTAACTGGCCAGCGTCAGCAGCAATAAGATTCTGTATGGTTTACGGACTGGCCAGCGTCAGCAGCAGTAGATTCTGTATGGTTTACTGTAACTGGCCAGCTCAGCAGCATAAGAATTCTGTATGTTTACTGTAACTGGCCAGCGCCAGCATAAGTAGATTCTGTATGGTTACTGTAACTAGGCCAGCGTCAGCAGCAATAAGAATCTGTATGCTTTCTGTAACTGGCCAGCGTCAGCAGCATAAGATCTGTATGGTTTACTGTAACTGCCAGCGTCAGCAGCAATAAGATTCTGTATTTACTGTAACTGGCCAGCGTCAGCAGCAGTAAGATTCTGTTTGGTTTACTGTAACTGGCCAGCGTCAGCAGCAATAATTCTGTATGGTTTACTGTAACTGGCCAGCTGTCAAGCAGTAGATTCTGTATGGTTTACGGTAACTGGCCAGCATCAGCAGCAATAAGATCTGTATGTTTACTGTAACTGGCCAGCGTCAGCATAGTAATTCTGTATGGTTTACTGTAACTGCCAGCGTCAGCAGAATAAGATTCTGTATGGTTTACTGTAACTGGCCAGCGTCAGCAGTAAGATTCTGTTGGTTTACTGTAACTGGCCACGTCAGCAGCAGTAGATTCTGTTGGTTTCGTAACTGGCCAGCGTCAGCTGCAGTAAGATTCTGTTTGGTTTACTGTAACTGGCCAGCATCAGCTGCAGTAAGATTCTGTATGGTTTACTGTAACTGGCCAGCGTCAGCAGCAGTACCATTCTGTATGGTTTACTGTAACTGGCCAGCGTCAGCAGCAATAAGATTCTGTATGGTTTACTGTAACTGCCAGCGTCAGCAGCAGTACGATTCTGTGGGTTTACTGTAACTGGCAGCATCAGCAGCAGTAAGATTCTGTTGGTTTACTGTAACTGGCCAGCGTCAGCAGCATAAGATTCTGTATGGTTTACTGTAACTGGCCGCGTCAGCAGCAATAAGATTCTGTATGGTTTACTGTAACTGGCCGCGTCACCAGCAATAGATTCTTATGGTTTACTGTAACTGGCCAGCTCAGCAGCAGTAAGATTCTGTATGGTTTACTGTAACTGGCCAGCGTCAGCAGCGTAAGATTCTGTATGGTTATTGTAACTGGCCAGCTCAGCAGCATAAGATTCTGTATGTTTACTGTAACTGGCCAGCGTCAGCAGCAGTAATTCTGTATGGTTTACTGACTGGCCAGCGTCAGCAGCAATAAGATTCTGTATGGTTTACTGTAACTGGCCAGCATCAGCAGCAGTAAATTCTGTTGGTTTACTGTAATGCAGCGTCAGCAGCAATAAGATTCTGTATGGTTTACTGTAACTGGCCAGCGTCGCAGCATAAGATAATCTGTATGGTTTACTGTAACTGGCCAGCGTCAGCAGCAGTAAGATTCTGTATGGTTTACTGTAACTGGCCAGCGTCAGCAGCAGTAGATTCTGTATGGTACTGTAACTGGCCAGCATCAGCAGCAATAAGAATCTGTATGTTTACTGTAACTGGCCAGCGTCACAGCAGTAGATTCTGTATGGTTTACTGTAACTGCCAGCGTCAGCAGCAATAAGATTCTGTATGGTTTACTGTAACTGGCCAGCGTCAGCAGCAGTACGATTCTGTATGGTTTACTGTAACTGGCCAGCGTCAGCAGCAATAAGATCTGTATGGTTACTGTAACTGGCCAGCGTCAGCAGCATAAGATTCTGTATGGTTTACTGTAACTGGCCAGCGTCAGCAGCATAGATTCTGTATGGTTTACTGTAACTGGCCAGCGTCGCAGCAGTAGATTCTGTATGGTTTACTGTAACTGGCCGGCGTCAGCAGCAGTAGATTCTGTATGGTTTACTGTAACGGCCAGCGTCAGCAGCAATAAGAATCTGTATGGTTACTGTAACTGGCCACGTCAGCAGCAGAAGATCTGTATGGTTTACTGTAACTGGCCAGCGTCAGCAGCAGTAGATTCTGTATGGTTTACTGTAACTGGCCAGCGTCAGCAGCAGTAGATTCTGTATGGTTTACTGTAACTGGCCAGCGTCAGCAGAATAAGATTCTGTATGGTTTACTGTAATGGTTTACTGTATGGTTTACTGTAACTGGCCAGCGTCAGCAGCAGTAAGATTCTTTAAGGTTTACTGTAACTGGCCAGCGTCAGCAGCAGTACGATTCTGTATGGTTTACTGTATGGTTTACTGTAACTGGCCAGCGTCAGCAGCAGTAAGATTCTTTAAGGTTTACTGTAACTGGCCAGCGTCAGCAGCAATAAGAATCTGTATGGTTTACTGTAACTGGCCAGCGTCAGCAGCAGTAAGATTCTTTATGGTTTACTGTAACTGGCCAGCGTCAGCAGCAGTAAGATTCTGTATGGTTTACTGTAACTGGCCAGCGTCAGCAGCAATAAGATTCTGTATGGTTTACTGTAACTGGCCAGCGTCAGCAGCAATAAGATTCTGTATGGTTTACTGTAACTGGCCAGCGTCAGCAGCAGTAAGATTCTGTATGGTTTACTGTAACTGGCCAGCGTCAGCAGGAATAAGATTCTGTATGGTTTACTGTAACTGGCCAGCGTCAGCAGCAGTAAGATTCTGTATGTTTTTACTGTAACTGGCAGCGTCAGCAGCAGTAAGATTCTGTTAGTTTACTGTAACTGGCCAGCGTCAGCAGCATAAGATTCTGTATGGTTTACTGTAACTGGCCAGCGTCAGCAGCAGTAAGATTCTGTTAGGTTTACTTAACTGGCCAGCGTCAGCACAGTAAGATTCTGTGGTTCTGTAACTGGCCAGCGTCAGCAGCAATAAGATTCTGTAGGTTTACTGTAACTGGCCAGCGTCAGCAGCAATAAGATTCTGTATGGTTTACTGTAACTGGCCAGCGTCAGCAGCAGTAAGATTCTGTATGGTTTACTGTAACTGGCCAGCGTCAGCAGCAATAAGAATCTGTATGGTTTACTGTAACTGGCCAGCGTCAGCAGCAGTAAGATTCTGTTAAGGTTTACTGTAACTGGCCAGCGTCAGCAGCAATAAGATTCTTTAAGGTTTACTGTACTGGCCAGCGTCAGCAGCAGTAGATTCGTATGGTTTACTGTAACTGGCCAGCGTCAGCAGCAATAAGAATCTGTATGTTACTGTAACTGGCCAGCGTCAGCATAGTAGATTCTGTATGGTTACTGTAACTGGCCAGCGTCAGCAGGAATAATTCTGTATGGTTTCTGTAACTGGCGCAGCTGCAGTAAGATTCTGTTTGGTTTACTGTAACTGGCCAGCGTCAGCAGCAGTAAGATTCTGTTGGTTTCTGTAACTGGCCAGCGTCAGCGCAGTAAGATTCTGTTTGTTTACTGTAACTGGCCAGCATCAGCTGCAGTAAGATTCTGTATGGTTTACTGTAACTGGCCAGCGTCAGCAGAAGTACCATTCTGTATGGTTTACTGTAACTGGCCAGCGTCAGCAGCAATAAGATTCTGTATGGTTTACTGTAACTGGCCAGCGTCAGCAGCAGTAAGATTCTGTATGGTTTACTGTAACTGGCCAGCGTCAGCAGCAGTAAGATTCTGTTTGGTTTACTGTAACTGGCCAGCATCAGCAGCAGTAAGATTCGTTTGTTTACTGTAACTGGCCAGCGTCAGCAGCATAGATTCTGTATTGTTACTGTACTGCCAGCGTCAGCAGCAATAAGATTCTGTATGGTTTACTGTAACTGGCCAGCGTCAGCAGCAATAAGATTCTTATGGTTTACTGTAACTGGCCAGCTCAGCAGCAGTAAGATTCTGTATGGTTTACTGTAACTTGGCCAGCGTCAGCAGCAATAAGATCTGTATGTTTACTGTAACTGGCCAGCGTCAGCAGCAGTACGATTCTGTATGGTTTACTGTAACTGGCCAGCGTCAGCAGCAATAAGATTCTGTATGGTTTACTGTAACTGCCCGCATCGCAGCAGTAAGATTCTGTTGGTTTACTGTAATGGCCAGCGTCAGCAGCAGTAAGATTCTGTATGGTTTACTGTAACTGGCCAGCGTCAGCAGCAATAAGATTCTGTATGGTTTACTGTAACTGGCCAGCGTCAGCAGCAGTAAGATTCTGTATGGTTTACTGTAACTGGCCAGCGTCAGCAGCAGTACGATTCTGTATGGTTACTGTAACTGGCCAGCATCAGCAGCAATAAGAATCTGTATGCTTACTGTAACTGGCCAGCGTCAGCAGCAGAACGATTCTGTATGGTTTACTGTAACTGCCAGCGTCAGCAGCAATAAGATTCTGTAGGTTTACTGTAACTGGCCAGCGTCAGCAGCAGTAGATTCTGTATGGTTTACTGTAACTGGCCAGCGTCAGCAGCAATAGAATTCTGTATGGTTACTGTACTGGCCAGCGTCAGCAGCAGTAAGATTCTGTATGGTTTACTGTAACTGGCCAGCGTCAGCAGCAGTACGATTCTGTATGGTTTACTGTAACTGGCCAGCGTCAGCAGCAGTACGATTCTGTATGGTTTACTGTAACTGGCCAGCGTCAGCAGCATACATTCTGTATGGTTTACTGTAACTGGCAGCGTCAGCAGCAATAGAATCTGTATGGTTACTGTAACTGGCCAGCGTCAGCAGCAGTAAGATTCTGTATGGTTTACTGTAACTGGCCAGCGTCAGCAGCAGTACGATTCTGTATGGTTTACTGTAACTGGCAGCGTCAGCAGCAGTAGTTCTGTATGGTTTACTGTAACTGGCCAGCGTCAGCAGCAATAAGATCTGTATGGTTACTGTAATGTTACTGTATGGTACTGACTGCAGCGTCAGCAGCAGTAAGATTCTGTTAGGTTTACTGTAACTGGCCAGCGTCAGCAGACTAGATTCGTATGGTTACTGTATGTTACTGTAACTGGCCAGCGTCAGCAGCAATAAGATTCTTAGGTTTACTGTAACTGGCCAGCGTCAGCACAATAAGAATCTGTATGGTTTACTGTAACTGCCAGCGTCAGCAGCGTAAAAATTCTTTATGGTTTCTGTAACTGGCCAGCGTCAGCAGCAGTAAGATTCTGTATGGTTTACTGTAACTGCCAGCGTCAGCAGCAATAAGATTCTGTATGGTTTACTGTAACTGGCCAGCGTCAGCAGCATAAGATTCTGTATGGTTTACTGTAACTGGCCAGCGTCAGCAGCAGTAAGATTCTTTATGGTTTACTGTAACTGGCCAGCGTCAGCAGGAATAAGATTCTGTATGGTTTACTGTAACTGGCCAGCGTCAGCAGCAGTAAGATTCTTTATGGTTTACTGTAACTGGCCAGCGTCAGCAGCAGTAAGATTCTTTATGGTTTACTGTAACTGGCCAGCGTCAGCAGCAATAAGATTCTGTATGGTTTACTGTAACTGGCCAGCGTCAGCAGCAGTAAGATTCTTTAAGGTGTACTGTAACTGGCCAGCGTCAGCAGCAGTAAGATTCTTAGGTCTGTAACTGGCAGCGTCAGCAGCAGTAGATTCTTTATGGTTTACTGTAACTGGCCAGCGTCAGCAGCAGTAAGATTCTGTTAGGTTACTGTAACTGGCCACGTCAGCAGCAGTAAGATTCTTTAGTTTACTGTAACTGGCCAGCGTCAGCAGCAGTAAGATTCTTTAAGGTGTACTGTAACTGGCCAGCGTCAGCAGCAGTAAGATTCTTTAAGGTGTACTGTAACTGGCCAGCGTCAGCAGCAGTAAGATTCTTTAAGGTGTACTGTAACTGGCCAGCGTCAGCAGCAGTAAGATTCTGTTGGTTACTGTAACTGGCCAGCGTCAGCAGCAGTAAGATTCTTTAAGGTGTACTGTAACTGGCCAGCGTCAGCAGCAGTAAGATTCTTTAAGGTGTACTGTAACTGGCCAGCGTCAGCAGCAGTAAGATTCTTTAAGGTTTACTGTAACTGGCCAGCGTCAGCAGCAGTAAGATTCTGTATGGTTTACTGTACCTGGCCAGCGTCAGCAGCAATAAGATCGTTGTTTACTGTAACTGGCCAGCGTCAGCAGCAATAAGATTCTTTAAGGTTTACTGTAACTGGCCAGCGTCAGCAGCAATAAGATTCTTTAAGGTTTACTGTAACTGGCCAGCGTCAGCAGCAATAAGTGGACTCCTAGGGTTGAGATCTCCAAAACGTTCAGTCTGCTAGTACACTGACTCATCTGGAGGTGTGACTGACAGGTAGCAGCCTACACAAAACAGCAATTTACACCCATCACAACTCTCTGTCAGTCTTTCTCATCTGTCCCTTTCTCTCTTTCCATCACAAGTCAGTATTTTTTAATTTGACCAGGTACTGTAAGCCATCACTAGCCGGCTTCCACCCGGTTATGCAACCCTGCACCTTAGAGGCTGCTGCCCTATATACATAGACTTGGAATCACTTGCCACTTTAATAATGAAACACTAGTCACTTCAATAATGTTTAACTAATGTTTACATACTGCTTTACTCATCTCATATGTATATATTGTATTCTATTCTACTGTATTTTAGTCAATGCCACTCCGACATTGCTCGATCTAATATTTATACATTTCTTAGTTCCATTCTTTTACTTTTAGATTTGTGTGTATTGTTGTGTATTGTTAGATACTACTGCATTGTTAGAGCTAGGTACACAAGCATTTTTCTACACCCAAAATAACGTCTGCTAAATATGTGTCCAATAAAATGATATTTAAGTTGACTGAGGACACATTCTCAGCAACAACCTAGGAAATAGTTACAGGGATGAATGAGCCAATTGGAAGCTGGGGCTGATTAGGTGGCCATGATGGTATGAGGGCCAAATTGGAAATTTAGCCAGGGCACCAGAGTTGGCACCTCTACTCTTACAATAAGTGCCATGGGATCTTTAGTGACCACAGAGATGCAGGACACCCTTTTAACATTACATCCGAAAGACAGCACCTTACACAGGGTCATGTTCCCAGTCCCTGCCATGGGGCATTAGGATATTTTTTTTGACCAGAGGAAAGAGTGCCTCCTACTGGCCCTCCAACACCACTTCCAGCAGCATCTGGTCTCCCATCCAGGGACCGACAAGGACCAATGCTGCTTAGCTTCAGAGGCAAGGCAGCAGTGGAATGCAGGGTGGTATGCTGCTGGCCAGAACAAAGCCTCTCTCCACAATTCCCTCTGTTCACTAGGGAGTCTCTCTCAGTGTGTCAGTGAGTGAAAACCACACTGCTTTACGCTGTACCAGTGTTTAGGGTTGGGCAGCATGCAGCATGCAGCATCCGTAACAGGTGAATGGGAGGGTTAGCGCTAGTCAGGTTTGGATGTAACGTGTAAACGTGGTCTTTTTAATCCAACGTCATGTGCACACCCCATATGTGTGACTTGTGTAAGAATGTAGTGGCGGGGTATTGTATTAGGATATGCAGTACACTATTTCATATATATTTAATGGAGACAAGATCAGTATTCCCCTTGAAACTCCAGAAACAGAGGGGTGAGACTAAACCATATTATATTGCAAGCTACCTTCATGGCTCATCGGCATTTATGCCGGCGAAGTTAGATCATTATACCTAATAAGGTGTGTAATGGATTCCTTCCCTGACTTCTTAATTGTAGCAAGGTCTGGACTTGTTTGTTATTGAAGTGGTACAATAGCGTGTGCTGTGTTTGGGAGGAGTTTTGACTGGTGGAGGTGTGTGTGTGTGTGTGTCTCTTCGGCAGAAAAGCTAGTGCTTAATCAGATTGTATAGGCTGTGTGGCGAGTTTTGGTGTGTGTCTCTCTTCTGCAGAGTTGCTGGCTAGTGGAGTTGTGTGTCTGTCTCTTCTGCAGTGGGCCTGAGTTTTGAGGTAGAGTCTTGGATGAAGGTGTGTGTGCCTTTTCTGCAGTGGGCCTAGTGCCTAATCAGGTTCCCTGCACGCCAGCTGTGTCCACAGCAAATAGCCACTTTGTCCCAGTGGAGAGGACACTCAACCAGCAGGGAGGGAGGAGGCCAGAAAGAACTGGGAGACTATCTCAACCTGCTGCCGCAGTGAGCGAGAGAGGGTGTGTGTGTGTGTGTGTGTATGTGTGTGTTTGCATGTGCACACACGCACCCTTCCTCCCTTGTGTGTGTGTGTTTGCGCAAGAGACAGAGAGGGTGTGTACTGTATGTGAGCAAGCAGCGAGTCATTGTGTCTGCTACTCCACTTGCCGTTTGTAGTCTACTCTCCCACTCAAGTGTCCAGCTGGCAGACAGGAGATAGCTAGGGCCTTGGGACCAGGGACGATGCAGTAAACAGACAAACAGGCTATAATTCCTAATGAGGAAAAGTGCTGTACCTGAACGAAAAGAGAAGTGGGGGCCATATTGACCTCTGCTGCTCCCCCATACACACACTGACATGCACACACGCACACACACACTGAGGCCTATGTGTGTTTTAGTGTACTCGGGTCATGGTAAGTCTCAGGGGTGATGGTACTTAGGCAAGGGCAGCTGTGTCTCTGTGTGTTATAGACCAGAAGGTTTTCATCAATGGCTGCCTGCTCAATGCCCTGCCTGATCACAATGGCTGGGCTAGTTGCCTGGTCCCGTGGCTCATTGCAGTCAGTCAAATTGAAATAAATTAACTGCCAACCCTGACGGCAGGGTAATTGTTCATATGGAAATTGGATTGTCGTCGTCACACGAGCTTCCCTAAGCACTTCTAAAACAATTTCACTCAGATGGGTAGGAGGGGCGGAGCTCATACATTGTGTGAAAGACAGAGAGCTCTCCAGTCCATGCTTCATTTTAACAATGTGTCGTGGAGTCCGTTTTCCTTTTTCCTTTAACTGACTGGAGAGAGAACTAGGAGCACTAGGCGCCGTGTAACGCGCCTGACGTAGACATTAGTTTCTGCCACTCCGTGTGCGCCACAAAACCATTTTGTCATATTGTCTGTAACACGCTTTATCACAGGCTCACAGAACACCCACGCACTGAGACGCACTGAGACACACTGAGACGCACTGAGACGCACTGAGACGCACTGAGACGCACTGAGACGCACTGAGACACACTGAGACACGCTGAGACCGACAGACACACAGGGCCAGATAGGCAATTGAGCGTTAGCCCCTCTCTCACCCCCGTCTCCGGGCTCCAAGGACTTGCCACTAATTTAATGGTGGCTCACTTTTATCAGCAACATAACACTGAGAAAGGCTTTAATATCAAGATACCACCCGTCACTGTCAGGGATTGCATCTGCTGGTCAGAGAACAAGAGATCTAGAGAGAGAGGAGAGAGCGCTGATATGACAAATGCTGAATATGAATGCGGGCAACCGCCTTGCTGCCATATGGGTGATATCCTATTATGTTTGTCGGTGGGGGGGTCTGTTATTTCTTTATTTATATCTCACTGTCTGCTCTGTTTAATGAGTGGTAGGTCTGAGAGCAGCACTCGTGCTGGGTTTGAAGATGCCTAATCAGCAACAGAGTGGTTGTATGCATATCAAATGACACCCTATTCCTTATACAGTGCACTACTTTTGACCAGGGCCCATAGTTACCAGGGTCCATAGGGCTCTGGTCAAAATAAGTGCACTATATAGGGAATAGGGTGTCATTTGGGACCCATTCAACGACTGTCTGTTCAGCATATTGGAGGAGATGTAATCAGCAGACACTCACTTCCTCCTCCTGCAGCCTGGCTGGAGTATTATCCGAGAGCATAGGATGTGGAGGATCCTCTGTCTGTGCCAGAGAGGATGATGGGTAGGGTCCTCTGTCTGTGCCAGAGAGGACCTTTATGATGCTGCTGTGGCCTGTGTCAAAGGGACACCCCGTGGTAGTCTGCACAAGTGTCTCTGGGTGGCAGGAAATAATTATGCTGTCAGCACTGTGAGTGTGTTTGTGTGTGTGTTCACTCACGTGTGCTCATGGAATGCTCACACTGGCCATTTTTCAATTATCTTTCATTTTTCTCTGCTGGGAGATGTCTTTCCATTCCAGGTGTCTTAAGGAAGGGAGGGTGGAGAAGAGATAGTAGGCAGCCAGAAGCATGTGAGCTATCCAGTTGACAAGCACCAGGTAGCACCAGTTAGTAGGACACACCCAGTCGTTGGCCTGCTTTTCAGGCCTGTACAAGTAGCTCCTCTAGAAAAATGTCCCTTCCTCTCTCCTTTCCCTTACTGTTTCCAAAGTTTGCAGACAAACCTGGGAAGTCAAGGCAGCCGGTAGCTAAACCATGAAGCCCTAATGAGAGATTAATGCTTCTAGTTTTTAAGTCGTTCTCTCCTGCACTGGAACACTGTTTTAATGTAACAATCAGGGCCGAGGCTTTCTCGGGAGCGTCTCTCTTTCCAGATGTGCCTGCTTCGTTAGCGCCTCGCTCTTTTCATTAATATTTATTCCCGGTCATTGGAGGCTTCATTAGCCAGCAACCGACTTATTATAGCAGCTTTTTCCTTATTCAGAATGTCCCAGCCTTTGTAGGAGGGGAGTTCCCTGCTGCCATGTCCTGTACAGAGGTGTGGAGAAATCTAAATAGTTCTTCAGAGAAGTAGAGATGAGCTGGGACAGCCTGGGGACAAAGGAGCTGGGTTCCTCCTGTGTCACCACTCACCACCACAAGCTCTTTGAAGCCTCCTTAACTCCACTGTTCTGGATTAAGCACATGAAACAAGTATGAAGAGTGATAGATGACAGAGGAGAGGAGACATCCTAGGAGAGAACGAGCTTCTTTGAAAAAGTGTGCAGGATTTATTTTGGCAATGACCCACAATGCAACATCTGAGGGAAGTTTTTATAACAGCAGATTTTTGTTGTTATAGGGAGTGAGAGGTTCGACCGCCCGAAAACCTGCCCACTCGACCCCATCCCCTCCCCTCTTCTCCAGACCATCTCTGGAGACTTTCTCCCATTCCTCACTTCCCTCATCAACTCATCCCTGACCACTGGCTGCGTGTCCCCTCTGACTTCAAAATGCCGAGTCACTTTCCTCCTCATCAAGAAACCAACACACAACTCTGACGTCAAAAACTACAGACCGGTATCCCTGCTTTCTTTTCTTTCCAAAACACTCTCTCTGACCAACTCTCTCATTATCGCTCTCAGAACTATCTTCTTGACCCTAACTAGTCAGGCTTTATGATAAGTCATTCAACCGAGACTGCTCTTCTCTGTCTCATGGAGGCTCTCCACACTGCCAAAGCTGACTAGCTCCTCTGTTCTCATCCTCCTAGATCTAAGCTGCCTTCGACACCTTGAACCAACAGATCCTCTTCTCCGCCCTCTCAGGGCTGGGCGTCTCAGGCTTTGCACACTCTTGGATTGCAACCTACCTGGCAGGCCGCTCCTACCAGGTGACGTGGAGAGGATTTGTGTCTGCACTTTTCTCTTTCACCCCTTCTGACACCCAGGTGGCGACACGCATCTCTGCGTGCCTGGCAGATATCTCAGCTTGGATGTCAGCCCACCACCTCAAGCTCAACCTCGAAAACACAGAGCTGCTCTTCCTCCTGGGGAAGGCATGCCTGCTCCAAGACCTCTTCATCACATTTGACAACTTCACGGTGTCCCCGTCCCAGAGTGCAAAGAACCTTGGCGTGACCCTGGACAACACCCTGTCGTTCTCTGAAAACATCAAAGCAGTGACTCTTTCCTGCAGGTTCATGCTCTATAACATCCATAGAGTACGACACTACCTCACACAGGATGTGGAATTCAGGAACTTGTCATCTCCCGTCTGGACTACTGCAACTCTCTGTTGGCTGGTCTCTTCGCTTGTGTCATCAAACCCCGGCAATTTATCCAGAATTCTGCAGCCCACCTGGTGTTCAACCTTCCCAAGTTCTCCCATGTCACCCCGCTTCTCCGCACACTCCACTGGCTTCCATTCAAAGCTCACAACCACTACAAGACCATGATACTTGCCTACGGAGCAGCAAGAGGAACTGCCCATCCCAACCTTAAGGCTATGCTCAAACCTTTACATCCCAACCCGAGCACTCCATTCTGCCACCTCTGGTCTCTTGGCCCTCCCAAGCTCTTCTCTGTCCTGGCACCCCAGCTACCCCCTGAAGCTAGGATAGCAGAGTCCCTGCCCCCTGCCCATCTTCTAAAAACATCTGAAACCCTACCTCTTCAAAGTGTATCTTAAATAAATAATCTCACAGCACCCCCCCCCCCCCCCCCCAACTTTTCTGATAGCTACTTTATTGAGGTCAAATGTACTTACTATGACTGTGATATGTGGTAATCCTACCTAGCTATCTTAAGATAAATGCACTACTGTAAGTCGCTCTGGATAAGAGCGTCTGCTGAATGACTAAAATGTGAAATGTAAATGAGAGATTTGCATGAATAGGCAAGAGAGTCTTTGAAGGGATAGAAGTAAGTTGAGCTGAGTTTTCTGTCACCCAAGTGAACACTTCCTGACAATTCCACCAACTATTGTAGCCTACATCTCAGTTTGGGAATGCTTACACAGTCTGTTTGATTGCACTGTACAAAGGCAGGGGTCCTAAATCATTATACGTACCCTGGGCTAGAAAAAGCAGCCAGTGACATTTTGAAAATCCATCTTTTTTGTTTGGAACATTTGAACAGGAATTTGGATAACTAGACTGACAGTGGATTATGGACCTGGAGCATGAAATATGAGTGGATGGGAAATGGAATACTCTCTTCTTTATAATCATGAGTCATTATCACTGTTATGTAATGGCAGGTCACAATAATAAAACTTCAGGGTCGTCTATACTCTACACTAAACAAAGGCAGAATAACCCAAACAAAAGAGCAAAACAAGATTAACCAAAAGGTTGATTAGTCTGGCTCAGCCTGGGATCTACACACTGAACACATCTACACTCAATTGTTTTACAGAAAAACCCATAAACTACCCATTACTCTACATAGGCTCATTGGCTTTAGTGAGATACCCAGAGGGGCCGTTGGCATACCAGGTCATAAGTAACCCTGTAAAAGGTTCATCATTTCATAGGAGGGTAGGTAAATACTAGCCTAATAGGCTACATCGACACGTCTGTGAATAACTATGGCTGCGTTTACACAAGCAGCCCAATTGTGATATATGTTTTCATCTGTTTTGACAATAATTGGTCAAAAAATAAGAATTGTGCTCCCTGTGTAAATGCAGCCTATGTTTGTAGGTGTTAAGAGACCAGGGTGACTTTCAGCCAAACATCATCCTGCTATGTTCTTGTTTCCCATAATAACAAGAGTAAAGACCTACCAAACCCTCCTGGTGGGAGTGAGCACAGGGGGCGAGTTTATAACACAGTTTACATTTTAATGGAATTGTTTAAGAGTATGAATTAAAAAGGGCAGATACATTTACCTAGAGAAATGGGGCTCCGAAAGGAATGAGGTTGTGAAATGAAAAAGCAAAATAAAATCATGGACTAGGGGAGGACGGACACTTTAATGCAAATGGGAGTAAGAGCTGAAATGAACTGGAGAGCAAACATCTAATCAGTACTCTCCCCACTTAGTGCTCTGAGCAAAGGCAGGTTAACATAATAAATCACAGATTCACAGGCAGCTAGGCACAGACTGCCTCCCTCCCTCCTTCCCTCTATCTCTCCCTCCCTCCACCTTTCCACAGGCTTTTCAATTTGACCAGTGTAGCTATGGACTTAACTGCCTAGGTGAAATGAGCAGGATCATATCTCTGTGTGTGTGTGTGTGTGTGTGTGTGTGTGTGTGTGTGTGTGTGTGTGTGTGTGTGTGTGTGTGTGTGTGTGTGTGTGTGTGTGTGTGTGTGTGTGTGTGTTTAGGTGTGTGTGTTTAGGTGTGTGTGTTTAGGTGTGTGTGTGCATATGTTTGTGTGTGTGTGTAGAATGCTTGTGCCTGCTTGTGTATGTATATGTGTGTGCATATGCTTGTGGTACATTGTGTGTGTGTGTGTGTGTGGGTGTATGTGTGTGCATGTAGGTGTGTATTTGAGCGTGTGTTTGTGTGTGAGAACTATACAGTGAAAGAGGTGGACCATTGCAGATTTAGCCACCTGCAGCTTGACATTACTGTTTTTTACAATCGCTAACATCCTTTTGTCCAATCTGTTGTCACATTTTCAAAACTCTAAACACAATTAGCACAACATCCGTCTGTTGTGGACTATACCATTAACACAATTCATGTTGTTTTCACAGAATATGCAGTCAATTAACACGTTTCTAAAATGCTTACATTTTCTTTACATACAAGCTTACCCAATACCAAAATTGTCTTATTTACAAATGCTTGCACACAGCATGCCTGAAATGAAGACCTAATGTTCAAAACCTTAAATATAGTATAAAGCCTCTACTTCTGCAACAACAGCAGCTCAAAAGCTATATTGAAACACCTGATAAGCATTTTTGAATGAACAGACCATTGAGAAATAGCTGATTTACTGTAAGTTGTGTAAAATAGAAAAACCACAGCTGATTCCAATCTCAATCGGAGACATAGCCCAGTGTTGAAGTTATTTCAATTACATGGACATACACAGTAAAAAGGGGTCTCCTGGATTGATTTTGTTCAATGTGGATACAGAACAACACAGAGGAGCAGAGAAAGAAAAAAGCATGTCTGGACCAGGGAGAGGAGTAGTTGGACCAGGGAGAGGAGTAGTTGGACCAGGGAGAGGAGTAGTTGGACCAGGGAGAGGAGTAGTTGGACCAGGGAGAGGAGTAGTTGGACCAGGGAGAGGAGTAGTTGGACCAGGGAGAGGAGTAGGACCAGGGAGAGAAATAGTTGGACCAGGGAGAGGAGTAGGACCAGGGAGAGAAATAGTTGGACCAGGGAGAGGAGTAGTTGGACCAGGGAGAGGAGTAGCTGGACCAGGCAGAGGAGTAGTTGGACCAGGGAGAGAAGTAGTTGGACCAGGGAGAGGAGTAGCTGGACCAGGCAGAGGAGTAGCTGGACCAGGCAGAGGAGTAGTTGGACCAGGGAGAGAAATAGTTGGACCAGGGAGAGGAGTAGTTGGACCAGGGAGAGGAGTAGCTGGACCAGGCAGAGGAGTAGCTGGACCAGGCAGAGAAGTAGTTGGACCAGGCAGAGGAGTAGTTGGACCAGGCAGAGGAGTAGTTGGACCAGGCAGAGGAGTAGCTGGACAAGGCAGAGGAGTAGTTGGACCAGGCAGAGGAGTAGTTGGACCAGGCAGAGGAGTAGTTGGACCAGGCAGAGGAGTAGTTGGACCAGGGAGAGGAGTAGCTGGACCAGGCAGAGGAGTAGCTGGACCAGGCAGAGGAGTAGTTGGACCAGGCAGAGGAGTAGTTGGACCAGGACAAGGGAAAAGGAGAGGTAGGGGGAGAGGAGTAAGAATGTGTGGTGGTGTTCAAAGGAGAGTAAGAGCTGTTGTCACTGATGAAATAAGAGCCACCATCATAGACCAGGGAGAGAAGTAGTTGGACCCGGCAGAGGAGTAGTTGGACCAGGCAGAGGAGTAGCTGGACCAGGCAGAGGAGTAGTTGGACCAGGGAGAGAAGTAGCTGGACCAGGCAGAGGAGTAGTTGGACCAGGCAGAGGAGTAGTTGGACCAGGCAGAGGAGTAGTTGGACCAGGCAGAGGAGTAGCTGGACCAGGGAGAAGAGTAGCTGGACCAGGCAGAGGAGTAGTTGGACCAGGGAGAGGAGTAGCTGGACCAGGCAGAGGAGTAGTTGGACCAGGCAGAGGAGTAGTTGGACCAGGCAGAGGAGTAGTTGGACCAGGACAAGGGAAAAGGAGAGGTAGGGGGAGAGGAGTAAGAATGTGTGGTGGTGTTCAAAGGAGAGTAAGAGCTGTTGTCACTGATGAAATAAGAGCCACCATCATAGACCATGTGATAATCCATGGTCTATCACTGAGAGACTGGTGAAAGAGTCCAGCCTAATACCATGGACTATCACTGAGAGAGGCTGGTGAAAGAGTCCAGCCTAATACCATGGTCTATCACTGAGGGAGGCTGGTGAAAGAGTCCAGTCTAATACTATGGTCTATCACTGAGAGAGGCTGGTCAAAGAGTCCAGCCTAATCTCAGACGGTCAACCGTGGCTTCCATTATCTGGAATTTTCAACAAACCAACAGGTAAGTTTTGCATTTCACAGAGGCTTCTTCTAGCATTACTGTTGCCATGTCCCACAGTAACTGTATCCCACCAGTCCAAATGCAAATACATATGTTGTATTTTTGTTCCTCTAAAGGACACAACTTCTTCCTCCCTCTGGGGGAAGAGGAAAGCTCCTCAGTGAAGACCAAGAACATGGATTGGTAGGATTGGTCATTGCTGACAATGCAATAAAACTGAGAGAAATTCAGACCAGAATTGTAGAGGACAACCTGGTATTTCACAATGTGGAAAGCATCAGCCTGACTACCATTGCTCGGACTCTGACCAAACACAGAGTTCGAATGAAACAGTTGTACACAGTTCCTTTTGAAAGGAACAGTGAGCGGGTCAAGGAACTCCGGCACCAATACGTCCAGGTACGGTGTCTATCCAATATGTCTTGTTCTATAGTGAGTTTTACACTATGCTACTCTACATGTTAACATGGGTTACAGTACATACAGTAGGACATCCTGAAAAGCATTTACACATACTGTGTTTGATTTCTTTCAAAGAGTCATGGAGTTGGAGTCTAATCAGACCCCACATGAAATAATTGATGTAGAGGAGGCAGGGTTTAACCTGGCAAAAACACGTCGGCAAAAACACGTCGGCGGGGAAGAAACGTCATCAGGAAAAGGGCCACCGTTGATGTGCAGAGTCAGAGAGGAGCAAATATCACAATGTGTTCTGCAATCTCGAGTGCTGGTTTGGTCCTGCAGAAATGCCAGATTGGTTCCTACAACACTGAGCGCCTTCTTTTGTGTTTAGATGACCTCCACCAACAACTGGTGCCAGAAGCAGAAAGGGAACAGGTGGGAGGAAACATGAGGACATTTGTGATTGCATGGGACAATGTAGCATTCCACCATTCACATGCAATCACAAACTGGTCTGCAGCCCATCCAAGAATGGTTTGCCTTTTCCTCCCTCGTTACTCGCCTTTCTTCAACCCCATTGAGGATTTTTTTTCTGCCTGGAGGTGGAAAGTGTATGATCATCGGCCACGTCCCTCCTGGACGCAATGGATGCCGGCTGCAGAGACATCTCAGCTGAAGACTGCCAGGGGTGGATAAGGCATGCCAAGCGTTTCTATCCAAGGTGCATAACGAGAGACGACATAAGATGTGGACGAGAACGTGGCCAAATGCTGAAGATCGTATAGATTAGAACCTGACTGTGCATTTTTGTGTTTTGTCCCTTCTGTGCCTTTTTTACTGTAATTGTGTTTTATTTTTACACATTTGGAACCAAAGGCCATGTATGTTAGTTTTTTTGTTGATCACTGGCAGCAATTTCATGTTGCTAATAAAGCTTTTACTGCAGCAATTCTACAATTGTTTCTACTGTACATTCTATAAAGTACAGATGACTCATTCACTTTTATTTACATTTTAATTTTACCCCCTTTTCTCCCCAATTTCGTGGTATCCAATTGTTAGTAATTACTATCTTGTCTCATCGCTACAACTCCCGTACGGGCTCGGGAGAGACAAAGGTCGAAAGCCATGCGTCCTCTGAAACACAACCCAACCAAGCCGCACTGCTTCTTAACACAGCGCGCCTCCAACCCGGAAGCCAGCCGCACCAATGTGTAGGAGGAAACACCGTGCACCTGGCTACCTTGGTTAGCGCGCACTGCGCCCGGCCTGCCACAGGAGTTGCTGGTGCGCGATGAGACAAGGATATCCCTACCGGCCAAACCCTCCCTAACCCGGACGACGCTAGGCCAATTGTGCGTCGCCCCACGGACCTCCCGGTCGCGGCCGGCTGCGACAGAGCCTGGGCGCGAACCCAGAGTCTCTGGTGGCACAGCTAGCGCTGCGATGTAGTGCCTTAGACCACTGCGCCACCCGGGAGGCCTGACTCATTCACTTTTAGATAGTATATTGCCAAAAATGCACACATTTGACACTCAACCAAAAAATGTAGAGTGGTTTACAGTAAAAGGAAACTGAATTATAGAAAACTATGGATTTCATTTTGTCTATTGATGCAGGTAGAACTGAAACATGAAAAGTAATGCAGTTTTTGTAATGCCATCAACTGTTAGTATTTTGAAAGTCGTTGTGCTATGATTGACTATATGTTCCTCTTGGATAGAAAACGTGAGCTGGTGTTTTGACAGAATGATTAGACATTGAGTCGGGTTTGCCGTGTTTTGATAGAGTTAATGTATATAGAGAAAGTTTTTTGCATTTTGAAATGAAGAGTTTTACTATTTTTGGCTAATTGTGTGTTGCTATGTTAAGAGTTTAGAAAAAGTATCTTAAGTATAGGTAAACGCTTGTTAGCAATTGTAAAAAAAAAAACTGTAACCACAGCATGGGCAATCAGCAGCGAGGGAGGAGGATGCCTTTTGCCTCCTGCTGTTTGCAAGTGTGTGGCTGTTTTTGTGTATCAAAGGATGCTGTGTGATCTTATTCCCCCACTAAACAAAGCAACCGGCTTACTGAACATATTGTATTTCCTCTTGCTAAAAGGAGAAGAGAAAGAACATGATGAATGTTTGCCAAGATCTGTCGACAGACTGCCATTGTTCAGTTTCAAAGTACGGCTTTGAGATGTAGTTATTGGCCTTATTCTATTCAGCCGTGGGAGTTCCTCTGTAAAGTGTATCCATAAATTCAATCAAATCTAATAATAAAGCATCTTTGTTAAACTTGGTTACCTACATGAAAACAATTCTATAGTATACCATGGTAAAAATACTATAAAATCTAATGTTATTTGTCACATAGTGGCGTTGAACGTTGAGCTGTATTCAGTGAACAGCATTCTCACGTAGGTGTTCTTTTTGTCCAAGTGGAATAGGCTAGTGTGGAGTGCAATAGAGATTGCGTCATCTGTAGATCTGTTTAGGTGGTATGTGAATTGGAGTGGGTCCAAGGTGTCTGGGATGCTGGTGTTGACGTTAGCCATGACTAGCCTTTCAAAGCATTTTGTGGCTACAGATATAAGTGCTTCGGGGCGATAGTCATTTAGACAGGTTACCTTGGCGTTTTTGGGCACAGGGACTATGGTGGTCTTCTTGAAATATGTAGGTATTACAGACTGGGTCAGGGAGAGGTTAAAAATGTCAGTGAAGACACTTGCCAGCTGGTCAGAGCATGCTCTGAGTACACTTCCTGGTAATTCATCTGGCATACTTTTTAATGAAGCCGGTGACTGATGTGGTAAACTCCTCAATGCCATCGTGTGAATGTTAACCTGTTTAAAGGTCTTTCTCATATTGGCTACGGAGAGAGTGATCACAGTTTGTGCTCTCACGCATGGTTCAGTGTTGCTTGCCTCGAATCAAGCATAGAAGGCATTTGGCATCTGGGTTAGTGTCCCACCTCTTCAAAGTGGCAGCTCTAGCTTTTAGCTCAGTGCGGATGTTGCCTGTAATCCATGGCTTCTGGTTGGGATATATACGCACGGTCACTGTGGGGACAACAAAGTCGTCAATGTACTTTTTAATGAAGCCGGTGACTGATGTGAATCTTAGCATCCGCTTCATTGGACCACATCCGAATTGAGCATGTCACTGGTACCTCCTGTTTGAGTTTTTGCTGGTAAGCATGAATCCGGAGGAAACAGTTCATGTCAGATTTCCTAAATGGAGGGTGAGGGAGAGCTTTGTATGTGTTTCTTTGTGTGTATTAAAGGAAATCTAGAGTTTATTTTTTGCACAGGTGACATACTGGTAGAAATAAGGAAAATAGTTTTATATTTTCCTGCATTAAAATCCCCGGACCATGAGAAACAACGGCTCTGGCTGAGCATTTTGTTGTAGGTTAATGTCCCTATATATGTCGTTGAGTGCGGTCTTAGTGCCAGCATTGGTTTGTGGTGGTAAATAAACAGCTTTGAAAAATATAGATGAAAACTTGGTAAATAGTATGGTCTACAGCTTATCATGATGTATTTTAACTCAGGTGAGCAGAACCTCGAGACCACCTTAATATTAGAGATCACGCACAAGCTGTTAACAAAGATACACACGCCCAAACCCTTGAGTTTACGAGACAATTCCGTTCTATCCTGCCGATGCATAGAAAAACCAGCTAGATTTATATTAACAATGTCATTGTTCCGCCACGACTCTGTGAAGCACAATTTTTCAGGTCCCGTTGATAGAATAGCGTGAACTTAGCTTGTCTAGTTTGTTCTCCAGTGATTGTACATTCGCCAGTAGAACAGAGGGTAGACATGGTTTATGTACTCGTCGTCGTAGTTTCATCTGGCTGCGCCCACGTCGGCCTGTATATCGTAGTTTCAGCAGGCTGCCCCCACGTCGGCCTGTATATCGTAGTTTCATCAGGCTGCCCCCACGTCGGCCTGTATATCGTAGTTTCATCAGGCTGCCCCCACGTCGGCCTGTATATCGTAGTTTCATCAGGCTGCCCCCACGTTGGCCCGTATATCGTAGTTTCATCAGGCTGCCCCCACGTCGGCCTGTATATCGTAGTTTCATCAGGCTGCCCCCACGTTGGCCCGTATATCGTAGTTTCATCAGGGTGCCTCTATATCACCGTCTTTTCCTCTAGCGAGTGTCGGAATTAGAGCCTGGTCCCGGGTGAGCAGTATGTCCGAGTCATTGAAGTAGTATTCTTCATCCAAATCAAGGTTAGTGATCGCTGTACTGATGTCCAGAAGCTCTTTTTGATAACAGGAAACGATGGCGAAAACATTATGTTAAAAAAAAAAAAACTTCTCAGCGATTCACTGTGTTTTTGCAGACTTTACTGTAGTATTCACTGTAGTGTGTTTGTGTCATGATGAAACACCTCTACATAGAGAAAAAGGGAATGTCCAGTCACTGTTGTGCTGCTCCCATGTGATGTCTTAGGTGATACCATCACAACATTTCAAGCAACATAGTGTGCATCACCCCTAATCCTCCCCTCTGTCTCTCCTCTCTTCTCAAGAGATGACAAGCTGGGTCCAGGTCGCTCTTCTTCTCCTCTGTCTCCTCCTGTTATGCCTGTCTGCAGCCGGGGACCAGCTGCAGGAGGAGGCGCTCCTGCACTTCTCCTCCATAACGCCCATCAACAACGTGGTTCAGGACCCCCGCAGCGGGCGCGTCTACCTGGGTGCCGTCAACACCATCTACCAGCTGGACGAGGCGCTGCGTGAAGAGGCCCGCACCGTGACTGGCCCCAAGGAGGATGCCCGCACCTGCACCCCGCCTGTCTCCACTCCGTACTGCCAGGACACCAAGCCCAGCCCTAATGTCAATAAGCTGCTGCTGGTGCACCCATCCAACGGCTCACTGATCGTATGTGGGTCCCGATACCGGGGTATCTGTTCCCTCCTCAACCTGAGCAATGTGGAGCAGCAACTGTACTACAGTGACTCTAAGGGGGAGAGGACTTATGTAGCTAGCATAGAGGACGGGGTAGCCGTGGTGGCCGTCATGTCTACATACGTTAATAAAGACGGCAACACCTTTAATGTGTTTCTGGTGGGAAAGGGCTACGGCAGCCTGGACAGCTCCAAACTCATCAGCACGCGCATCCTCCAGGACTACCGCGACTGGGTGGTATTCGAGAGCATCATCGAGGCGTCCACCGTGCAGGCAACACCCTTCGTGCCCAAGTACCTGCACGACTTCCGCCACGCCTTCAAGGAGGAGGGCTTTGTCTACTTCCTGTTCTCCAGGACCATGGGAAGCACCGATAACAAGAACCTCACCTTCGTGTCTCGACTGTGTGAGGACGACCCTCACTACTACTCTTACACAGAGCTGCAGCTCAACTGTGGCCCGGGGAACAGGTACAACAAGGTGCAGGCAGCCTATGTGGCGTCCCCAGGTAAAGAGCTGGCCCGGGGGATGACGGAGTCGGGCCAGTATGGTCAAGTACTCCCCTGGCACAAGGTGCTGTTCATGGTGGCCAGCCCGGATGACGACGGCGCCGACTCGGCCCTGTGCATGTACCCTCTAAACACCATCAATGAGAGGCTGGTGGACATCATCAGTGCCTGCTACAGCGACTCGGGCAAGATCGCAGGCATCCCAGCTGTGGACATCCCCTACTCCTACAAGACAGACGAGTTCTGCACCTCCCATATTGACGTAAGTAGCTTAGCCTTTATCATCCACTTCAAAGGACAGAGACAGAAGAAACAGAGTCAGTGATTTTAAAAGAATTTCCCTTTTAATCAATAATGCAAATATATGTATATGACACCTTTGGTTTTCAGGTCCTTTGTTTCCAGTTTGTTTGTTTTTTTGTCTGAAGGGATCCTGCTGGCTATATCTCTCCTCTCCTTCAAAAGATAGATTGATTTAAGAGATATAGTAGTTCTCTTATCTCTTAAATCTCTCTCCCTCTACAGAAAGACACTCTGAACAACTATAAGTGTGGGGCGGACTTCCTTCCCTCTCCACTGGCCAGTAAGCCAGAGTTTGCCCTGCAGGCGAAGGCGGTCATCATCAGGAGGTGCCTGCTGACCGCTGTGGCCATCGCTGTGGAGAATGACCACACTATTGCCTTCCTGGGGAACAGCCTGGGAGAGGTGTACAAGGTAAGGAGAGGGTGGAATGGGACGTGTGGGAGAGGGTGGTTTTCGGAGGTGTGCAAGGTAATGCCTAGGGAAAGTGTACAAGGTAAGGGGCTAGGGAAAGTGTACAAGGTAAGGGGCTAGGGGAAGTCGAAGGTAAGGGGCTAGGGGAAGTGTACAAGGTAAGGGGCTAGGGGAAGAGTAGACGGTAAGGGGAAGTGTACAAGGTAAGGGGCTAGGGGCAGTGTACAAGGTAAGGGGCTAGGAGAGGATGCAATGATAGAGGGAGTTGTTGGTAGACAGATTATTTTGTTGTCCGTGTTGTGCTCCATTGCAGGAGCCTAGCGTGTGTTGAGAAGGAGCCTAGCATGTGTTGAGAAGGAGCCTAGCGTGTGTTTAGTGTTCTGTGTTGAGAGTTGTTTGTCTGGTTCTGCCTGGCAGGTGCATCTGACTGCCAACCCAGAGGTGTACAGTCAAGTGCCAGGGGACACCACAGGGAAACGCATCAACAAAAAACTCTTCTTTGACGCCAGCCACAGCCACCTGTATATCACCACTGAGAAAAAGGTACAGTCCTCCATTAGCGTTCTGTACAGACCTCCAGACAGTACTTCTGTTTGTCAGTCATTGTTGTTATTGCTGTGGAGAGAGAAAGGGAAAGACCCTGTGTGTTAACCACAGCTAGAGGAAGTAATGTTGATACTGTTTGTGTTGTTGACTGCATGCTACTATCGATCATCAAGATTTTTAAGTGAATTTCAACGCTACAGACATTTCAGTGTTCCGATAAACCTCCAGTCCTGACATGTTTGTATCTCTAAGGTCCCACTGTAATGCTGTTTGTGTTGTGGGCTGTGTCTGTGCATTACTACTGTAGATCACCAAGATGCCAGTGCAGACGTGCCATCTGAAAACAGACTGCCAGTCCTGTGTGTCACCATGGGACCCCTACTGTGGCTGGTGTGTTCTGGAGGGCAGGTAAGAAAATACTTTATACATACTCCCAAACATTTTATGGAGGGAACCAGATAAGCGTATATCTCATATATCCCTAAACAGAGCTAGATAGGGCCTGCCTCCATCAGAGTGTAGATGTGTATTAAGAGCATCCTGTCGGTCTGTATCACCGCCTGGTACGGCAATTGCACCGTCCGCAAACGCAGGGCTCTCCAGAGGGTGGTGCGGTCAGCACAACGCATTACTGAGGGCACACTGCCTGCCCTCCAGGGCATCTACAGCACCCGGTGTCACAGGAAGGACATTAAGATCATCAAAGACCTCAGCCACCCGAGCCACGGCCTGTTCACCCCGCTTCCATCTTGAAGGTGGAGACAGTACAGGTGCTTCAAAGCTGGAACCGACAGACTGAAAAAAAGCTTCTATTTCCAGGCCATCAGACTGTTAAACAGTCACCACTAGTGGCCTCCATCCAGTACCCTTCCCTGAACCTTAGTCACTGTTCTAGCCGGCTACCACCCGGTACTCTACCCTGCACCTTAGAGACTGCTGCCCTATGTACATAGAGTCATATGACATGCTATTTTATCAAATCAATTCTCTGTAATTAATATTACCTGATTAAACTAATCATGTAAATGTAATTAACTAGAAGTCGGGGCACCATGGAAGAATGTTTATAGAGCTGTTGTCTTCCGAATAAACTCTTAAAGATCTGGTGGTCTTTTATATCAATAGCAGTCAATTATTAATCGTCACCTTATTCAGTCTCATCTGAACGTCGTAAAATTCTTGGATATCTTCACGAACCCTGGTTAACAAGTTGAATCAGCAATAATAAAAAAAAATTACATTATTTTACTAAATACCTAAATAATCACACAGAATTACATGGATGGATCATACATTGATTACTAATTATGTCATAAAAGAAAACGTCCCTAGTGGACGAAACTGATATGACGACTGGTTACACAAAGAAAGGTGGTTGGGTTTGAATGAAAGAGCGGGAAGACTAGGAACAAAAGGATTGGGTCTCTATCGGACCTTGAGAAGCTTGTGTGGTAGAACGAATAAGTTGTAGTACCCTGTCGTTCTGAAGAGATTGTCTGTCCTTTCCTAGGCCATGCACGTTTACAGCTGCTGCTGATAACTCAACGTCTAGGATGTATCACTTCTTTAGTGAATAAGAGTTCAAAGTTCATACCAAGTTGCTATACTCAGCTCATGCTATATTATGGCTGGTGTAGTCGAAATTCATCCTTCCAGCGTTGCGATCGTCACCTCCACGTTGAAATTAGCCCTTTTAAACGTATGGACACTAGTCCTCCCGTTGTCGGGAACATAAGTTCATTTCGTTAGGTTGTAGTTGATATTAGCCCTTTTAAACGTATGGACACTAGTCCTCCCGTTGTCGGGAACATAAGTTCATTTCGTTAGGTTGTAGTTGATATTAGCCCTTTTAAACGTATGGACACTAGTCCTCCCGTTGTCGGGAACATAAGTTCATTTCGTTAGGTTGTAGTTGATATTAGCCCTTTTAAACGTATGGACATCAGTCCTCCCGTTGTCAGGAACATAAGTTAATTTCGTTAGGTTGTAGTTGATATTAGCCCTTTTAAACGTATGGACATCAGTCCTCACGTCATCGGGAACATAAGGTTGACTTTCGTCAACGGGCTTTTGTAGTGTGGGAGAGACGGCGTGCTTCATAGTTCTCAACCAATGTCTGTTCACTTGGGCAGGGTCACTGAGTGAGCATAGTTCACTTATGAAAACAATTCTCTCATTTAGAAGCTAAAATTACATTTAATCTTTTCACAAATAGTTTAATATTTAAACATTTAAATTGCACAACAATTCCATGTGAATCTGATAACTAGAATGTGTAGACTTTCCAAGATACAGTTTATGTCATCCTATCATCAGTAATAATGTACCAGACAACAACTGATCTGACATCATATTCTCTAAGTACCAACGGATACTTTCAACTGGTTGGATTACTGAAATATTGTTCCGTTCCCAACCTTTTAATGTTACCATACTCTCTCTATGTTAACAAAGGGCTTTCCAAGAGTCCATTCTGTAGAGTAGAGAGAGAAAAGGGGGAAAGGTATTTATGGGGGTCATAAACCTCACCAACAGGGCAACGTCATGGCAATAGAGAACACTGGTCACTTTAATAATGTTTACATACTGTTTTACTCACTTCATATGTATATACTGTATTCTAGTCAAGGTTCATCCTATATAACTATTGCTGAACACATCTTTCATACACTGTCCAGATTGTCAACACACACCCTTATATACATGTATATATACTGTATATTTATATTCCAGACTCGTTCTGATATTTCTTAATTTCTTTCTTTCAATTTTTGGGGATTTGTGTGTACTGTTTTGTATCGTTAGGTATACTGCATTGTTGGAGCTAGAAACGTAAGCATTTCGCTGCACCTGCGATAACATCTGCTAAATATGTGTACACGACCAATAACATTTGATCTGATTTGATTGATCTGCTCTGTTTCAACAACCTGGGCCCTTCATAGTGTTTCTGCTTTAATTCTTCATTTCTGTGGCACTGAGAGAGCACAGTATTTTTGTTAGAGCCATATAAGTAGAGCTGCACTGTGCTATTGACTGTTATTTCTACAATACTGTTAACAGTACGTTAACCGATAAAACTCAAATGTGAGGTATTTTAATGACAGGAAATTACTGTTATTAAGAGGTCACTATGAGACAGGAATGAATGTGTAACAAGCGGACAAAATGGACAGAGAGCAATGGCTGATGGGTGTTGGTGTTCTCCAGGTGTACCAGGAGGTCTGATTGCCGGCGAGCGGAGGAGAAGAACGGCTGGTTGTGGAGCCCCAAGCAGCAGTGTGTGAAGATCGTGTCCTTCAACCCACCCAACCTCAGCTGCAAAAAGACCCAGCAGGTAGTGTACTGTACTGGTCCTGGCAACGGCAGTAATCTCCCTCCGTGATAAGAAATAATAAGAATCAGTGACCCTCTGCTCTGAGACAATATGCATTCTATTGATCCTGCTCAGAAAACTGAACACTGACTTATTAAAATAGCGGAATGTGCTAGCGCTCAAAGCACCTCTGACTCTGCTCTCCTCCCCCTGTCTCTTTCTCATTCTCTCTCTATTTCTCTCTCTTTTCGCTCCTCTCTCTCGATGTCTCTCTCTCTCTCTCTCTCTCTCTCTCTCTCTCTCTCTCTCTCTCTCTCTCTTTCTCTCTCTCTCTCTCAGGTGGAGATCAACGTGCCCTCCCTCCCCTCCTTCGGGCAGGCAGACCGTCTGTGCTGTGTGTTCCCCTCCTATATGAGTGACGCCACCATGTCCTCTGGCCAGGTCACTTGTGCCCTGCCCAATCCCGTCTCCTTACCATCCACACCTGAACACCAGGGTAGGTCATCACCCTCAGTCTCCACTGGCACTGCAGTAGGGCCAGGAGCTGTTCCTGACTACATGACCTGAACAAGAGAAACTCTGAGCCCTAATTATAGGCTGTAGCTTCTTAAAGCCCAGAGTTGTTCCTGGTCAGGACAGGTGGTCAAGAAAAAACTCCTGGCCCTACTCTATTGCCTTGTTTCATTGACCTTGAAGGCTGTTTTTTGTATATGTTACATTCACTACAACCTGTATTGTCACCAATCACAATGCCACTCATTCACCCTATTCCTCTCTGTGCCTGTAGATTTCGTGGCGGTGCCCATTAAGATCTTTGTGAACGAGTCGGTGGAGCTGGCCACCAGGGAGTTCAATTTCTACAACTGTTCAGCCACTGTGAGGAAAGCAGAGAGCACACCGTGAGTTAACTAGCCCTCCTACTGTACTGTACTCTCTGGACTGTACTCTCTGGACTGTACTCTCTGGACTGTACTCTCCTACTGTACTCTCTGGACTGTACTCTCTGGACTGTACTCTCCTACTGTACTCTCTGGACTGTACTCTCTGGACTGTACTCTCTGGACTGTACTCTCTACTGTACTCTCTGGACTGTACTCTCCTACTGTACTCTCTGGACTGTACTCTCTGAACGGTACTCTCCTACTGTACTCTCTGGACTGTACTCTCCTACTGTATTCTCTGGACTGTACTCTCTGGACTGTACTCTCCTACTGTACTCTCTGGAATGTACTCTCCTACTGTACTCTCTGGACTGTACTCTCTGGACTGTACTCTCCTACTGTACTCTCTGGACTGTACTCTCTGGATGGTACTCTCCTACTGTACTCTCTGGACTGTACTCTCCCACTGTACTCTCTGGACTGTACTCTCCTACTGTACTCTCTGGACTGTACTCTCCGACTGTACTCTCCTACTGTACTTTCTGGGCTGTACTCTCTGGACTGTACTCTCTGGACTGTACTCTCCTACTGTACTCTCTGGACTGTACTCTCTGGACTGTACTCTCCTACTGTACTCTCTGGACTGTACTCTCCTACTGTACTCTCTGGACTGTACTCTCTGGACTGTACTTTCCTACTGTACTCTGTACTCTCCTACTGCACTGTACTCTCTCATTGAAACACAGTACTCTCCCACTCTCTGTACTCTCCCATTGACCAGACTCACTGGGTTTTAGTGCCGACAACCTTGATGGAAATTAATAGCTGCATGTGCACAAATGAGAGAAAGGTTTTTGTGTGTAAATTTTGTGTGATGCATGAATGATACTGGGATTGAATGCACCTCTTGCATTTTCCCCCTTTTTTATTACCAACCAGAGGAAATTGCTTCAGTTTCCTTTTCATTAATCAAAAAATGAAAGTCGATCTCATACGTATATGTGTTTTCTCTTTTGCTGCTTCGAGGGCTGTTTTTTCAGGAGGAAGTGTGTGATAAATGGGCTTTGTTTATCAGGTTACAGATATATATTTACCATCAACAATATAGGTTCTACTGTTACAGGAGTACTATCATGGATTTACATGTTTTAAAAAGAGATTGCCTCCCTGCTGTGTGTGTGTGTGTGTGTGTGTGTGTGTGTGTGTGTGTGTGTGTGTGTGTGTGTGTGTGTGTGTGTGTGTGTGTGTGTGTGTGTGTGTGTGTACGTTTGTATGTGCGTACGTTTGTATGTGCGTATCTCAGGTGTTTGTCGTGTGTGGCCAGCCCATGGGGCTGCCAGTGGAACACCCAGGACCACACCTGCCAGGACAAGGACGACACTGTGTTGGGCCCTCAAATCATCAAACACAGACAGGTAGCTAGGTGCTCCACTAAACAGGCCTAATATACATTGCATGTATGCTAAGAGTCAAAGTCATATGTGTTTTTGTATGGAATATCAGTTTGTAAGTCAGCAGATGCATGCCAACTGACTAATGATCCGTCTGGATGACAGTTTGTCCGTCGAATAACTAAAGGCATAAATGCAAATGCTCAAAATGTAGTATTTCCATCTGTGTTCAGGGGGCAAGATGTCCCCAGTTCGAGAACCCTGATCCTGTGCTCATTCCTGTGGGGTTTAAAACCACCATCGGCTTCGAGGGCATCAACCTGGATGTTTACCAGGTACTGGAAAAAAGATCATGTCTTATATAGCTGTTATATAGCTTTATAGCTGTTATCAAACAATTCAAAGAACAGTAGGCGCTAGTTAATTATGAATCAGACTATAGTATCATTGAGATGAGGCCTTGATAACTGCTCATGTATGAAGTTTGTTAACTCTCTGCTTCTCTGCTTTTTCCCTAGGACCGGGTGTTCACCATCGGCACAGAGCTGATGAGAAACATGGAGGAGGACGTCAGGTCTGAAGATGGGCCCTTCTACAGCTTCAACGGTTTTAACGTATGTCAGTGCTTCTTATTGCACCACACCTGTCAATTGTAGCTTTCACCACTTCTAAAAGGTGTAAAGGGTTGATCATGTGTTGCTGGGTCATGATATTGTATTGTTTGTTTACGTTACCTGGTTTGTGTCAGTTTGATATTATAGCACCCCCTCATGGAAAACAATCCCAATGTTATTTTAACATCCTCAAACTGTGGATTTTGTGTGATTTTAAAACATCTTAGAAGCACTATAGAGAGGTGGGTACCAGCCTCCAGCCACATTATTTTCATACATTGATTTATTCAGCTATTTTTGAATGGCTGCCAAAGTGTGTATGGGGCGGCAGGTAGCCTAGTGGTTAAGAGTGGCCAGTAACTGAAAGGTCGCTGGTTCGAGTCCTGGAGCATACTAGGTGACTAATTTGTCGATATGCTCTTGAGCAAGGTACTTAACCCTAATTGCTCCTGTAAGTCGCTCTGGATAAGAGCATCTGCTAAATTACTTAAATGTAAAATGAGAACTTTTATCTGGCACGTTTTGGAAATGTGAAGACATTAATCACTTCTTTCACAAACTGTATTAATAATTCATTATTTTCTCCGTTTCTAGTTTTCCTTCGATAAGTCACAGGAGACCAACGTTCTGTTCTACGTGAAGGACAAACAGTCGGGCAAGAAAATAGACAGCACGCTGAATGGTAAATGGTGCATCTTTTTGCAACTCTGTTGACAACGTTCCAAAGGACCATGTGGACATAAATGACAACTGGGGAAGTCTTATTTGGCAAAGTGATAAATTAATACATTGACACATTTAACACAATACTTTTTGCAATCGTCTAAGTGAATTGGTCAAACATCATATCAGACCTTGTACTATCGATGATCCAGTGTCATGTAAATGAAATGACAGAATAGTCTTGACATTCCAAGGCGTCCCTATTATCTTCCTTCACAGTGACCCTATATAGCTGCTCGCTGGGCCGTGAGGACTGCAGCCTGTGTAAGAACGCTGACCCTAAGTACAGCTGTGTGTGGTGTGTCAAAAGGAAGTCGTGCGTCTATGAGAAGCTGTGTACTAATGACCAGGGTACAGAGTGCCCTGACCCACACATCACTGACGTGAGTAGCACCCACAGTACAGTAGTTGTCTCCTAACTATATACTAATGACCAGGGTACAGAGTGCCCTGACCCACACATCACTGACGTGAGTAGCACCCACAGTACAGTAGTTATCTCCTAACTATATACTAATGACCAGGGTACAGAGTGCCCTGACCCACACATCACTGACGTGAGTAGCACCCACAGTACAGTAGTTATCTCCTAACTATATACTAATGACCAGGGTACAGAGTGCCCTGACCCACACATCACTAACGTGAGTAGCACCCACAGTACAGTAGTTGTCTCCTAACTATATACTAATGACCAGGGTACAGAGTGCCCTGACCCACACATCACTGACGTGAGTAGCACCCACAGTACAGTAGTTGTCTCCTAACTATATACTAATGACCAGGGTACAGAGTGCCCTGACCCACACATCACTGACATGAGTAGCACCCACAGTACAGTAGTTGTCTCCTAACTATATACTAATGACCAGGGTACAGAGTGCCCTGACCCACACATCACTGATGTGAGTAGCACCCACAGTACAGTAGTTGTCTCCTAACTATATACTAATGACTTATCTTTGAACCTGCAACAATATCGACTTTTGATTATCACTGACTGACTAGGCATGTTAATGATCACTTCATTGACTGCTACTGACAACTGGATCAGTTACCAGACTGGTTATTTGCTATTTAAAGAGGTACCTCTGATCAATGCTCATTTTCTAAAGACTGGACTAGCTGCAGTCCTGAACGCAGTCTTTTCACAGACTGTGGGGTCACATTCTGCATGTGTTTGTGGCTTATTTCCTGGTGCTACTCTGTAAGCCACTCTATACACTGTCATCTAAAAGCTGTACGGTAGTGCAAATCTAAAAGCCTGTCATCTTAAATCTGTTCCCCAATCCCCCTCCCAGATCATCCCTCGCTACGGGCCCGTGAGGGGGGGCATCTCTGTCACCATCAAGGGCTCCAACCTGGGCATCCACAAGGAGGACATCAAGGCCATCAGTGTGGTGGGGGTCCCCTGTATACATCAGGAGAACAAATACGCCGTCTCCACCAGGTAACATACACTGGCAACCCAGTCACCGCTGTCCCCTTCTCACAATAGGCGTTGATGGAGGCGGTCCACTCAACAGTAGATTTAAATCTGAAATGTAATCTAGAATGTCTAAATATAATATCTAAGTCTTCCCCCCTGTCTCTCTGTTTTACAGCGTGGTGTGTGAGATCGGGCCCTTGGATCCCCCGAGTAAAAACTGGGGCCAGGTGGAGGTGGAGGTAGAGGGAGGGAAGAGAGGAACGTCATCTGCTTTCTTCACATACCGGGTAACAAACCTACCGCACTCCTTCACTTCAATAACACTCCTTCACTTCAGGATGAGAGGGCAGACTCGTGAAGTGGAAAATGCTTTTACATGATTTGGTTATGCTATCACCATTCAATTTCACAGCTATACAGACGCTGTATTACAGAGCTTCTTATCGGCCTGCATGAAGGACATGTCGTTTAAGTGTAATATCCAAATAAAATACATGAATGTTCTGTTGAATGAACTACGCTGGTAATGCCACACTGGCAGATAATGCCCAGTACGATAAGATTAAATTGATTTGTGTGTATTATAGTTTAACAAGGTGCTATACGGCGACTCAATTTCCTCTGGTGCCTTAACAGGGTACATTGGAGCAATTTCACTGCCTTTTTTATATCTTGCACGGCTAATGCTTCCCCACAGGGGACCGCCCCCCCTAACTGTTTACTCAGCAAATTGAAGGAAATGCGAAGTGTGTGGGTGTGTGTGCATTTTGAAAGCCTTGTGGGGGAAGAGATGAGACAAGAATATGATGAGTGTTTTTTACTACCTGATCCTCCAGGACCCCATCGCCCGCTCGGTGCACCCCGCCAACGGCTCCAAGGCCGGGGGGACGGTCATCACCATCTCTGGCTTCAACCTAGACACAGCCACCAGGGAGGACATTGCCGTCACCGTTGGGGGGGTGGTGTGCACTGTGTAAGTACTGTTGCATCCTGGGAAGGGAACCAGTGTCAAGAAGAGTTGCACTTGTCTGGTCTTTAGATCTGTATGTGTTGGCTTTCAGCCAATTCTTTGGCATGACAACGTGCAAAAGAAAAAGTGTTGTAAGCTAAAGTGAATACAGAACTATCAAGCAGGTTAGGGTTGGGAGTTGCATTCAAATATGGGCATGATTTTCTTTAATAAGAAAGCCCTGTATTGACTACAGAAAGCCCTGTACTGGCATGTTAGTCTCCTGTGCACCGTGACCCCGGTTGACCCCTAGTGCTGAGCGGTCTGTGTCGCTGGCTGACTGTGTCCTTGTCTGCAGGGAGACGTTTGGTGCAGCCATCACCTGCAGGATGGGAGAGTACAGGGCGGATAAGGTTCCCTCTGACCTGCTCACGGTGACAGTAAAGTATGGGAAGAGCACCACCACAGCCGTCCCCACAGCCTTCCAGTTCTGGGAGAACCCCACTATCCTGGACCATCACCCCAAGGGAAGCTTTGTGTGGTGAGTCCCAGTCCTCGAGACAAGAGGCAATTCTCGAGGCTTCCACATTGTCTCACATCAGATAGCACGTCAACTCCGTCTGCACTGAGAAGCGCCGGGTTAGAATGATGCCACCTGTCGAAACACAATAAAGTGTACCCTAGAGTCTAGTTTAATGGCATTCAATTTCCAACACACCTGGCTTCCTCTCCAGATACCAGTTGGTAGCTTAAATGTGATATCTCTTCTGTAGATGAAATGTGAATGTGAGCCCCGCCATGGGTTAAAACCATACCGTTTGTCCCTTTGTGATGGTGATGTTGTTTCAGTGGTGGGAGGACCATCGTGGTGACTGGATCTGGGTTTGACCTAATTCAGAACGCCATCATGAGGGTCCAGGCCTCGGCTGACAAGTGGGCCGGCATAACTCCTACTGAGGTATGGACTCTCTTTCTCTGCCTCTCTCTCTCTCTGCCTCTCTCTGTCTCTCTCTCTCGATGCCTCTTTCTCTCTCTGTCTCTCTCTCTTTCTCTCTCTGCTTCTCTCTCTTTGCCTCGCTCTCGCTCTCATATTGATATTCAATGTGCTTAATTGGCATGAAGGACAAGGTCAATGTTATCAAAGGGAAGTGATACATACAGTACCTTCAGAAAGTATTCAGACCCCTTGACTTTTTCCACTTTTTGTTATTTTACAGCCTTATTCTAAAATTTATTAAATTGTTTTTCCCCCTCATCCATCTACACACAATACCCCATAATGACAAAACAAAAATAGGTTTTTAGAAATGTTTGCACATTTATTTAAAAATAAAATACGAAATATCACATTTACATAAGTATTCAGACCCTTTACTGACCCTTGTTGAAGCACCTTTGGCAGCAATTACACCCTCAAGTCTTCTTGGGTATGACACCACAAGCTTGGCACACCTTTATTTGGTGATTTTCTCCCATTCTTCTCTGCAGATCCTCTCAAGCTCTGTCAGGTTGGATGGGGAGCATCGCTGCACAGCTATTTTCAGGTCTCTCCAGAGATGTTAGATTGGGTTCAAATCTGGGCTCGGGCGGGCCCCTCAAGGACATTCAGAGACTTGTCCCGAAGCCCCTCCTGCGTTGTCTTGGCTGTGTGCTTAGGGTCGTTGTCCTGTTGGAAGGTGAACCTTTGCCCCAGTCTGAGTTCCTGAGCTCTCTGGAGCAGGTTTTCATCAAGGATCTCTCTGTACTTTGCTCCGTTCATCTTTCCCTCGATCCTGACTAGTCTCACAGTTCATGTCGCTGAAAAACATCCCTACAGCATGATGCTGTCACCACCATGCTTCACCGTAGGGATGGTGCCAGGTTTTCTCCAGACGTGACGCTTAGCATTCAAGCCAAATAGTTCAATTTTATCAGACCAGAGAATCTTGTTTCTCATAGTCTGAGAGTAATTTAGGTGCCTTTTGGCAAACTCCAAACGGGCTGTCATGTGAATTTTAATGAGGAGTGGCTTCCGTCTGGCCACTCTACCGTAAAGGCATGATTGGTGGAGTGCTGCAGAGCGGGTTTCCTTCTTAAAGGTTCTCCCATCTCCACAGAGGAACTCTGGAGCTCTGTCAGAGTGACCATTGGGTTTTTGGTCACCTCCCTGACCAAGCCCCTTCTCCCCCATTTGCTCAGTTTGGCCGGGCGGCCAGCTCTAAGTAGAGTCTTGGTGGTTCCAAACTTCTTCCATTTAAGAATGATGGAGGCCACAGGGTTCTTGGGGACCTTCAATGCTGCAGATTTTTTTTTTGTACTCTTTCCTTGATCTACGGACAGCTCTACGGACAATTCCTTCGACCTCATGTCTTGGTTTTTGCTCTGTTAACTGTGGGACCTAATATAGTCAGGTGCGTGCCTTTCCAAATCATGTCCAATTAATTGAATTTACAACTGGTGGACTCCAATCAAGTTGTAGAAACATCTCAAGGATGATCAATGGAAACAGGATGCACCTGATCTCCATTTTGAATCTCATAGCAAAGGGTTTGAAGACTTCCTTATTTCCATTTTAATTTTTTTATAAATGTTTTTAAAAAATCTAAAAACCTGTTTTTCGCTTTGTCTTTATGGGGTATTGTGTGTAGATTGATTAATATTTTTTTTTAAATTTAATACAATTTAGAATAAGGCTGTAACATAACAAAATGTAGAAAAAGCCAAGGGGTCTGAATACTTTTCCCAGATGCACTGTATACAAAATATGAAATCAACAGTGAGAACAATAAGAATAGTAGATATAAAACTAATGAAATATAAATATATAACAAATAAATATAATGACTGGTGCACTTATATTGTCTATTACTTATAATACAGGGAGAAAAAACAAAATAATATGTTTCCTTCCTTACCATTTGGCAAGCTGTGACATACTGTGCTGCCAACTCAATAACATCAGACCTTAACTCCATAAATATACAGTTTCTCTCTCTCGGGCTCTATACACTGTCTGTCTATGTTTTTGTCTCTGTCTCTCAGCCCTAAACCTAAAAGCCTAAACCATCCCTTTATCTCAACCACATATGGACTGTTATGGACTCTTCATAACTATCCTGGAAGATTGACGCAGAAAAAGCTCTGATTCATCCAGAAATAATCAATCCAGTTTTTTTTTATGTCACACAGTGCCCCCAGAGCTGCTGTAGTGGCCTTGCAGAGAGGACTTAATGTCACACAGTGCCCCCAGAGCTGCTGTAGTGGCCTTGCAGAGAGGACTTAATGTCACACAGTGCCCCCAGAGCTGCTGTAGTGGCCTTGCAGAGAGGACTTAATGTCACACAGTGCCCCCAGCGCTGCTGTAGTGGCCTTGCAGAGAGGACTTAATGTCACACAGTGCCCCCAGAGCTGCTGTAGTGGCCTTGCAGAGAGGACTTAATGTCACACAGTGCCCCCAGAGCTGCTGTAGTAGCCTTGCAGAGAGGACTTAATGTCACACAGTGTCCCCAGAGCTGCTGTAGTGGCCTTGCAGAGAGGACTTAATGTCACACAGTGTCCCCAGAGCTGCTGTAGTGGCCTTGCAGAGAGGACTTAATGTCACACAGTGCCCCCAGAGCTGCTGTAGTGGCCTTGCAGAGAGGACTTAATGTCACACAGTGCCCCCAGAGCTACTGTAGTGGCCTTGCAGAGAGGACTTAATGTCACACAGTGCCCCCAGAGCTGCTGTAGTGGCCTTGAAGATGCGGACTCCTGCCCCTGATACCTTGGGCAGGATAAGCAACGATTTTATTAATTTCATTTAGAGGCTAAATTTAATACGGGAATTAAGGTTCCAGTGGATTATGTGGTTAGGCAGCTCTGTTCCTCTCTATCTCCTTAGGTGGCAGGGACTTGGGGCCATGTACTTACAGGGACATGGGGCCCCAGAAATTGGTGGATGATAAAGCTTACGTATTAAAGACCTCCTCCTCCTCCCCTCCTGCTCCCCCAGTACCTCCAGGAGGCTCTGAGTAAGAACAACACGGTAATCCAGTTCCTGACCCCGGCCGTCAACAGGTCTTCTGAGTCCCATTTGTTCAGGACCTTCATCCAGCTGGACAACTGGGGGAGGGAGCTCAAGCCCTTCGACTACCACCCTGACCCCGCCTTCGACCCCCTCACCAAGAAGATCATCACCGAGACCTCCATCATTGTCGTCACTGTGAGTATTAGAGGCTGATAGGGTCCATAAATGTACAATGTTATGTTTAGGCCCAGGAATTTTCCTGACCTAGTTACAGGCTACAACTAGGGCCTTGAGTTTTTTCCGGTTCCTCCTGACTCATAGTTACAGTATGTTGTTACCTACAGTACGCCCAATAATTCCTTACCATGTTCCACCTCCAGGGCCGAGGTTTCGAAAAAGCCATGACAGCCAAAGAGGCCCAGGCGTTTGTGGGGGATGTCCCGTGCTATGTCAACGCCCTCCAGGATGACAAGCTGTTCTTGGATCCCCCGTCTAGCCAGCCCCAGGCCCGCTCCAAACGCCACCGCAGACGCAGAGACACCAGCTCCGACCCATTGGACCTGCTGGTGAGAATACACACACACACACACACAGACACACATACACACACACACACACACACACACACATGCATGGATCTGTCTTTGCTATCTTTTAACTTATCTGCAGTTTCCTAAAGATGAGTAATTGAAATCTGCTTGCCAAAATAGATCCAGAGTAACTTGGTGTCTGTCGGGGCAACTTAATGTTAACAGTTGCCAAAATTGGTTTGAAGGCATTCTTCTATCTACAGTTTTGGTAATAATAACGCTCCTGCTGCTACCTGTGTGTGTTCCAGATTAAGTTTGGGAATGGCGAGTGGGTGGTGGGCTCTGTGCACTACGAGAGCAATAATGAGGTTCCTCTCTTCATCATCATCCCTGCTGTCATCATCCCCATGCTGCTCATCATCCTCGTCTCCGTCTACTGCTACAGGTAGGCTAGATAACCAGAATGCAGGACAGTTACACCATGCCACCTTTAGGCTAGATAACCAGAATGCAGGACAGTTACACCATGCCACCTTTAGGCTAGATAACCAGAATGCAGGACAGTTACACCATACCACCTTAAGGCTAGATAACCAGAATGCAGGACAGTTACACCATGCCACCTTTAGGCTAGATAACCAGAATGCAGGACAGTTACACCATGCCACCTTTAGGCTAGATAACCAGAATACAGGACAGTTACACCATGCCACCTTTAGGCTAGATAACCAGAATGCAGGACAGTTACACCATGCCACCTTTAGGCTAGATAACCAGAATACAGGACAGTTACACCATGCCACCTTTAGGCTAGATAACCAGAATACAGGACAGTTACACCATGCCACCTTTAGGCTAGATAACCAGAATACAGGACAGTTATACCATACCACCTTTAGGCTAGATAACCAGAATACAGGACAGTTACACCATGCCACCTTTAGGCTAGATAACCAGAATGCAGGACAGTTACACCATGCCACCTTTAGGCTAGATAACCAGAATACAGGACAGTTACACCATACCACCTTAAGGCTAGATAACCAGAATACTGGACAGTTACACCATACCACCTTAAGGCTAGATAACCAGAATACAGGACAGTTACACCATGCCACCTTTAGGCTAGATAACCAGAATACAGGACAGTTACACCATGCCACCTTAAGGCTAGATAACCAGAATACTGGACAGTTACACCATACCACCTTAAGGCTAGATAACCAGAATACTGGACAGTTACACCATACCACCTTAAGGCTAGATAACCAGAATACTGGACAGTTACACCATGCCACCTTTAGGCTAGATAACCAGAATACAGGACAGTTACACCATACCACCTTAAGGCTAGATAACCAGAATACTGGACAGTTACACCATACCACCTTTAGGCTAGATAACCAGAATACAGGACAGTTACACCATGCCACCTTTAGGCTAGATAACCAGAATACAGGACAGTTACACCATGCCACCTTAAGGCTAGATAACCAGAATACAGGACAGTTACACCATGCCACCTTTAGGCTAGATAACCAGAATACAGGACAGTTACACCATACCACCTTTAGGCTAGATAACCAGAATACAGGACAGTTACACCATACCACCTTAAGGCTAGATAACCAGAATACAGGACAGTTACACCATGCCACCTTTAGGCTAGATAACCAGAATACAGGACAGTTACACCATGCCACCTTTAGGCTAGATAACCAGAATACTGGACAGTTACACCATGCCACCTTTAGGCTAGATAACCAGAATACAGGACAGTTACACCATGCCACCTTAAGGCTAGATAACCAGAATACAGGACAGTTACACCATGCCACCTTTAGGCTAGATAACCAGAATACTGGACAGTTACACCATACCACCTTAAGGCTAGATAACCAGAATACAGGACAGTTACACCATGCCACCTTAAGGCTAGATAACCAGAATACTGGACAGTTACACCGTGCCACCTTAAGGCTAGATAACCAGAATACAGGACAGTTACACCATACCACCTTAAGGCTAGATAACCAGAATACTGGACAGTTACACCGTGCCACCTTAAGGCTAGATAACCAGAATACAGGACAGTTACACCATACCACCTTAAGGCTAGATAACCAGAATACTGGACAGTTACACCATGCCACCTTTAGGCTAGATAACCAGAATACTGGACAGTTACACCATACCACCTTTGGGCTAGATAACCAGAATACAGGACAGTTACACCATACTACCTTTAGGCTAGATAACCAGAATACAGGACAGTTACACCATACCACCTTTAGGCTAGATAACCAGAATACAGGACAGTTACACCATGCCACCTTAAGGCTAGATAACCAGAATACAGGACAGTTACACCATGCCACCTTAAGGCTAGATAACCAGAATACAGGACAGTTACACCATACCACCTTTAGGCTAGATAACCAGAATACAGGACAGTTACACCATGCCACCTTAAGGCTACATAACCAGAATACAGGACAGTTACACCATACCACCTTTAGGCTAGATAACCAGAATACAGGACAGTTACACCATGCCACCTTAAGGCTAGATAACCAGAATACAGGACAGTTACACCATACCACCTTAAGGCTAGATAACCAGAATACTGGACAGTTACACCATACCACCTTAAGGCTAGATAACCAGAATACAGGACAGTTACACCATGCCACCTTTAGGCTAGATAACCAGAATACTGGACAGTTACACCATGCCACCTTAAGGCTACATAACCAGAATACAGGACAGTTACACCATACCACCTTTAGGCTAGATAACCAGAATACAGGACAGTTACACCATACCACCTTAAGGCTAGATAACCAGAATAGAGGACAGTTACACCATGCCACCTTTAGGCTAGATAACCAGAATACTGGACAGTTACACCATGCCACCTTAAGGCTACATAACCAGAATACAGGACAGTTACACCATACCACCTTAAGGCTAGATAACCAGAATACTGGACAGTTACACCATACCACCTTAAGGCTAGATAACCAGAATACTGGACAGTTACACCATACCACCTTAAGGCTAGATAACCAGAATACAGGACAGTTACACCATGTCACCTTTAGGCTAGATAACCAGAATACAGGACAGTTACACCATACCACCTTAAGGCTAGATAACCAGAATAGAGGACAGTTACACCATGCCACCTTTAGGCTAGATAACCAGAATACTGGACAGTTACACCATGCCACCTTAAGGCTACATAACCAGAATACAGGACAGTTACACCATACCACCTTTAGGCTAGATAACCAGAATACAGGACAGTTACACCATACCACCTTAAGGCTAGATAACCAGAATACTGGACAGTTACACCATACCACCTTAAGGCTAGATAACCAGAATACTGGACAGTTACACCATACCACCTTAAGGCTAGATAACCAGAATACAGGACAGTTACACCATACCGCCTTTCTCCATGACCAACATACAGGACAGTTACACCATACCACCTTTAGGCTAGATAACCAGAATACTGGACAGTTACACCATGCCACCTTTAGGCTAGATAACCAGAATACAGGACAGTTACACCATACCACCTTAAGGCTAGATAACCAGAATACTGGACAGTTACACCATACCACCTTTAGGCTAGATAACCAGAATACAGGACAGTTACACCATGCCACCTTTAGGCTAGATAACCAGAATACAGGACAGTTACACCATGCCACCTTTAGGCTAGATAACCAGAATACAGGACAGTTACACCATACCACCTTTAGGCTAGATAACCAGAATACAGGACAGTTACACCATACCACCTTAAGGCTAGATAACCAGAATACAGGACAGTTACACCATGCCACCTTTAGGCTAGATAACCAGAATACAGGACAGTTACACCATGCCACCTTTAGGCTAGATAACCAGAATACAGGACAGTTACACCATGCCACCTTAAGGCTAGATAACCAGAATACTGGACAGTTACACCATGCCACCTTTAGGCTAGATAACCAGAATACAGGACAGTTACACCATACCACCTTTAGGCTAGATAACCAGAATACAGGACAGTTACACCATGCCACCTTAAGGCTAGATAACCAGAATACAGGACAGTTACACCATACCACCTTAAGGCTAGATAACCAGAATACTGGACAGTTACACCATACCACCTTAAGGCTAGATAACCAGAATACTGGACAGTTACACCATACCACCTTAAGGCTAGATAACCAGAATACAGGACAGTTACACCATGCCACCTTTAGGCTAGATAACCAGAATACAGGACAGTTACACCATGCCACCTTTAGGCTAGATAACCAGAATACAGGACAGTTACACCATGCCACCTTAAGGCTAGATAACCAGAATACTGGACAGTTACACCATGCCACCTTTAGGCTAGATAACCAGAATACAGGACAGTTACACCATACCACCTTTAGGCTAGATAACCAGAATACAGGACAGTTACACCATGCCACCTTAAGGCTAGATAACCAGAATACAGGACAGTTACACCATACCACCTTAAGGCTAGATAACCAGAATACTGGACAGTTACACCATACCACCTTAAGGCTAGATAACCAGAATACTGGACAGTTACACCATACCACCTTAAGGCTAGATAACCAGAATACAGGACAGTTACACCATGCCACCTTTAGGCTAGATAACCAGAATACTGGACAGTTACACCATGCCACCTTAAGGCTACATAACCAGAATACAGGACAGTTACACCATACCACCTTTAGGCTAGATAACCAGAATACAGGACAGTTACACCATACCACCTTAAGGCTAGATAACCAGAATACAGGACAGTTACACCATGCCACCTTTAGGCTAGATAACCAGAATACTGGACAGTTACACCATGCCACCTTAAGGCTAGATAACCAGAATACTGGACAGTTACACCATACCACCTTAAGGCTAGATAACCAGAATACTGGACAGTTACACCATACCACCTTAAGGCTAGATAACCAGAATACAGGACAGTTACACCATACCGCCTTTCTCCATGACCAACATACAGGACAGTTACACCATACCACCTTTAGGCTAGATAACCAGAATACAGGACAGTTACACCATGCCACCTTAAGGCTAGATAACCAGAATACAGGACAGTTACACCATACCACCTTAAGGCTAGATAACCAGAATACTGGACAGTTACACCATACCACCTTAAGGCTAGATAACCAGAATACTGGACAGTTACACCATACCACCTTAAGGCTAGATAACCAGAATAGAGGACAGTTACACCATGCCACCTTTAGGCTAGATAACCAGAATACTGGACAGTTACACCATGCCACCTTAAGGCTACATAACCAGAATACAGGACAGTTACACCATACCACCTTTAGGCTAGATAACCAGAATACAGGACAGTTACACCATACCACCTTAAGGCTAGATAACCAGAATACTGGACAGTTACACCATACCACCTTAAGGCTAGATAACCAGAATACTGGACAGTTACACCATACCACCTTAAGGCTAGATAACCAGAATACAGGACAGTTACACCATACCGCCTTTCTCCATGACCAACATACAGGACAGTTACACCATATAGTACCACCTTTAGGCTAGATAACCAGAATACTGGACAGTTACACCATATAGTACCACCTTTAGGCTAGATAACCAGAATACAGGACAGTTACACCATACTACCTTTAGGCTAGATAACCAGAATACAGGACAGTTACACCATACCACCTTAAGGCTAGATAACCAGAATACTGGACAGTTACACCATACCACCTTAAGGCTACATAACCACAATACAGGACAGTTACACCATATCACCTTTAGGCTAGATAACCAGAATACAGGACAGTTACACCATACCACCTTAAGGCTAGATAACCAGAATACTGGACAGTTACACCATACCACCTTTAGGCTAGATAACCAGAATACAGGACAGTTACACCATATCACCTTTAGGCTAGATAACCAGAATACTGGACAGTTACACCATACCACCTTTGGGCTAGATAACCAGAATACTGGACAGTTACACCATACCACCTTTGGGCTAGATAACCAGAATACAGGACAGTTACACCATACTACCTTTAGGCTAGATAACCAGAATACAGGACAGTTACACCATACCACCTTTAGGCTAGATAACCAGAATACAGGACAGTTACACCATACCGCCTTTCTCCATGACCAACATACAGGACAGTTACACCATATAGTACCACCTTTAGGCTAGATAACCAGAATACTGGACAGTTACACCATATAGTACCACCTTTAGGCTAGATAACCAGAATACAGGACAGTTACACCATACTACCTTTAGGCTAGATAACCAGAATACAGGACAGTTACACCATACCACCTTAAGGCTAGATAACCAGAATACTGGACAGTTACACCATACCACCTTAAGGCTACATAACCAGAATACAGGACAGTTACACCATATCACCTTTAGGCTAGATAACCAGAATACAGGACAGTTACACCATACCACCTTTAGGCTAGATAACCAGAATACAGGACAGTTACACCATACCACCTTTAGGCTAGATAACCAGAATACTGGACAGTTACACCATACCACCTTAAGGCTAGATAACCAGAATACAGGACAGTTACACCATGCCACCTTTAGGCTAGATAACCAGAATACTGGACAGTTACACCATGCCACCTTAAGGCTACATAACCAGAATACAGGACAGTTACACCATACCACCTTAAGGCTATATAACCAGAATACTGGACAGTTACACCATGCCACCTTAAGGCTAGATAACCAGAATACTGGACAGTTACACCATACCACCTTTAGGCTAGATAACCAGAATACAGGACAGTTACACCATATCACCTTTAGGCTAGATAACCAGAATACTGGACAGTTACACCATACCACCTTTGGGCTAGATAACCAGAATACAGGACAGTTACACCATACCACCTTTGGGCTAGATAACCAGAATACAGGACAGTTACACCATACTACCTTTAGGCTAGATAACCAGAATACAGGACAGTTACACCATACCACCTTTAGGCTAGATAACCAGAATACAGGACAGTTACACCATACCGCCTTTCTCCATGACCAACATACAGGACAGTTACACCATATAGTACCACCTTTAGGCTAGATAACCAGAATACTGGACAGTTACACCATATAGTACCACCTTTAGGCTAGATAACCAGAATACAGGACAGTTACACCATACTACCTTTAGGCTAGATAACCAGAATACAGGACAGTTACACCATACCACCTTAAGGCTAGATAACCAGAATACTGGACAGTTACACCATACCACCTTAAGGCTACATAACCAGAATACAGGACAGTTACACCATATCACCTTTAGGCTAGATAACCAGAATACAGGACAGTTACACCATACCACCTTTAGGCTAGATAACCAGAATACAGGACAGTTACACCATACCACCTTTAGGCTAGATAACCAGAATACTGGACAGTTACACCATACCACCTTAAGGCTAGATAACCAGAATACAGGACAGTTACACCATGCCACCTTTAGGCTAGATAACCAGAATACTGGACAGTTACACCATGCCACCTTAAGGCTACATAACCAGAATACAGGACAGTTACACCATACCACCTTAAGGCTATATAACCAGAATACTGGACAGTTACACCATGCCACCTTAAGGCTAGATAACCAGAATACTGGACAGTTACACCATACCACCTTTAGGCTAGATAACCAGAATACAGGACAGTTACACCATATCACCTTTAGGCTAGATAACCAGAATACTGGACAGTTACACCATACCACCTTTGGGCTAGATAACCAGAATACAGGACAGTTACACCATACCACCTTTGGGCTAGATAACCAGAATACAGGACAGTTACACCATACTACCTTTAGGCTAGATAACCAGAATACAGGACAGTTACACCATACCACCTTTGGGCTAGATAACCAGAATACAGGACAGTTACACCATACCACCTTTGGGCTAGATAACCAGAATACAGGACAGTTACACCATACTACCTTTAGGCTAGATAACCAGAATACAGGACAGTTACACCATACCACCTTTGGGCTAGATAACCAGAATACTGGACAGTTACACCATACCGCCTTTCTCCATGACCAACATACAGGACAGTTACACCATATAGTACCACCTTTAGGCTAGATAACCAGAATTCTGGACAGTTACACCATATAGTACCACCTTTAGGCTAGATAACCAACATACAGGACAGTTACACCATACCACCTTTCTCCATTACCAACATACAGGACAGTACACCATACCACCTTTCTCCATGGATGTGGGGGTGACAACTTCATTTGGTGTCAAGGGATCCAAGCCAGCCGAATGGTGCGCAATACACAAAAATGTACAATGTTACATGAGTTAGTGTTCATGTTGGTGTCGGTTTTTGTCTCTGTTCATTGCTCTGCCCATGTTAATGATTGTGTTGTGTGCACAGGAGGAAGAGCCAACAGGCTGAAAGAGAGTATGAGAAGGTGAAACACCAGCTGGAGAATCTGGAGGAGAGTGTACGAGATCGCTGCAAGAAAGAGTTCACAGGTACTACATTATAACCACAGCTGTCAAGCAGAACTGTCTAAGGCCACCAAGGGTCTTCATTACACTTCATTAAACCTCATATTACGTACTTCATCTACACATCCATACATCTATGTATCTTCATCAAGACGTGATTTAAAGTAACGAATATGGTAGTTTATGTTTGTGTTGCTTAAAAGTCTCAGGATGAGAACATGTGCAAGGTACTCAGACATTTCTCCTTTGCCTTCACAGACCTGATGATAGAGATGGAGGACCATACCAACGAACTGAGCGAGGGGCGAATCCCCTTCCTGGACTATAAGACCTACACGGACCGCGTCTTCTTCCTGCCTTCCAAGGACGGGGCCAACGATGTGATGATCACGGGCAAGCTGGACATCCCTGAGGCACGGAAGGCCATCGTGGGCCAGGCCCTCAACCAGTTCTCTAACCTGCTCAACTCCAAGACCTTCCTCATCAATGTAAAGCCCCTTCAGACCACTTAACTGTCTTTGTAATGGTGCATCTATGGCTGGCTCTTTTGTCTCCTTTCCTTCATCTAAAACCGAGAAAAGGTGAAAGCTGTGTTGGTTACCTGTTGGATATGTTTGAGGCTTGTACCAGTCCAATTCCTTCATATTAGGGCAGAAGAAGTAAAGGAGACATGGAGAGATGGCTATTTCAGATTATTGCAATCTCCCTTCCATTGTTTACAGTTAAAGATTTATCCCCATTTATGTTAACTGGATTACCATTAACTGCATATTCTGTTAAACTCCACTGTGTGTAGTTCATCAAGACCTTGGAAGGACGTCCAGACTTCAACGCCCGGGCCAAGGTGTACTTTGCATCCCTGCTAACGGTGGCTCTGCATGGGAAGCTGGAGTACTACACGGACATCATGAGGACCCTGCTGCTGGAACTCATGGGGAACTATGTCGACAGCAAGAACCCCAAACTCATGCTGCGCAGGTCGGGACCACCAACCGCTGTCACTTACAGTAGCTACCATTCCTCATAGTAGTTCTGTTAGTTCTACCTATCTTAGATTTAGTTCTGCTAGCTCTACCTATCTTAGATTTAGTTCTGGAAATTCTACCTATCTTAGATTTAGTTCTGGTAGCTCTACCTATCTCAGATCAAGATAGGTATACAACAGGTGTAGACTTTACCATGAAATGCTTACTTACAAGCCCTTAACCAACAAGGCAGTTTTAAGAAAAATAGAGTTAAGAAAATATTTACTAAATTAACGAAAGTTTTAAAAAAGCAACAAAGTAAAATAACAATAACAAGGCTATATACAGGTTGTGGGGTGGTACAGGTTGTGAGGGGGTACAGGTTAATTGAGGTAATATGTACACGACCGGTCAAAAGTTTTAGAACACCTACTCATTCAAGGGTTTTTCTTTATTTTCTACATTGTAGAATAATAGTGAAGACATCAAAACTATGAAATAACACATGGAATCATGTAGTAACCAAAAAAGTGTTAAACAAACCAAAATATATTTTATATTTGAGATTCTTCAAATAGCCAACATTTGCCTTGATGACAGCTTTGCACACTCTTGGCATTCTCCCAGCTTCACCAGCTTCATGAGGAATGCTTTTCCAACAGTCTTGAAGGAGTTCCCAGATATGCTGAGCACTTGTTGGCTGCTTTTCCTTCACTCTGTGGTCCGACTCATCCAAAACCATCTCAATTTGGTTGAGGTCAGGGGATTGTGAAGGCCATGCAGCACTTCATCACTCTCCTTCTTGGTCAAATAGCCCTTACACAGCCTGGAGGTGTGTTGGGTCATTGTTCTGTTGAAAAACAAATGATACCAAACCAGATGAGATAGCGTATCGCTGCAGAATGCTGTGGTAGCCATGCTGGTTAGGTGTGGCTTGAATTCGAAATAAATCACAGACAGTGTCACAAGCAAAGCACCCCCACACCATCACCCCCACACCTCCTCCTCCATGCTTTACGGTGGGAAATACACATGCAGAGATCATCTGTTCACCCACACCGCGTCTCACAAAGACACAGCGGTTGGAACCAAAAATCTCCAATTTGGATTCCAGACCAAAGGACAAATTTCCACTGCCATTGCTTGTGTTTCTTGGCCCAAGCAAGTCTCTTCTTCTTATTGGTGTCCTTTAGTTTTTTTTGCAGCAATTCGACCATGAAGGCCTGATTCATACAGTCTCCTCTGAACAGTTGATGTTGAGATGTGTCTGTTACTTGAACTCTGTGAAGCATTTATTTGGGCTGCAATTTCTGAGGCTGGGAACGCTAATGAACTTATCCTCTGCAGCAGAGGTAACTCTGGGTCTTCCTTTCCTGTGGTCGGTCCTCGTGAGAGCCAGTTTCATCATAGCGCTTCATGGTTTTGCACTAGAAGAAACTTTCAAAGTTCTTGAAATATTCCGGATTGACTGACCTTCATGTCTTAAAGTAATGATGGACTGTCATTTCTCTTTGCTTATTTGAGCTGTTCTTGCAATAATATGGACTTGGTCTTTTACCAAATAGGGCTATCTTCTGTATACGCTCCCTACCTTGTCACAACACAACTGATTGGCTCAAACGCATTAAGAAGGAAAGAAATTCTACAAATTAACTTTTAACAAGTCACACCTGTTAAATGAAATGCATTCCAGGTGACTACCTCATGAAGCTGGTTGAGAGAATACCAAGAGTGTGCAAAGCTGTTATCAAGGCAAAGCGTGGCTACTTGAAGAATCTCAAATATAAAATATATTTAGATTTGTTTAACACATTTTTGGTTACTACATGATTCCATATGTATTATTTCATAGTTTTGATAGCTTCACTATTATTCTACAATGTAGAAAATAGTAAAAATTATTATTAACCATTAAATGAGTAGGTTCTCTAAAACTTTTGACCGGTATTGTACATGTAGGGGTAAAGTGGCTATGCAGAGATAATAAACAGCGAGTAGCAGCAGTGTAAGAAAAAAAGGGGGGAGGTCAATGTAAATAGTCCGGGTAGACATTTGATTAATTGTTCAGCAGTCTTATGGCTTGGGGGTAGAAGCTGTTAAGGAGCCTTTTGGACCTAGACTTCGCGCTCCGGTACCACTTGCCATGCGGTAGCAGAGAGAACAGTATGACTTGGATAACTGGAGTCTTTCACAATTTTTTGGGCCGTACGTACTGTGCCGTACGCACTACCCTCTGTATCGCTTTACGGTCAGATGCCGAGCAGTTACCATTCCAGGCAATGATGCAATTAGTCAGGATGCTCTCGATGGTGCAGCTGTTGAACTTTTTGAGGATCTGAGGACCCATGCCAAACCTTTTTAGTCTCCTGAGGGGAGACTCAGGAGAGACTCCAATTTGTAAGTCGCTCTGGATAAGAGCGTCTGCTAAATGACTTAAATGTAAATGTAAATGTAATATGGTGTTAGAGTAGTGCTTGGCCACACAGTCGTGGGTGAACAGGGAGTACAGGAGGAGGCACCCCTGAGGCATGCATCCCTGAGGGGCCCCTGTGTTGAGGATCAGCGTGGCAGATGTGTTGTTGCCTACCCTTATCACCTGGGGGCGGCCCGTCAGGAAGTCCAGGATCTTCTTGCAGAGGGAGGTGTTTAGTCCCAAGGTCCTTAGCTTAGTGATGAGCTGAGCTGTAGTCAATGAACAGCATTCTCACATAAGTGTTCCTTTTGTCCAGGTGGGAAAGGGTAGTGTGGAGTGCATTTGAGATTGCGTCATCTATGGATCTGTTGGGATGGTATGCAAATTGGAGTGGGTGTAGGGTTTCCGGGATGATGGTGTTGATGTGAGCCATGACCAGCCTTTCAAAGCACTTCATGGCTACCGACGTGGGTGCTACGGGGCAGTAGTCATTTAGACAGGTTTCCTTGGCGTTCTTGGGCATATGGACTATGGTGGTCTGCTTGAAACATATAGGTATTACAGACTCGGTCAGGGAGAGGTTGAACATGTCAGTGAAGACGCTTGCCAGTTGGTCCGCGCTTGCTCTGAGTACACGCCCTGGTAATCCATCTGGGCCCACGGCCTTGTGAATGTTGACCTGTTTAAAGATCTTGCTCACATTGGCTACGGAGAGCGTGATCACACAGTTGTCCAGAACAGCTGGTGCTCTCATGCATGCTTCAGAGTTGCTTGCCTCGAAGCGAGCATAAAAGGCATTTAGCCCGTCTGGTAGGCTCGCGTCACTAGGCAGCTCGTGGCTGCTTTTCCCTTTGTAGACCATAATAGTTTGCAAGCCCTGCCACATCCGACGAGCATCGGAGCCGGTGTAGTAGGATTCAATCTTAGTCCTATGTTGACGCTTTGGCTGTTTGATGGTTCGTCTGAGGGCATAACGGATTTTCTTATAAGCGTCCAGATTAGTGTCCTGCTCCTTGAAAGTGGCAGCTCTAGCCTTTAGCTCGGTGCAGATTGTGGCTGTAATCCATTACTATAACTAACCTGTGTCTTCTCAATGTCTCCCACTCTTAAAGTGACTCTGGTATCTCCAGTCCACAGTAGAGACAGGTTCCCGAACAGAGCTCAGTTGTTTATTCCCACTGAGTGGTTGTGTAATGTGTTCGACTGGCTGTTCTACAGTAAAATGTGTGTAATTATTCCCTATAGAGGAGCTCATTATGTGGATTAGTCCATTATCCTAACATCCAGATACACATGACTGTTAGTTGGATGTGCTAATGCCTAACAATGGGCCCTGTGAATGGAGAGGAGTTCTACAGTAGTTCATGCTAAATTTTGTATTAGTATTGTGAGATGTGTCAGTCACTCCTGTGTTTTGAACTGTAGGTCAGAGACAGTATGTTGAGATGTGTCAGTCACTCCTGTGTTTTGTCTTCTGTAGGTCAGAGACAGTATGTTGATATGAGTCAGTCACTCCTGTGTTTTGTCTTCTGTAGGTCAGAGACAGTATGTTGATGTGTCAGTCACTCCTGTGTTTTGTCTTCTGTAGGTCAGAGACAGTATGTTGAGATGTGTCAGTCACTCCGGTGTTTTGTCTTCTGTAGGTCAGAGACAGTATGTTGAGATGTGTCAGTCACTCCGGTGTTTTGTCTTCTGTAGGTCAGAGACAGTATGTTGAGATGTGTCAGTCACTCCGGTGTTTTGTCTTCTGTAGGTCAGAGACAGTATGTTGAGATGTGTCAGTCACTCCTGTGTTTTGTCTTCTGTAGGTCAGAGACAGCATGTTGAGATGTGTCAGTCACTCCTGTGTTTTGTCTTCTGGAGGTCAGAGACAGTATGTTAAGATGTGTCAGTCACTCCTGTGTTTTGTCTTCTGTAGGTCAGAGACAGCATGTTGAGATGTGTCAGTCACTCCTTTGTTTTGAACTGTAGGTCAGAGACAGTATGTTGAGATGTGTCAGTCACTCCTGTGTTTTGAACTGTAGTTCAGAGACGGTATGTTGATGTGTCAGTCACTCCTGTATTTTGTCTTCTGTAGGTCAGAGACAGTCTGTTGAGATGTGTCAGTCACTCCTGTGTTTTTTCTTCTGTAGGTCAGAGACAGTATGTTGATATGAGTCAGTCACTCCTGTGTTTTGTCTTCTGTAGGTCAGAGACAGTATGTTGATGTGTCAGTCACTCCTGTGTTTTGTCTTCTGTAGGTCAGAGACAGTATGTTGAGATGTGTCAGTCACTCCTGTGTTTTGTCTTCTGTAGGTCAGAGACAGTATGTTGAGATGTGTCAGTCACTCCTGTGTTTTGTCTTCTGTAGGTCAGAGACAGTATGTTGAGATGTGTCAGTCACTCCTGCGTTTTGTCTTCTGTAGGTCAGAGACAGTATGTTGAGATGTGTCAGTCACTCCTTTGTTTTGAACTGTAGGTTAGAGACAGTATGTTGAGATGTGTCAGTCACTCCTGTGTTTTGAACTGTAGTTCAGAGACAGTATGTTGATGTGTCAGTCACTCCTGTGTTTTGTCTTCTGTAGGTCAGAGACAGTCTGTTGAGATGTGTCAGTCACTCCTGTGTTTTGTCTTCTGTAGGTCAGAGACAGTATGTTGATATGAGTCAGTCACTCCTGTGTTTTGTCTTCTGTAGGTCAGAGACAGTCTGTTGAGATGTGTCAGTCACTCCTGTGTTTTGTCTTCTGTAGGTCAGAGACAGTATGTTTATATGTGTCAGTCACTCCTGTGTTTTGTCTTCTGTAGGTCAGAGACCGTATGTTGAGATGTGTCAGTCACTCCTGTGTTTTGTCTTCTGTAGGTCAGAGATAGTATGTTGATATGTGTCAGTCACTCCTGTGTTTTGTCTTCTGTAGGTCAGAGACAGTATGTTGATATGTGTCAGTCACTCCTGTGTTTTGTCTTCTGTAGGTCAGAGACAGCATGTTGAGATGTGTCAGTCACTCCTGTGTTTTGTCTTCTGTAGGTCAGAGACCGTATGTTGAGATGTGTAAGTCACTCCTGTGTTTTGTCTTCTGTAGGTCAGAGATAGTATGTTGATATGTGTCAGTCACTCCTGTGTTTTGTCTTCTGTAGGTCAGAGACCGTATGTTGAGATGTGTCAGTCACTCCTGTGTTTTGTCTTCTGTAGGTCAGAGATAGTATGTTGATATGTGTCAGTCACTCCTGTGTTTTGTCTTCTGTAGGTCAGAGACAGTATGTTGATATGTGTCAGTCACTCCTGTGTTTTGTCTTCTGTAGGTCAGAGACAGCATGTTGAGATGTGTCAGTCACTCCTGTGTTTTGTCTTCTGTAGGTCAGAGACCGTATGTTGAGATGTCAGTCACTCCTGTGTTTTGTCTTCTGTAGGTCAGAGACAGTATGTTGAGATGTGTCAGTCACTCCTGTGTTTTGTCTTCTGTAGGTCAGAGACAGTATGTTGAGATGTGTCAGTCACTCTTGTGTTTTGTCTTCTGTAGGTCAGAGACAGTATGTTGATATGTGTCAGTCACTCCTGTGTTTTGTCTTCTGTAGGTCAGAGACCGTATGTTGAGATGTGTCAGTCACTCCTGTGTTTTGTCTTCTGTAGGTCAGAGACAGTATGTTGAGATGTGTCAGTCACTCCTGTGTTTTGTCTTCTGTAGGGTCAGAGGCAGTATGTTGAGATGTGTCAGTCACTCCTGTGTTTTGTCTTCTGTAGGTCAGAGACAGTATGTTGAGATGTCAGTCACTCCTGTGTTTTGTCTTCTGTAGGTCAGAGACAGTATGTTGAGATGTGTCAGTCACTCTTGTGTTTTGTCTTCTGTAGGTCAGAGACAGTATGTTGAGATGTGTCAGTCACTCCTGTGTTTTGTCTTCTGTAGGTCAGAGACAGTATGTTGATATGTGTCAGTCACTCCTGTGTTTTGTCTTCTGTAGGTCAGAGACAGTGGTGGAGAGGATGCTGTGTAACTGGATGTCCATCTGTCTTTACCAGTTCCTCAAGGTGATGATATGACACTCTTTGATTCTGTATGTTTTTGATATGTCACGTACATTGTTAAAGCGTATTTGAAAGGACGTTTGGCACATTTATGTGTGCCATTACAGAAAAATCACGATGTCACGTGAAATCATGTGAAAACGGGATTTTCGAACACTTTACATGATCACGTTTTTACGTGTAGTTTCATGTTATCACATGTTGCTTTACATGTTGTCACGTTATCATGTTAACTTCACATAAGATCACGTGATCCCATGAAAACATGTGTTTTTGGAACACTTCATGTTATCTTTCCGTAACGGTGTGTATGTGCATGCATGTGTTCAAGGAGCCTACCTGAGTTAAGAGAAGCAATATTCTGTTGACATTTCATAGCCTTTATATTTGAACTACAGCATGGCCAAGGTCAAAGTAGAGTGCCAGAGGGTTCTGATTGTACTGTGTCTCTGTGTGTGGTCGTCAGGACTCAGCAGGGGAACCCCTGTACAAGCTGTTCAGGGCCATCAAGCATCAGACAGAGAAGGGTCCAGTAGACGCCAGAGTGAAGAAGGCCAAGTACACCCTGAACGACACGGGCCTGCTTGGAGACGACGTGGAGTACTGCGTCCTGGTGAGTTACACCAACCCGTTACCACGGTTACTCCAGCACGCAAGCTCGCTGGCATCTCACCTCGCTGACAGCTGCTGCTATTGCGTTATTGAGTTCTTCTGAGTCTGTTCAGACAGACTTTACACTGACTGCCCTGATCTCAATTATATGTGTTGCTTCCATGAACCATTTTTGTCTTTTTATACTATGCCTTCACTAGCAATTCAATACCTTTCTGTCATTTTATAATGTTCCTACCTACACTGACGCAATTCAAGTTCTGACTCACTGTATACGTATAGTCTACCTTAGTCAGAAGTGTTAAACTGTATCTTTTTGCTAATGCCAGATAATAAAATCTCAGCTATTTTCTTTTAAGTCTCTCTAGAATGTCAGCACAATGACCACTCAAAACCCACCCACAAGGCCTTAAACTAGTCCCCCAAAAATGTTCATAGGGAGGGAGGGAGAAGTATGTAAACCCTGTGGTAATTCATTTTCCAAGGACAATATCAAATGATACACATTTACAGTTGCAATAGCTCACGTCCTGTGGTTATGTTAAAGAAGAATGACAAAACAAAATTACACAGTCTTCAATTACAAATAAATCCTTTGTATAATGTGTAGTCTCCCTATCTAGTGGTCAGTTGTTTGGATTCAGTCTGAATTGATTGATCTGTGTCACCTGGTCAGAGTGAGGGGAGTGAGTCCCCTGCCGGTGGCTGCTCGATAGTCAGCTCAGGACGAGGCGACAGCGCTTGTCAGGTGTCAAAGAGTACCACTTGCCTACAGTAGTTGCCGCTGTAACGCTGCCTCAGCGGGCTGACCTCACGGTGTTGGCTCTGTTCCTCCTCTCAGACTCTGCAGGTGCTGGTGCACGGGGAGGGGCCAGACGTGACGCCCGTCAAGGTGTTGAACTGCGACACGGTGTCCCAGGTGAAGGAGAAGATCATCGAGGCGGTGTACAGGAACCTGCCCTACTCACAGAGACCCAAAGTGGACAGCGTCAGTCTGGGTGAGAGGAAAACACACTCACACACACACACACACACACACACACACACACACACACACACACACACACACACACACATCGTCAGTATTCCAAACCATGTGTTGCAAAGATACTGCATTTGAATACATTAACATCAGCAAGCCTTAAACAATTGGCACCATCTACTAGTAAATTAAGTGGTAGTGGATGTGAATTTGAATGTGAGTCATGTTGGCTGGTGGTCTGAGCTACTGTTCTTGCCTATGCCACAGAGTGGCGTCCTGGTTCCACAGGGCAGATCCTGTCAGACCTGGACCTGACGTCCCAGAAAGAGGGCAGGTGGAGGCGCATCAACACGCTGGCCCACTACAATGTGAGTGATGTTCCTCCACAGACTGATCTATTAGATGTCACAGAGAGAAGCCCTAATGCTGCTCTTTACTAATTTAATGTAATTTTTGGGTCAATGTTTTTTATTGAGTATTTTAAAGATTATACACACAAACAGGTAGAGGGCTGATCCCCTACCGCATCAACCCCACCCCAACCCCCCTGCTCCAACAGAGCCCCACCCCAACCCCCCTGCTCCAACAGAGCCCCACACCAACCCCCCTGCTCCAACAGAGCCCCACCAAACCCCCCTGCTCCAACAGAGCCCCACCCCAACCCCCCTGCTTCAACAGAGCCCTACCCCAACACCCCTGCTCCAACAGAGCCCCACCCCAAAACCCCACTTTAATTTACGGGATCAATAATGAAAGAGCGCCACAGACAATGCCGAATAAAGGCCCCAAGAAATGTGTCAATGGCACTGTCTAATCAATGGCATGGATTCTGAATTAGGTCCTGAGACCCGTTGCCAATCAGATGACCTGTGTGTGTATGTTTGTGTGGGTTTCAGGTGCGAGACAATGCTACTCTAGTCCTGTCCATGGTTCTTCACACTCAACAGAACTATTACCAGAACCAGGATAACCAAGAGGAGAGTAAGTCTTCACCATGGAAATGATAATAAGACATTATGCGTATGACAAGTCTCACAGTGCATTATAACCTATACCTGCAGGCTTTAAGAAACGTGTTACTGAAAAGTACTTGTATAATTTGTCTCCTCTCTCCACTAGGAAATGCCCTGTTGGAGGATGACAAGGTGTTCCATCTGGTTCGGCCTGATGAGCTGGATGAGATGAAGTCCAAGAGGGGCATGAAGGACAAGTCCATGACCAAAGCCATCACTGAGATCTATCTCACACGACTGCTCTCTGTCAAGGTGGGCCTGCCACGTTTTACTATAGTTAGGGCTCAGACACACTAACAGCGTTTGCTGGACGAGAGTACTTAGCACATTTGAACAAAGTGCCGCCCGTAATTTGGCAACCAATTTGCCTAAATGTTGGCACTCAGACGTCTACAGCTGTTGGTCCCTGAAACACAGCACGCTGAACGATCGGCAGACAAACGCTAGATCCACTTTCGCTGCGATGTGTGCGAGCCTTTACATTTCATTCAGTAAAGAAATTCATCTTTGAGATTCATTCCGTAAGAAAATCTATTTGAGGATGGCTATGTGCTAATATGTGATAGATTCAGTCTTCATAGTGTGTTATTGACTGGGTCGCAGGTCTGAGGTACTTGGCGTCTCTCTACCTCTCTGCCCTGCCTCACACTGTGTTTCTGTTGGTGCGTCTGTTATTCCAGGGAACCCTGCAACAGTTTGTGGATGACTTCTTCCGCAGCGTGTTGTGTTCCGGGTCGGTGGTGCCACCCGCCATCAAGTACTTCTTTGACTTCCTGGACGAGCAGGCCCTCAAACATGACAACGTGGATGAGGAGACCGTACACATCTGGAAGACCAACAGGTACATACACACACACACACACACACACACACACACAATCACACAACCACACACACTTCTACATATGCAAGCACACACACACACGCAAGTATGTACACACACACACACAAACCCACTTCCTGAGATGACACTCTAAGAAACACACTGACTAAGTAATCAGTATACGGAATGCAAATATAAAAGTACTTCTATCTCCTCTGTATTCTCAATCTGAGTGCTCCCTTGGCATTTAAGTACATAAATTAACTTCAAGTTGGTTAAAGCTCAAGTATTCAACACAGCGTGTTGCATATAGATGTCAGTGATTGACGTGGCGATGTGAGAATGAGAGGAAGGGGGATGAGCTATTTCATTATGCTATACCACAGTCAGTCGGCATGGGCTTGTTTTGTTTATCAAACCAACCGAGGCCTCTTGGATTAAATATGAATGTGTGTATCAACCATAACAACAAACAAACATGGTAATTACGTCCCCAGCTAATTTAATTGTACTATTATATCACATTGATGTTGGGGTTTTTTTGCCGTTGTTTTCTCAATCTCCCGGGAGGTGTTGCAAGCCAATATGAATGAATATGTTAGTCTGTCTCAATCGGCCCAGCTTTTAAACTAATCAGAGAAGTACTCTGAACCTATTTTAGACTTGTTTGATATTCAGGACCAACCTTTTATTGGAGGATTTGTATGGACTTATTAGTTTACTTATGTTTTGAGGCTACCGAGTATTCAAAAGTGGAAAGTTTTGCCATTAGTTTGGCATGCCCGATGCATGTGTTCCACTGAATGGTGAAAATATGAAAGTCAACCGTCAGGAGTTGTCAACCTGACATGTACCACTAATAGAAGTACTACTAGTGCTGTACATGTACCACTAATAGAAGTACTACTAGTGCTGTACATGTATCACTAATAGAAGTACTACTAGTGCTGTACATGTACCACTAATAGAAGTACTACTAGTGCTGTACATGTACCACTAATAGAAGTACTACTAGTGCTGTACATGTACTACTAGTGCTGTACATGTACCACTAATAGAAGTACTACTAGTGCTGTACATGTATCACTAATAGAAGTACTACTAGTGCTGTACATGTACCACTAATAGAAGTACTACTAGTGCTGTACATGTACCACTAATATAAGTACTACTAGTGCTGTACATGTACCACTAATATAAGTACTACTAGTGCTGTACATGTACCACTAATAGTACCTTGGTGATACTAAACATGACATTCAATCATAAATGAATGAATTATTTGGTGTGACAGATGTGTTGACACTGTAGTAGATAGATAGCTGATAGTAATTATTCTCTCCTCCACCAGCTTGCCTCTGAGGTTCTGGGTGAACATCCTGAAGAACCCTCACTTCACCTTCGACGTCCACGTGACAGAGGTGGTGGACGCCTCGCTGTCCGTCATCGCTCAGACCTTCATGGACGCCTGCACCAAGACAGAGCACAAACTCAGCCGAGTGAGTCCAGGAGGAGGAGGAGGAGGAGGAGGGGGAAAGAGGAGGAGAGGGAGGAGGAGGGAGAAGGAAGAGAGAGGGAGGAGGAGGGAGCAGAAGGAAGAGGAAAGGGAGGAGGAAAGGAGGAGGAGATAGGGAGGAGGAAGAGAAAGGGAGGAGGAGAAAGGGAGGAAGAGGGAGCCGTAGGAGGAGGAGAGGGAGGGGGAGGAGGCAGGTGATTAGGAGGTCAAAATCTATTGATAGTTGTTTACCTCTGTGAGGTAACAGATAAGAGAAGAGTATTATGATTATCATTTTGTTTATTCTCTCCTATCTCTACCAGGACTCTCCAAGTAACAAACTACTCTATGCAAAGGAGATCTCCACCTACAAGAAGATGGTCGATGAGTACGTATCGTCAGAAGTTCCCAATGACCTGATCAATTTATTTTGATTCTTGCCTACAATGCTGGTACATTGTCGGCAGAGGCCTGTCAATATGTAATGTATAGTGATTATGATCTTATCTCTGTCTGTCTGTGTTTAGTTACTACAAGGGCATCAGACAGATGGTATCAGTCAGCGACCAGGACATGAACACTCATCTGGCAGAGGTGTCTCGGGTAAGGAAAACCTTTCTCTCTGCCCTCGATCTATGGTGGCATCCCAACTGGTACCCTATTCCCTATGTAGTGCACTACTTTTGACCAGGGCCCATAGAGCCCTGGTCAAAAGTAGTGTACCTTGTAGAGCAGTGGTTCCCAACCTTTTTCCGTTACCGTACCACCAACTGAATTTGACTCTGCCCGGAGTATCCCTGAAGTTACCCCCTCATGTGCATTTTAACAGTAGGTCTGTGGTCTCATGAGTCTTCCAAAGTCCAAGTACCTCTGGTTGGAACCAATGATGCAGGGAAGGCCTGACAACACTGCATCATTTTTGTTATTTTCACCAGTTGTCATTTTCTGCAAATAAATGTTCTAAATGACAACATTTTTATTTGGAATTTGGGAGAAATGTTGTCAGTAATTTGTAGATTTGCACAAAAATGTTAATTTTCCCCAAACACATACCTATAAATAGTAAAACCAGAGAAACTGATAATTTTGCAGTGGTCTCTTAATCTATTTTAGTGGTGCACCATTTGAAATGTTAGTGAAGGTAACATTTTATAAAGTTAGTCATAGACTTGGTTCATTCTGCTCTAAGATTGTGTGACTCAAGCCTGTCTGTAAGAATCTCTGAATCCTATGTTGTGTCCTCCAGACTCATACAGACAAACTCAACACACAAGTGGCTCTGCATCAGCTCTACCAGTACGCCAGCAAATACTACGACGGGGTAAGAGGCCATTCACTTTACATTCCAGGCAGAAGTGCTCCCACAGCACTGCTGGGTCATATTTTCTAATCGTTAGCGCAATTACAAGGACTTTTAATTGAAAGTAGTTCTGTGGTAGTTTACTTGAAATGGCAAATTGCTCAGGGAATTGATTTTTTTAAGCTTCCTCCCTTAGTACTTGAAGCCATGCAATGGCTGTTTTTCTTAGAGTGGTCGTTCCAACAGTGGTCCAGTATGCCCTGACTGGTGATCTAATGACAGTGCTCTCTCTCTCTCTCTCTCTCTCGCTCTGTATCCCTCTTTCTCTCTCTGTCTCCCCCTCTCTCTACCTCTGTCTCTCTACCTCTCTGTCCCTCTCTGTCTCTTCTCACCCTATCTCAATATTTCTCTGTCTCTCCCTCCCCCCTCCCTCTCTCCCCATCTCTCTACAGATCATCCAGTCCCTAGATGAGGACCCGGCAGCCCAGAGTAAACAGCTCACCCTGCGGCTTCAGCGGATAGCAGCCGCCCTTGAGAACAAAGTGACAGACCTCTAACCCACTGGAGGAGCCACTGAGACGGAGAGGGAGGGATGGAGGGAGATGGTACCGTGCCACCAGTGTCTACAGGGGCTTATTTATCCTGGCAGAGGAGAAAGAAACAGAGAAAGGGGTCCCGCAAGGCCTTGATGTTGACACCTTCAACCCAGCAGGCCCAGAATGTGGGACAGATCAGAGTCTGCAGAGTGGAACAGAATAGGACCAATGAAACAAAGACAGATCAGAGTCTGCAGAGTGGAACAGAATAGGACCAATGAAACAAAGACAGATCAGAGTCTGCAGAGGGGAACAGAATAGGACCAATGAAGCAAAGACAGAGAGATGATGATGGGTTACACATGTCATCATACTGTAGGAACGCCTTAACTTAAGTCCACTTGCCAAACTGAAATAATTGGTCGTTAACACTCACTCTGGCTGTTCCCACAATGCAACAGGGGCCAGCCCCGGGAAATAAGCCCCTGTGTTGAACACTGCTTGGCACAAAGAGATAATCAGATGTTCAATTTCATCCTGTCTAGAAAAGTTGTAAGAACTGTATGATATATTTTTTATTGTGCAGTCTTTATGCGGAAAGCTTTATAAGGAGAAATTATCTTTTAAAATGGACTGCCTTGTGGTGTGTATTGTGTTTCTATAGCCAGTGTGTGGATGTGGGTTTGGGTTTGGGTTTGGGTGTGGATGTGTGTGCGTGTGCGTGTGTGTGCACGGAATGCCTACTGTCAGGCCAGAGGGTGGATGCCATATCTGTTATTTTAATCTCCACTAGTCACTGACACACAGGAGCCCGTTCTCCCACTGAGCTCCTCTACACAGACCAAACGTTCAGGCTAACTATACACAGGCTCTTCTTGGAAATGACCGGCCGACTTGTGACAGGTCGACTTGTGACAGGCCGACTTGTGACAGGCCGACTTGTGACAGGCCGACTTGTGACAGGCCGACTTGTGACAGGCCGACTTGTGACAGGCCGACTTGTGACAGGCCGACTTGTGACAGGTCGACTTGTGATTTTCCAAATTATCGGTTTTAATTGTATTTTTATTTTGATTCATAGCTCGATGGCAGGGTTTGGTTGCCAATATGCCCTCACACTCAAACATCCATAACACAGCTATTTCCCCTTGTTGGAGTACATTCTCACACATTCCACTGGAACCTCAGTTAGTTTTGACCTCCAGTTTATAATGTTTTATTTTTTTTAAGCTAAATATCTCCCAAATCATGTAATATATTTTGAATAGCATTAAATTACATTTTAAGTCAGGTGAATTACATTTTACTCTGTAGCCAGTCAAGCATACATCCTGCAATAACATAACATTTTTTATGTGTTTTACTTTATAGAATTTGTTGTTTACCATTTCATCTACAGTAGTGAAACAGCAATACTTTAGTACTTGAGTGAAAATATACTGAGGAAATATAAATAATATGACAGCAGATATATTATAGTAGCTAACTTACTAAGTAATATGACAGCAGATATATTATAGTAGCTAACTTACTAAGTAATATGACCATGATGTTACAAGTTGTTCATAGTGTTTTGAGTTTCCTTATTCTATGCCAAATTACTATTAATATCCCATTTTGTAAGCTTCTACTAAATGGAAATCGTACACTTTTAAATTAATAATGATTTTTACAACATGCGCCATCGTTGGTATAATGTGTCACAAGTCAGGTTAATTTATTTACAGTGCCAGTCAAAAGTTTGGACACACCTACTCATTCCAGGGTTTTTCTTTATTTTTACTATTTTATACATTGTAGAATAATAGTGAAGACATCAAAACTAAGAAATAACATATATGGAATCATGTAGTAACCACAAAAGTGTTAAACATTTAAATGAACAGGTGTGCCTTGTTAAAAGTTAACTTGTGGAATTTCTCTCCTTCTTTGAGTCAATCAGTTGTGTTGTGACATGGTAGGGGTGAAATACAGAAGATAGACCTATTTGGTAAAATACCAAGTCCATATTATGGCAAGAACAGCTCAAATAAGCAAAGAGAAACGACAGTCCATCATTACTTTAAGACATGAAGGTCAGTCAATCCGGAACATTTCAAGAACTTTGAAAGTTTCTTCTATTGCAATCGCAAAAACCATCAAGCGCTATGATGAAACTGGCTCTCATGAGGACTGCCAAAGGAAAGGAAGACCCAGAGTTACCTCTGCTGCAGAGGATACGTTCATTAGAGTTACCAGCCTCAGAAATTGCAGCCCAAATAAATGCTTCACAGAGTCCAAGTAATAGACACATCTCAACATCAATTGTTCAGAGGAGACTGCATGAATCAGGCCTTCGTGGTCTAATTGCTGCAAAGAAACCACTACTAAAGGACACCAATAATAAGAAGAGACTTGCTTGGCCCAAGAAACACGAGCAATGGATATTAGACCGGTGGGAATCTGTCCTTTGGTCTGATGAGTCAAAATTTTAGATTTTTGGTTCCAACTGCGGTGTTTTTGTGAGACACAGAGTAGGTGAACGGATGATCTCCGCATGTGTAGTTCCCACCGTGAAGCATGGAGGAGGAGGTGTGATGGTGTGGGAGTGCTTTGTTGGTGACACTGTCAGTGATTTATTTAGAATTTAAGGCACACTTAACCAGCATGGCTACCACAGCATTCTGCAGTGAGACTGTTGGAAAAGCATTCCGGGTGAAGCTGGTTGAGAAAATGCCAAGAGTGTGCAAAGCTGTCAAGGGAAAGGGTGGCTACTTTGAAGAATCTCAAATATAAAATATATTTTGATTTGTTTAACACTTTTGTTTTGGTTAATATGTGATTCCATATGTGTTATTTCGTAGTTTTGATGTCTTCACTATTATTCTACAATGTAGAAAATAGTAAAAATAAAGGAAAACCCTTGCATGAGTAGATGTGTTCATACTTTTGACTGGTACTGTACATAATAATGAATTGCAATACACATTGATATGGCATTCTATAGCCCCAGGTTGAGTTGCTGCCTGGTCTGATTTTATCATTGTTTTATTGGATAATTTTTGCCAATTCAAACTTGTTACCCTGCACCTTGTTCAGGGGTGGTTTTAATTTTCCTCTTACACCATTGACGACAGATTTTTTTTATTTACAAGCTCTCTGAATTTGACAGTCAGTCAGTGTGTGGTCAAGTGTCAGATTAGATGTTTGCATTCCCGATTCCAGAATGTTAATGATATTCCTGCCTTTGGTAGAGTGAGATTTGTACGAAGCAGCTAGCGGGCAACCTGGCCAAGCTGCACTTGGCACTGCCCACTCAGCACAGAACGGTGTGTCACTTTGCATAATGGTATCAGCGGAGGATGTTTTTGATCTTAATTGCATGCAGACTGCAGACTGCATCCTCCTCTAACGCTGTTGTTGTTTACCACAGCAGATTCCACGTCTGCTAGAGTGATGAAAAAGCTTAGTGCAAGCCTTTCTTTAACTAACATGTGCCTTATATGATGGTGATATCATTTGTATTGTTCTATTGGTGAGTATAACGAAACGATTATAGTTATAGAAGACACAGCAATGTATTTGCGAGTGTGATATGTATATGCTGTCAAATGCTAGAACTCTGCGGCAGCCATTGCGTGTCAACAGGCTAAACACATTTCAGAATAATTTCTATGGTTGCAGATTTAATGTGTGCATTTATTTTGGGTGTCTGTGTTGTATGCTTATAGTAGGACTATGGTGGCTATGACAACAGCCCAAATAAACAAATGTAAAGCAGTGGCCAACCTGAGACGGTTTTCCCCTAAAATGTCTGGCATTCCTAAATTAGTCTTGAGACAAAGTGACAAATGTAGAGTATTAAGTATAGCGCAATTTGTTCCAATGGTGTGTTTTGCCCCGTGATTCAGTGTATGAAAAAGGACTGTATCTATACTCGACAATTAGCTTTCTTACTGCCGTGCAGTTATTTTTATTTCCTGTTTCCTATAACATATACATACCTTTGTAAAATAAAACATGTTGAAATACTGTATTCTAACTGTATAACCCTATGCATTGAGTCCTGGTTTGTTGTGCTGTCGTCGAGATCTTTCCTTTACTTGTGAATGTCCCGTGACATAAGAAAAATGGGATAGTAAATTAGTGCGGGACCTTAATGAAACCCAACATTTTTCTCATTCAAGGCAGCTCAGAAGACATCGATCCAGTACCTGATCTGTTTGTAATGGGTTACTCACTTCTCAGAGGCTTGTGTGGATGAAGCAATTACATACAGATTGCATCATGCACGCCTCCATTAATAAACTGACACTTCCATGTCTTTGGCGTCTTGGCTTTCTTTATTACCCTTCATTACCTTTATGTGTGGATGGACATGTTCCACAACCTATTGATCACATTTTATCCTCTACTTGCATCCACACCCAAACCATAGACATACTGATGCAATTGTGTCAAATTGAGGGGGAGATGTGGGGTGATAAAAAATAGTCACTTTATTTGGATCTTCCATCTGTAGATGCTCTAAAAATGGTCATACCATCAACAAACTATCTGTTGGTAAGCAACTACTTGCTAAGGTCAGGGTTAGGTTTAGGATAAAGGTTAAGGTAAGGGTTAAGTTTAGGGTTAGGATAAGGGTTAAGGTTAGGGCTAGTCAGTGGAGGCTGCTGAGGGCAGGACGGCTCATAATAATGGCTGGAACGGAGTGAATGGAATGGCATCAAACACATTGAAAATATGTGTTTGATGTATTTGATACCATTCCACTGATTCCACTCCAGTCATTACCACGAGCCCGTCCTCCCCAATTAAGGTGCCACCAACCTCTTGTGGGGCTAGTAGATAGTTGAAATGTTATTGATAGTCTGTAGAGCATCTCCAGATGGACTATCCAAATAAAGTGTTAACCAAAAATGACCCCCTTGTAAACTATAAATATTTTTTTAACAATTTCAACCCCTACCTGTCAACGCAACTACCATCCTCCCTGTTCATTTTTGCATCCCCTGAATGCAATCACCCAAAGTGATCTGAGTACCTCCCAAGCAGCATCCTGTAGGTACTAGAGCCTCGGGCCAAGCTTAAGACTGAATCACACAGGGTGGCAGAGTACCACGTGTTTATAATGCCAACAGTCACATATTATCATAAGGCCTCCAGTGATGGCCTTACATAATAATGGCTGTAAAAACATTAATTAAAGCACTAACAGCTAAGAATGAATTTGGGGCGAGAAAAAGATGAAAGAAGAAACTTGGCTCATCTTAGTTGCCTGACAAACCTCTAAGCAGTGGTGGGGATAGCAAAGAGAAACTGACTCCCATGGAGTTCACACAGGCAGCCCAATTCTGATATTTGTTTCACTAATTGGTCTTTTGACCAATTAGATCAGCTCTGAAAATGCTGATATGAAACGAGCTGATGTGATTGGTCAAAGACCAATTAGTTGAAAAGATATATCAGATTTGGGCCATGTGATTGCAGAGATCTCAGAAGAAGATATGCACTCACAGAGAACAACTTCAAGGCTGCTGCCTCAGCAAGAGCGATTATATTTCATTATGTCAACCCCTAACATCCCACACACACTAGTACACACTATAACTGATAATAACTCCCACTTGTTAAAGACTTGTACTGAAAAATCTGATTGCTGATAGATAAAATATGTAGCCAATATTATTTCGGAAGTATCTTGTTGATAAGATGTGGAATTATTATGTACCCCCAGTGCACTTCTAGCAGCCAGAATGATACAACACACACATCATGTTTGGCTATGAAATAATTACAAAGATCAGTTTGCCTCTTTGCAGGGTGTTTTCTTCCAGAACAGAAATTGGGTTAAAATCTGCATGCCCCTGGTCTCTGCTCCTGCCTCATCTCCCAAGCACAGCACAGCACAGCAGTGAGCCGTGCCAGTCCCTCCCTTGGCTCATTAGGCCATTGTATGTTTACCAGCAGTCATTCATGTTTCACCTCCACATGTTCCATAGCTTGTAATGATTTGAGGCTATAATGTCCATCACCTAGGGGAGGAGTGGGTATCACAGCCCACCCCTGGCTTAATGTGGAGGAAGAGACTTTGGTGAAAATGAAAACAAACAATAATACTGTGTGAAGAAGTAGGTTTCACACAGTTGTGGTGATGAATGATGCAGGACCAGGTGTTGACCAGATGTTGTGGGATGATGATGTATAGAGAGACAGTGCCTATGAGGTGAGAATGGAATCAATGTGGAATTGAGTCAGAAAGTTTCTTTATCACGTCTTACCTGTTCAAGTGCTGTATCTGTTTTGTGAATGGTACAATATGTGAGATGCAGCTTCCTTGAAGTTAATTAGGCTGCGTTTACACAGGCAGCCCAATTCTGATTTTTTTTCCCCAAATTGGTTTCACACAGTTGTGTATATTTAGGTCATGTGCTTGGCTAAAACTCTTCCCACACAGGGAGCAGTGGTAAGGCTTCTCTCCTGTGTGTATTCACTGATGTCTCTTTTGGTTCTCTGCCCGGCTGAAACGTTGCCCACACTGAGAGCAGTGGAAGGTCTTCACCTTTCTCTGAGTCTGTTGGTGGAATTTAAGGTGAGCTGGACAAATACAATTCTCACGGCTCACTGTGATCACTTGACATCAATCTTCTTCAGCACCCCGTCTCCATTTTTATCGCCATCTTCCTCAAATTCAAATCCAACCTCTGCTTTCCTCATTTTCTTCGACCTCTCGTTCCTCTTTTTTCCCCTTAGAAATTCTCAGAAATCAAGCTTTCTGTGTCCCTGTCCCAATATTCCTCTTCTCCTGACTTTTAATTTGTATTTGTCATACAAATTATCAGCAATCAACAACTTACATCACTACATCAAACATATCTAACACAAAACAAAATACAGGTAAAAACAAGAAAACAAGTGCAATTGCATTCACCCTGAAAAAATCTCATAATGATTCAAGATGTTATTATATTTGTTATTATCTATGGATAATGTCTTAACAAGATGATTCAAATACATTAGAAATATTTGTAATTTTGGTATAGAATTCTGGAATTTTGATTGTATAAAGTATTTGGCATCAATATTTTTTTTTTTAAATCACAATTTCAATGGTCTTGTTATCATTGCAATAGTAACATTATATCCTTCATGTCAAAAACATAGGTAGTGTTCAAAAAGCTAAATATGTATTCTGTAAGGTTTCCCCCAAAATCTATCACAGATTTACATTCATAGAACAAGAATTTCACTTTTTTCGCAGAAAACGCAGATATCAATATCCACAAATTTGGCCAATATAGAATTACATTGGTGTATCTTATGTAGAATCTTAAAGTGCACGTCCTTAAATTTGTTTGGTATGCAGTATTTGTAAGGCATCAACCAAGCTTTTTACAGACAATGTCAGGAAAACCAAAAATGTTTACCTCAAGGCGTAAATTGTCTAATGTTGTTACAATAAGATTTCTCAAGAAAGCCCACGCCTTCCAGGCTGAGTTCTGGATAAGTTCTGTGATCATCACCAAAGTTAAGGTGAGTTTTCATTAGTGTAGTTAGACCACTGGGAATGGCACTGAAAACTCTGAAAAGTATTTGAAACTCATTCAATGTTATAAATTGTTCATATGAAAGAATATTACCCCTGTTGTCAAACACATCAAGAACAGAGTTAACATTCCTTTCAGGCCAGCTAGGGTAGAACAATGACTTATTCCTTACAGTTATGTCTGAATTATTCCACAAAAGAGTCTTATGCAGGGAAAAGTTAGGAGGAAACATATTTTCCAGGACATTAAAGCTTGTTGGTGAAACCTAGCCAATGTAGCAGGTAGTCTTTCAGGAATATAATTACATTTCAGTAAAAATGGAAGACCTCCCAACTAATTAAACACATTGTTTGGAATTAAATACCAAATTGATTCTGTATTGACCAAACATATTTTCAACCAATTGATCTGGAAAGTGTTATTTATGTCAAAAAAATCCAACACTTCCAGACCTCCTTCAGATCTTTTATTTGAGAGGACTGACTTTCAGTTTGTGAGACATTTTTCCAGATGAAGTAAAGGAAGGTCTTGTTGATCAATTTACAGGTAGAGGGATTTACAAATAAAGATAATGAGGGGTACACGAAGCGAAACAGTCTTGGACAGAAGCACTCTCCCAGGTATAGATAGATCCTTTTGTAGCCAATTATAAAATATATTCTTGGTTTTCTTAAATTTAAGAGACAAATTCATATGTTGTCTGACTAAGTGATTTTTAGATAGATGTATACCTAAATATTTAACACAGTCCTTTACAGGAATATTTTCCATTTCTTTATCATCAGTCATATTAACATAAGATTTCACATTTAGAAACATGAGGTTTTAATCCAGATGCAATAGAGAAATCAAAAATGGATAAGCCATGCCAATTTGTAATATTCAGAATATCTAGAGATAGAAGTTCAACTACCAAAATGAAAAAAAAGGCGAAATTGGGCATCCCTGTTGTACACTTCTGATGATATGGAATCGTTAAAGGTTTAGTATCACAGAACTATTTATATCTTTGTAAAACATGCAAATTCCTTTGGTCAAATGTTCACCGAAAGAGATATTCATCTTCAATTGTGTCAAAGGCTTTCCTAAATTCAAAAAATAAAATAACAGCGTCTGAGTCAATTGCATCTGAATGATCCATAAGGTCCAAGACTAAACAAATGTTGGAACTTGTGACGGCCCTTCATAAAGGCTGTTTGAGTCTCATTTATATTGTAATCTATTCCTTTCTTTAATATTTTGGCATAAACCAGAGCAATCAATTTGATATCAATATTTAATAAAGTAATTGGTCTCCAATTGTCAATGAGAGAAGGGTCTTTATCAGGCTTCAGAATCAATGAAATAAGGCCCTGTTTCATAGTGGAAACTATTTCACTATTTCAATGCAATCTTGAAACACATTTTTTAAAAATAGGGTCTTCTATAACTCCCAAAACTGCCTATAGAATTCAACTGAGACCATCAGGGTAGGTGATTTCCCTTTTTCATTGAATTCAAAGCCTCTCTAATTTCCTCGATTGACACAGGTGATTCGCAAACTGAGTGGAAATCATCCTCATCATGACATAATTCTGAATGTGGCTAATGTAGCTTTCGCAACCATTTTCCTAAAATTGTGATTTTAATAAAAGGAATTGACAAATGTTGATATTGTAATGGGATCTTTGCACAATAAATCATTCATTTAGATTTTGCCATTGTAGATTTTCTTTTGTAGTTATCTTTCCAAGTACAAAAAAATAACTGGTGTTTCTTCCCCCATCTTCAATCCATTTCACTCTTGGCACGTTTAATAGCTACAACTCTGACTTTATATTTGAATAATTCCCATCTACCTCCATGAGCGAAGTCTTTTCTTGCAAAAAAATATTTTGGCTAACGATTTGATGTTTTCAATGAAAATAGGATCTTTAAGAAGTGTATTTAATTTCCAATAGCCTCGAATACCCTTACATTTTTTAGCAGCTTGTAGATTCGGGGAAATCAAATGACGCTCAGAAAAGAGCCAATTGATGATCTACATATATAACAAATTGTAACAAAGGGGAAATTAGGAATAAATCTATTCTATATTTTCATTACATAGTTTTGTTGGTCCAGGTATAACCCTTTACATCCAAATAACGGCAGGCAAAATCAACAGAGAGATCCTTGCATAATATTGTGATGATATTGCTATTTTGAGAGCTTTGACTCATTCTATGATGAAAAATGATCAGCAGTCATTAGGTGCTTCTTTAAACCCTTGAAAGAATTAGAATAGCCTCTGAGTATTTGTTGCATAAATACTGTAATTTTCTGGTAAGTTGGGCAAAAAGGGTCTAATTTGGAGCATGTGAGTTATGTCCATACACATTACAAATGATGAAAATAGCATTGTCAAGTTTAACAGTTACTATGAAAAATCTCCTTTAAACTTGTGGATAAGCGTCAAAACACCAGCAGAATGGGTTGATCCATGACTAAGATGGGCCATGTCTCCCCATTGTGACTTCAAGTCACTTTCATACTAATATGTTTCCTGAAGAAGGACAACATCTTGCTTGGACAAGTGTGAAAACACTCTCTCTCACAGCGACGCCATCTTGGCTACCCCAAACCTCGTTTCCTGACTTTGTTTGCGGCTCGGTGGCATCACAACGTAACTCCATCTCATAATCGTCGTGCTCACCTTGGAAACATGTCTTCTCCGGATGCCAACACTTTGAGAGCATGAGCAGTGGCCACACACTGAAAAATGACCCCCAAACTCAACTCTGTTTTACTCCTGTCGCGGCGGAAAACCTTCAGCTGTCTCTTTCTACACAGCTCAACCACCAGTCTTTACTGGCTGCAGAAATGTATGGACGCAGTGTTCTTCTTCGATGAGGTTTAACAGCGGTTGGCATCCAATAAATGTTGCATTACTGCCACATACTAGACTAGAGTATACCTCGCTTATACTTAGCTAAATACAAATAAATCAACCAACACCCTACTATCTAACCCTACACTCACTAAAAACCCACCACCCTACTCAACTATTTAAATATATCTAGTCCTACCTCAGGCCAACACCACCACTCAACACACCTTGTAACTCTTCTGACGTCAAGTCTCACACACCCAAATACCTCTCTGCAGCTTCCACCACAACTTCAATTTTCTACAACTTACGTTGCATCCTGCAGTATGGTTGACAACCATTGCTATAAATCTGTTCTTAATGAAGCATATATAACTTGTTGGCCTATCCCTCTGTACTGGTACAGATTTTCTCTCCAATTTCGTGGTATCCAATTGGTAGTTACAGTCTTGTCTCATCGCTGCAACTCCCGTCTGGACTCGGGAGAGGCGAATGTCGAGAGCCGTGCATCCTCCGACACAATGCCCACTTAACCCGGAAGCCAGCCGCACCAATGTGTCGGAGGAAACACAGTACACCTGGTGACCGTGTCAGCGTGCACTGCGCCCGGCCCACCACAGGAGTCACTAGTGCGTGATGGGACAAGGACATCCCTGCCGGCCAAAACCTCCCCTAACCCGGACGACGCTGGTCCAATTGTGCGCCGCACCATGAGTCTCCCGGTATCGGCCGGCTGCGACAGAGCCTGGACTCAAACCCAAAATCTCTAGGTCCACAGCTAGCACTGTGATGCAGTGTCTTAGACCACTGTGCCACTTCGGAGGCTTACCCATCTTCTCTACTTTCTTCACTACCCCAGCAATTCAAAACGGTTTAATTGGCATGGGAAACATCTGTTTACATTGCTAATGCAAGTGAAATTGAAATAAACGAAATGAACAGTAAACATTACTCTCACAAAAGTTCCAAAGGAATAGAGACATTTCAAATGCTATATTATGGCTATATACAGGGTTGTAACGATGTGCAAATAGTTAAGGAGAAGTTTATCTGAAGTTCCATGTATAACACTTGTATCTTTTATCAATGTTTATTATGAGTATTTCTGTAAATTGATGTGGCTCTCTGCAAAATCACCGGATGTTTTGGAGGCAAAACATTACTGAACATAACGCGCCAATGTAAACTAAGAGTTTGGGATATAAATATGAACTTTATCGAACAAAACATACATGTATTGTGTAACATGAAGTCCTATGAGTGTCATCTGATGAAGATCATTAAAGGTTAGTGATTAATTTTATCTCTATTTCTGCTTTTTGTGACTCCTCTCTTTGGCTGGAAAAATGGCTGTGTTTTTCTGTGACTAGGTACTGACCTAACATAATCTTTTGGTGTGCTTTCGTCGTAAAGCCTTTTTGAAATCGGACACTGTGGCTAGATTTACAACAAGTTTATCTTTAAAATGGTGTAAAATACTTGTATGTTTGAGGAATTCTAATTATGAGATTTCTGTTGTTTGAATTTGGCGCCCCGCACTTTCACTGGCTGTTGTCAAGTCGATCCCGTTAACGGGATCTCAGCCATAAGAATTAAAGTACAAAAGGGAAAATAAATAAACGCAAATATAGGTTGTATTTACAATGCTGTTACAGCATACGACAACTTCTGCACTACTGTAACCCTGAAAAATTCAACCTGCCTCTTACACACCGGACATTTCGGAAGTTCTCGGAGCCAGGCCCAGCCAATCAGATAAAAAATAAATAATACTCCTCAGCACAAGCCCGCAGGTGAAGAAGCCTGATGTGGAGGTTCTGGGCCGGATGTGGAGATCACGTGGTCTGCGGTTGTGAGGCCAGTTGGACATACTGCCAAATTCTGTAAAATTACATTGGAGGCGGCTTATGGTAGAGAAATGAACATTAAATGGCAACAGTTCTGGTGGACATTCCTGCAGTCAGCATGCCAATTGCACACTCCCTCAAAACTTGAGACATCTGTGACACTGTGTTGTGTAACAAAACTGCACATTTTAGAGTGGCCTTTTATTGTCCCCAGCACAAGGTGCAATTGAGTAAACAAATTTGTGCACGACATTTGAGAGAAATAGGATTTTAGTGGAGAAAGAGAGAAACTTCCTTAAACTTGATGCTCTAACTATTACTGAATTCCTACAAGTCTGTGTGTAGTCACTAAATGTGATTCCAACCAATGCATTGTGCATTGCTTAGGATAGTTAATCTTTTTTCAACAAATAACTATTTTTCATACCTATTAGAATTGATGCAGTGTTACGCTGTGTAGTGTCCCACAGGCAGTCAGGCTCCTGTTTTTTCTGTGTTGTAGGTATCTGTCAGAGCTGTGCTGTGTGGATGGGGCTTTTGGTGTGGGCCAGGCTACCTTCCCTGTGGTAAGTTACATTACACCCCTCCTATTCACCACTCTTCTTTCTCTCACTCTGTCTGTCTATCTCTGTCTGTCTCTCAGACATTAGGAGTGAATTAACTCAATAGCTTAACACAGCCAATATCTTCTGTTCTTCAGGGTGTGAAGCTGCTCTCCTACCTGTACAACGAGGCCCAGAGCAACTACAGCAATGCAAACTACACTGTGCTGCTGTCCCTGCTCAAGAGCAGCTGTGAGCCCTACACATTGTCAGTCACCCCAGTCTGACACACACACAACATGTATTGATCTGTCCGACACAACCCACATGGAATTCATGCTAACCTGCATGACTGCATTACCAAAATGGTTTAAAGATGCTTGTAAACAACCTGTGTAGGCATGGTTATGTGCCTGATCGATCCTGTTCCCTGTGTTTGTGCTGTCTGTAGATTTGTGTCAGACTGGGTGTAAAGCAAAGTGGTCCGGTACGTGAACAGAGAGTTCATGATCGAGGTCAACGAGGACTACCTCAGTTTCAGAGGACAGAACATACAATTCACTGCCTAATAAGAGTAACCTGCTAGTACACTAGTGACCTTGGTACAGCACCCAGCGACCTGCATCACGCCTCTTGTAGTAACGAGAGCTATTGATACAGCCTGTTAACAAATATGGATTTCGTTACCACATTCAAGGACAGTATCACCTTTAGATTTGTCTGTGGTTTAGAGGATCATTTGCTGATCTGCTACACCTCAACTCCTGCAGGGACCAACCTGGGGTTCCTCACTCCTGTTTTAGAGGACACACTAATGTCAATGACTTTACTCCGAGAGAAAGAGGCGAAGCGAGAGGATTTACTCCGCTCAAAATCTGTCCGCATGAGATAAGCAGACCAAGTGGGGATTATTTGTATGGAGGTCTATGAGAGAGTGTCGAATTACGTGAGGCCTATTTGATCGAAAATAAATTTCATAGTGTTTAGACTGCTACAGATGTACTGATATAAGTGGATGCTCGTGGCAACTTTGAGAAAACAACTTGGTTGGGTCTGTCGTTCACACGCGTATCTGCCCTCGCATTGGCTAGAATGATCCCACCTGATCTCGCCTTCTTCCTCCCGTCTTTGAGTACATGTATTTCCATTGTTGGAGCGGTCACTTGACTATCTTGTCAATATAATGGATACTATTTGCTTTACTCCAAGTGAGTCAGTTAGCGAAGCAGTCAGTGAAACTTGCTTGGAAAAACTCTGGAAGGTTTAGGATCACATCTTCATGTAAAGAGCCAATATATGAAACCTGGTGAATTCACCCCTCCAGTGCCTGTATTAGGGTACACCGGATTAACCTGCTCAGTTTTTATTTCTATAGTAGAGCCAGGAAAAACCCAGTTAGAAAAACTCGTTGCGTAGTCATTATTGCTGTGCCTCATAGTCTCCCGTCTCCTCTTTCCCATCTCCTCTCTCCCCCTAGACAAGCACTTCTGGGTGCAGGGCTACACCCTGATCTCCCCTGACTTCGAGGACTGCGTGCCTGTCTTCTCTGACACATTGTCAACGACGTCTACGGGAAGACCATTAACCTACTCAAGATCTACTGTCCCCAGGTCAGTAGTAATAATTCATTTTCACAGCCATACTGTCATGGCTGTTGTAAGAAGGAGACCAAGGTGCAGCGTGGTAAGCGTACATTCTTCTTTATTATAAAAACGAACACTGAACAAACTAACAAAATAACAAAATGAACCGTGAAGCTAATATGAGTAGTGCATACAGGCAACTAAACATAGAACAAGAACCCACGAACACCAAAGGGAAAATGGCTACCTAAATATGATCCCCAATCAGAGACAACGATAAACAGTTGCCTCTGATTGGGAACCATATCAGGGCACCATAGACATACAAATCACCTAGACCTACAAAAACCCTAGACATCCAAAAAAAACTAGACAACACAAAAACTAACGTACCCACCCTAGTCACACCCTGACCTAACCAAAATATAAAGAAAACAGAGATATCTCAGGTCAGGGTGTGACAGTACAAGCCCCCCCCCCCCAAAGGTGCGGACTCCCGGCCGCAAACCTGAACCTATAGGGGAGGGTCCGGGTGGACATCTACCCTTGGTGGCGGCTCCGGTTCTGGATGCAGCCCCCCCTCTTTACGCTGATCCCTCCGCCTTTGTAGAACCGGACCGTGGATCGTCGCTGGAGGCTCCGGACTGGGGATCGTCGCTGGAGGCTCCGGACAGGGGATCGTCGCTGGAGGCTCCGGACTGGGGATCGTCGCTGGAGGCTCCGGACTGGGGATCGTCGCTGGAGGCTCCGGACTGTGGCCCGTCGTTGGAGGTTCCGGACTGTGGCCCGTCGTAGGAGGTTCCGAACTGTGGCCCTTCCTAGGAGGTTCCGAGCTGTGGCCCGTCGTTGGAGGTTCCGAGCTGTTGCCCGTCATTGGAGGTTCCGGACTGTGGCCCGTCGTTGGAGGTTCCGGACTGTGGCCCGTCGTTGGAGGTTCCGGACTGTGACACGTCGCCGGAAGCTCTGAACTGGGAACTGTCGCCAGAAGCTCCAGGCTGGGTACTGTCGCCGGAAGCTCTGGACTGGGAACTGTCACCGGAAGCTCTGGACTGGGAACTGTCGCCGGAAGCTCTGGACTGGGAACTGTCGCCGGAAGCTCTGGATGTGGAAGCGCACTGGAAGCCTGATGCATGGTGCCGGAACTGGTGGTACCCGGGCTGAAGACACGCACCTCAGGGCGAGTGCGGGGAAGAGGCACAGGCCGTACTGGACTGTGGAAGCGCACTGGAGGCCTGATGCGTGGTGCCGGTACTGGTGGTACCGGGCTGATGACACGCACCTCAGGGCGAGTGCTGAGAGGAGGCACAGGACGTACCAGACTGTGGAGGCGCACTGGAGGTCTGATGCGTGGTGCCGGCACTGGTGGTACCGGGCTGGGGACACGCACCTCAGTGCGAGTGTGGAGAGGAGGCACAGGACGTACTGGACTGTGGAGGCGCACTGGAGATCTGGAGCGTAGAGCTGGCACAATGCATCCTGGCTGGATGCTCACTTGAGCCCGACAAGTGCGGGGCGCTAGCACAGGACGCACTGGGCTGTGCAGACGCACCGGAGACACAGTACGCAGAGCCGATGCAGGATATCCTGGTCCAAGGAGGTGTACTGGAGACCATGAGCGCTGAGCCGGCACCATCTGTCCTGGCTGGATGCCCATTCTAGCCCGGCAAATGCGAGGAGCTGGAATAGGGCGCACCGGGCTATGAATGCGAACTGGAGACACCGTGCGCATCTCTGCATAACACGGTGCCTGACCAGTTACACGCTCCCCACGGTAAGCACGAGGAGTTGGCTCTGGTCTCCAACCTGACTCAGCCAATCTCCTCGTGTGCCCCCCCAATTTTTTTAAATTGGGGCTGCTTCTCGGGCTTCCTTGCTAACCGTGTCCCCTCGTATCATCGTCGTTCCTCCTGTGCTATCTCCACCTGCTTCCATGGTAGGCGATCCTCTCCTGCCAATATTTCCTCCCACGTCCAGGATCCTTTACCGTCCAAAATCTCTTCCCATGTCCATGATGTCTGCTCCTTCTGAACGCGCTGCTTGGTCCTTTTATGGTGGGTTCTTCTGTCACAGCCGTTGTAAGGAGGAGACCAAGGCGCAGCGTGGTAAGCGTACATTCTTCTTTATTATAAGAACGAACACTGAACAAACTAACAAAATAACAAAACGAACCGTGAAGCTAATATGAGTAGTGCATACAGGCAACTAAACATAGAACAAGAACCCACGAACACCAAAGGGAAAATGGCTACCTAAATATGATCCCCAATCAGAGACAACGATAAACAGCTGCCTCTGATTGGGAACCATATCAGGCCACCATAGACATACAAATAACCTAGACCTACAAATAACCTAGACCTACAAAAACATACAAAAAACCCTAGACAACACAAAAACTAACGTACCCACCCTAGTCACACCCTGACCTAACCAAAATATAAAGAAAACAGAGATATCTCAGGTCAGGGCGTGACACATACAGTCTCATATAGGTTTTGGCCTTTCTAGGGAGTTTTTCCTAGCCACCGTTTTTCTACACCTGCATTGCTTGCTGGTTGGGGTTTTAGGCTGGGTTTCTGTACAGCACTTTGAGATATCAGCTGATGTAAGAAGAGCTATATAAATACATTTGATTTGATTTGATATTATGTCCTAGGATCAGTGATTACTAGGATGAAATTACACAGAGTGGCACAGCGGTCTAAGGCACTGCATCTCAGGGCTAGAGGCGTCACTACAAACCCTGGTTCGATTCCAGGCTGTATCACTACCGGTCGTGATTGGGAGTCCCATAGGGCGGGGCACAATTGGCCAAGTGTCGTCTCGGTTAAGGTTCGGCCGGGATAGGCTGTCATTGTAAATAAGAATTTGTTCTTTCTGGCTTGCCTAGTTAAATTAAATAAATAAATAATAAAGATACTGACCCATGGTTAAGGTTAGACTGTGGGAGTGCTAAATTGATCCTAGATCTGTACCTAAGAATCTTCTACCAGATCAGCTCAGCGGTCCTATGTTGGAGCTCGGAGTCTGAGCTTCCCTCGCATCGCTGTCACCTTCTCCCTGCAGGCAGAGATGTGCCGTGTACTGAAGATGCATCCTTAGAAATGCATGAAACTCAAAACTGCCATGAAAACCAGGCATTAATAAATAATACATAGGATTTTATAGCACTTTTCTAAAGCCAAAGATGCTTTAAAGTGTAGTGCAGTAATGTTAATTAGAAAGATGTAAGGAGAAGAGAGAGCAAGAGAGGGAAAGCAACAGTAATGGCCCATTAAACTGATGTACAGATACGCAACTTGAAACCCTGCATGATCTACAGTACAAATCCATGGCCTATCTTTCAGCTAGAACAGAGGGCAGGGGAGAACAGAACAGGGGAGAGGTAAGCCAGATAGCAGGGGAGAACAGAACAGGGGAGAGGTAAGCCAGAGGGCAGGGGAGAACAGAACAGGGGAGAGGTAAGCCAGAGGGCAGGGGAGAACAGAACAGAGGAGAGGTAAGCCAGAGGGCAGGGGAGAACAGAACAGGGGAGAGGTAAGCCAGAGGGCAGGGGAGAGGTAAGCCAGAGGGAAGGGGAGAACAGAACAGAGGAGAGGTAAGCCAGAGGGCAGGGGAGAACAGAACAGGGGAGAGGTAAGCCAGAGGGCAGGGGAGAACAGAACAGGGGAGAGGTAAGCCAGATAGCAGGGGAGAACAGAACAGGGGAGAGGTAAGCCAGAGGGCAGGGGAGAACAGAACAGGGGAGAGGTAAGCCAGAGGGCAGGGGAGAACAGAACAGGGGAGAACAGAACAGGGGAGAGATAAGCCAGAGGGCAGGGGAGAACAGAACAGGGGAGAGGTAAGCCCGAGGGCAGGGGAGAACAGAACAGGGGAGAGATAAGCCAGAGGGCAGGGGAGAACAGAACAGGGGAGAGGTAAGCCCGAGGGCAGGGGAGAACAGAACAGGGGAGAGATAAGCCAGAGGGCAGGGGAGAACAGAACAGGGGAGAGGTAAGCCAGATAGCAGGGGAGAACAGAACAGGGGAGAGGTAAGCCAGATAGCAGGGGAGAACAGAACAGGGGAGAGGTAAGCCAGATGGAAGGGGAGAACAGAACAGATGAGAGGTAAGCCAGATAGCAGGGCAGAACAGAACAGGGGAGAGGTAAGCCAGATGGAAGGGGAGAACAGAACAGATGAGAGGTAAGCCAGAGGGAAGGGGAGAACAGAACAGGGGAGAGGTAAGCCAGATGGAAGGGGAGAACAGAACAGATGAGAGGTAAGCCAGAGGGAAGGGGAGAACAGAACAGGGGAGAGGTAAGCCAGAGGGAAGGGGAGAACAGAACAGGGGAGAGGTAATCCAGAAGGCAGCAGATAGATCTCTGCTAATGATGGTCTGTCTTTGTTCTCTGTCTTTGTTGCAGAGGTGGCCCGCCAAGATCATGGAAAGCGTCTGTGGTGAGAGGGACCATACACACGGTATCATACACACCGGTACACACACACTTAGACACATGCACACACGCACACACACACCTTGCTACAACACTGATTATACCTTTACAACATTGCTCACAAAACTGATTACACCCCAAAATAGTTATTGGCACATCCCTCTAAGAGCTCTCTATAACCCTAAGGATTCCTCACAGAGACGAAAGAGAGAAGGCGGGCTGATATGAATGAGAAAAGGCTTTGAACAGCTTCCAGCACTGCAGGGTGGGAAATCTAATCATCGCTCACATAGTTTAGGAAACTGCTCATATAATTTATTACTTCAAATATGTGCAGTGAGAAGTGAATGAAGCTAGGGCCAAGTACTGCTGTGTGTGTATGTGTGTGTTAAGGGGGTAACCGGCCTGCTGCTCTCTCTTGCCCCCTGCAGGGTGCCAGGTGTCACAGCGTCTGGCTGAAGAGGGAGCGCTATGAGACTGCACCTGGAGCAGGAACAAGAGGTGGGACAGAGAGAGAGCGTTGCACTTTACTTTCAACTTTCCCTTTGAACTCTTTATATTTTAACTAGCTTGAGAGAATGTGACATCGACAGAGAAAGAATGACAACTCAACTGTTTCCTTTTTGACGTTCATATCTTAGAGAGAGAGAGAGAGAGAGAGAGAGAGAGAGAGAGAGAGAGAGAGAGAGAGAGAGAGAGACACACACACACACAAACACACTTACTCTTTAACTCCTTTTTGATCTTTGATCATATAAACACCTGCTAGGAACAAGACACTGTTCTTTAATCTTCAGTGTTACTGTTGTCTTGCCTCAGCCACTTGTAGTGTGGGTGTAACCTGTGTTTGTGTGTGTGTGTTGTTGCACAGTGCAGCCAGGATAAATAAGTAGGAGGATGACTACAGCTTTGGCAGAAAGAAGAAACTACAGGACCTGGAACAGCAGCTAGAGATCAGAGCCAGGTCTGTTCACTAGGGGGCGCCACCAAACACACGTGACACATAGAGCCATGCCTTGTCACTAGGGTGCGCCACCACACCAAACTCACGTTGTACACACGAAGCCATGCCTTGTCACTAGGGGTGCGCCACCACACCAAATTCACGTTGTACACACAGAGCCATGCCTGGCCACTAGGGGGAGCCACCAGACCCAACACACATTGTACACACAGAGCCATGCCTGGCCACCAGGGGGAGCAACCACACCATACACATGTGACACACAGAGCCATGCCTGGCCACTAGGGGGCGCCACCATACCCTACACACGTGCTGTACACACAGAACCATGCCTGGCCACAAAGGGGCGCCACCACTCTAGTGATGTGTGGGGTTGTCTCCTAACCTGCAGTTATATCCGCAGGGCGTGCGTGCGGGTTTAGGGTAATTTAATATTGTGTGGATGAAGAGCGAGTGAGGGGTGGGCATGTTGAATAAAGAGAAAACAATATCTTAAAAAATCCATGAATGTACCATTTTTGTGCAATTTATATCTTTGAGGTTTTTCTTAAATTATTTTAGGCTATCTGTCATTAGTGCGTAAGCCTAAGATTTATGTCCTAACTGTACTCATGCCAAAAAGCCAACACACCAATTGCCAAATGCTTTTGGGAACGAGCAGAAAAAGTTAACGTCGATCCATGGAAGCAAAAAGGACAATATGGAAGTTTAATTCAATAAGAGAAAAGCTGTGAAAGGAGAGTTGAAAATAAAGAGAAGGGAGGGCCAGAAAAGTAATGTTTGGGAAAGATTTGGTAAAGTGGTAAAAGAGGATGATAGCAGTGTTATGTTATGTGTGGTGATTGTGAGGCGCTATACAAATTTGACAGTCACAAGACTGGGACCTCAAATAGGCCTATGGCACATCAAGGGAACTGTAGCCTGTTTAGTTGGGTTACATGGAAACTGAAATCTGGACACTGACTGTAGGTCTATAACCTCTCACAACTCCTTCAGAATTAAGCATTTCTTGCAGTAAAATGATACACCAAATGTAGGCAACATTTTTACTTGGGAACAGGAGTGGAGAAATGTGATTTCCGTTCCGCAGCCTCTGACTGTAGCCTACAGCGCATTTTCTAAATTAGCGCGTTGGGGTAGGGTGGGGACTTCAAATTTTCACTTTACCACATATAGTGATATAGCAATTGCTGGTGGCTGTGGGTGAACAAACAGCTGATCTGCCCACCACCACACCATGCACACGTTACACACACAGAGCCAGGTCTGGCTACTAGGGGGCGCCACCATACACACACACACATATTACACAGCCACTCACACTCATTCCTTTAGAGCAAATACTTTTTAAAAGCATAAATTGGACCTATATTTATTTACAAAGTGTCCAAATATAATAAAGCATGAATAATGGTTATAGGTTATTATGATAAAGGTCAGAGTTGCACTAATCTCATAATCAAATCATATCATCTCATATCTTGATCTTTAAGACAAGCCTGATTAGGGTGAACATATAAATAACCTGAGAAACAATGCATCCTGGTCCTCAGGAAGGAGCTGATTGCCCAGTACAGCTACCTATCAAAGGAGGTAGAGGGTTCAGTGAATGAGACTGGATGGTTCCCAGGCACAGTTCCTACAGCAAGACCAGCTGCTGACTAAGGTATGTACTCTCTCTCATACACACTGGGGAAAGGGGCTATAAGAATCCTGTTAAAGATGGTGATGATGATGATACATTACTATTAGATACAGTACTTATCTAAACCCCCAGGCTATTCTTGAGAAGTATCCTCTAGGAGGGCAGAGACCCCCTATGGAAATAATACAGCCAACACCAGCTCAGACCACTCAACCATCAGCACAGGTATGTGTGTAGAATGGCATCGCATAGAAGTTAACCCATATGCAGACTGCTTAAAACTCATAGAAGTGTAAGCTTGACTGAGTGTGTGATCTCTGCTCTCTGCCCTTACCTCACTGTTCCCATCCCTGTCTTGGACATAGCCCTGTGAGCATCAGTCAGTGGAACCAACCCAGGCCCTTCTCCACCAATCCTCTCCCCTAAACTCCCCGTCTACGACCCTCGACCCCCCCCCGCCCCCTCATCTCAGAGGATATCGACTTTAATGACTTCCTGCCCAAGCTGCCCAAAAGCCAGCAGGTGGACCAGCCCTGCAGGAGATTGGGTCTTACCTCCCTGAAGCTCCCGCTCCTCTCAAACCTATAGGCTATGACCCCCTTACAGTCCCTTTGAGGAAGTGACGACACCAGTCCTGGACCTGGCTAGACCTCACTGGGGACCTGCAGTACAGCCTGATGTGGCTCACCTCCACCTCCACCTCCACCCCTACACCCCCCTAGGTCCCCCTGAGTCTACTCTAGGATGTGTTGTGTCAGGGAGTCATTCTTCAGACTCCACCTTGGGAGGAGGGTGTGTAGTCTCTGGGGCTGAACCCCTTCATGCTCCTCCACCCAGGGTTGAATCTGAGGAGTGTCCAAAGTCACTTCCAAGTAGAGGAGTCAGGTGTGTGGTGTCAGGAATGGTAAACCTTCCTTCTCCGATAACAGGAAGTGACTATGGACACTCTTCAGATTCAGCCATGGGCAGAGGGTGCATGCTATCCGGGATTGAACCCCTTCGAGCTCCTCTTCCTGGCAGCAACTTCGGACAATCCTCCGACTCCACCCTGGGCATGGGCTTTGTGGTGTCATGTGTAAATCCTCTACCCTCCCCCGTCCCTGGCGGGTACCTATGGACACAGCTCAGACTCTGCCTTGAGAGTGGGCTGTGTGGTGACGGAGACTGGTAATGAATATGACCGCAGGACTCTGGAGCAGCAGCGGCTGGCTGAGGGCATCTTGTCCTGGGCAGCGGGCTTGGCTCTGTCCCCTGGAGAGAGTTCAGAGAGGGAGTACCTCCACACCCTGGCTGCTCAGTACCCGGTGGAGCATTACGAAGACTGCTATAGTCTCATGAGTAAGTCAAGTACACCACTGGAGGCTGCTGAGGGGAGGACGGCTCACAATAATGTCTGTAATGGAGTCAATGGAATGGTATCAAACACAGTGAAACCATATGTTTGATACCACTCCATCTATTCCGTTCCAGACATTACCGTCCTCCCCAATTAAGGGGCCACCAGCCGCCTGTGAAATCCATATATCAATCAATCAAGTTTATTTTATATAGCCCTTCGTACATCAGCTAATATCTCGAAGTGCTGTACAGAAACCCAGCCTAAAACCCCAAACAGCAAGCAATGCAGGTGTAGAAGCACGGTGGCTAGGAAAAACTCCCTAGAAAGGCCAAAACCTAGGAAGAAACCTAGAGAGGAACCAGGCTATGAGGGGTGGCCAGTCCTCTTCTGGCTGTGCCGGGTGGAGATTATAACAGAACATGGCCAAGATGTTCAAAATGTTCATAAATGACAAGCATGGTCAAATAATAATAAGGGATAAATGTCAGTTGGCTTTTCATAGCCGATAATTAAGAGTTGAAAACAGCAGGTCTGGGACAGGTAGGGGTTCCATAACCGCAGGCAGAACAGTTGAAACTGGGACAGCAGCAAGGCCAGGTGGACTGGGGACAGCAAGGAGTCATCATGCCCGGTAGTCCTGACGTATGGTCCTAGGGCTCAGTTCCTCCGAGAGAGAGAAAGAAAGAGAGAAGGAGAGAATTAGAGAGAGCCAAGATGTTCAAAATGTTCATAAATGACAAGCATGGTCAAATAATAATCAGGAATAAATGTCAGTTGGCTTTTCATAGCCGATCATTAAGAGTTGAAAACAGCAGGTCTGGGACAGGTAGGGGTTCCATAACTGCAGGCAGAACAGTTGAAACTGGAACAGCAGCAAGGCCAGGTGGACTGGGGACAGCAAGGAGTCATCATGCCCAGTAGTCCTGACGTATGGTCCTAGGGCTCAGGTCCTCCGAGAGAGAGAAAGAAAGAGAGAAGGAGAGAATTAGAGAGATCATACTTAAATTCACACAGGACACTGGATAAGACAGGAGAAGTACTCCAGATATAACCAACTGGCCCTAGCCCCCCGACACAAACTACTGCAGCATAAATACTGGAGGCTGAGACAGGAGGGGTCAGGAGACACTGTGGCCCCATCCGATGATACGGACAGGGCCAAACAGGAAGGATATAACCCCACCCACTTTGCCAAAGCACAGCCCCCGCACCACTAGAGGGATATCTTCAGCCACCAACTTACAATCCTGAGACAAGGCCGAGTATAGCCCACAAAGATCTCCACCACAGCACAAACCAAGGGGGGGCGCCAACCCAGACAGGAAGATCACGTCAGTAACTCAACCCACTCAAGTGACGCACCCCTCCTAGGGACGGCATGAAAGAGCACCAGTAAGCCAGTGACTCAGCCCCTGTAATAGGGTTAGAGGTAGAGAATCCCAGTGGAGGGGAACCGGCCAGGCATAGACAGCAAGGGCGGTTCGTTGCTCCAGAGCCTTTCCGTTCACCTTCACACTCCTGGGCCAGACTACACTCAATCATATGACCTACTGAAGAGATAAGTCTTCAGTAAAGACTTAAAGGTTGAGACCGAGTCTGCGTCTCTCACATGGGTAGGCAGACCATTCCATAAAAATGGAGATCTATAGGAGAAAGCCCTGCCTCCAGCTGTTTGCTTAGAAATTCTAGGGACAATTAGGAGGCCTGCGTCTTGTGACCGTAGCGTACGTGTAGGTATGTACGGCAGGACCAACTCGGAAAGATAGGTAGGAGCAAGCCCATGTAACGCTTTATAGGTTAACAGTAAAACCTTGAAATCAGCCCTTGCCTTAACAGGAAGCCAGTGTAGGGAAGCTAGCACTGGAGTAATATGATCAAATTTCTTGGTTCTAGTCAGGATTCTAGCAGCCGTATTTAGCACTAACTGAAGTTTATTTAGTGCTTTATCCGGGTAGCCGGAAAGTAGAGCATTGCAGTAGTCTAGCCTAGAAGTAACAAATGCACGGATTAATTTTTCTGCATCATTTTTGGACAGAAAATTTCTGATTTTTGCAATGTTACGTAGATGGAAAAAAGCTGTCCTTGAAACAGTCTTGATATGTTCGTCAAAAGAGAGATCAGGGTCAAGAGTAACGCCGAGGTCCTTCACAGTTTTATTTGAGACGACTTTACAACCATCAAGATTAGTTGTCAGATTTAACAGAAGATCTCTTTGTTTCTTGGGACCTAGAACAAGCATCTCTGTTTTGTCCGAGTTTAAAAGTAGAAAGTTTTCAGCCATCCACTTCCTTATGTCTGAAACACAGGCTTCTAGCGAGGGCAATTTTGGGGCTTCACCATGTTTCATTGAAATGTACAGCTGTGTGTCATCCGCATAGCAGTGAAAGTTAACATTATGTTTTCGAATAACATCCCCAAGAGGTAAAATATATAGTGAAAACAATAGTGGTCCTAAAACGGAACCTTGAGGAACACCGAAATGTACAGTTGATTTGTCAGAGGACAAACCATTCACAGAGACAAACTGATATCTTTCCGACAGATAAGATCTAAACCAGGCCAGAACTTGTCCGTGTAGACCAATTTGGGTTTCTAGTCTGTCCAAAAGAATGTGGTGATCGATGGTGTCAAAGGCAGCACTAAGGTCTAGTAGCACGAGGACAGATGCAGAGCCTCGGTCTGACGCCATTAAAAGGTAATTTACCACCTTCACAAGTGCAGTCTCAGTGCTATGATGGGGTCTAAAACCAGACTGAAGCATTTCGTATACATTGTTTGTCTTCAGGAAGGCAGTGAGTTGCTGCGCAACAGCTTTTTCTAAAATGTTTGAGAGGAATGGAAGATTCGATATAGGCCGATAGTTTTTTATATTTTCCGGGTCAAGGTTTGGCTTTTTCAAGAGAGGCTTTATTACTGCCACTTTTAGTGAGTTTGGTACACATCCGGTGGATAGAGAGCCGTTTATTATGTTCAACATAGGAGGGCCAAGCACAGGAAGCAGCTCTTTCAGTAGTTTAGTAGGAATAGGATCCAGTATGCAGCTTGAAGGTTTAGAGGCCATGATTATTTTCATCATTGTGTCAAGAGATATAGTACTAAAACACTTAAGTGTCTCTCCCGATCCCAGGCCCTGGCAGAGCTGTGCAGATCCAGGACAGCTAAGCCCTGGAGGAATACGCAGATTTAAAGAGGAGTCCGTAATTTGCTTTCTAATGATCATGATCTTTTCCTCAAAGAAGTTCATGAATTTATTACTGCTGAAGTGAAAGCCATCCTCTCTCGGGGAATGCTGCTTTTTAGTTAGCTTTGCAACAGTATCAAAAATAAATTTTGGATTGTTCTTATTTTCCTCAATTAAGTTGGAAAAGTAGGATGATCGAGCAGCAGTGAGGGCTCTTCGATACTGCACGGTACTGTCTTTCCAAGCTAGTCGGAAGACTTCCAGTTTGGTGTGGCGCCATTTCCGTTCCAATTTTCTGGAAGCTTGCTTCAGAGCTCGGGTATTTTCTGTATACCAGGGAGCTAGTTTCTTATGACAAATGTTTTTCGTTTTTAGGGGTGCAACTGCATCTAGGGTATTGCGCAAGGTTAAATTGAGTTCCTCAGTTAGGTGGTTAACTGATTTTTGTCCTCTGACGTCCTTGGGTAGGCAGAAGGAGTCTGGAAGGGCATCAAGGAATTTTTGTGTTGTCTGAGAATTTATAGCACGACGTTTGATGCTCCTTGGTTGGAGTCTGAGCAGATTATTTGTTGCGATTTCAAACGTAATAAAATGGTGGTCCGATAGTCCAGGATTATGAGGAAAAACATTAAGATCTACAACATTTATTCCATTGGACAAAACTAGGTCCAGAGTATGACTGTGGCAGTGAGTAGGTCCAGAGACATGTTGGACAAAACCCACTGAGTCGATGATGGCTCCGAAAGCCTTTTGGAGTGGGTCTGTGGACTTTTCCATATGAATATTAAAATCACCAAAAATTAGAATATTATCTGCTATGACTACAAGGTCCGATAGGAATTCAGGGAACTCAGAGAGGAACGCTGTATATGGCCCAGGAGGCCTGTAAACAGTAGCTATAAAAAGTGATTGAGTAGGCTGCATAGATTTCATGACTAGAAGCTCAAAAGACGAAAACGTCATTTTCTTTTTTGTAAATTGAAATTTGCTATCGTAAATGTTAGCAACACCTCCGCCTTTGCGGGATGCACGGGGGATATGGTCACTAGTGTAACCAGGAGGTGAGGCCTCATTTAACACAGTAAATTCATCAGGCTTAAGCCATGTTTCAGTCAGGCCAATCACATCAAGATTGTGATCAGTGATTAGTTCATTGACTATAACTGCCTTTGAAGTGAGGGATCTAACATTAAGTAACCCTATTTTGAGATGTGAGGTATCACGATCTCTTTCAATAATGGCAGGAATGGAGGAGGTCTTTATCCTAATGAGATTGCTAAGGCGAACACCGCCATGTTTAGTTTTGCCCAACCTAGGTCGAGGCACAGACACAGTCTCAATGGGGATGGCTGAGCTGACTACACTGACTATGCTAGTGGCAGACTCCACTAAGCTGGCAGGTTGGCTAACAGCCTGCTGCCTGGCCTGCACCCTATTTCATTGTGGAGTTAGAGCCCTGTCTATGTTGGTAGATAAGATGAGAGCACCCCTCCAGCTAGGATGGAGTCCGTCACTCCTCAGCAGGTCAGGCTTGGTCCTGTTTGTGGGTGAGTCCCAGAAAGAGGGCCAATTATCTACAAATTCTATCTTTTGGGAGGGGCAGAAAACAGTTTTCAACCAGCGATTGAGTTGTGAGACTCTGCTGTAGAGCTCGTCACTCCCCCTAACTGGGAGGGGGCCAGAGACAATTACTCGATGCCGACACATCTTTCTAGCTGATTTACACGCTGAAGCTATGTATGCCTACATGTACAAATAATGTATAGGTTATGCAGTCAACTCCTGATTAGTGCACTTCACACACTGTTGTAGTCTAGTGCAGTGCTTCTCATCCTCTCCTCCGGGACTCCCAGGTGTTTCACTATTTTCTTGTAGCTCTGAACTAGTTCCCCTGATTCACTACATAAGGGCTTGATGCTTAGCTGACAAGTTGAATCAGGTGTGCTATCTCTGGAATATATCAAACACGTGGAATGTGTTTCCTGGGGAGAGATTTGAGAAAGGCTGGTATAGTGCACACATTCATGACAGTCCCAAGTCACTGGGAGATTCTCGTTTGGGCAAAAGACAGTCCTCCGTCCTCTCTCCTCTGTGACCTGGAAACCAATAAGTGGTCAAGAAGTGTGTCAATTCGTTAATAGGCAAATGAAAGTTCCCTCCCCTCCTTGATAGCCACCTTTCATCAAGGATCCTCATGTGTATCCTACTGCAGAAGAGTTTTGAAATCTGCCACACCCCCTTTGAATCAGCTTTTGTTTTGTCAGAGAAAAACATGCACAGTTTAAAAACAATATGCTACTTATTGTTTTATCTATACAACTTTCTGCACAACTGACTTCATTTGTTTTGAGCACTTCACACATTTATTTTGGGATCCAGCCCTGGAAACGTAATTAGCCTAATGACACATGAGTGGAGAAGGAGACTCATTTTGAGCAATCTCATTTCATCCACGTTCACGCTCCTCGCCGACTATCCTCGATTAACTTTGACCTTTTCCAAAAGGAGGTGAGAGATGACGGAGGAGAGAGTATGCAGGAGGTGAGCAAGATCGAATTGATAAAAGGCCATTGCATCATACGGTATCAGGAACGGACTACTCCAGTCTAAAGTTGGCCAGGAAATAAACAGTGGTCATCTATTTGTTTTTAAGCTATTTTATTGAAGTAACCAGAAATGTATTATACACATATATTTTGAAGTAGAATCTCACCATGTCTGTTTTTGTGAGCCTTTTCCTCGACAACATCTCTCTATTTGTGTGCTTAGCACTGACTATTTCGTACTCCTGTTAACCCCCCCCCCCCCCTCTCTCTCTCCCTCAGTGTATCCTTGGTCAACAAGGTGGTGGTGGACTACTTCTTTGTAGAGCTGGGGGTGGATAGGCACTTTAAGGCCCGCAGGCACTTCCTGCTGATGGGTAGTTTGCCCAGTCTCTCAGCAACCTGATCTTTGAGGATAAAAAAAATGCAGCTTTCATACCTTGGTGTGTTTATATCATGTGCCTGTGTGCGTTTTGTCTGGGTGTGTATTTGCTGTGATTTGTGTGTGTCTGTGTTTTGTAAGTGGTGTTTTCATATCTAACCCATGTGTGTGTTCTCCTCTCGTCAGATGGGCAGTCGTCAGACTCCTGGTCCTGAGTAAGGCTCTCCAGTAGTCTCCATGGCTCCTAACTTCACCTTTGCCCTGTGCTTCCTCCCTGAGACCTTCCACCCTCATACCCCCGACACTCAACTGCCTGGAGCTACGCTACAAAGGTCAGAGACCGGAGTGTATGAGGGAGCCAATGTGTGTGTGTGCAGTAGATTGCTGTCATCAAGGCAAAGGGTGGCTACTTTGAAGAATCTCAAATATAAAATATATTTTGATTTGTTTTAACAATATTTTGGTTACTACATGATTCCATATGTGTTATTTCATAGTTTTGATGTTATAACTATTATTCTACAATGTAAAAAATAGTGAAAATAAAGAAAAACCCTGCAATGAGGTGTGTCCAAACTTTTGACTGGTTCTGTATGTGTTTAGAAACTAATGATACCTTGAATATGTTTATTATGTACATGTGTACAAATCTCTATCCCTACACCCATTGCAATATGTGGTAGTAATGTATGTTTGTGGCTTGAAACTTGACAGGAAATATCCCCTATTAAGGATCGACATGAGTCTATCCACATTTAAAAAGTAAGTACAATGTACCTCAACAACCTGTTCGACAGCTTCAATGTGCCTCATCGTGCAGTATGATGTCCCCTATCGTGCAGTATGATGTCCCCTATCGTGCAGTATGATGTCCCCTGTCCACAATGCTGTACACTATCAAAGGTAATGATTACAACCTTACAACCCCCCTACACGCTGATGCCAAATGTAACGACACTCCCCAAAGCTCCAGTGCCACTCCCCTACTTTCCACCCCATTTCTCAAACCCTGTGTAGAAATAATAAAAAATACTCAAGGCAGTAAGAAAATGTCACTTATATTTTTATTAAAGATTGAATGTTAACGTTTCCTAAAGTGTAAAGCCTTATGGGAAGTCATATACAACCAAAGGTCATTTACAAAAGAGAAATTCCAGCAAAGGAGAACAATGCACTTGCCACTTTTAGTACATTTTCCAGATGGCTTGTATATATTTTCCCTGACAGTACATTTTACTTAGGAAGCAGAGGGAACACAAGGGAGTTGCAACAACATGAAGGGCAGACACTAAGGAGGATTACAGAAGATGGATCCTCTCTAGGGGGAGAATCCTAACGTCCGTTTAAGTAAAATTTTCACTTAGTCTCCCATCGACATCAATGCATGACAAAGTAAAAATTTGATTTACATACAATTTAGGATTTGACCCTAAAATGACTCCTTCGTGGTTTAATGAGTAAACAATGCAGGAATGCAAAACCCACTCTGTCTATAGACAGCCATTTAAACAGAATGTCATAAAAGCCCTTGAGGGAAAAGGAGGGAGCTGAGTTACATTCTGACCACACGGCTCATGTCGCACCTTAAAGTTGGTTGCCCACCACCATATAAAGTCCAAAGAAGATGAAGAAGCCTGAAGGAGGAGAGATTACTAGAAACAGACTCGGTTTACCCTTTTATCTGTGGATTAATTGTCAGAGTAGAGGACCTTGTGCCTTTCAGGTAAAATAACCCAATGTTTATATCCCAGGACAAATTAACTAGCAACAAGCTATCTAGCTAAATTGCCATACATGTGTAATGCTTTTCAACCTGTCCCCAAGTTAATATAGTTGGTTCAGAGTTTGTTTTGATATTTCAACCTGCATGCCCTGATCGAGTCTGGTGTGGGTGGTCAAAATCAACATGCGCGCAAGTGGTCTGGTCGGCATGTTAGGCCTTACAATACGACCGACTAAGAAAAACACCTATACTCAGACAAAACTCTGTAAAAGCTGTTTTAAAGTTGCCAATCATCTCGGCATGCAAGCAAACACCTTGGTCAACACTGAATGACCTCGCGGTCCACACAAAGTCGAGCTTTGACCTATTGTCGTTATTATTCCCCACTACAAAAACATCTTACATTCAGAAACAGCACATACATGACGTTTAGTATTGCAGGTTAATCAGGGCTAAGAGAACATACACGCAGGAATGCAATGCCCGATCAAAAGAAAATGCAATGCATCAGTGATTTCCCCTTTGCCATTAGTGTTTTGTTTCGATTTTCAGATTCTATGAAGCCAATAGAATTAAGGGCTAGATTCTATCAGATCTGCGCTAACCATCACCCGAATAGCAGTTGTTTTGACGGTGTCGGAGGTGGAACTGCGTTACAGCTGTCAAATCCACAAGCGGCTCCTTGCATTACCTTATCGCAGACACTGCCATGGAATGCAACGAAGTCACACCCAACTTTATATCTGACAAATCCCATGCAGCCGCGTTACAAGTTATCTAACATGCTATGTGGATGTCGGCCAACGTGGGTTAACACGCTATCCGATTGGCCTAAAACCCTTTCCTTTTCATTTTCCTTACTTTAGAATGCTGCATAACAACATCTGAAGTTAGTGCATTTTACTACAGACATCAAGCCTTTGGTTAAATAGAAACCTTGGAAGTGCAATATTGTCCTATAGGAATGATAGTTGTATATTAAGTGCTGCTGAAAAGTAAGATGTCATGGCCATCCATCTCTACACAATACTTCTACTGCAGCACAGACACAATGGTACCACTAAACTCAAAGTTATGAAATGTAAGTGTATTAGTGTTGGAGGTCCCAGTTTAAACTGACAGGGTGGCTGAGGATATTCATTCCACCAGTGAAAAAGAGTAAAATAACGTAAATAGTAAACCTAAACATTGTCCCTTTGTATAAGTACCTGTACGTCACTCTTGTGGTCATAAGGGATACACCATATAGACCCAGGAGTTTTTCCTGGTCCAGTGGTCAACAGGTAGTACCAGATTAAAGTCAGGGGTAGCGCTCCAGAGAACACCGAAACCCCACGTGAGGAGGTGTTTGTTGGGGGAACCTCAGACCCTCCCCTGGGCCTGGCTAGGCCTCAGACTCCTCCTCATCCGGTGCTCCTCCGTTAGCCGTGTTGCCTGTCTCGCTGTCCAGCAGGAGGAACTTGCCCTCGTTGGTCAGAGGCATGTTCTTCAACAGCTGGACTAGAGCCTCTGGGTCCTTTACACACACACACACACACACACACACACACACACACACACACACACACACACACACACACACACACACACACACACACACACACACACACACACACACACACACACACACACACACACACACACACACATACATTAGTGGGTTAGATTGAGAATGAATAAATTGAGATTGATTTAAAAACATACCTTCTTTGCCTCCATAATATCCTTCCCCAAGCTTATCGTGTAACATATCTGTGAATGAAGATGACACAAATTACATTGTGAAACAGATGAACCCATGACAAGTAAAAGACAAGTAAATTCACTGACTGAAGGCTCTGTGCCATAGTAAGCCCAACACATGAATGTGTGTTAAGATGCCTTACCTTCTCCCCCTCTGTGTTGCTCTCAAAGACAAAAGCACTAAAGGAGGGCTCTCCCTCCTCGTCATCCTCGCTCCAGTCTCGCCCCTCCACCACAAAGCCCATCAGCCTGCCGTTCTCCTGGTGGGCCACAAACTGGGTCACCTCCTGTAGCTGGAACTGTGAGGGAGGAAGAGGAGAGAGAGCAGGACCAATAATGATTAATTCATACTGAAACCTTAGTGCTATCACCAAGAGTGAAGCACTAGTGAACAGACAACATTACACTGATAAATACAGTATACTGCTGCGTTTACACAGATAGCCCAATTCTGATATTTTTCCACTAATTGTTCTTTTGACCAATCACATCAGATCTTTTTCAAAGCCGATCTGATTGGTCAGAAGACCAGTTAGTGGAAAAAAGATCAGAATTGGGCTGCCTGTGTAAACGCAGCCTACTAAGGTTACATTTTCAGGCCCTTACACCGATTCTTGTGACTTGTGTCTGGGGGTCAATCAACCTGTGGTAAAGATAACAAAAAAGAGAACACAATGAATCAACATAGTTGTCAGAAGCACAGTGGCAAGGTTAAACTCTGTAAGCACTTTCATGGGTCTGCTGTTTGACCGGTTACTGTACCTGAGACAGCTGCTCGTGACCATGAGATGGGACTCTGTGGTTCTGAAGATGTTGTGGATGGCTCGAGCCGCCAGCACCTGTCTCATGGCCTCATAGATCACTTCCTGGGTTTGTCCCGAACGCACCGCCATGGAGCCCAGGAACCGCACCGCAAACACCTGCTGCAGCAGGGAGTCTACACACACACACATGCAGACAGGCACACACATCAGGAGACAGAGAGGATCAGGGGATATGTAGTCCATAAAGAGTACAGTACTAATGAAAACTGGAATGGAGACACTCCTACCGTCGCTTTCAGGGGAGCAGTCATCGTCTGTTTCTCCGAAAGGGTTTGTACGCCTGTCAGCGAAGAAACACACACAATTAAACCCAGTTGAGCTATTATTGTACAAATCAGCGTACAAGAACTGGTTCTGACACGCCAGCCCTGTGGTGACGATCTTACCTCCCTCCGGCCCTGTTCTGGTCCTGGAACTCCGAGGCAGGCAACATGATGTCAAACTGGATGGGTGTCCCGGGAACTATCAGGTCCTCTGGCTCAGGAGCACTGGAGGTCTTCTGGGACGCACCGCTAGAGGACTGCATCCCACCTGGCTTAGCCCTGCAGAGAGAGGGAGGGAAATGAAGAGAGAGGAAGAGAAAAATAAGTGTACTATCAGAATTCCTGAAATAACACATGCATATATGTGTTATTTAAAAAAAAAGCAAGGTGTTTCCTCTGCATGATTGAGGCTAACCTGTCTGGGTTAGGTGAGCCCTCTCCTCTCTTCTCAAAGCTGGTGATGGGAGTGACCGCCTGAATGGCTGTCTGGTTCAGTCTGATGGCCACTGCCTAAAGAGGGGAACAGGGTGCAGTTTCTGTCATTACACTGTAATAATGATAAAAGTCCTAACATTATGCTCTGTGACTAACACATGGTGCCACAAGAGGGCGTAGTTTGGTTGATTATACTGGGGAAATTATTTAGTTTGAGGCAGGTATAGAAGTAGTCTGGGATCAAACCAACCTTCTTCACTGTCATCAATAGAGTATTAAAAGACTTACATAATACATAACAGGCTATGTACACCAATTAGGCCTATGAAAAGTATCAATTGGAAGCAGTACTTGACCTTACACTAACCCATCAGTTGTTTGCATCTTGCCAGAGTTGCTTCCTGGTTTGATTGGAATAAACAAATTACCCACGGGCACTAGGGAGCCATGAGGTCAGAGACGAAGTAACAGAACATACGATGCATTTGTTTATGTGTACAAATTAAGGCAAAGCATACTTCTGAACATGCAGAACCCGCTGGTGCACGCACACATATGCACCCACAAGCATGCATACACACACAGTATAGATAGAGCCTCTTAGTCTGTCTTGTTATGTGCATAGAGAATGGGTTTAAGTTCAACTGGGTGGAATCAGCAGCCTCTGATAATGGTGCCATCCAGATGTAGGATCTTCATTTGACCCAGTTTGCTACAACAGGAAAATAATCCTGACGCAACAGGACATGTGGATTATTATGTGGATTATAATTCATGTACATTTTTGTAGTGGTTGATACATTTTTCTTTAGGGCAAATCAAGTCTGACATTTCAAAGTGAAAATTGCAAACCTTTTAAAAACTGAAATACATTACAAGTTGGCATGTCCTGCTATGCAGTAAAATACAAAGTAACAAAAGAATGATCAAATTAAGATCTTTCATCTGTAAAACACCATATCCCAGTTTAGAGATATCCCATGGGAGCACAATCATCTCTAAAACAATCAGGAAATCTGCTAAAAACTAGACCAGACCAGAGCATAATCAGCCCCCTGCAAAGTCTCTAGGGCTATACTGGACTCTGGAAACATCCTGTCCTGTATCAGTCAATCACAGTGCCCTGCTGCTATTCATATAGAATGGGCTTGGTGTAAACATATATATATTTTTAAACATGTCTGTCTTCGCCTTATCACACACACAACAAAATATTGATTTATTCATTGTGACTTCTTTCAAGTGCTATTAAATATGACTGATTTACTACTTATCTCACTGTATTGATTAGAGAGAGTATATATAATGTACCTCAGGGTTGTCAGTCAGGTAGATCTGTCGGGAGATATTGTTCAAAGTGCAAATCCACTGGAGATGAGAAACGGAGGAAAGTATTAGACTCACATCCATTGCTCAACAAACATCAGACATTTCAAATAGCTCCTCTAATGCAGCTTGTGACAGGCAGGCAAGAAGAACTTTCATGAATGAAAACGTAACAATGGCTTTTAACACATGGATGAAAGAAACCTATGAAACAAACAGGTACAAAAGATTTGACTGGTATGATACATACTTCCTCATATTCCCTTTTGCTCTCTGCTTGTAGAATCATTGACCTGCAAAATCCCAATAACAAAATTAAAACACAACACTGTTTGTAGGCTCATAAGAAGTCTTCCTCACAAATCTGTGCGTGACCAGTGAGGGTCTTGGTGAGGATGAAGTGTGAATACTTAGCGTACATACGTTTTACCATTGGGGGAGGTGATCTGAAAACAGTAGCGTCTGTCCTCGCACTCTACGGCCATGACAGAGCTGTTATCCAGGTCTAGCACCATGCCCCCTGCCACTGCCCCTCGCGGCTGGCACATGAGGTTCCCTCCCTGGGTGAAGAAGTAAAGCCGGTCCCAGGCTGTGGTGACTAGGCCCGTCTTACTGTGGGGGAGCAGAAAAGGGTTGTATTCATTACTGCACACCATAGAAACAAATAGGTTAAACTTCTCCAACGTAAAACGAAAACAATAATTCAGGTAGTCCTTTCCGCCATTTGCTTCCATTTCGTTCCTAGTGAACACCACCCAGTTCACAGTGTTGGAGCAGCTGTCGTCTCCATGACTCAGCTACTAGAACTAAACATCTCAATCTGAAATCTAAAAGCAATCAGAAAGTGCTGACAGCTCAAATCGCAAAACTTTTTGTATGACTCAAATCTGTCCATAAAAAAAACGGAGAACTAATTATCTTTTGGCATAGCTGCGCTTGACAAGCATTTGAGACAGATGTGTCATTAAATAAAATGGCATTCTGCAGAACCTTTTATTTTGTGCTGCAGACATTTGTCAAAGACTGGCGATGTCTATGAGAAAAAGACTGTATTTGACAGCTCTGACACTTTACTAAATCACAACGTTAGTTCTGCAATTCTACCTCAAGCCAAGTTTTTCTTCTTATATTTAGCTATAATCGTAGCTGACAGCCCACCTTGCCAGAGCTGACAAACAAATTGTATTCACTGAAGTACAAAGAGTGTAACTTTGAGACAACTTGTAATTGTAGTTTGACACATTCATTAATGTTTCCTTTGATACGGAATAAAAACAAGACCTGCAGACAATAGTGTCACAATCGTTCACAATTTAACACATCCAGCTATAGCCTGAAAACATCAAACAAGGACAAGACATTGAACACTGACACACCAAATTGAAAAAAAGAGCATTGAATGAAGGACTGAGTGAATTGAACTTAATCAAACAGAGCCTTACTTCCTGATGTTGAGGTAGCCTGCCTTCTGTATGAGCGTGCGGTTGACAGGGGCGGGGTCGCGGTCAGGCATGTAGACCGTGTCCTCCATGGAGAGCAGCTCTCTCTGGGTCATACGCATGGCCTCAGCCTCTGAGTCTAACTGAGCCTCGATATTTTGTGTCATGCTGGACACTGACCCCAGGAAGCTGTCCATTTTCTTTGAAACTAGATCTATGCCTTTCTTATAGAAGTTGATCTGAGAGGGACACAAAGAGAGAAGACATTCATTGCTTCTCCAGTTCTGACTTGCTATAGGACCACAGCAGTGTGTGGTGTCCTGGTTTATTGCGGTAGGAGTAAAGAGTGTGTTGATATTGGGTTAACGACTTGCAATGTGGATTTGGGTGTGTGTTGGTACCTGGGCCTGTGTGTAACCAAGCATGGGCTCCAGCATGGCCACTCTCTTGCGGTACTGCAGGGCGTTGAGGGCACAATAATACTGCATGGAGGCCTGGTGCTGCTTCCTCCTGGAGTAGGCCACCTCCCCTACCAATTCGGCTTTCACCTGCACCATAACACAGTAGTTAATCACACACACACACACACACACGTACACACACACACGTACACACACACACACACACGTACACACACACACACACACACGCTCTTATCCGGTGCGACTTACAGGAGCGATTAGGGTTAAGTGCCTTGCTTAAGGGCACAGACAGATTGTGACCTTTCGGTTACTGGCCCAACACTCTTAACCTCTAGGCTACCTGTCCGCACACATATACCCAGCTAATCAGAGGGAGAGCTAAGTAGAGCAACATGATCTCTAAACTAACGTATGTCATGACCTCTCAACTATTATGAGGCAATGTTATCTATTGTACCAGTTTAACAGGTACTACCAGTGCATTGTTAACAGGTACTACCAGTGCATTGTTAACAGGTACTACCAGTGCATTGTTAACAGGTACTACCAGTGCATTGTTAACAGGTACTACCAGTGCATTGTTAACAGGTACTACCAGTGCATTGTTAACAGGTACTACCAGTGCATTGTTAACAGGTACTACCAGTGCATTGTTAACAGCTACTACCAGTGCATTGTTAACAGCTACTACCAGTGCGTTGTTAACAGGTACTACCAGTGCATTGTTAACAGGTACTACCAGTGCATTGTTAACAGGTACTACCAGTGCATTGTTAACAGCTACTACCAGTGCATTGTTAACAGCTACTACCAGTGCATTGTTAACAGCTACTACCAGTGCGTTGTTAACAGCTACTACCAGTGCATTGTTAACAGCTACTACCAGTGCATTGTTAACAGGTACTACCAGTGCATTGTTAACAGCTACTACCAGTGCATTGTTAACAGCTACTACCAGTGCATTGTTAACAGCTACTACCAGTGCATTGTTAACAGCTACTACCAGTGCATTGTTAACAGCTACTACCAGTGCATTGTTAACAGCTACTACCAGTGCATTGTTAACAGCTACTACCAGTGCGTTGTTAACAGCTACTACCAGTGCATTGTTAACAGCTACTACCAGTGCATTGTTAACAGCTACTACCAGTGCATTGTTAACAGCTACTACCAGTGCATTGTTAACAGCTACTACCAGTGCATTGTTAACAGGTACTACCAGTGCATTGTTAACAGGTACTACCAGTGCATTGTTAACAGCTACTACCAGTGCATTGTTAACAGCTACTACCAGTGCATTGTTAACAGCTACTACCAGTGCATTGTTAACAGGTACTACCAGTGCATTGTTAACAGGTACTACCAGTGCGTTGTTAACAGCTACTACCAGTGCGTTGTTAACAGCTACTACCAGTGCGTTGTTAACAGGTACTACCAGTGCGTTGTTAACAGGTACTACCAGTGCATTGTTAACAGGTACTACCAGTGCATTGTTAACAGGTACTACCAGTGCATTGTTAACAGGTACTACCAGTGCATTGTTAACAGGTACTACCATTGCATTGTTAACAGGTACTACCATTGCATTGTTAACAGGTACTACCAGTGCATTGTTAACAGGTACTACCAGTGCATTGTTAACAGGTACTACCAGTGCATTGTTAACAGGTACTACCAGTGCATTGTTAACAGGTACTACCAGTGCATTGTTAACAGGTACTACCAGTGCATTGTTAACAGGTACTACCAGTGCATTGTTAACAGGTACTACCAGTGCGTTGTTAACAGGTACTACCAGTGCATTGTTAACAGGTACTACCAGTGCATTGTTAACAGGTACTACCAGTGCATTGTTAACAGCTACTACCAGTGCATTGTTAACAGGTACTACCAGTGCATTGTTAACAGCTACTACCAGTGCATTGTTAACAGCTACTACCAGTGCATTGTTAACAGCTACTACCAGTGCATTGTTAACAGGTACTACCAGTGCGTTGTTAACAGGTACTACCAGTGCATTGTTAACAGCTACTACCAGTGCATTGTTAACAGCTACTACCAGTGCATTGTTAACAGGTACTACCAGTGCGTTGTTAACAGGTACTACCAGTGCATTGTTAACAGGTACTACCAGTGCATTGTTAACAGGTACTACCAGTGCATTGTTAACAGGTACTACCAGTGCATTGTTAACAGGTACTACCAGTGCATTGTTAACAGCTACTACCAGTGCGTTGTTAACAGCTACTACCAGTGCATTGTTAACAGGTACTACCAGTGCATTGTTAACAGCTACTACCAGTGCATTGTTAACAGCTACTACCAGTGCGTTGTTAACAGCTACTACCAGTGCGTTGTTAACAGCTACTACCAGTGCGTTGTTAACAGCTACTACCAGTGCATTGTTAACAGCTACTACCAGTGCATTGTTAACAGCTACTACCAGTGCATTGTTAACAGCTACTACCAGTGCATTGTTAACAGGTACTACCAGTGCATTGTTAACAGGTACTACCAGTGCGTTGTTAACAGGTACTACCAGTGCATTGTTAACAGGTACTACCAGTGCATTGTTAACAGCTACTACCAGTGCATTGTTAACAGGTACTACCAGTGCATTGTTAACAGGTACTACCAGTGCGTTGTTAACAGGTACTACCAGTGCGTTGTTAACAGCTACTACCAGTGCATTGTTAACAGCTACTACCAGTGCATTGTTAACAGGTACTACCAGTGCATTGTTAACAGGTACTACCAGTGCATTGTTAACAGGTACTACCAGTGCATTGTTAACAGCTACTACCAGTGCATTGTTAACAGGTACTACCAGTGCATTGTTAACAGCTACTACCAGTGCATTGTTAACAGCTACTACCAGTGCATTGTTAACAGGTACTACCAGTGCATTGTTAACAGGTACTACCAGTGCATTGTTAACAGGTACTACCAGTGCATTGTTAACAGGTACTAGCCGTGCATTGTTAACAGGTACTACCAGTGCATTGTTAACAGGTACTACCAGTGCATTGTTAACAGGTACTACCAGTGCATTGTTAACAGGTACTACCAGTGCATTGTTAACAGGTACTACCAGTGCATTGTTAACAGCTACTACCAGTGCGTTGTTAACAGCTACTACCAGTGCGTTGTTAACAGCTACTACCAGTGCATTGTTAACAGGTACTACCAGTGCATTGTTAACAGCTACTACCAGTGCATTGTTAACAGCTACTACCAGTGCGTTGTTAACAGCTACTACCAGTGCGTTGTTAACAGGTACTACCAGTGTGTTGTTAACAGCTACTACCAGTGCGTTGTTAACAGCTACTACCAGTGCATTGTTAACAGGTACTACCAGTGCATTGTTAACAGGTACTACCATTGCATTGTTAACAGGTACTACCAGTGCATTGTTAACAGGTACTACCAGTGCATTGTTAACAGGTACTACCAGTGCATTGTTAACAGGTACTACCAGTGCATTGTTAACAGGTACTACCAGTGCATTGTTAACAGGTACTACCAGTGCATTGTTAACAGGTACTACCAGTGCATTGTTAACAGGTACTACCAGTGCATTGTTAACAGGTACTACCAGTGCATTGTTAACAGGTACTACCAGTGCATTGTTAACAGGTACTACCAGTGCATTGTTAACAGGTACTACCAGTGCATTGTTAACAGGTACTACCAGTGCATTGTTAACAGGTACTACCAGTGCATTGTTAACAGGTACTACCAGTGCATTGTTAACAGGTACTACCAGTGCATTGTTAACAGGTACTACCAGTGCATTGTTAACAGGTACTACCAGTGCGTTGTTAACAGGTACTACCAGTGCGTTGTTAACAGGTACTACCAGTGCGTTGTTAACAGGTACTACCAGTGCATTGTTAACAGGTACTACCAGTGCATTGTTAACAGCTACTACCAGTGCATTGTTAACAGGTACTACCAGTGCATTGTTAACAGGTACTACCAGTGCATTGTTAACAGGTACTACCAGTGCATTGTTAACAGGTACTACCAGTGCATTGTTAACAGCTACTACCAGTGCATTGTTAACAGCTACTACCAGTGCATTGTTAACAGGTACTACCAGTGCATTGTTAACAGGTACTACCAGTGCATTGTTGTACTGTTAGAGATTTGGCTAGTATAGGTCTCATACAGTCCCCATCACTACCTTCTCATTCTCCTTCTTCTTGGGCAGTCTGCTGTACTTGACCATGGCAGCCTCATGCTCTGTGAGGGGGAAGGAGTGGACATGAGCTGAGACGGTCAGCTACTGTATAATACCAACTCCAAAACAAAATCATATCAAATTTGAGAAACCCATACATACCATCAGAGGCGATGCCAAATATTTCTCTCAATGTGCTTATCTCTGAGAAGTCAAATACAGATTCAGTGTCAAAAACCATGACAAATCACAAAACCAGAATCAATCACATACAGATTACATTCAAAATGAGTGAAAGCAACAGGCTGATGAGCAAGTGTTTGTGTCTACCTGTAAGGTCCTTCTCTCTGAACTGGATCATGGGAAAGATCATCCTGTCAGCCATCTGAGTGGCCAGCTCTGAGTGTAGTGTATTCAGCTGGGGAGAAGAGAGAACTAAATTACCCAGAGGCACCCTGAAAACAGCAGGGGTTGATTGATTGTGGTTCAAAAGGAAGTTGAAAAGCAGTTCATTCAAATTACTGATCATCACACAGACAAATCCCTACTGTGTAATTGAGAACCAGTCAAAACACATTTTCTTGGTCTGAAGATGAATCTCATCCTGTAATTTCTTACCAATATAAAGCATATACCCTATGCAGCTATCCTCGACTTGGACTGGTTCATTTCACTATCAAGTCATATTCAAAGAAGCCAAATTCAGATAAGTGCTAAACCATCTACCAAGTAAACACACAGTGGTGTACAACACCTGCAGTAGTGTGAACCTAAGGTCAGAGCAGGATTAGGTGTAATCTGCAGGAAGATGGATGCATTCTTTAGGCCTGTGTAGTTAGGCCAGAAGGGCAAACAATGACTGCTCTAATGCCTCTCCAGCACAGGCTAGCCAGCCAGGCCCACAGACCCCCTATGGCTCAATCCATCTGTCTAAAGTAACAGTTTTTACATTTCAGTAGACACTCTTATCCAGAGCGATTTACAGGAGCAATTACGGTTAAGTGCCTTGCGCAAGGGCACATTGACATTTTTTCCCACATAGTCGGCTGGGGGATTCGACCTTTCAGTTACTGGCCCAAAGCTCTTAACCACTAGACTACACCTCCACCTCCAGGAAAGCCAGAGTGATTCTCTACCTGGCTGTACCGCAACTGGTCTCTCTACCTCATCCTGGAGGCCATAGCCTCTACAGAGAGCTGGTGAATGTTCTAATGTTGAAACGGGTCAGTTGTAATGACGAGGGAAAGCCTATAATTCAACTTCCAATGCATACAATTGTGACAGGGTATTTGGGGAATATTTTATCCACCTCCATATATTCCATGACTGTTGCACACATCCACACACTGTCGTTGACACTCACTCTTCTCAGACCAGAAACTCCTACATGCACACAAACCCTCCCTGTGTAAACAGCATGCTCACAAACCCAGTAACACAAACATGCACAGATGCACTAGCCTCACCTCCCCCACAGTTTTTGCAAATTGCTGCAGTGTGCTGATCACCTCCTCGTCACCTTTACCAAGGGCAAAATTCTGAAGAAAACAATACGTGACTTAAAAATGTCATAAAACACTGAATTTAGCACATTCCAAATAAACATTGAGGCTATGATGTTAGAAATACTAAATTGCCATCAAATTGCTGGCATGCTGCTCTCTCCTGTAAAGGGACAATATGCTAACACATCCAATGGTAGAAGTCTTATTTAGTTATTAGATCCCCATTAGCTGTTGCTATTGCAGCAGCTACTCTACCTGGGGTCCACACAAAACGTAAAAAAATGACATAATACAGAATATTAATGGACAAGAAGAGCTCAAGGACAGAACTACATACATTTAAAGTCTTATGCTTTCTGAAATAATGCTAGGTAACAGGTATATCGCAATACACTGCAGTTAAGTACATGAGCGTTGTCCAATATTCTCAATAAGACATACTTGCTTCTCATACTCCAGTAGCTGTCTGGACAGCTGTTCTGTAGCCAATCCCATCTCACTCTGAAGAACACAGGAAGTGATGTCATTAGCAGTTTATCCTCTGGATGACCCGTCTTACAGGAAACTAACTCTCAGAAACTGCACACATCATGCAAACTAAGCTATTGTATCCTCACATAAAGAATCAATGACTTCAAATTGGATTGGACTAGGCTTGGGCGGTATACCATATAAACCGTATACTGGGGAACTTGGAAATAGCCACGGGATGGTTTTTCCCAATACTGTCAATACCGTAGAAACCATTTATTTGAAGTTTTTCAATAAATTGTCATATTTGTAGGTATTTAAGTAAATACCTGCAGTCAACTTGTGCAATGTATTAGGAGATACAGCAGATCACAATGTCACTGATGACATTATGAAGCTTACTTTTTTCCTCAGCACAGTTGAGCCAGTCACACCTTTGTTTGTAAATAGCACAATAGGGGAAAGAGGGAGCGGGTGAGTTCAGCTGTGTATTGACAGGGGTCGCGTTTTATTGGATGTCAGTGTTTTTTTTCTTCAATAGAGTGATCAGGGATGTGCAAATATAGTTTTCCTTCAAAGAAAATACATTAGTGCAACACATTTGACAGAAAAATATTTTTCATCAGATGACAACACTATTTGGCCGGCAGCCACACAAGTAAATGCGCTGGTATTTTTTTTTGCAAAAACGATGCATGGCCGTCATATTTCTAATGTTTAGGCCCATCATAGAAATAATGTAGTAACCTACATTTACTAATGTTTTGCCTAAAGTTAATCTTGCATTTTAACTGAGAAAAATAGGCTGGTTACACCAAGAAAAGTACTGGAGAAAAGAAGCTACACATCAGTGGGAGCGCTGTCTGTTGATATACTACACATCAGTGGGAGCGCTGTCTGTTGATATACTACACATCAGTTGGAACGCTGTCTGTTGATATACTACACATCAGTGGGAGCGCTGTCTGTTGATATACTACACATCAGTGGGAGCGCTGTCTGTTGATATACTACACATCAGTGGGAGCGCTGTCTGTTGATATACTACACATCAGTGGGAGCGCTGTCTGTTGATATACTACACATCAGTTGGAACGCTGTCTGTAGATATACTACACATCAGTGGGAGCGCTGTCTGTTGATATACTACACATCAGTGGGAGCGCTGTCTGTTGATATACTACACATCAGTGGGAGCGCTGTCTGTTGATATACTACACATCAGTGGGAACGCTGTCTGTTGATATACTACACATCAGTGGGAGCGCTGTCTGTTGATATACTACACATCAGTGGGAGCGCTGTCTGTTGATATACTACACATCAGTCAGAGCGCTGTCTGTTGATATACTACACATCAGTGGGAGCGCTGTCTGTTGATATACTACACATCAGTGGGAGCGCTGTCTGTTGATATACTACACATCAGTTGGAGCGCTGTCTGTTGATATACTACACATCAGTGGGAGCGCTGTCTGTTGATATACTACACATCAGTGGGAGCGCTGTCTGTTGATATACTACACATCAGTGGGAGCGCTGTCTGTTGATATACTACACATCAGTGGGAGCGCTGTCTGTTGATATACTACACATCAGTTGGAGCGCTGTCTGTTGATATACTACACATCAGTTGGAGCGCTGTCTGTTGATATACTACACATCAGTGGGAGCGCTGTCTGTTGATATACTACACATCAGTCAGAGCGCTGTCTGTTGATATACTACACATCAGTTAGAGCGCTGTCTGTTGATATACTACACATCAGTCGGAACGCTGTCTGTCGTGTTAGCTTTCTTCCGTGTTTGAGAAGTCAAAGCCCTTTGGATGAGTTCTGTACAGCTGCCACTGCTATCTTGAATTCCTTGTTTTTTTCTGCTCTCTGTTCTCACCTGTCTTCTCCTCCCCCATCTTCTCTGAGCAGAGCAGGCAGGCCCGTTTCCCTAGCGACTCCAGACTCCACACAGACACAGTGTGAACACACGCTGCTCCAGAGCCAGTACTGAATGAGTCAAAACTTTGTTCATTTGCACAATGTCTCTCGTTCACATTCGCTTGAAAATGTACAAACTCACCAAACATGACATTCGGTAGCTCCTACAAATATATGTATAACTTTATGAGCTGGATTGCCCATCTTTGCAATTTGTTTATTTTCATTTGGGATCGTTAGCATATATTAGTGAGCAGCCTCCATGGAAATTATCTATTGTGCTAATTGTTATCATTCTGGTAATAGACCCCCAACGCACTATTTTGGCTCCCCCTTGTGTACTAAGCCTGTAATACCGTAAATTCCAGGGTGAGAGAAGGATGGTATGACAATATGAAAATCTGGATACCGCCCAACCCTAGATTGCATGTGTGTGCCTATGTGCGTGTTACCTGGGCTCCATACACCCTCTGCATGGACTGAAGCAGCTGGTTGGTGTAGTCTGTGAGCGTCCCTGCATCCTCCTCAAACACACTGAGCAAGGAGCGAGTCTGTAGAGAAGAGAAGGACACACAGAAACCTATGACAAGTGGCAGACAGACAGGCAGGCAATGTGGCAATGGAATAAACAGACAGGCAGGCAGAAGGGAGGCAGCCAGCCAGACACTAGACAGATTGAAAAATGCTGACATAGACCAAATGAGGGATAAGCTTTTAAGACATTCAGCCTGTAATTGTCTGGAGACCGGCGCAGTGTGGTAAGCTGGTATGGGTGCGGCAAAGAGGCACACACCTTTATTTAATGATTTATACTGCTGAAGTCAGAAATGTACATACACTTATGTTGGAGTCATTAAAACTTGTTGTTTTCAACCACTCCACAAATATCTTGTTAACAAACTATAGTTTTGGCAAGTCGGTTAGGACATCTACTTTATGAATGACACAAATAATTTTTCCAACAATTGTTTACAGACAGATTATTTCACTTAGAATTCACTGTATTACAATTCCAGTGGGTAAGAAGTTTACATACACTAAGTTGACTGTGCCTTTAAACAGCTTGGAAAATTCCAGAAAATTATGTCATGGCTTTAGGAGCTTCTGATAGGCTAATTGACATCATTTGAGTCAATTGGAGGTGTACCTGTGGATGTATTTCAAGGCCTACCTTCAAACTCAGTGCCTCTTTGCTTGACATCATGGGAAATCAAAAGAAATCAGCCAAGACCTCAGAAAACAATTGGAGACCTCCACAAGGCTGGTTCATCCCTGGGGGCAATTTCCAAACGCCTGAAGGTACCACGTTCATCTATACAAACAATAGTACGCAAGTATAAACACCATGGGACTACGCAGCCGTCATACCGCTCAGGAAGGAGACGTGTTCTGTCTCCTAGAGATGAATGTACTTCGGTGCGAAAAGTGCAAATCAATCCCAGAACAACAGCAAAGGACATTGTGAAGATGCTGGAGGAAACAGGTACAAAAGTATCTATATCCACAGTAAAACGAGTCCTGTATCGACATAACCTGAAAGGCCGTTCAGCAAGGAAGAAGCCACTGCTCCAAAACCGCCATAAAAAAGCCAGACTAAGGTTTGCAACTGCACATGGGGACAAAGATCACACTTTTTGGAGAATTGTCTTCTGGTCTGATGAAACAAAAATAGAACTGATTGGCCATAATGACCATCATTATGTTTGGAGGAAAAAGGGGAGGCTTGCAAGCCGGAGAACACCATACCAACCGTGAAGCACATGGGTGGCAGCATCATGTTGTGGGGGTGCCTTGCTGCAGGAGGGACTGGTGCACTTCACAAAATAGATGGCATCATGAGGCAGGAAAATTATGTGAAAGTATTGAAGCAACATTTCAAGACATTAGTCAGGAAGTTAAAGCTTGGTCGCAAATGGGTCTTCCAAATGGACAATGACCCCAAGCATACTTCCAAAGTTGTGGCAAAATGGCTTAAGGATAACAAAGTCAAGGTATTGGAGTGGCCATCACAAAGCCCTGACCTCAATCGTACAGAAAATTTGTGGGCAGAACTGAAAAGGCGTGTGCGAGCAAAGAGGCCTACAAACCTGACTCAGTTTCACCAGCTCTGTCAGGAGGAATGGGCCAAAATGCACCCAACTTATTGTGGAAGGCTACCCGAAACATTTGACCCAAGTCAAACAATTTAAAGGCAATGCTACCAAATACTAATTTAGTGTATGTAAACTTCTGACCCACTGGGAATGTGATGGAATAAATCAAATCTGAAATAAATCATTCTCTCTAATATTATTCTGACATTTCACATTCTTAAAATAAAGTGGTGATCCTAACTGACCTAAATCAGGGAATTTTTACTAGGATTAAATGTCAGGAATTGTGAAAAACTGAGTTTAAATGTATTTGGCTCAGGTGTATGTAAACTTCCGACTTAAACTGTATTTACACACCATTTGTAGGCCTAGCCCCTTTATTCATAAATATGCTGATTTGAAATGTGACTTTCTAGTCCCTCACTCACTCAAATTGATTCCATGATTTGAATAGGAAGAACTATTCTGAAATATGCAGAGCAAGAAAAGCCACAGGCATACAGTACCAGTCAAAAGTTTGGACACCTACTTTTTCTTTATTTGTATTATTTTCTACATTGTAGAATAATAGTGAAGACATCAAAACTATGAAATAACACATATTGAATCATTTAGTAACCAAAAAAGTGTTAACCAAATCTAAATATATTTTATATTTCAGATTCTTCAAAGTAGCCACCCTTTGCCTTGATGACAGCTTTGCACTCTCTTGGCATTCTCTCAACCAGCTTTATGAGGTAGTCACCTGGAATGCATTTCAATTAACAGGTGTGCCTTGTTAAAACGTTAATTTGTGGAATTTCTTTCCTTAATGCGTTTGAGCCAATCAGTTGTGTTGTGACAAGGTTTTTATTTAACCTTTATTTAAGGTAGGGATGGTATACAGAAGTTAGCCCTATTTGGTAAAAGACCAAGTCCATATTATGGCAAGAACAGCTAAAATAAGCAAAGAAAACCAACAGTCCATCATTACTTTAAGACATGAAGGTCAGTCAATCCGGAAAATGTCAAGAACTTTGAAAGTATCTTCAAGTACAGTCTCAAAAACCATCAAGCGCTATGATGAAACTGTCTCATGTGGACCGCCACAGGAAAGGAAGACCCAGACTTACCTCTGCTTCAGAGGATAAGTTCATTAGAGTTAACTGCACCTCAGATTGCAGCCCAAATAAATACTTCAGAGTTCAAGTAACAGACCCATCTCAACATCAACTGTTCAGAGGAGGTTGCGTGAATCAGTCCTTCAAAATCACATTTCTGCAAAGAAACCACTACTAAAGGACACCAATAATAAGAAGAGACTTGCTTGGGCCAAAAGACATGAGCAATGGACATTGCAATGGACAATTCAAGGCACGCTTAACCAGCATGGCTTCCACAGCATTCTGCAGCGATACGCCATCCCATCTGGTTTGTGCTTAGTGGGACTATAATTTTTTTTCAACAGGACAATGACCCAACACATCTCCATCAAGAAGGAGAGTGATGAAGTGCTGCATCAGATGACTTGGCCTCCACAATCACCAGACCTCAACCCAATTGTTTGGGATGAGATAGTTTGGGATGAGTTGGACCGCAGAGTGAAGGAAAAGTTGCCAACAAGTGTTAAACATTCCAGGTGAAGATGGTTGAGAGAATGCCAAGAGTGTCATCAAAGCAAAGAGTGGCTAGCTTGAAAAATCTCAAATATAAAATATATTTTGACTTGCTTTACTATTTTTGGGTTACTACACGATTCCATGTGTTATGTCATAGTTTCGATGTCTTCACTATTATTCTACAATGCAGAAAATAGTACAAATAAAGAAAAACCTTTGAATGAGTAGGCGTGTCCAAACTTTTGACTGGTACTGTATGTTGAACTTAAACTCAAAGGACCTAGTCGTAAACTACATACATATTTAAGATACAACATCATTTAAGTGCATGTAATATGCTTGATTTTTTGACACAGCTTATTATAGCATAAGTGCCAGTGTAGCCTGGCCTAAAGAAATGTAGCCTAAATTTGGTTGTATCTGCAAGTGGAAAATATCAATTAGACTCTTTGCCTAACTGTTATTAGAATACGTGTAATTAAGACAGTGTTATAAAGTTTGATTAAGAGTTTGATTAATAACAGTCGGCTACAAATATTAACTGAATTACATTCCCACACCACCAAACCTATTAGGTTTGGACAATTAGGACAATTAGGTTTAGTCAGTGCCTCAAATCCTGACTGAAATATATTTCAGATTGCAGTCCCATAGCTGGGAAGTTTAGGCTATTGACCAATTCCAATGGATTCCCATACTCAGAAACCTCTACAACAGCCCGTAAAATAGGCCGAGGCCCCAACTCGGGGGCTTTTAAAAAACAACATATATGAACACTTCCGTCAAACAAATCATCCATGTAATTCGCAAAACATAATGGTCTACACTACAGAAGACTGTGACTGTCACAATAAACAACCAGTCGTTGTTCTGATGCACACTGTTTTATCAACAGCCAACTACAGGCCGGGCGATGCGCAACTCATCACGTCACTGCTCACACTAGAAAGGGAAAGGCATTCTCGAATCTCGAGCAATATGCAAATTTTAGGCGACATTTGTTTCTGATAGGAATTAGGTACGACTTGTGACACATTGTATCGGATACATAGCCAATGCGCGAGTGTGCAACTGCGGAATAGTGTACATTTCCAAAACAATGAGCCAATTCAAAGCTGTCATCGTCGAGTTGAGTAAATAGCCTACAACAGTGGAGCTGGTTTAGCCAATTTCACATCTCCTACAAGACCTTTCCTCTCAATAACGGCACATAACATAAACATAGTATTGACCCACCTGAGGACTGTCCTGCAAAGCCTCTTCTAAAAGCAACGTATGGACGGCTGGCATCTTGTTCACAGCGAAGAGAACGGACTTGAATTATTTAGCGCGTGGACTCTCTTTCCCAGAGAGCTTTGTCTGCGGATGTGGGTGACACGTGTCATTTGCAGGCGGTGCTTGGCCAGCCAGTCTTAGAGCAGCCAGTGAGCAGTCGTGCAAGCAATCTGCCCTGACCACTAACACAATTTAGAATCAGACACGCTTACTTAAGGCCACCCGCAAATCAAGTTACAAGAATATTCTTGTCCTGAAAACGAGCTGTCTTTGAATGTTGAACTCCTGTTGTATTAGCTGTTCTAGGCTTTCTCTGTAGCCTGTAGGCTCATTGCCAATGGGATGAGAAACAAGACAACAGTGTCCCCCCCTGGATGCATGGGTAATTACATTTACTGTAATCTATTAGTGCCAATCAAATCATAAAAAGTGCCTGAATATGACCTCATTTGGAGGGACTATTCAGTTTGAAGGGAACGTTAGGGGATTCAGTTGTATGCAATTATATCCCAACACTTCCGTTGAACTCTGTTCAGTGGCTTATGAAATGAGCCCCAAAAACTACAAAAAAGAACATTGAGCGATGAGTCATTCGAAAACACGTGAAAGGAGGTCATGGCTCCTGAAATTGCAAACCTGTAAAGTAATCTAGCTCTGTAATCATCATTGTAGTCTATTTATAATATTTCACAAAGGTGAGGATTGAGACGAGCTGTTCAAATCAAGTCAAATCAAATTGTATTTGTGACATTTGCCGAATACAACAGGTGTAGACCTTACATTGAAATGCTTACTTACAAGCCCTTAACCAACAATGCAGTTTTAAGAAAAACAAGTGTTAAGAAAGTATTTACTAAAATAAACTGAAGTAAAAAATGAATAAATAAAAAATGTAAATAAAAAATAAGAAAATAGAAAAATAACAAATAAGAGCAACAAGAGCAACAATATAAAACAGTAGCGAGGCTACAGAGTCAATGTGCAGGGGCACAGGTTAGTCAAGGTAATGGAGGTTAATATGTACATGTAGGTAAAGGCAAAGTAACTATGCACAGATAATAAACAGAGCAGTGTAAAAATGGGGTGGGGGGGGGTCAATGCAAATAGTCCGGGTAGCCATTTGATTAGCTGTTCAGGAGTCTTGTGGCTTGGAGTAGAAGCTGTTAAGAAGCCTTTTGTACCTAGACTTGGCGCTCCGGTACCACTTGCCGGAGAACAGTCTATGACTAGGGTGGCTGGAGTCTTTGGTAATTTTAGGGCCATCCTCTGACACCAACTGTTATAGAGGTCCTGGATGGCAGGAAGTTTGGCCCCAGTGATGTACTGGGCCGTATGCACTATCCTCTGTAGCTTCTTGCGGTCGGAGGCCGAGCAGTTGCCGTACCAGGAGGTGATGCAACCAGTTAGGATGCTCTTGATGGTGCAGCTGTAGAACTTTTTGAGGATCTGAGGACCCATGCCAAATGTTTTCAGTCTCCTGAGGGGGGATAGGCGCTGTCGTGCCTCTTCACGACTGTCATGGTGTGTTTGAACCATGATCGTTCGTTCATTGGTGATGTGAACATAAGGGGTTTATCTTCACTCACAGTCAATGCATATTCAGCTTAATTCTCATGATCTCGTGACTGCAGCTCCTGTGTGTGTGTGTGTGTGTGTGTGTGTGTGTGTGTGTGTGTGTGTGTGTGTGTGTGTGCGTGTGCGTGTGCGTGTGTGCACCCAGAGTTAATGAAAGTTCTACCCTCAGGGTTTGGAGAGGACAGAGGATATCTGTATTTATTAAGGAATTGGACTACATAGCTCCAGCTCATTTTAAGCAAGGAATCCAGACATTACAAAACACTGTATCATCAACACCTGAAACATTATGTGACCAGAAAAATAGAACATTGTTGCTACGGGAAACCATAAGAACCATTATCTTAAGGGGAATGAGTAGCTTACACAGGTTCTTTTGGTTTACTATGCCTACAAACTACTGCACACACGTGTTATTGTGAAAACTGGATGCATTTACCTGTGAGGAAAGCCTATCTGATAGTGGTAGCTAGTTTTTTGTATAGTGTTTATTTGACCATAGGGAAAGGAGCTATTGCGTAAATACTGCAATCCGGGTTCCATGGAATTTGAGCCCTGAGAGTAAGTCAAGTAGGCTAGTAGTACACAGCAAGTTATCCAAGCTCAGGTCTTGTTACCAAAATGGCTTGTGAAACATAATAAAACATTCAGAGAAGGAAAGGCTAGTGGAGCTGTTGTGCTTTATAAGAGGATCACATAACGCTGAACTTAGTTTGACCCCAGTTGAAGGTTTTGAAGAAAATATTATTTGTGAGATATGTCAGGCTTCTCAAAGGCTTTCGGGCTTTGCGTGTCAATGGAGTATGCTTTTCAGCTGTGTATTTTAACATGCATGTTACCACATCAGGAATTTGGAAAGTCACACATACAAGCTGGAACATTGATAATGTCCCCTTTTTAAATAGATCATTTGTTCCTTACCAAACTGGGAGCTCCATTGGCCTGCTTGCTCCACACCCTCCTCCCCATTCCCCCGTTTCCTGGGCAACCCTGTCAGGGTGGAGAAAAAGAGAAAATCATATGAGGGCAGAGCATCTCTCTCTCTCTCTCTCTCTCTCTGTCTTTCTCTCTCTCCCCCTCCCTCTGTGTATATAACAGCATCTCCATGCTTTCACACACCACTCAGTTCAGTTCTGCAGAGGGGATGGACACAGAGCGCAGGAGCCTACCACCAAATAGGAAATCAGTGTGACTGAGAGACATAAAACAACTCCTTCTTTCATCCCTCTTTCATCTGTTTCCATCTCCACATGGCTGTTGCTCTTTTCTCCTTTCCCTCCTCTTTGAGCTCCTCGCGTTTTCTTGGACGATAGCTGCATCCATGCAGAATGGGTTGTGGCAATTCCTCAGCCGCCAGCACGTCAGGAGGGGGTGAGTGTTCTTGTTCCAGAACATACAGTGTGTGTGTGTGTGTGTGTGTGTGTGTGTGTGTGTGTGTGTGTGTGTGTGTGTGTGTGTGTGTGTGTGTGTGTGTGTGTGTGTGTGTGTGTGTGTGTGACGGGGGGGGGTTCATGCCCACGGGAGGGGATGTTGTGTGGATCGTGTGTTAGGGTCATTCTAGCTCTTTCTGCATTTGTGTATGTGTGTGTGTGTGCATGTGCATGTGTGTCTGTGTGTGTGTGTGCATGTGTGTTTGTGTGTGCATGCTTATACAGTTGTTTGCTGAATTTTGTATGGGGGTCTCAAGGGTGAACAGCGGTCTTTAGTCTTTAGCTCAGACTTTGACCCCTGGTGGCCAGGAGACAACAAAGTGTCTTTAGGAATTTAAAGCTGAAACGCTTACAAAGATGGGTATAGTGTGTGTGTGTGTGTGTGTGTGTGTGTGTGTGTGTGTGTGTGTGTGTGTGTGTGTGTGTGTGTGTGTGTGTGTGTGTGTGTGTGTGTGTGTGTGTGTGTGTGTGTGTGTGTGTGTGTGTGTGTGTGTGTGTGTGTGATTTACAGTTTCACTTATATTTATGCCGTCTCTTTCTCCATGGGATGTGGATGAAAGAAAGACAGGATTTTGGCATCTCAGCAGCTAGTCCTCCTCTGTTTCTTCAGGTGATTGATGCTGGTTGTCCTCTGCTCCTTTTGAAATGCTCACTCTTTATCCTGGTTTCATTCATCAAAAGCCAAAAAAGGACACCTTTTACTGGGCAAATACCTTAAGGTCTTACTCGTGAATGTTCCTGGTTAATACACTCATTGTCATGAGCAAAGAGCAATGACTGAATGACAATAAAATGCCTGTTGTATTTCTGAGATTGGAGATTTGTATGGCACTCAATGGCTGCTGCTGCGGTCATAGAATAATGGTAATAGAATCCGAGTGCCTGTGGAATTATCTCAATAACCAGCAAAGCAACAGTGTGTGTGTGTGTGTGTGTGTGTGTAGCTAATCAGCAAAGACCAGACAGGCTCCTTGTCTAACAGAACCCCAGGAAGCTAATGTGACAAACAGCTTCATGTTTTCGCTTCTCTGACTCTACCCTAGTTCATGGTAAGGAGTCCCCAGAGGAAAACAATGTGAACTTGACGTGAGAATTATGATTATGTATGTTATACAATGGAAATATGTGTGAGATTCTCTGTGAAGGATCTTTAAGCCCACAGTTAGAGGTCAATCTCCAGCTCAGGGACAAGGATGTGATGACATGTGACAATGTCATTATGATGAGTGTGTGGTAGAGGCTGCCCTTTTCTGTCACAGATATCTGTCATTATTCAATACAAAGGTCTAGGGGATTTTTCATAGCCTATTGGCAACCTAAATTTGGCCAATGCTAAAATGACCCTACACCCATCCATAACAGTATCGGAATCGTTAGTACTGTAGACTAAATGTGATCATATCAGCAGTGTTGCACAACACAGCTGTGAGGTCAAATTACCAGTTGTATTCTATATGTGAGTCTGGTTAAATTCTCCTAACAACCTGTTGTCTAATGGTTTATCTTTATAATGATCAGGTAAGGGAAGTTTCCATTCCCACTCCGTTTTTATTCCACACCCATGTGTTTGTCCAGCTAAATAGGACCGTGACCTCCTAAATGTACTGGATATTGTGCTTCTCATCCCTCTTGTGAAACCAGATCTGAATCCCCTTAATAATGAATACGATTTTCTAAGGGTTGTGAAATGGCCACTGTCTTCTCCACTTGCGTTGTTACTGTATAACGGCTTTGGTCTCGTCTTCTATAGATGAGGATAAAATGGTGGTGTTTGTTGTGAATTGGAAGATGCACATTTCATATTTAAATACGAGATCCCTCTATATACGAACATGAGAAAAAGTTTAAGCATCAGCCAATTAAAATTGTCGACGTAGTTGAGGCTACATTTTAGCTGTTCCTATTACATAACATGGCACATTTTGCCCTATGCTAATCTCACCAAGTGGCCATGATTATATACGGTTCAAATTCCGAACAGTTAACATGTAGCCTTTGATCACAAGCAACTACGTGGACAATTTTAATTGGCTGACACTTAAACGTAAACTAAAACTAAAACTTTTTTGTAAAGTTAACAAGTATGGCCTCCGTACGTGTACACTCTTTGTCAATGTCATGTTGTGTCGTAACAGAGGAGATGGAGGACGGGGGAGGTGGTTTCATTACCTGGTTTTTAAAAGTTAAATAATGTTCCATTTTGATACAAGGACAGATTCTTGAGACACAGCAGTGAATACAGAACATTCAATTACTTGCATAATAAAGTAGAAACCATTGTGTTTCTAAGAATTTAGACGCAGATGAGGAAGGTGAATGAAGACAATTTAAATGGATAATTTCTAGGAATTTAGTAGCAGATGGTGATTGAAGACAATTTGAAAGGACTGGAATGGAACTCAGTTTGTGATGTAATATAAATTCAAACAGTGTAGCATACAGTATGCTAGATGATGTATGATCATAGCTACATGATGCAAACGACCTGACATAAACTATGTCCACTGTAATCTCCGTCCACTGTAATCTCCGTCCACCGTAATCTCCGTCCACCGTAATCTCCGTCCACCGTGAACTCCGTCCACCGTGAACTACGTCCACCGTAATCTCTGTCCACCGTAAACTACGTCCACCGTCATCTCTGTCCACCGTCATCTCCGTCCACCGTCATCTCCGTCCACCGTGATCTACGTCCACCGTGAACTACGTCCACTGTAATCTCTGTCCACTGTAAACTACGTCCACTGTAAACTGCATCCACTGTATTCTCCGTCCACTGTAAACTGCATCCACTGTAATCTCTGTCCACTCTAAACTATGTCCACTGTAAACTCCTTCCAGTTACATCCACTGTAAGCTGTTGGTCTATTTGACCCTTGTTTCTCAAAGTTAGCTGCCTTTGATACAGAGTATACCTGATATCCATCAAGGTCCAACCCTCTCACAGGTCCAACCCTTTCTAAGTTCCAACTCTCTCTATCCGTCCTGTCTCCCAGAGCCAGTGCAGGTTGTTATGACCTCTACATTTCTCTGACAACCTCCATAATACAGATCCAACCTTCCCTATCCCTCTATCACAGCTTGTCCAACCCTCCCTATCCCTCTATCACAGCTTGTCCAACCCTCCCTATCCCTCTATCACAGCTTGTCCAACCCTCCCTATCCCTCTATCACAGCTTGTCCAACCCTCCCTATCCCTCTATCACAGCTTGTCCAACCCTCCCTATCCCTCTATCACAGCTTGTCCAACCCTCCCTATCCCTCTGTCAGAGCTTGTCCAACCCTCCCTATCCCTCTATCACAGCTTGTCCAACCCTCCCTATCCCTCTATCACAGCTTGTCCAACCCTCCCTATCCCTCTATCACAGCTTGTCCAACCCTCCCTATCCCTCTATCACAGCTTGTCCAACCCTCCCTATCCCTCTATCACAGCTTGTCCAACCCTCCCTATCCCTCTATCACAGCTTGTCCAACCCTCCCTATCCCTCTATCACAGCTTGTCCAACCCTCCCTATCCCTCTATCACAGCTTGTCCAACCCTCCCTATCCCTCTATCAGAGCTTGTCCAACCCTCCCTTTCCCACCTCTCTGTCAGAGCCTATCCAACCCTCCCTTTCCCACCTCTCTGTCAGAGCCTATCCAACCCTCCCTTTCCCACCTCTCTGTCAGAGCATATCCAACCCTCCCTTTCCCACCTCTGTCAGAGCCAGTCCAACCCTCCCTATCCCTCTTTCAGAGCCAGTCCAACCCTCCCTATCCCTCCTCTCTTTCTGTCAGAACCAGTCTAACCCTCCCTATCCCTCCTCTCTCTCTGTCAGAACCAGTCTAACCCTCCCTATCCCTCCTCTCTCTCTGTCAGAGCCTATCCAACCCTCCCTTTCCCACCTCTCTTTCAGAGCCAGTCCAACCCTCCCTATCCCTCCTCTCTTTCTGTCAGAACCAGTCCAACCCTCCCTATCCCTCCTCTCTTTCTGTCAGAACCAGTCCAACCCTCCCTATCCCTCCTCTCTTTCTGTCAGAACCAGTCTAACCCTCCCTATCCCTCCTCTCTCTCTGTCAGAACCAGTCCAACCCTCCCTATCCCTCCTCTCTCTCTGTCAGAACCAGTCTAACCCTCCCTATCCCTCCTCTCTCTCTGTCAGAACCAGTCTAACCCTCCCTATCCCTCCTCTCTCTCTGTCAGAACCAGTCTAACCCTCCCTATCCCTCCTCTCTCTCTGTCAGAACCAGTCCAACCCTCCCTATCCCTCCTCTCTCTATCAGAGCCAGTCCAACCCTTCCTATCCCTGTCAGGGCCAGTCCAACCCTCCATATCCCTCCTCTCTCTCTGTCAGAACCAGTCCAACCCTCCCTATCCCTCCTCTCTTTCTGTCAGAACCAGTCTAACCCTCCCTATCCCTCCTCTCTCTCTGTCAGAACCAGTCTAACCCTCCCTATCCCTCCTCTCTTTCTGTCAGAACCAGTCTAACCCTCCCTATCCCTCCTCTCTCTCTGTCAGAGCCTATCCAACCCTCCCTTTCCCACCTCTCTTTCAGAGCCAGTCCAACCCTCCCTATCCCTCCTCTCTTTCTGTCAGAACCAGTCTAACCCTCCCTATCCCTCCTCTCTCTCTGTCAGAACCAGTCCAACCCTCCCTATCCCTCCTCTCTTTCTGTCAGAACCAGTCTAACCCTCCCTATCCCTCCTCTCTCTCTGTCAGAACCAGTCTAACCCTCCCTATCCCTCCTCTCTCTCTGTCAGAACCAGTCCAACCCTCCCTATCCCTCTATCAGAGCCAGTCCAACCCTCCCTATCCCTGTCAGGGCCAGTCCAACCCTCCCTATCCCTCCTCTCTCTATCAGAGCCAGTCCAACCCTTCCTATCCCTGTCAGGGCCAGTCCAACCCTCCCTATCCCTCCTCTCTCTCTGTCAGAACCAGTCCAACCCTCCCTATCCCTCCTCTCTCTCTGTCAGAACCAGTCTAACCCTCCCTATTCCTCCTCTCTCGGTCAGAACCAGTCCAACCCTCCCTATCTCTCCTCTCTCTCTGTCAGAACCAGTCTAACCCTCCCTATCCCTCCTCTCTCTCTGTCAGAACCAGTCCAACCCTCCCTATCCCTCCTCTCTCTCTGTCAGAACCAGTCCAACCCTCCCTATCCCTCCTCTCTCTCTCTGTCAGAACCAGTCCAACCCTCCCTATCCCTGTCAGTGCCAGTCCAACCCTCCCTATCCCTCCTCTCTCTCTGTCAGAACCAGTCTAACCCTCCCTATCCCTCCTCTCCCTCTATCAGAGCCAGTCCAACCCTCCCTATCCCTGTCAGGGCCAGTCCAACCCTCCCTATCCCTGTCAGGGCCAGTCCAACCCTCCCTATCCCTCCTCTCTCTCTGTCAGAACCAGTCCAACCCTCCCTATCCCTCTGTCAGAGCCTGTCCAACCCTTCCTATCTCTCCTCTGTCAGAGCCTATCCTCTCTCTCAGAGCCAGTCCAACCCTCCCTATCCCTCTGTCAGAGCATGTCCAACCCTTCCTATCTCTCCTCTGTCAGAGCCTATCCTCTCTCTCAGAGCCAGTCCAATCCTTCCTGTCTCTCCTCTGTCAGAGCCTATCCTCTCTCTCAGAGCCTGTCCAACCCACTCTATCCCTCCTCTCCCAGAGCCAGTTCAACCCTACCCCTCTCTCAGCCCATCCAACCCTGTCTCTCTCTCTCTCCCTCAGAGCCAGTCCAACCCTCCCTACCCCTCCTCTCTCTCAGAGCCACTCCAACCTTCTCCCTCCTCTCTCCCAGAGCAAGTCCTATCTGCGCTGTGGCCTCTACCTGTCTCTCACTCTGGCCCTACATGTCCTACACATCCGTATCAAGGTCCCTCTCTGTGTGGTGTGGAGTTGGTACATACAGTCCCCCCAGGAGAGCTCTGGAGTGTCACTCGAAAGCCACCAACAACTGTCAAATCACAGACAGCCCTACGAGCTCAGCCATCCAACATCACCCACAGTGCTCTTTCACTCCCTTAAAGTGGGCCTTAAGTGGCGGTCATTAAGCTGTGGCACATTGATTTCTGTAACATCTTCTAAGAGTGGGAAGGGAGCTGTTAAGTCAGGTAGTTGTGTTAATAGTGATGTATGGAGCCTATGGCATTTCCGGTAGCATCAGAAAGGTACTGTAGAGATGATTCTGTCTGCTCTGTGGTTACTGATATTGTGGATGGTAAGGATTCTTCAAAGACAGAGTTTTTCGTGTTTGCTGCCCCTGTATGTAATGCACTACATCCCTATAAATTAGGGCTGTTCAACTCTGGTCCTGGAGAGCCGAAACATTCTGTTTTATGTTTCTACCTGGTGGTTTATTGCACTCACCTGGTGTCCCAGGTCTGAATCAGTCCCTTATTAGAAGAATAGGATGGAAACCAGAAGTGTTTTGGCCCTCCAGGACCGACATTGAACAGCCCTGCTATAGATAAAGCAGGCACACAGTACAAAGAGGAGGGATAGACCGTGTGAATGGATGAGTAAATGTGGGCTTGATGTGATGTGTGTTGAGTGGACTCGCTGTGAGACAAGACCACCTCAAATCAGCAGCCTCACTTAGGCTACTAAATAAAATGTACTTTTCTATTTTATTCCACACGTCATGTAGCATCCAGAACAAAATAATGATAGTTGAGTATTTATATTATTTTTACTTTTCTTGAGTTCACAGGACCTGCAGAAACTTCCAAAGATTTGTAAGTACAGCAACCGTCTCATCCGATTACTCCTTCATAGACTCAACACGGTGTTGCCTTCATAGTGTACAGCACAGAGAGAGGAGAGTGTGAGAAAAAGATATAGAGTGAGAGCAGGGAGAAAGAGAGAGAGGGGGGGAGAAAGAGAGAGAGGGGGAAGAGAGAGAGGGGAGAAAGATGAGAGAGAGGGGGGAGAAAGAGAGAGGGTGGAGAGAAAGATAATAGAGAGAGAGGGGGGGAGAAAGAGAGAGGGGGAGAAAGATAATAGAGAGAGAGGGGGAGAAAGAGAGAGAGAGAGGTGGGGAGGAAGAGAGAGAGAGGGGAGAAAGATAGATAGAGAGAGAGGTGGGGAGGAAGAGAGAGAGAGGGGAGAAAGATAGATAGAGAGAGAGGGAGGGAGGGAAGATAGACAGAGAGAGAAAGAAAGAGAGAAATGTAATGTAATCTGTCTGAAATAAAAAGGTATATTACATGTATGTATCTTATACTGATATTCCCTTGCAATACCTCAAAATGCCTACTTTCAGATATGATATTTGTACGATGCAAACATTTAATGTGAATCCTCTGGTAAATTGTTCAGTCTTTCATATCAAGGCATTCAAATCTTTTACGTATAGAATATTAGTGTGTAGAGAAATGAAAATATGTTAACAGTACTGGTTTTACAATGAATCAGCCTTGTTCAGTAAAGAACTGACTCACTGTACATCAACAATATGTGCAACACATCCTGCTGCCCTGTCCTCCACCAGACGCAGTGTGCCACTGTCAGCATCACACCGTGGGCAGAGGGAGGAGGCAGCCATTTCCCCAATTTAAAAAAAAATCTAGCAGTGTGTGTGCTTTATGATAAACACCTGAGCAGATAAAGTGCTCAATCCAGAACCCTGACAGCAGCACACTGCCAACCACAGCCAGTCACACACCTCCAGGCCTGCAATGCCACGTTGTCACACACACACGACATGTACACTTATTTTTTCATGCCTCTTTTGTGGACAGAGAAGAAACGTGACAATGTCCATGGCATAGTCCAGAAACCATTTCACCTCCATTCATTGTAGGTAGAAAACCATCATCCACATTGTTGATTCCCTATGATCAGTGGCCTCACAGAACCCCTATATCAAGTTTTTATTTATTTTTCCTTTATTTAACTAGGCAAGTCAGTTAAGAACAAATTCTTATTTTCAATGACGGCCTAGGAACAGTGGGTTAACTGCCTTGTTCAGGGGTAGAAGTACAGATTTTTACCTTGTCAGCTCAGGAATTTGATCTTGCAACCTTTCAGTTACTAGTCCAACGCTCTAACCACTAGGCTACCTGCCACCCCAAGTCTTGCCCATCTCATAATCAAGTCACATTCACTATCCAGGTCAACTATATTAATAAATTCTCTGTAACGTGTTGGCTGTTATGTACAATATGTTTGTGCTTTGAGCATTCTATCCGGTCATGTGAGCTGATCTGTGGTTATTGTCTTAATCAGGACAGAAGAACCCTCACCAGACGATGAGAAAAGAAGGTAAGTGATTGTCCTATCGTCCTACTCCTCTGCAAAAGGTTTAGCCCAAACTCAATCCTAACCGTGTGTTCTTACAGTCATTAGATCGCACTAAGCATATACCGTCCGGCCTTGATTTCAACGTCCACAGTTGTCTGGTCCGGACGGGCCTATATTTGGCCTAAACATATACGTCTAGAATTGGTTCAGATTTAGTCCGGACTGCACCAGATCTGAACCAATTATAGACGTCTATGTTTGGACAACACAGTACAGTACAGTACAGTTGAGCAAGGCAGAGTACATTACAGTACACAGTAAAGAAAGTACAGTACAGTACAGTACTGAAGCGTACAGTACAATACAGTAGAGTACAGTAAAGTATAGTGTACTGTATTGTACTCTACTTTACTGAACTATACTGTACTCTGAATTAAACTATATCCGTACTCTACTGTACTGTGCTCTTCTGTGCTGTACTCTAATCTACTGAATTAAACTATACTATCTATACTCTACTCTATTGTACTGTGCTCTTCTGTGCTGTACTCTACTGAATTAAACTATATTGTATTGTACTCTAATCTACTGTACTGTACTGTGCTCTACTGTGCCGTACAGTACTGTGTTGTTCAAACTTGTGAAACATAGCGTAGACGTCTATGATTTGTTCAGATTTGGATCTGGTCTGCACCAACCAAATTTGTACTTGTTTAGAATAATACCCAGCATGCTTTGCAAGTGTTTGTTTTTACATTTTGGTCATTCAGCAGACGCTCTTATCCAGAGTGACTTACAGTCAGTGCATTCATATAAGGTAGATAAATAAAAACATCACAGTCATAGCAAGAAAAAATGTCTGTAACCATTACTGAGAATGTTATTGTAGATGAAGAGGTCTGTTGGTTATTCTTATTGGCAATGTATAGCAGTTGAAATTTTGCTGTAGAATCAATAACAGAAAATATGTGATTTTAACATAAGTAAATTACTTATTTTTAATGTCTGGAATATGTGTGTTTATTTTTTAAATCTGTAGAAGATGTCTTCACTTTTCATTCAGCACCTAAATTGCACTCGATTTCAACTTCTGTAAAATAAATGTTTTCAACTTCCAAAATAATCGTATTTTTGACGTCCGGAAGAACGTCTTTTCATCTCTGGGACTGCTGCTTCATTAATGTGTTTTGGTTACATACTGTACACACACACTGCAGTGCTAACACACATCATACCCTGTTGTTGGTGAGAGACTGCCACGGTATAGTGTCTGGATGTCATGTGACCTTGGATCTTTTTTCATACTACCTCTCTCAGGAACTATGGCGGGGTGTATGTAGGTCTGCCATCTGACATGACCACTGTGGCAGCCAGCCAGTCCAAGTCCACAGGCAAAGGTACAACATGACAGCTGCAAGATATCTGTGTGGTGTTGTAAGGTTTAAATTATGCATTGCAATACGATTGGTTGTTACATCATTTCCACAAATTTTGACTGTACAGGGAATATCAGATGATCTACCACTCATGGACATACCACTCCTCTTTAGCTGGTAGTTGATGCCCAGAATAGATTGATTGGTTCCTCCTTCGTGGGAATTCTCCAGAACATATGGCTGTCGATGGTTTAGGAGTAGTGAACCACTGGGCACCCACTGGTTGAATCAACATAGTTTAATTGAAATGCAGTGGAAACAATGTTTAACCAATGTGGAATAGACATTTAATTGTCATCTGTGTCCAGTGGGGAGACATTAGATGCAAGTAGTGTGGCATCTATGTCCTTATTGGAAAGAGACAGATTGGGAACCTGAGGATGTGAATTCTTGGTAATGTGGATTTCAAAAAAATGTGTGGAGGGGCGGTGGGTGGGAGTGTGTCTGGGAGTGTGTGTGTGAGTGTATGTGCATGCATGCCTGCGTTGGTGGGTGCATGTGTGTTTATGTGTGCAACACAAGGGACTTTGACTCAAAGACTAATTTCATAATGTTGAAAATGTTCATAATTATGATGTCTGTCTGTCCCTCCCCGTAGACTAAAATATATAGAAGGGAATCATTGACATACAACACAGGTACACAACTATTTTCCTCCCTTCATCCTCTTGACATGATAATACAACACAATTAATGACAACCTGCACTGATTATAAATGTTGTACTCAAACACAATAACATCTTATGTAACGTGGTGGCTGGCTATGACCTCTGTCTGACTGTCTGTATGTGTTATTCTTCTTTCCAGGACTGTAGATACATTATTCAAAACATACAGGGACATTCAATTCACACGTTGAGAGGAGGAGTGTGCTCGGATTACTGATTCCCCATCACAATACAGCCTTCGTAAGAGTGAGAGACCGTTCCCTGGCCCGGGCCATCAGGCAGATATGAGGTCAGCCTACTTGGGTCCTGAGGAAACTGTGTCAGAGTGGCACCAAGTGGAGGCTCAATGGACACCTTTTTCTGAGGATTCTTTGCCCTTCTTGACACTCACATAGATCTGGACAGCAAAACCAGAGCAGTCGGTGGCTGTGGGGAGAACGTGAGCATTTGGACCAACATCTTGGACTAAAGGTCAATGTTCTGGAGCAGCTTCTTGGGCTCAGGAAGAGACGTGAGACAAACACAGCCACTCTGAGACTCCTCCTCGACAGGCTGTGCCAGCGGCGGACAGGGACAAGAATTCAAATTTTATCCACACCAGCCCACATCACTGCAAGCACTGCCAACTCACCTCCAGTTACAGTTGGTGGCACCAGCCCATGATTTGGTAGGACCTAGATCATGAGTAATCATCTCAAAAAGTAATTCATAGTGGTTTATTAAGAAGTGTAATAAGTTGTTTCATCTAACGCATCCAAGCAGGAATGCATGACTCAAGATATTTTGTGCATAATCCAGTGATTGTCAGGAATTTTGTTAGACTATAGTTGCTATACTCCACTGTCAAAATTGGACTCCAGTGCCTCCCGAGTGGCGCAGCAAGCTAAGGCACTGGATCACAGTGCTAAAGGGGTCACTACAGACCCAGGTTCGATCCCAGGCTGTGTCGCAGCCAGCCGAGACCGGGAGACTGACGAGGTGGCACACAATTGGCCCAGTGTTGTCTGGGTTAGGGGAGGGTTAAGCCGGCTGGGATGTCCTTAACCCATTGCACTCTAGCGACTCCTTATGACAGGCCAGGCACATGCACGCTGACTTCAGTCAGTTGTACGGTGTTTCCTCCGGCAGTGGGGCTTGGCAGGGTTGTGTTTCGATGCATGACTCCGGAGTCCGTACGGGAGTTGCAGCAATGGGACAAGACTAACTACCGATTAGGGGTAAAAAATAATAAATAAAATAGCACTCCAGAATGTATATTTTTTCAATAGAAATGAATTACATACATCTTTATGTGAACTAAACTACAAACATAGGCTAATTAATTTGGGGTTCAACACCTGAGGAAGTGGAAACTCAAAACACATTACATTACATTTACATTTTAGTCATTTAGCAGACGCTCTTATCCAGAGCGACTTACAGTAGAGTGCATACATTTTATTACATTTACATACTGAGACAAGGATATCCCTACCGGCCAAACCCCCCCTAACCCGGACGACGCTATGCCAATTGTGCGTCGCCCCACAGACCTCCCGGTCACGGCCGGCTGCGACAGAGCCTGGGCGCGAACCCAGAGACTCTGGTGGCGCAGCTTAGCACTGCGATGCAGTGCCCTAGACCACTGCGCCACCCGGGAGACGTTAAAAACCTCTACGGGATCGGTGTCCCTATAGTGGGACAGTTGAGGCTAACGTGCGCTAATGTGACTAGAATGATGTTGTAAGTAACAGCAAACTTTCCAGGACATAGACATGTCTTATATGGGCTGAAAGCTTAAATTCTTCTTAATCTAACTGCAATGTCCAATTTACAGTAGCTATTACAGTGAAAAAATACCATGCTATTGTTTGAGGAGAGCGCACAACAACAAAAAACTTTTATCACAGCAACTGGTTTGATACATTCACCTCTGAAGGTAAATAATGTACTTACATTCAGTAATCTTGCTCTTATTTGTCATCCTGAGGGTTCCGGAATTTTTTTTAGCATAGTTTTGTTTGATAAAATCTATTTTTTATTCAAATGTAGGAACTGGGTTCTGTAGTTTGAACCCCTGCTGTCTCTGGCTCCGCACCCACCCCGCCCGGCCATCTAGATGTGTGAAAGTTAGTGTATAAGATAAATGATCCTTCATGTATGACATTCCTGGGTATGTAAACTTACATTTTGTATTACCATATCATTTTTGTATGTTCTCTATATTTATGTAGTTGAAAATGTATCAATTGACCAATTCGGCACATTTGGGCAGACTTGAGGCAAAATACTGTGCAGTATAGCAATGCTTCATTGGCTCAATCTGAACTTTACACACAAGCTGCATCTAGTGGCCAAAATCTAAATTACGCCTTAACTGCAATATTATGGCCTTTTTCTTGCATTTCAAAGATGATGAAAAAAAAGAAAATGTATGTTTTTTGGTTTGTATTATCTTTTACCAGATCTAATGTGTTATATTCTCCTACATTAATTTCACATTTCCACAAACTTCAAAGTGTTTCCTTTCAAATGGTATCAAGAATATGCATATCCTTGCTTCAGGTCCTGAGCTACAGGCAGTTACATTTGGGTATGTCATTTTAGACGAAAATTAAAAAAAAGGGTCTGATCCTTGAAAGGTTTTAACTAGATTGCTAACTCTAAATATAATACCCACTGCTAGTAGCCATGTATTGATCCAACAGTAAATGTTATGTCCTAAAAGAACTTTGCAGTTGTAGGCTACTACCCATGAGACCTTGCAATGGCCAGTGTGCATTTCAGGCACGTGCTGCTCCATGGGCTCTATTTTAACAAACCTAACACAATGGTGACTCTAAGTGCATGCAGTAGTGCTATAGGTTCAGGGGTGTATCAAACATATTTATACTATTTTCACTATCACAATTATTGGCTCACTTGCTGGCGTTGGCGCAAAAGGGCTGGGTTTTGATGAACAAGCAAGTTGTGGGCGTGTTGAGGCTTGGCCCCGCACTGGCCAATCAGAATGTTCTCTATGTTGAAATATGTGGTTGCTTCAGGTTGTGTATTTACAAACGTTTATGTATTGCCTTGGAATCAACTTCAATTCCAATGTTAGTCAGGTATAGTTTGTTAATTGGCTAACAGGAACAAAATAACAAAATGTAGACCTATCCCATCTTTGCTAAATAGGCTAACTTGAACCCATTTGTGGTCAACATTGTTCTAAGTAATTGCATGGCATTCACACAGATATAGGGGCCAGGCCTACTGTAAATTGCATTATTGTTGAGCATGGACATGCCAAACATTGTCAATAAGCAAGATTAATTTCAGGCCTAAAAAGGCCTAAAAAGAAAACAAATAATTATAATCAAATTCTAAACAAAACAACTTGTTTTAAATAGGCTATGTCAGACTTAAAGACACCATCATTTCTCCCTGTTGGCATATAATATTAAAATAATGTGGGCATGCCTACAATGCATAGATTAAAAGGGAATGTCAGCTCACTGTTTTATTCCTCTCAAACTTGATATTTTAATATAGCTTTGGTGATTAAGATTTTTATCCAAGCAGTCTCAGGAGCCAAACCCTTTATCAACAGTCTTGACTACTTCGCGATTGCATTGGGCAGACTAAAAAAGCCTTTATTGAGAGGAGGGGAAGCTATGCTTGGTTTTTAATAAAATAAAACAAAATGGGGAAAGATTTTTTTTTAGAAATGTGTCAAACCATTAAAAGCACATTAGTCTAATGTTGTTCCATGCACAAATGGGCAATGTGCATCACGGCTGGATAGGCTGCGTTTCTACTGTCAAAATGCATGCCATAACCAACTGTGTTACCGCTAAAACCAGCTTTTGATTGGTCTTAAATATCCCTAGCAGTGCTGCCTGAAAATAGAGCCCCATATCCAATATCTTGGTTGTAAAATAGTTGCTATTGAGCTGAATATTGAGAGTTGAGAAATATAAAAGACGCCTACAGAAAGCTGAGACCTTCCTCTCCTCAACAGGGACAAGGGGGCAAAGATCCAAAGCTGTGTTTCTCGCAATTGCAATGTTTTTATGTTATACAATCAGATCGAATTTTGAGACAGGGAGACAGGGGCAGGTGCAGGGCACACTTTCATTACAGGAATCATGAGGATAATGCATTTTAATGTTTGACCAAATCATGGTTTTAGACACCCCTGAAATTAGGACATTTTGAGTGAGGTGACAACGTAGAATGTGCTCTTTCTACGTTTATAGGCACCCTTTCCCTTTTTTACGATCCATGATCTTGTCTGCCTAACTGATTTCAGAGTCGGAGCAGGTCTCTTTGCTGATCAATGTGAGTTACTGAGTTTGTGATCTCATCTCAGTCGATCAGAAAACCGGGCCGGCCATTGCCCACAGATCAGCCAATGGCTCATTATAGATTAGTATAAGAGAGAAATTGGGCAAACATTTTGAAAAAATATCTTAACAGGCCGATGGGCCATGTGCCATGTCACCTTTTTCTTTTTTTATATACATTTATATATTAGTACCAGTCAATGTTTGGACACACTTACTCATTCATGGCTTTTTCTTAATTTTTTACTATTTTCTACATTGTAGAATAATAGTGAAGACATCCAAACTATGAAATAACACATATGGAATCATGTAGTAAGCAAAAAAGTATCAAATAAATATATTTTATATTCTTCAAAGTAGCCACCCTTTGCCTTGACGACAGTTTTGAACACTCTCGGTATTCTCTCAACCAGCTTCACCTGGAATGCTTTTCCAACAGTTTTGAAGGAGTTCCCACATATGCTGAGCACTTGTTGGCTGCTTTTCCTTCACTCTGCGGTCCAACTCATCCCAAACCATCTCAATTGGGTTGAGGTCCAGTGATTGTGGAGGCCAGGTCATCTGATGCAGCACTCCATCACTCTCATTTGGTTACACAGCCTGGAGGTGTGTATTGGGTCATTATTCTGTTGAAAAACAAATGATAGTCCCACTAAGCGCAAACCAGATGGGATGTCGCATCACTGCAGAATGCTGTGGTAGGCATGCTTCACAGTGGGAACCACACATGTGGAGATAAACCGTTCACCTACTCTGAGTTTCACAAGGACACCGCGGTTGAAACCAAAAATCGCAAATTTGGACTCAGTCTAAAGGACAGATTTCCACCGGTCTAATGTCTATTGCTCGTGTTTCTTGGCCTAAGCAAGTCTCTTCTTATTATTGGTGTCCTTTAGTAGTGATTCCTTTGCAGAAATTCGACCATGAAGGGCTGATTCACACAGTCTCCTCGGAACAGTTGATGTTGAGATGTGTCTGTTACTTGAACTCTGCATTTATTTGGGCTGCAATCTGAGGTGCAGTTAACTCTAATGAACTTAACCTCTGCAGCAGAGGTAACTCTGGGTCTTCCTTTCCTATGGGGGTCCTCATGAGAGACAGTTTGATTGGTTAAAAGCATCAAGAAGCATTAACAAGGCACGCCTGTTATGTGAAATGCATTCAAGGTGACTACCTCATTAAGCTGGTTGAGAGAACATCAAGACAAAGGGTTGGCTGTTTTGAAGAATCTCAAATATATTTTGATTTGTTTAACACTTTTTTGGTTACTACATGATTCCATATGTGTTATTTCATAGTTTTGATGTCATCACTATTATTCCACAAAAATAGTGAAAAATAGGTGTCCAAACTTTTGGCTGGTACTCAAATCAATGCGCTGAATATAACACCATACCATGAAATGCTTACTTACAAGCCCTTAACTCCATTTCTTGAACAGCATTGTTGGTTAAGAAAATATTTAATAAATAAACTAATGTAAAAAAAAATTATCAAACCAAAAAGTAACACAAGAAAATTACATAACAATAACGAGGCTATATACAGGACTCCTGAGTGGTGCAGCGGTCTAAGGCACTGCATCACTACAATCCCTGGTTCGAATCCAGGCTGCATCACAACTGGTCGTGATTGGGAGTCCCATAGGGTGGCACACAATTGGGCCAGCGTCGCAGGGGTAGGCCGTCATTGTAAGTAAGTATTTGTTCTTAACTGACTTGCCTAGTTAAATAATAAATACAGGGGGGGGGGTCAATGTGTGGGGGTACAGGTTAGCTTAGGTAAAGTGACTATGCATAGATAATAAACAGCCTGTCAGGAAGTCCAGGAGGTGTTTAGTCCAGGGACCTTAGCTTAGTGATGAGCTTTGTGGGCACTATGGTCTTGAACACTAAGCTGTAGTCAATGAACAGCATTCTCACACAGGTGGTTTGTTTTTGTCCAGGTGGGAAAGGGTAGTGTGGAGTGCGATTGAGATTGCATCATCTGTGGATCTGTTGGGGCGGTATGCGAATTGGAGTGGGTCTTGGGTTTCCTGCATGATGGTGTTGATGTGAGCTATGACCAGCCTTTCAAAGCACTTCATGAGTTCCGACGTGAGTGCTACGTGGCGGTAATCATTTATGCCGGTTACCTTTGCTTTCTTGGGCACAGGGGCTATGGTGGTCTGTTTGAAACATGTAGGTATTACACACTCGGTCAGAGAGAGGTTGAAAATGTCAATAAGAACACTTGCCAGTTGGTCTGCGCATGCTTTGAGTACACGTCCTGTTAATCCATCTGGCCCCGCAGCCTTGTGAATGTTGACCTGTTTAAAGGTCTTGCTCACATCGGTTACGGAGTGCGTGATCACACAGTCGTCCGGAATAGCTGGGGCTCTCATGTATGCTTCAGTGTTGCTTGCCTCGAAGCGAACATAAAAGGCCTTTAGCTCATCTGGTAGGCTTGCGTCACTGGGCAGCTCGCGGCTAGATTAGTACGTAATAGTTTTCAAGCCCTGCCACATCCGACGATCGTCAAAGCTGGTGTAGTAGGATTCAATCTTAGTCCTGTATTGAAGCTTTGCCTGTTTAATGGTTCGTCTGAGGGCATAGTGGGATTTCTTATAATTAGTGTCCCGCTCCTTGAAAGCAGCAGCTTTAGCCTTTAGGTCGATGCGGATGTTGCCTGTAATCCATGGCTTCTGGTTGGGAAATGTACGTACGGTCACTGTGGGGACGTCGTCGTCAATGAACTTATTGATGAAGCCGTTGACTGAGGTGGTATACTCCTCAATGCCATTGGATGAATCCCGGAACATATTCCAGTCTGTGTTATCAAAACAGTCCTGTAGCGTAGCATCCGCGTCATCTGACCACTTCTGTATTGATCGAGACACTGGTACTTCCTTCTTGCTTGTAAGCAGGAGTCAGGAGGATAGAATTATGGTCAGATTTGCCAAATGGAGGGTGAGGGAGAACTTTGTATGCTTCTCTGTGTGTGGAGTAAAGGTGGTCTAGAGTTTTTTCCCCCTCTGGTTGCACATGTGACATGCTGGTAGAAATGAAGTAAAAAGTATTTAAGTTTGCCTGCATTAAAGTCCCCAGCCACTAGCATTTTCTTGTTTGCTTATGGATTTACACAGCTAGTTGAGTGCAGTCTTACTGCCAGCATCGGTTTGTGGTGGTAAATAGACGGATACGAATAATATAGATGAGAACTCTCTTGGTAGATAATGTTGTCTACAGCTTATCAGGAGGTATTCTACCTCAGGCAAGCAATACCTCGAGACTTCTTTAATATTAGAAATCGTGCACCATCAATTATTTACAAATAGATACACACCCCCACCCCCTGTCTTACCAGACGTAGCTGCTCTGTCCTGCCGATGCACGGTGAAGCCAGGCAGCTCTACATTATCCGTGGCGTCATTCAGCCATGTCTCGGTGAAACATAAGACAGTTTTTAATATCCCGTTGGTCAGATAGTTTTAGTCGTAGGTCGTCCAGTTTGTTTTCCAATGATTGCACGTTGGCCAATAACACGGATGGTAGAGCTGGTTTATCTACACGTCGGCAAATTCTTACAAGGCACCCCGCCCTCCCACCCGTTTTCTCACACTTACCTCCACGCTGATCAATATGAGTCAGAAATGTATTCTAGTGTCAAAATTGACTACAATGTGTAACTAGGACAAATTTGGTCTTAAAGTTAGTCTTGTCCAAAACTAAGATTTGCAAAATGATAGAAAAGTGGATGTCACTGAATAAAGGGCACCATAACAATTTTCCATGGGTTGGGTTTCTTTTAATCCTGCCCACATGCTCACACCTGGCAGCCCCCAAGTAATCATCAATTCAGACCGCAGCTGCACGTGACTTGATCATAATGCCCATGGTCAATTTGGTTTGACATTCAATATCCCTATGGGGCTAGTTAGGGACTTAAATTACACAATGTACATGGGACAATATTTTAAAAGGTCAATAGCTCCAAATTTCTATGACTTGGAAACCTCAAACCAACTATAAATTGTAGAAATTCATAGACAAATATTGGAATGCATTTCATGAGAAAAATAAAAGATGTGCAACATGAAAATATTGTCTCATTTACATTGTATAATTTATTGACGGACCCTTACTAGCCCCGGAGAAATCCTATCCAAAGTCAAACAGACTTTGCCAGGGTTGCACACCAGCCAGCTGGAGCTAATTGGCAAAATGATTTGCCTAACTCTTCCCACCTGCGAACAAACACAAGACACCAACATCAAACCACACCCCGAAACTAACTCGTTTGAATTCAGTCATGGCCGATAGCATTTTTATATTACAGTTTGACAATTGCTTACACATGATTTCTGAAACTATGGCTCCTTTTCTCTAGACTCTACACACAAAACCCCAAAATGCACACATGACATGCAAAACCAAACACTTAATTCAAAACTATTTGAACTCTTCTCAAAATTGTGATTTTGCATCAAAACTCAACACACAAACCATCAAATGACTATCTCTTATACATGCCAACTACACACAGGTGTGACAAATGTAAAACACTACTATCTTGTATCTTTTGCATGTTCTGTGTGCAGTGGAGTTCATTGCAGTTTGTCATAGCACTCACATGTAAACTCAGCAAAAAAAGAAACGTCCTCTCACTGTCAACTGCGTTTATTTTCAGCAAACGTAACATGTGTAAATATTTGTATGAACATAACAAGATTCAACAACTGAGACATAAACTGAACAAGTTCCACAGACATGTGACTAACAGAAATGGAATAATGTGTCCCTGAACAAAGGGGGGGGGGGTCAAAATCAAAAGTTACAGTCAGTATCTGGTGTGGCCAGCAGCTGCATTAAGTACTGCATCTCCAGTATGGCTGGTGGTATTGTCATGCTGAAGGGTCATGTCAGGATGAGCCTGCAGGAAGGGTACCACATGAGGGAGGAGGATGTCTTTCCTATAACGCACAGTGTTGAGATTGCCTGCAATGACAACAAGCTGTCTGGTGAGGACCTGCCTTACAACAGGCCTACAAGCCCTCAGCCCAGCCTCTCTCAGCCTATTGCAGACAGTCTGAGCACTGATGGAGGGGTTGTACGTTCCTGGTGTAACTCGGGAAGTTGTTGCCATCCTGTACTTGTCCCGCAAGTGTGATGTTCGGATGTACTGATCCTGTGCAGGTGTTGTTACACGTGGTCTGCCACCGCGAGGACGATCAGCTGTCCGTCCTGTCTCCCTGTAGCGCTGTCTTAGGGGTCTCACAGTACGGACATTGCAATTTATTGCCCTGGCCACATCTGCAGTCCTCATGCCTCCTTGCAGCATGCCTAAGGCACGTTCACGCAGATGAGCAGGGACCCTGGGCGTATTTCTTTTGGTGTTTTTCAGAGTCAGTAGAAAGGCATGTTTAGTGTCCTAAGTTTTCATAATTGTGACCTTAATTGTCTACCGTCAGTGAGTTTGTGTCTTAACAACCGTTCCACAGGTGCATGTTTATTAATTATTTATGGTTCGTTGAACACAAGCATGGGATACAGTGTTTAAACCCTTTACAATGAAGATCTGTGAAGTTATTTGGATTTTTACGAATTATCTTTGAAAGACAAGGTTCTAAAAAAGGGACGTTTCTTTTTTTTGCTGAGTTTACTTGTATGTGCACAAATATATACAGTATGTATGCATATTCAGTATATATTTACACTATAAAACAGAAATGCAAGGGGGAACATTGTATTTTCTCAAAACATTGTTTTTTTATCCAGATTTCGGTATGAACAGTAACATACAAAACAAATACAGTAGAAGATAAACAAATAGGCTTGTTACTATAAAGAAAAAAACAATTATGGTGCATCCGGTCTCCTATTTGGGTCTGGCCACAGCACCGAATCAACATCACAAGTTGATGTTCTCTCTGGCTAAACAGTGGGGGAAGTATTGTCTGAAGTAGCGTATCCAGCCCTGGCATGCCCCCTCATTCATGTCACCACAGGCCTCCTCCATCGCCTGGAGAAGGGGTATGCGTTGGTGGGGTTGGCAATCGTATACCTCCCAACGTCACGCCAAAAATAACTTCGATTGGGTTTAGAAATTGAGAATATGGTGGCAGGTTGAGCATCAAAACTTGATGGTCAATGAACCAACTGCAGACCAGAGCAGCCCGGTGGTATCTTACGTTGTCCCAGATGACAACAAACCTGGACTGCTCTGGCACATTCCTCTGGTCATTGGAAATGAGGATATTATGCAGGGTGCCAAGGAAGGTGATAATGTGGGCAGTATTGTAAGGACCAAGAGTGGCATGATGATGGACACCGTTCTGACTAATGGCTGCACACATTGTGATGTTGCCACCACGCTGTACAGGGACATTAACGATGACGTCGTGTCCTATGAGGTTTCTTCCCCTGTGTCTTGTTTTGGCTAGGTTAAAGCCGACCTCGTCAACATAGACAAAATCACGATGCTCTGCAGCAGCATCTAGTTCCATAACTCTGAAACAGACAAAACATTATTGTATGACAGTATGAATAGACAGAGTAGTCAATATGTAGCACAATACACTGGAATACAGTACCAATGACAGGATAGTATAGCTTACTATTCATAGCGCAGTTGTTTCATACGAGCTGCTTCATACGAATCTGATGGCGTTTCAGGAGACGGTCAAGTGCGGATAAACTTACCCCATTTATGTTACTGAATGTTGTGTTCAGTGATTTGGTGTTGCAGTTGTCGTAAACGTATGCTGTTGTTTGAAATGACCATATTCACTATGTGTTGTTCCTGCTCTGCTGTGAACAGCCGGTTTCTTCCTCCATTGAAGGGTCGTCTAGCAATTCTGCCAAAACATGATGTGAATGGTTAGGGTGCAAGACTTCTTTCAGTATGAAATGTTACTGTAGTGCTGTAAGTGCTGCAGTGCTGTAAGTACAGTAGCATGGTATAGAGGATAGGTTTACTTACCTGTCCTCATTTTGGACCCTCTGCCCAGCCTCCCTAAAACTCAAACCATGGTTGACCACATGGTCAACCAAAGGGAACCGGATCTCATCTGTGATGGTTCTCCTTCCTCCTCTTCCTTGTCCCACTCCTCGTCCTCATCCTCTTTCCCCCCTCATCCTCATCCTCCTCCTCTTCCTTGTCCCTCGCTTACTCTCACTCCTCATCCTCCTCTAACTCTCTCTCCAAAACTGGTCTCCATTGTTGTCCAAACCAAGAAAGCCAACCTGAAGCCTATTTATAGTGCTCAAGCTCTGATTTCTAAGTGAAGAAATTAGCTATAAGTGTTTTCACACGTGAGCACTGGGTGTAGGTAATCGGTAAATGAGTGTGTCATTTTGAATGGCAGTGTTTTCCAAACGAAACACTAGACCTGTTAGTTTTGAATAACGTGTCTAATGTAGAGAACTGTGTTTAGTGTTTTGCAAAAAGTGTTTTACAATTGGAAACTGAGTGTAAAGCAGATAATGTGTTTGCAGTTTTGCAGACTTGGTCTGAAGATTAGGTACATGAGTTAATCGTTTCACTGAGTGTGCCTCAAGTACCACGTTTAGTGTGTAAGCGATTGTAAAAAACTGTAACCAAATCTAAAATGAGGACAAATCAGGAAATGCAGTGTGCCAAATAAAGTAACAGGATTGACCTTAACAGAGTTGACAATTTCATTTTAAATCAGCCATTAATCCCCTCGTGACAGGGGGAATGGAAGCTTGTTGTGTGCAACAGGGAGTTGAATGCTTCACAAACAAAAAAGAAATTGCTAAACCATTTCTACTGTCTTTTTATGGGTAACAGGGTTGACATGTTATGCTTGACCTGCTTGGTTTTCCACCACAAAACACTAGAAATGGCCAAAAAGAGTAGAACCAACTCACCTTCTTTTACACTATGATTTGACTATTAGATGTTTAATGTTTTTTTTAAAAGTATTTAAAAAGTATTTCTTTCACCATATTAAAACGAGAGTTCAGTTCACTTAACAGGGTTGGCACAGACGTAAATGAATCACTAATCACATGAAATAAATAGTCATCTTCAGAAATGACTGTCAAAGCAACAAAATAACTAGGGCTTTACAATGATGGTGAAACTTGGAGACATTTTTGGATTTAGTGGGTTGAAATCTTCCTAGAAGTGACACAGGGTTGACGGAGGGAGATGTAAAAACTCAGAATTTTGGCACTTCAGCAATATTAAATACTTATATTAAAAATAGGGTTTATTGAATTATCCATGTGGTCTATATTAAAGGGCATTTAATTTCATATAGCAGGCTTTTAAAATTCAATATTGGTTCACAATATCTACTTCAAATATCAAAGGGATGCAAAAGGCACTGTTTTTGTGGAATGACCCTCTTACGGCCATTTTAGCAGCTACATCACCATCCAGAACTTGTTTCTACAAATACATTTCATTTTTACAGTGCGTTAAACTCTCCATCTGCAATTTGTAAAATGTTGTCTTTTCTGTTTCTAACCGGAATATTGTTTCAAATGTAGAACCCTTGCGCATCAGGACAGTTGATTGGAAAGATGTCCTGATTTATATGTACAGATACTGAAAATGATCATTCAAAAACTAACATCTGAACTACATTGCTGTGCAAAGGGTTGCCTTCTGTAAACACATTTTATTTGACTCTGTATTACTCATTATGAACGACTTTTTGATGTGTCAGGCTGCAGGTGAGGCTTATGAATGTGATGGTTACCAATTGAAGAGCACCCCACAGTTTCTGTTCTGATACTTTTCGTTGATGTCTACATTTCCTTTCTGTTGAGGCTCCTCCAGTTTCACTGCATCAGAGTCCCCTGGACTTTGGCTTTCACAGTGCAACACTCTGCCTCTTCCTCTTTTTCTCTGCTCTTGCCAACTCCTCTGCCCTTTACAGACAGCCGTACTGTAACACAAGGCTGAATGTCACTGAGTTAATCCTGCTTTATTCAATTAGGAAGACTGGGAGGGAAGCGGATGGAAAAAAGGATATGAAATAGCCACACTGGGAAAGGAAACATTGCTACAGAATATCAACACAGGAGTTGATAACCAAGTATAACTATCAGTCAGTGTACAGTATGGATGTAGCTCTGGGAGAAGATGCGTTAACAAAGCAGCTTCCACGGAGGCCTGGCATATAGTGTATTCTGGTCCCTTGTCAACCTTACTGTATCTCATAGAATTCTCAGTGATATACTGTTCATGGTGCTGCACATGATTATGCACAGGACATGGGAATTGATTACTTTGGAGTCATTTGAGTCTAAAGCAGCTGTGCTTGGGGCTTCTTATTCTGTGTCTATCTCCTTGTGTACAGATGAATGTCGATAAAAACACATTTGGGAAGAGAGGAAACACATAAGAAAACTACCGTATGAGTTTGATAATCCATGATGACTTTTTATGCTATTTACTACTGTATGAGATACTGTTCTTAATCATTATATCTTAATCATTATATCTTAATCATTATATCTTAATCATTGATGCTCCCAACTTGTTGTGGATCACTTTGTGTACACACAGTACACACTCAAACACACAGTAAGAAGCATGCATACAGTAATTAATGGTTATAACCCGACATAGTGTATGTATTACTTGTCCTCTGTCACATCACAGATCTATTTATGATTAAAGTATTTTATATTGTCTGTGCACAGCTGTGGTTATTGATCCCACCCATCCTTAGTGGCATTACAGACTGCGAAACAAAATGAATCATTGCTGTGAGGAACGTTGGTCATTATTGAACGGGGTCCCTCAAGCAGTTGTAAAATGATAAATCATTCTTCCAGCTCGGTAATTTACTGTATAGGGAGTAGATGGAGGGGGAGAGAAGGAGAGGAGGAGGAGGAGGAGATGGAGGGGGAGAGAAGGAGAGGAGGAGGAGGGAGAGAGAGATGGAGTTTATTTCCTTGAGGGTTTCTGCATTTCTCTTTCTACGCTTCCTGGAGTTGCCCTCCAGTGAGGTATGTTTTTAAAACTCAAGTCACATTATTAGTTGAGAACCACAAAAGCTTCTATTAGAATGAAATCAATATTGTGTTGCCATCTTAATTAATGAGACAATTGTGGGACAGAGAGCAAGATTATTGACCTGCAGTTTGCTGCCAGAAGATGTGCATGCATACACACACTCTCACAAGCATGCACATGCACACATGTACATATATACACAAAAAGATGGATAGAATGCTCAAGATTACAGTGGTGCCCTATAGCCCATTAGCCAGGCTTCTAGTTGGGAATGAGACTAATACTGCCTTGACTGTCTATATAAAGAAATAAAGAAGGTGCAGTGAAACTGTTTCATTAAATGTAGGCCTGCTGGCATAAATCTCAACCCCAGTTAGTTCAGTTGCTGCCTGCTTCATCATGAATATCATCTGACCTGCCGTTTCAGTTTTATCTTCAGCAGCACCAGAGAGTAGACTGTACCCTTCCCATTAACAGTGTTTGGCAGCATCCTAAGTAGCACCATATTCCCTATAGGCTGTAGTGCACCACTTTTGTCAAAATAAGTGCGCTATATAGGCAATAGGGTTCCATTTGGGACACAGACGTTATCAATGACAGACCAGCGAGCACATCCTGCAGGCAAAACCTTGAAACTAGATCTCATAGACTTCCTATGCAATCTATTTTGCTTTCATGAAGTGAGAAACTTCAAATCACATTCACACAGTGTGACAAAAGAAAAAGGAGTCTGAACAAAACTATCTAGGGGGTCAGTCTAACCATTGATTCTCATGTTTTGACATTTATTTATTCAGTTTATTGTTCATGAAGCAAGTAATGGGATAAATAGGGTAAGTCTATCGTAACTACCAGCTGGGATTTTTTTTGGGGGGGGTTGAATCAACATTGTTAATAAGTAATAACAAAAGATGTGATGAATCAATGTGGGAAAATTATTGGATTTGCAAATGGTAACCAACATTGGGAGATTGGGATGAAGTAACCAAGGTATTTATTGAAACACAGGGGGAAGATGGAGTGCAGGCCAGGGGAAGCTCGGGTGGGTTGCAGGAAACCAGGTGCAGTAGCTGAGGCTTGAGCAAGAGGGGTTGAGACAGGGTAAGCAGGTCCGGAGGGGAATCCAAGGGAGTAGTAGAGTGGGGAATCCAGGACAGAGTAGCAGGATGACGAGACGTGGAACTGGAGATAGGGACCAGAGTCAGAGCGAGTGGAACTGCAGCGGAGAGGAAAACAGTGTCAGGCAAGGAAAACAGGCACAACAGGATAACAGGCTCTAATAGTAACAACGCTAGACGCGTAGACTGACTGAGCAGAGATTACAATCTGGCAGAGCGGAAGTGGCAGGGCTGAGTATTTGTAGAGGTCTTGATTATGGAACAGGTTGCAGCTGGTGGGGATCTGACTCCAGCACACCTGTCTCTGCCCACACAATCACACACACACACACACACACAGAGAGAGAGGGAGAGAGTACTGGGGGAGTGGCGGCAGGTCAAGGAGACACAGGATGAGTAGTAGAGGGCGTTGCAGGAGCAGATGTGACATTATTACGTCTGTGCCCAGTGGGTGGTGAGTCACCACTGGGGTGGCTGGTGTTGATAAGAATATGTGTGTGTGTGTGTGTGTGTGTGTGTGAGCGAGAGTGTGTTTGTTTGTGTATGAGGGGTAGCTACGTGATGCAGCACACATCCCTAATCACATCATCTGGTCATGACCAGATCACACCTGCTTTGCCTCCTATGAGCAGTGGCATAGCAATGATTCTGCCCTGTTCTCTGTTGTATATTTAATCACATCTCAGACTGGCTGCAGTACAGTAGGTGTTACTCTGTGTTGTCACTAGGGTTGAAAGTAGGAGAGTTATTGGCTCCCAAACCTGTAGTTCACAGTTGAATAGCTAATCAAGCAAATATTACTCTCTACCCATTCATTATTTGACCATTTTCAATAACTCAAAGGAAACCAGACACAGAATGTCAAAGAAAAAGACACAAGAAAAATGTTGATCTTTATTCTAATAGATAATCAGTTGCAATTCTGCTTCATACCAACAGGTGTCAATGTAGCATAACCAAAAAGCCTGTCTGCAAGCCGACAATGGATGTCGTTGGCTGGATACACATAACACTGCATATTTCCCCAGATCTCCTAATTTCATGTATACTGAACAAAAATATTAACAACAATTTCAAAGATTTTACTGAGTTACAGTACATATAAGGAAATCAGTCAATTGAAATAAGAATCTCTCTGTACTTTGCTCCGTTCATCTTTCCATCATTCCTGACTAGTATTCCAGCTGAAAAACATCCCCACAGAATGATGCTGCCACCACCATGCTTCACCGTAGGGATGGTGCCAGGTTTCCTCCAGACCTGACACTTGGCATTCAGGCCAAAGAGTTCAATCTTGGTTTCATTAGACCAGAGAATCTTGTTTCTCATGGTCTGAGAGTCTTTAGGTGCTTCTTGGCAAACTCCAAGCGGGCTGTCATGTGCATTTTACTGAGGAGTTGCTTCCGTCTGGACACTCTACCATAAAGGCATGATTTGTGGAGTTCTGCAGAGATGGTTGTCCTTCTAGAAGGGTCACCCATCTCCACAGAGGAACTCTGGAGTTCTCTCAGAGTGACCATTGGGTTCTTGGTCATTGTCAACTGTGGGACCTTATAAAGACAGGTGTGTGTCTTTCCAAATCATGTCCAATCAATTGAATTTACCACAGGTGGACTACAATCAAGTTGTAGAAACACCTCAAGGACGATCAATGGAAACAGGATGCACCTGAGCTCAATTTCGAGTCTCATCGCAAAGGGCATGAATAGTTATGTAAATAAGGTATTTCTGTTTTTATTTTAAATATATTGGCTAAGATGTCTAAAAACCTGTTTTCACTTAGTCATTATGGGGTATTGTGTGTAGATTCATCAGGATTTTTAAAAATGTAATCATTTTAGAATAAGACTGTACAGTAACAAAATGTGGGAAAAGGGAAGGGGTCTGAGTACTCTACATACACTACATGACCAACAGTATGTGGGCACCTGCTCGTCAAACATCTCATTCCAAAATCATGGGCATTAACATGGAGTCGGTCCCCCCTTTGCTGTTATAACAGTCTCCACTCTTCTGGGAAGGCTTTCCACCAGATGTTGGAACATTGCTGCGGGGACTGCTGTTGGGCGATTAGGCCTAGCTCGCAGTCGGTGTTCCAATTCATCCCAAAGGTGTTCGATGGGGTTGACGTCAGGACTCTGTGCAGGCCAGTGAAGTTCTTCCACACTGATTTCAAAGTTGGAAGGACAGAATTGTCTAGAATGTCATTGTATGCTGTAGGGTTAAGATTTCCCTTCACCGGAACTAAGGTGTCTAGCCCGAACCATGAAAGACAGACATTATTCCTCCTCCACCAAACTTTACAGTTGGCACTATGCATTCGGCCAGGTAGCGTTCTCCTGGCATCTGCCAAACCCAGATTTGTCAGTTGGACTAACAGATGGTGATGCGTGGTTCATCACTCCAGAGAATGCAATTCCACTGCTCCAGAGTCCAATGGTGGCGAGCTTTACACCACTCCAGCCAACGCTTGGCATTGCTCATGGTGATCTTAGGCTTGTGTGCGGCTGCTCGGCCATGGCAACCCATATCATGAAGCTCCTGATGAACAGTTCTTGTGCTGACGTTGCTTCCAGAGGCAGTTTGAAACTAGGTAGTGAGTGTTGCAACTGAGGACAGACAATATTTTACACACTACGTGCTTCAGCACTTGGTGGGCTCGTTCGGTGAGCTTGTGAGGCCTACCACTTCACAGCTGAGCCGTTGTTGCTCCTAGATGTTTCCACTTTACTATAACATCACTTACTGTTGACCGGGGCAGCTCTAGCAGGGCAGCAATTTGACAAACTGACTTGTTGTAACGGTTCCATCCTATATCGGTGCCACTTTGAAAGTCACTGAGCTCTTTAGTAAGGCCATTCATTTGCCAATGTTTGTCTATGGAGATTGCATGGCTGTGTGCTCGATTTTATACACCTGTCAGCAATGGGTGTGGCTAAAATAGCCAAATCCACTACTTTAAAGGGGTGTCCACAAACTTTTGTATATATAGTGTACAAAAGACTCACAGTTAGGAAGGACACGCCCAACAATTTTGCAACCACTGCCCTAATGGAAGATCAGTCTCCCCTGTTGTGGCCTTCCCTTCCTCCATCCCTATCTCCCATTCTCTCCCTCCCTCCTTACTGCCACCCTCTTGCCTTCCACCCCCCTATCCCCTCCACTTGACCCAACCCAGGGTTTCGCACCCCAGCCCCAGGGGAGCCACTGTCGGGCCCAGCTCTACTCTGCTCCCCTCCCCTCCTCACCCCTCCTCTCTTCTCCTTGCCGCTGCTTTGAATGTGCTTCCAATTACAGACAAAAGAGAGGCGGCCCTGTGTGTGCAGCATGTGGTTCCATTTAGAGCAGGTGAAACAATGTAGGAAAATAGATCCGTCATCCGTCGCATTCCGGAGGCCAGTGAGAACGGCGCTAAATCATAGCAAAGCTAATCCTCGGGGGAGGGGTTCGTCCAGGGCCCCGCCGGGCCGGCTTCTCTTACAGGGGCCCGCCGTGGTTCTCAGAGTGGAGCACCACAGGGGGGCCTTATAGCACTCTCTCTTGCTCTCTCTCTCTCTCTTGCTCTCTCTCTCTCTCTAGCTCTCTCATGTAATCTCTGTCTTGGTCTCTCTGTTGTTCTCTTCCTGTGTCTCTCTCCGTATAATTTGGTTATCTCTCTCTCTCTCTCTCTCTCTCTCTCTCTCTCTCTCTCTCTCTCTCTCTCTCTCTCTCTCTCTCTCTCTCTCTCTCTCTCTCTCTCTCTCTCTCTCTCTCTCTCTCTCTCTCTCTCTCTCTCTCTCTCTCTCTCTCTCTCTCTCTCTCTCTCTCTCTCTCTCTGAAGTCCTCTGTTAGGTTATAATTCAAGCCTGGGATTCGACAGCCTAGTCCCTCTCTGACCCACTGTCTTCCAGGTCCCCAGGTGTTCCTGCTAAAAACATCGGAGGAAATATCTAATTAAATTTTTGCAAAGGGGTGGAGGGGTGGAGGGGTATGAGAGCAGAGAGCAAAGAGCAGAGAGTTGAGAGCAGAGGGCTGAGAGCTGTCTTGATCTGATTCTATCATAGCTCTATAACACCCCTCCCTCATGTCTCCAGCTTTTCACGTGAACACTTGGAGAAGGTGAAGGAGTTTGCATGTGGTTGTAGTCAGTTCAAGCAGCTCGGACATATTCGACTAGCTAACTCCTGTTGGAAAGAATGTAGGTTAATGCAGCATGAGGGGGTTGGACATCTCACTTTCATTTGGGCTTTACAGGCGGAGGAGGGGAGGCATAGGGTGGGTCAGAGGCATTAACTCACTAGATGTTCTGCGCCCCGCTACTTTATAGGAGTAGCTAGCCCCTGCGCCCCGCCAGGCCCGCTCACAAGCACCCAGTAAAGCTCTGACATGCAGAATGAAAAGAGCAGGATGAAAGAGAAGCTGTATTTTTAGCAACCGAAAGAACGGCTTGAACGCCCATTGATTACACAGAGAGCCGAAGCATGTCAACTGGACTCTCCATTAGAGAGAGAGAGCTTGTGTGTGTTGGTAGTTACCACGGGACTCTCACTGTTGGAGTGGCTAACCTTTTCCCCATGCTTTCACAGCAGAGAGAGAAACACAGAGGTAGGCCAGAGTCATTTTAGGAGACCCCTGCCAAAACCAACCCAATCTCCTGTTAAAAATGTGAAGGCTTAGTTTCCATGGGTCTCACAAGGCCTTTGCAGTGTGCTTTGTGCACCCCCCCACCCCCACCCGACATTCCAAGGGCTGATCCAGGTTTTTATATTTATGTAAAACCAGAAATTAAAGTTAACATTAATTGTTCTGGAGTCCATTTGCGTTTTAAGCTAATGAGCATGAGGAATGTTCCAGTTTCCCCTAAAAAAAGCTTTTTTACTGGCTCCACTAAACAAGCGTCTTTTTTTAGACATTTTCATTTCATTTTAAAAGGGGCAGAGCTCCGAAAATGGAGACTGCATTAGATGTACTGTCCCAAAATGTGTTTTAACAAGCTCAAGAATTGCAGTGCACTTTGATTGCTGATTGTAGTTAATATCAGGAAACAGAAGATTACAGTCCATTATGTCCCAGGACTGATTATACCAAGTCTCTATTACTCTCCCTCATATACAGTCCTCTTTCTCTTTCCCCCTCCCTCTCTCTCTCCTCCCCTCTTTATCTCTCCTTCCCTCCCTCCCCTTACCTCAATTCTTTCTCTGCTGTTTTTCTCTGCTTTTCTTTCTTCCTCTCTGAGTGAGCTGTAAAGCCTTTGACAGCAATGTGCAATGGACTAGATTCATGATAATGTCACAACACACCATTCCAGTTGTTGGATCATCACCCTCCCCGCTGTTCTACAGCCCAGGGCTTCCTATCCCTTACCACCCAACCATGGTCTGTTCCCAAAGGGACAACCAATAGAACAACCAGCTCCTGGCCTCTCAACTCTCTTACAGTCCAGCGGAGAGAGACACCATGCAGCTGGCCTGTGTTTCCAAATGCCCATGGACACACACAGGAAGTCCCTCCCACCCCCCCTCAGTGGGGCCTAATCAGACCTGTGGCTTGGCAGTGCTCCCCTCATCATGCCCTAATTCCTCTGATCCCCCCTGGATCCCCCCTGCACCTCCACTGTCCTGGGGGAGAAAACCCCCATTATGGAGCTAATGAACTGTATCCTAGAATCTGATAGCAGCTAAACCATAATCAGAGCTCTGCTGCTCCGCTGTTCCTTTTCAGTGAACAATTAACCCTGCGATAAATCACCCTTTCTTACCCTGTCCTGGCTGAAGCTGCACTGTCACATGGGTCAGGATAGGCGTCGATGAAACAGGGGATAAGTCGGAGAGCTTGGCGTTACAGATGCAGTAACCCCGCATGCGTTTGAAGTTTGAGAACTTATGATTATGTAAAGGGGGAATGGGTGGATAGGGCCCCCTTGAGAGTGGGTTTTCAGGGTTTAGATGAGAGAAGTGTAGTGAGCAGTGTTAAGGATTAGAGTAGTAATCGCTGTTAATTAATGATGGTAAGGCCCAGCTTCAGTACTGTAGTGTTGTGTAAACTGTCAGGGCAGTAATGCATGCTCTATTGTGATACATGTATCTCCTTGTCTTTCATCAATAGGCTAGAGCTGTGTTCCAAATGGCATCCTATTCCCTATATAGTACACACCTTTTGACCAGGGCTTAGGTCAAAAGTAGTGCACTACAGTATATAGGGAATAGAGTGCTGTTTCCGATGTACCGCTGCTACCCGCCCCCACCACCACTACAGCTAATCAAGACAAATCAAGACAGCTAATCAAGACAAAGCTCCTGTACTGCTGAGAGTCAGTCGGTTACTTAGTTTATTCACTCCGCTGGGTGTTCTGAAGGAAATGGAGTGGTGATGTATTGAGAAATGGCATGATTATTCTATTGACCATAAGGTCCTAATCAATTTGCCCATTAAACGTGCAAGATGTTCAGTTCCCATTTCCTGATGGTGCCTTGATGCGTTGATTAAACCCTGCTATCACTTCCCCATCCTGTTGAGACTGGGATGATTACTTCACTCAATCACTTTGATGTTTACTTAATTGTTTAATTTCAACCAGCGCCTCACTGATTATTCTTTGAGAACTGGTGATGTTTACTCTTTGCATGTAACTCTACACCACGGTCCACTAATGTAGGGCAGCTCTGTTGATCGTTGGCTACTTTTGGAAAGTTTAATGTTTTTGATACAGTGCTTCCGCCACCAGATTGATCCAGATCAGCCTTTTGATCTCTTACAAGTCAAACTGAATCAATATGTGCCAGAAGTCCAGAACCCAGTGGGTAAGGGCATATATAGGCTGCTAAATTTTATAATATTTATTGTTTGTGAGACTGAGTTTCTGTTTTCACAGATCCAATGGTACTTCCAGCACTTGCTCTCAGATATGTGTGCAGTGCGCTCAGCCACTCACAAATCATGTGATTGATGTAAAAATAATGTTAATTAAACTGGCAATTTGTTAAAAGTATTATTTCATCAAAAGCTCTATGCTCTATTATTATGAAAGGAGCTGAACTGTCTCATTAGGGCCACATGAAAAAAGTATACAGTATACTATGGTATAAATACTAAAGTATACTATGGTATAAATACTATAATATGCTAAGGTAAATACTATAATATACTAAAACAATAAGGCACGAGGAGGTGTGGTATATGGCCAAAATACCATGGCTAAGGGTTGTTCTTCCGCACGATGCAACGCAGAGTGCCTGAATACAACCCTTAGCCGTGGTGTATTGTCCATATATCACAAACCCCCGAGGTGCCTTGTAGCTGTTATAAACTGGTTACAAATGTAATAAGAACAGTCATAATAAATGTTTTGTCATACCCGTGCTATACAGTCTTACTGTATATACCACGGCTTTCAGCCAATCGCCAGTTTTTCTAGGTCCTTCTTTGCAGCACCTGACCACATGACTGGGCTATAATCAAGATAAGATAAAACTAGAGCCTGCAGGACTTGCTTTGTGGAGCGTGGTTTCAAAAAGTAGAGCATCTCTTTATCACAGACAGACCTCTCCCCATCTTTACAACCATTGAATCAATATGTTTTGACCATGACAGTTTACAATCCAAGGTAACGCCAAGTACTTGTCTCTGATTGAGAACCATACTTAGGCTGCCCTTTTTCCCACCTGTGTTTGTGGGAAGTTGACTTTGTTTAGGGCACATAGCCGTTAGCTTCACGGTTTGTTTTTTGTAGTGTTTATTGTTTTGTTCGGCGTCATTTTTATTAAATAAAATAAAATGTAGGCTGACCACGCTGCACCTTGGTCCTCTTCCTTTAACAGCCGTGACAGTACTTAAGTCACCTCAATTTGCTCAACAGCAACATTTTTAATTATCAGATTCAGCTGAGGTCTAGAACTTATGGAATGATTTGTACCAAATACAATGTTCTTAGAAAAAGAAGAGGGCCAAGAGCGCTGCCCTGCGGTATACCACTCTTTACATGTTTAACATTAGAGAAGCTTCCATTGAAGAACATCCTCTGTGTTCTATTAGATAGATAGCTCTGAATCCACGATATGGCAGAGGTTGAAAAGCCATGACACTCATTTTTTTTTCAACAACAGGTTATGGTCAATAATATTTAAGGTTGCACTGAAATTTAACAGTACAGCTCCCACCATCTTCTTATTATCAATTTCTTTCAACCAATCATCAGACATTTGTGTCAGTAGAGTACAAGTTGAGTGCCCTTTTCTATAAGCATGCTGAAATGATTTTGTTAATTTGTTTACAGAGAAATAGCATTGTATCTGGTCAACCACACATTTTTGATAAAAGTTTTGTAAGAGTCGGCAGCAAGCTGATTGGCCGGATGTTAGAACCAGTAAAGGGTGCTTTATCATTCTTGGGTAGCGGAATGACTTTGGATTCCCTCCAGGTCTGAGGACAAACATTTTTCTCCAGACTTAGATTAAATATATGACAAATAGGAGTGGCAATATAGTCAGCTACTATCCTCAGTAGCTTTGTCAATACCAGGTGGTGTCTCATTATTGATGGACAAAATAATTATTCCACCGCACCCACACTAACGTTACAGAATTCAAAATGACAATGCTTTTCTTTCATTATTAGATATTTTATACATGCATATGATGGCTCACAGATTGTTGTTAGGATTTCATTTCTAACTTTGCCAATGAAATAGTCATTAAAGTAATTGGCATCATCAGAAGGTTTTGTGATAAATGAGCCATCTGATTCAATGAAAGATGAATTAGTCTTTCTGCCCATAATTTCATATAAAGTATTCCAAAACTTTTTTCCATCATACTTTATCATTTATCTTGGTTTCATAATACAATTTCTTCTTATTTTTGATCAGTTTAGTCACATAATTTATCAATACAGTAAGTTTGCCAATCAGATGTGCAGCCAGACTTATTCACCAATCCTTTTGCCTCATCCCTCTCAACCATACAGTTTTTCAATTCCTCATCAATCCAAGGGGCCTCAACAGTTCTAACAGTCAGTTTCTTAATAGTGCATGCTTATCAATAACTGGAAGAATCAATTTCATATTTGGAAGAAACAAGAGCAACGTCTGGATGGTCTTAATTACACACATCAGACCAACACATATTTTTTGTCTTCAACATAGGAATCAGTACAAAACATTTTGTATGATCTCTTATACACTATTTTAGGCCCAACCTTTGGAACTTTGGCTTTTATAGATATGGCCACTATATTATGGTCGGTACATCCAATGGGTATGGATACAGCTTTAGAGCAGAGTTCTGCAGCATTGGTAAAAATGTGATCAATACACGTGGACAATAAAGTTCCTGTACTGTTTGTAAACACCCTTGTAGATTGATGAATAACCTGAACCAGATTACAGACACTGGTTACAATGAGCAGCTTCCTCTTGAGAGGACAGCTTGATGAAAACCAGTCTATATTCAGGTTTTCCCAGAAAATAGACCTCCCTGTTAACATCACACACATTATCAGGCATTGCATACATATTATACAGATAATGTTAGCACTTGGTGGCCTATAGCAGCACCCGAAAAGACAAGGCTTTAGATGAGGCATGGGAACATGCAACCACAACACTTCAACAACATTAGACATGAGATCCCGTATACTGTATGTCTCTGAACATTGAGTATACAGCAACACCTCCACCATAGGCCTTCCTGTCTCTTCTATAGATGTTATATCCCTGTATTACTACTGCTGTGTCATCAAAGGAATTATCTAAGTGAGTCTCAGAGATGGCCAATATATGAATGTTATGATTTCATAAGCCTTATTTCAATGGCTACATTGCTTCTACGGTTTACTTCATCTCGTTTAAACGTGTGTGTGTGTGTGTGTGTGTGTGTGTGTGTGTGTGTGTGTGTGTGTGTGTGCGTGTGCGTGTGCGTGTGTGTGTGTGTGTGCGCGTGTGTGTGTCTGTTTCCAGATCTGAAACAACTGTAAATGTTGGCACATTTTTTAAATAAGCTATTGATCCTCTGTTGCTAAATTATGGGCCTTCTCATGGTGTAGTAGGCTATTCTGAATTATTTCATTTATTTCTGAACAGACAGCAGTAATTCTAGGAAGAGGAGAATTAACGGAGGCAACTCAAATTAACTTTGATCGCTTTTATCTGCAAAAAGTGACAATTAATTTTCATGCCAAGAGAGGTACCGGATCCGGCCAAATAGGTTCCAGAACAGAACAGTTAAATATCGGAAGCACTGGCTGTAAGTCTCTTAGGAAACCAGCCTCGCCTTGGTAGAATTGCAAACTGTTCTTAAGGCCCTGGGCCTCTCTGGTCAGATTGTCCATTAGTTTGTTAGTTGAGTCCATCAGTATTTGGACAAAGCTCTTAAAGCTATTTTCCTCTTGTTTTAACAATTGCTTGTAGAACAAGCCACCGGCTTTGGTTTTGGATGTCATGGCAGCAACGTAAGCTAACGCTGGTACTCCACGCAGTTCGAGACAGGGCAGGTTGTAGGGCATATGGAAACAGAAACAAACAGCAGGAATTTAGACAGCCACAAGCCAGGGTCAATCTGCGGTCCCAGCCATAAGTGCTAACAGTGTAGCGGACTGTGTTCAAGCTTTCAGGAAAACTTGATAGCTTGATAGCTACAGTAGTTAGCAGCTAGGCTAGCTGCTATGCCAAGCAGCTCTTCAGACTTTTGGTTGGCAGGCTCCCTGGACAGATAGTAACGGTCCCAGCAACTGATACAAATTCAAAAGGTAGCTAGTAACCAAACTTTTCCTAAAATAACACTTTTTCAGAGACTTTCAAAACTTTCAAAACATTAAACCGAGCTTTCCCTCGTTCCACATTCCTTCAGGAAAGGTTAACTATATTATAAATACTGTAGTAAAAGAAAACGGTAGTATAGTAATTATTGTAGTGTTTTGCGGATTTGTAGAATTTTCTGTATTGTTTTGGCAGACGGTACTATACTGTAGTATTTACTGTAGTGTTTTGCGGACTGTAGTACAGCGGTTACCAACCAGGTACTAGAACCCCTGGAGGTACTTGGCCATTCCACAGGGGGTACTTGAGAAGACTCATGAGACCACAGACCTCCTGATAAAATGCACATGAGGGGTAACTTCAGGGGTACTCCGGGCAGAGCAAAATTCAGTTGGTGGTACGGTAACCAAAATGGTTGGGAACCACTGCTGCAGTATACTGTAGTTTTTAATAGTGGTGGGAAACAAATCTTCCTGAAGCATTGAGGTTTCCATAAAAAATAGGTTAATTACTCGATGCTTTGATCAACACAATGTACACTAGTGACACCTGCTAGTAAAAATAATTTAGAGCAGCCAAATTATTATAGATGACGATCCACACGCCGTAGCGCGTGCGCAGCGGAGCCTTTTAATCTTCTACCAATCCAATACCAAACCAATCAGCTGGTTGTTCAACGAACTGAACCTTCAGAAGTCCTTGATCACGTGCTTCTGATAAAATGATACAGGTATCGGCACACTGCTTGGCTATTTCGACACATGCCTTGGAGCTCCAGTATGAAACGTAAAAATACTATTATTTACTATAGTGTTTTTGTTTAATTATCTTTGACATAGAAGTGGAGGCTTTGTCCTTTAGGAAAACTGCTGGGGAGATACTAAGAGGGCAAACTGTCCGTGATCTTTAGATAGGCATGCAACCTGAACAAAGTCCAGCACTTCTGCTCTGCTCTGTAATCTGTATGGCATACAATATGGTCTATACTTGGCATGTAGGTTTCTCACTTATGGGTGGCACAAATTGCAATATGGGGAGGGAAATGGGCAGGGTATATGCAAATGAAATAATGTAGTATTTACTATAGTTAACTATAGTTATTATATTTACTATAGAGATATTACAGTATACTACAGTTTACTATAGTATTCTATAGTTAACTGTAGTATTTCTTTATGTGGGGGTAAACACTTACTGTAGGTTGACACAGGTTTCATTTAAGAGCGACCACCCATGAAATCACCCACAGAATGTCCCCCAAAAAGTGCCACCAATAAACAAACAAAATCAGTAAACAACATTATCCAGTAAGTGGCCATACCTGGGAGGGTCAAACAGCACACTATTTTAGTGAGGAGCGGAGGAACAGGAAAACAACACTCTTCGTCCACACAGAGGCGGTTAGAGCCTGTCTCTCTAATTATGCTATTCTAAGGACCATAATAATCACTCTCTCTCTCTCGTCTCTCACTCTCGCTCTATAAAAACAAATCCACTGCAGGGCTCTATAGCATCTCCTCCCCATTTGGCTGGTTGGTGGCTGGTGTTCATTTCCCACTCTGGCCATCCTACGCTAAACCACGGTCTACCCAAAATACATGCGCCAAACCAGCGAGCCGCTATTATCCTCCCCACATCCTCTCACCTCTCCCCCACTCAGTCCCTCCTCACACCTCCCCATATCCTCCCCCTGGCCTGCATCGTATCACAGTCCTCACAAACACCTGCTATAGCAACCGTCTTCTCCATCTCCATCCTTTGGCTGCTGGTCATTAAGCCTGCTTGTGGCCATGCTTGGTGGTGGGAGCAGAAAGGAAGGGAAGGAGAGAAATTCAAAACAAATGAGTGTGGCTCGCTGACAGATGTGCTGGCCCTGTTGCCTTGCCTTTGTTTGGGGACAAAAGCTTTCCAGCTTTCCCCCTGAGCCGTGCTGCGCTGGTTAGGTGTCTGGGTGGCAGCCGGGCTGGGTGGAGGAGATTAGGAGGTTGTGTAAAATGAGAGAATTCAACCTGGCCTGGCTGGCGTTGCCTGCATGCAGCTCTCTGAGGGGTGCTGAGTGAGCTCAGGGACTGTACTGTAGAGAGGGAGTCACAGGGTACATGGTGTGCCAGATCATTTGTTATACAGACCAGGCCTTGCCCCAACCACTGTATGGTACTGTATGGTACCATGTAGGGCAGACCCCGAATTTCCTTGGTGTTAGGAATTCAGCATTCTCTGTGTTCATCTTGCTAACCCCATTGTCACACCTCTGAGAAGCAGAGGTTCTGTTGTGATTGCATCATATAGGGCTGATATCAGTTTGGAGGTTCATTTTACAGTAATGCTATTGGTCAACAACTCAGATTTTGAATCCAAAACAACTTAGATGTTATAAAAGGTCTTAGATTAATTGTTTCTCTCTCTTTTTTGTTCCTGACCAGTGCTGGTGAGATACCTACACTCTCTTTTTTTCTCTCTCTCCCATGAGCTATATGCCATGGTTTCTTTGTTTCTCTCTCTCTCTATGATCATGTCTAGAGTAGTGCCTTGTAATACTTGTTAATGCTTTGTAACTTAAGCTTAATGCCTTGTATGTGAATCCGTTCATTGTACAATGTTAATTAAATATCTGCATTTGATATAGACAATTCTCAGACCGATTCTTTGTAGTCAATGTCAACTCATTGTTTAATGCTTGCTTGTATATTTTAATTATCTTTATGGAGTCAGAATTGTTTATTTATTGGCTAATTGCTTAGTCTTATTATGAGTCGCATGTGATGTATACATAATATACATACATTAAATATCACTGCCCATGTCACGAATCCCGCCGAAGATGGTGCCTCTTCCTGTTCAGGCGGCTCTCGGCGGTCGTCGTCACCGGCCTACTAGCTGCCATCGATTCTTTTCTTTTTGTTTCTGTTAGTTTGGGCTGATTGGGTGCACCTGTTTTGAGTTTAGTTTTGTGGGTAGGCTATTTAAGGGCAGTAAGCCCGCTGGCTTTTGTGCGGGCTTGTTTCTCTGTTATTTGGTGTTGGATTGTTATGTGGATTTATTATTTTTCCTGGACAGTTTAGTCCTGTGTTTTTGGACTCGTCTTTTCATGCGCCCGTGTGTTTAGGGCATGATCGTTTTCCCTGTCAACTGGAAAATAAATCCACTTTCTTGAAACCCTGCTCTCTGCGCTTGACTCCTCCACCCAGTACTCCTAGCAGCTCTGACAGAAGCCCGCAACCACATATGGAGTCAGCAGAAGCAGCGACCACCCCTCTCCCAACTATGGAGGAGCGCGTCCATCATCATACAGCTGTCCTTCATCGTATCGGGTCAGCGATGGACCAGATGATGGAGAGGATGGAACGATGGGAGAGGAGTGGTCTCCCGACGCCCCCTTCAGCTCCCCTGCAGACGACACAACCCACTCCTACAGTGTCATCGGCTGGGACCAGCACATTGCGTCTCACCCCCCCGAGGGAGTACGATGGAGCAGCGGCTGGTTGCCAGGGATTTCTGCTCCAGCTTGAGCTCTACCTGGCTACCGTGCGTCCGACTCCCTCGGGTGAGGAGAGTGTAAGCCTCCTTGTCTCCTGTTTGTCGGGTAGGGCCCTGGACTGGGCCAACGCAGTCTGGAACAGCCCAGACTCGGCTCGGGACCACTACTCGGAGTTCACCCGCCGGTTTCGAGCGGTGTTCGACCACCCACCGGAGGGCCGAGCGGCGGGTGAGCGTCTGTTCCACCTCAGACAGGAGACGAGGAGCGCCCAGGATTTCGCTTTAGAGTTCTGGACCTTGGCTGCTGGTGCGGGGTGGAATGACAGGGCCTTAATAGGCCATTACCGTTGCAGCCTCCGGGAGGACGTCCGTCGGGAGCTAGCTTGTCGGGACACCACACTCTCCCTCGATGAACTGATAGACATGTCGATCCGACTAGATAACCTGCTAGCTGCCCGCGGGCGTTCAGAGGGGGTCCTGTCCATTCCACCTCCCAGCCCTCCCGCTCCAACTCCGATGGAGTTGGGAGGAGCTGCATCTAGGGGGACTGGAGGAGGTGGCTCCTCTTGCACCTACTGTGGCCGGAGAGGACACACTTCGGACCGGTGCTGGAGGAGTCCATCTGGGAGTCGGGATGGCAGGCGGAATACTCCTCGGCCACCCCAGGTGAGTAGGCACAAGACTCACCCAGAGCTCCCTGTTGGTCACATGTTTTTGGTAAATTTTTTCCCTGCGTTTTTCCCCTCTCTTCAGCATAAGGCGCTAGTTGACTCAGGCGCAGCTGGGAGTTTTATGGATCGCGGACTCGCCCGTAAGTTGGGTATTCCGCTGGTGCAGATAGACCCACCTTTTCCCGTGCACTCCCTAGATAGCCGACCGTTAGGGTCAGGGCTGGTCAGGGAGGCCACGATTCCGCTGGACATGGTAACCCAGGGGGATCATAGGGAGCAGATCAGTTTTTACCTTATTGATTCACCTGGGTTTCCAGTAGTGTTGGGGGTTCCCTGGCTAGCCATTCACAATCCCCTCATTTCCTGGAGACAGGGAGCTCTTCAGGGGTGGTCAGATGAGTGTTCAGGTAGGTGTGTGGGAGTTTCCATCGGTGCCACGTCGGTGGAGAGTCCAGACCAGGTTTCCACTGTGCGCATTCCCCCAGAATATGCCGATTCGGCTATCGCTTTTAGTAAGAAAGAAGCGACCACCTCATCAACGGTGGGATTGCGTGATAAACCTCCAGGAGAACGCTGCACTTCCCAGGAGTCACGTGTACCCATTGTCACAGGAGGAGACGTTGGCTATGGAGACATATGTCACGGAAGCTCTGGGACAAGGGTTCATTCGGCCCTCCATGTCACCCGCCTCCTCGAGTTTCTTTTTTGTGAGAAAAAAGGAGGGAGGACTGCGTCCGTGCATTGATTATCGAGGTCTAAATTCAATCACAGTGGGATTTAGTTATCCACTACCTCTCATCGCTACGGCGATGGAATCATTCCACGGAGCGCGTTTTTTCACAAAACTGGACCTCAGGAGCGCGTATAATCTGGTGCGTATTCGGGGAGGAGACGAGTGGAAAACAGCGTTTAGTACCACATCAGGCCACTATGAGTACCTCGTCATGCCGTATGGGTTGAAGAATGCTCCAGCCGTCTTCCAATCCTTTGTAGATGAGATTCTCAGGGACTTGCAGGGGCAGGGTGTGGTAGTATATATTGATGACATCTTGATCTATTCTGCCACACGCGCCGCGCATGTCTCCCTGGTGCGCAGGGTGCTTGGGCGACTGCTGGAGCATGACCTATACGTCAAGGCTGAGAAATGTGTGTTCTCCAAACCAGCCGTTTCCTTCCTGGGTTATCGCATTTCCACCTCGGGGGTGGTGATGGAGTGTGACCGCGTTAACGCCGTGCGTAATTGGCCGACTCCAACCACGGTAAAGGAGGTGCAGCGGTTTTTAGGGTTTGCCAATTACTACCGGAGGTTTATCCGGGGTTTTGGCCAAGTGGCGGCGCCCATTACCTCACTGCTGAAGGGGAGGCCGGTGCGTCTACGGTGGTCGGCCGAGGCAGAAGGAGCCTTCAACCAGTTGAAGGCAAGGTTTACTGAGGCTCCCGTGTTGGCGCATCCGGACCCTTCGTTAGCGTTCATAGTGGAGGTGGATGCGTCCGAGGCTGGTGTTGGAGCCGTGCTATCACAACGCTCGGGCACGCCACCGAAGCTCCGTCCCTGTGCTTTCTTTTCTAAGAAGCTGGGTCCGGCGGAGCGGAACTATGATGTGGGGGACCGGGAGTTACTAGCTATGGTAAAAGCCCTGAAGGTGTGGAGACACTGGCTTGAGGGGGCTAAATACCCTTTCCTCATCTGGACTGACCACCGCAATCTGGAGTATATCCGAGAGGCGAAGAGACTGAATCCGCGTCAAGCTAGGTGGGCCATGTTCTTTACTTGTTTTAGATTTACGATCTCTTACCGACCAGGTTCCCTAAACACTAAGGCCGACGCGCTGTCTCGTCTCTATGACACGGATGACCGGCCCATCGATCCGACTCCCATCCTTCCAGCCTCTTGTCTGGTGGCCCCGGTGGTATGGGAGGTGGACGCGGACATCGAGCGGGCGTTGAGGGTAGAACCTGTGCCGTCCCAGTGTCCGACTGGCCTTAGGTACGTACCGCTTGGTGTTCGGGATCGATTGATTCGGTGGGCTCATACACTACCTTCTTCGGGTCATCCGGGGATTGAGAGGACAGTGCGGGGTCTTAGGGGGAAATACTGGTGGCCCACCTTGGCTAAGGACGTGAGACTCTATGTCTCCTCCTGCTCGGTATGCGCACAGAGTAAGGCTCCTAGGCACCTGCCGAGAGGGAAGTTACAACCCCTCCCGGTTCCACAACGGCCATGGTCTCATCTATCGGTAGATTTCCTGACTGATCTTCCCCCGTCTCAGGGGAACACTACCGTTCTGGTCGTTGTGGATCGGTTTTCTAAGTCCTGTCGTCTCCTTCCATTGCCTGGTCTCCCTACGGCCCTACAGACTGCGGAGGCTCTATTTACCCACGTCTTCCGGCACTACGGGGTGCCGGAGGACATCGTATCTGATCGAGGTCCCCAGTTCACGTCCCGGGTGTGGAGGGCGTTTATGGAGCGTCTGGGGGTCTCGGTCAGCCTTACCTCTGGGTATCACCCCGAAAGTAATGGGCAGGTGGAAAGAGTGAACCAGGAAGTGGGTAGGTTTCTGAGGTCGTATTGCCAGGACCGGCCAGGAGAATGGGCGAGGTACATCCCGTGGGCAGAGTTGGCCCAGAACTCACTCCGCCACTCCTCAACTAACATGTCGCCATTTGAATGCGTACTGGGGTACCAGCCGGTCCTGGCTCCGTGGCATCAGAGCCAGACTGAAGCTCCTGCGGTGGAGGAGTGGGTACAGCGCTCTAGGGAGACCTGGCGGGCAGTCCAGGACTCTCTCAGGCAGGCCAGTGAACGGCAGAAGAAGAGCGCTGACCGCCACCACAGTGAGGCCCCTGTGTTCGCACCAGGGGACAGGGTCTGACTCTCGACCCGAAACCTGCCCCTCCGCCTGCCCTGCCGGAAGCTGGGGCCGCAGTGTGTGGGGCCATTTAAAGTCCTGAGGAGTATAAACGAGGTGTGTTATAGATTGCAACTCCCTTCTTACTATCGCATTAACCCATCGTTTCATGTGTCTCTCCTCAGGCCGGTGGTAGCTGGTCCCCTTCAGGAAGGTGAGGTATCGGAGGTCCCTCCGCCCCCTCTGGATATCGAGGGGTCCCCGGCGTACACAGTACGAGCTATTCTGGACTCGAGATGCCGGGTGAGGGGCCTGCAGTACCTCGTTGACTGGGAGGGGTACGGTCCGGAGGAGAGGTGCTGGGTACCGGGGAGAGACATTTTAGATCCTTCCCTCTTGGTTGATTTCCATCGTCGCCACCCGGATTGTCCTGCGCCTCGCCCTCCGGGTCGTCCTCGAGGCCGGGGTCGGCGCGCTGCGGGAGCCGCGCGTCAGAGGGGGGGTACTGTCACGAATCCCGCCGAAGATGGTGCCTCTTCCTGTTCGGGCGGCGCTCGGCGGTCGTCGTCACCGGCCTACTAGCTGCCATCGATTCTTTTCTTTTTGTTTCTGTTAGTTTGGGCTGATTGGGTGCACCTGAGTTTAGTTTTGTGGGTAGGCTATTTAAGGGCAGTAAGCCCGCTGGCTTTTGTGCGGGCTTGTTTCTCTGTTATTTGGTGTTGGATTGTTATGTGGATTTATTATTTTTCCTGGACAGTTTAGTCCTGTGTTTTTGGACTCGTCTTTTCATGCGCCCGTGTGTTTAGGGCATGATCGTTTTCCCTGTCAACTGGAAAATAAATCCACTTTCTTGAAACCCTGCTCTCTGCGCTTGACTCCTCCACCAGTACTCCTAGCAGCTCTGACAGCCCACTACAACCATATATCTATCACCTGCTCAGTCTCATGCATTGTGTGGATGACCCATCTAATGTTTAGTGGGCCCACCCACTCTTACCACAACTTGTGTAGCAGAGCCATTATACCCCGAAGAGCTGATGTGAGCTGATGCAGTCCTGTATGCTGGGGGGACTGCATCACACGAACCACCCTCCCTGACCTCTGACCTCTCTACTCTCTACACAAGACCAGGCTGATCTTCAGTTGCAAACAAGACCCTGCACATAGGGGCCATACGGAGGAATAACGACTCAACCATATTGAACAGTTGACCATACATGAGATTGAGTCAGCATACATGAGATTGAGTCAGCATACCTTATGTAAGAGTCAGTCGACTATGGAGGGAACCATACTGGGTCATGAGCGAGTTAACCATACACTGACAGTCGACTTTCACCCAGCGTTGAATGAGCTCTGACAAGACTGACTCTGAGGCCCTGTAATCAGGATCCACCCAAGATGTACAAGATATATTTGAGACGTGTTTGAGATGTGTCCGAGACAGGGTTTGAGACAGTCGCCCCAGAGGAAACCAAGCTAGTGGGGGTTACAGCCTGGATGTGACTGCGGTCGATCTGTTCTGGTCCGGGCACATGGTTCAAAATAGCCTGTGGAGAGGCTGGTATTTCATAATGACATCCTGTACACATCAGTGAACAGATTGTCTGGCTGCATCCTCCACTACTCATCTGACATAACTATGCTGGAGAAAAAAAACATTACTAGCTCATACTCGACATTAGCCTTAAGTAGATGGTGTATAGGGTGTAGTGGCTAAGACCATTTTCAATGCATTCTTTCTCTGACACTGTCAGTATGGGTGGCTAAGTGCCAGGGTTGCTACAGTACAACACCCCATTGATAAAAGCACTCCAGTTGTATCTCCTCACAGGCCTTGGGTCCATGACAGAGGAGAGGTTTGGCCCCAGCAGATTAGCAGTGGCACAAGCTAACAGCACACAGGTGGCTAACGTCCACTCCATCTGTCAGTAAGACAGAGGTTGGCGTCAGGATGTCTTTGTACAAATAACCCCTCAAAAATACCTCTGCCTCAATCTTCTCCTATGTGGAATCCAAACAAACACACCTAATAGGCCAGCACATTCATGTTTAACTCTGATATATCTACATAATGAGCCATGACATACGGAGCCCTTTAACAGGCTTTACCTTTATACCACAAAGAGAACAGTTTGTATGATTTATTGGAAAATGTTGGCCATCACCCAGATGTTTTGGCTTGACCTTGGACCTTATAGGCCTGAGGTTAACCGGTCTGCAGACACATTGGAAGATACTTATGTAAGTGCACAGCTGCTGTTGGAGTTTATCTGTGATGTGACCCTTGCAGTGGTGGGTAACTGAGATCCAGAGGACGAGAGGGGAGCGAAGCAGAGGTGCGAGAATGTGTGACTGTGTGTGTGTAGAGAGTTACGTAAGAAGTATTTTTAAATGTTGAACGAGCAAACAGGTTGTTGACCTTGGTCTGCTGAGAGTAGTCTCTTCGGTGTGTGTGTGTGTGTGCGTGCATATACAGTGCCTTCGGAAAGTATTCAGACACCTTGAATTTTTTCACATTTTGTTAGGTTACAGCATTATTCTAAAATTGATTCAATCGTTTCCCCCCCATCAATCTACACATACAATACCCTATAATGACAAAGCAAAAATAGGTTTCGAAATGTTTGCTAATTTATAAAAAAAAAAATCTAATTTACGTAAGTTTTCAGACCCTTTACTCAGCACTTGTTGAAGCACCTTTGGCAGCGATTACAGCCTTGAGTCTTCTTGGGTAGGACGCTACAAGCGTGGCACACCTGTATTTGCAGAGTTTCACCCATTCTTCTCTGCAAATCCTCTCAAGCTCCGTCAGGTTGGATGGGGAGCGTTGCGGCACAGCTTGTATTTTCTGGTCTCTCCAGAGATGTTCGATCGGGTTCAGGTTTGGGCTGTGGCTGGGCCATTCAAGGGCATTCAGACACTCATCCCAAAGCCACTCCTGCGTTGTCTTGGTTGTGAGCTTAGGGTCGTTGTCCTGTTGGAAGGTGAACCTTCGCCCCAGTCTGGGGTCCTGAGTGCTCTGGAGCAGGTTTTCATCAAGGATCTCTCTGCTCCATTCATCTTTGCCTCGATCTGACTAGTCTCCCAGTCCCTGCCACTGAATGCCAAGTGTCACAGACGTGATACTTGGCATTCAGGCCAAAGAGTTCAATCTTGGTTTCATCAGACCAGATAATCTTGTTTCTCATGGTCTGAGAGTCTTTAGGTGCCTTTTGGCAAACTCCAAGCAGGCTGTCATGTGCCCTTTACTGAGGAGTGTCTTCCGTCTGGCCAATACCATGAAGGCCTGATTGGTGCAGTGCTGCAGAGATGATTGTCCTTCTAGAAGGTTCTCCCCTCTCCACAGAGGAACTCTGGAGTTCTCTCAGAGTGACCATTGGGTTCTTGGTCATTGTCAACTGTGGGACCTTATAAAGACAGGTGTGTGTCTTTCCAAATCATGTCCAATCAATTGAATTTACCCCAGGTGGACTACAATCAAGTTGTAGAAACACCTCAAGGACGATCAATGGAAACATGATGCACCTGAGCTCAATTTCGAGTCTCATCTGACCAATTGGTCACCTCCCTGATCAAGGCTCTTCTTCCCCGATTGCTCAGTTTGGCCTGGGGGCCCGCTCTAGGAAACGTCTTGGTGGTTCCAAACTTCTTCCATTTAAGAATGATGGAGGCCACTATGTTCTTGCGGACCTTCAATGCTGCAGCCATTTTTTGGTACCCTTCCCCAGACCTGTGCCTCAACACTATCCTGTCTCAGAGCTCTACAGACAATTCCTTCAACCTCATGGCTTGGTTTGCGCTCTGACATGCACTGTCACCTGTGGAACCTTATATAGACAGGTGTGTGATATTCAAAATCATGTCCAATCAATTGAATTTACCACAGGTGGACTCCAATAAATGTGTAGAAACATCTCAAGGATGATCAATGGAAACAGGATGCACCTGAGCTCAATTTTGAGTCTCATAGCAAAGTTCTGATTACTTATGTAAATAGGTATTTCTATTTTTTTATTTGCAAAAATTCCTGTTTTCGCTTTGTCTTTATGGGGTATTGTGTGTAGATTGCTGAGGATTTGTATTTATTTTAGAATAAGGCTGTAACGTAAGAAAATGAGGAACAAGTCAAGGGGTCTGAATACTTAGGCACTGTATTTGTGTGTGTGTGGTGTGACAGTGTGTGTGTCTGTGTGCGTGTGATGGCTGATAACCATCATCACTCCTAAATCCACAGCCCTGAGTGAGACTGTGTGTGGATGAGGGATGGGGGATCTCATGTTAACATGTGTCTAATGTCAGAGGGGTATAGAGTTTCATAAGCAAACTTTTTACATTACATAGGTGACCCACATGAGGCTGTAAAAAGGTGTGTTTCGTTTAAAATAGAACCACTTGCAGCAGGACAATGGATATTCAGTCCTAAGCTGTTGTGTAATGTGATGATAGGAGAGCGATTGAGACTGAAACATCAACAGCAGCTAGTTCAAGGTGAGTTATGCTGTTTGTAGAGTGCCATTGTACTCAGTCTTTGTTGAGAGACATTATGTTTCCCATGCCAATAAAGCCCTTTGAATTGAATTTAATTGAGAGAGAGACAGACAGAGAGAAAGAGAGAGATACTTTGACTTGTATGGACTACAAGTTCATACAAGTCCATATTAGATGTCATGTAGATTCTCCCAACAGTTTAGAGTCTACTTGAAATCTAATATGTAAAGGTTTTCAGGGTATGGTAATTAGCCATCCATTCTGCGCCATGACTAATACCTTAATTGAAATGTACACTCTTGTTGCCCAAGATATGTTTTGTTCTGTCTGTCAAAACTTCAAGATACAGCTCTTTATTGAATAGTGCACCTATTGTTCATGGTCTTTTCTTTGGCTTAGAGCTAATTTCAGCTAATATAATTCAGTTCATAAGTCAAAAGACAATGGCTTCCTGTCTTATTTTAAAGTGGCAGTGCAGTCAAAAACACGATTGTTCTGTGTTTGATATATATTTCCACACTATGAGGTTGGAATAATACTTACAATTTGTGAAAATTATGATAATGCACTTTTAGTGTAAGAGCTGTTTGAAATTTCAACTTGTTTGGCTGGGTGGGGTTTTTGGACCACCTGGTGACATCACCAGGCGATATAAGGTAATAGACCAATAACAAAGAGAGTTTGCCCTCCTTTCTGCCAATAACAGCTAGTTTTCAGGTTACACATCCCTCCCATTAGGCCCCTCCAATTAGACTCAACTCTCAGACCACTCCCAGACAGTCCTAGCAAAATTCTTGCTTAAATTGCATTTTGCTAAAAAGTTGTTACTTTTTGACCATTTTAATTGGAAACAATCACAGTAAGTTACTTAATTGTTACGCAGAAATGATTTGATATTGAGATAAAAACGGCTGCATTAGACCTTTAACAACTCTGCTGAATAATGGGAAGTGCACCACAGCTGTTTCTGACACAGTGCTGAGAGAGGTCAAGGTTCAAGGCTTGAAGGGACCTGCCGTTTGAAACTCAAATACAACACTTCTGTGTAACAACACCATGGCTGGTTCCAGAGGCAAGCCTTTCTTCCTCCAGGCTTAAAGCAAACGTCAATGAACTCTCAACTCACACTATTTCTATGTCCAACCACTCTGCACTATAATAGGCTCTCACAAACACATTTTTCTGTCAAACCACTCTTGCTACCTCTGTATGGTCTGTAAAGAGTTAACACACAGAAAAGGATTAGGTCTCTGTGTGCTGCAGCTGCCAGACTCGTGAGTTGAACAGGGTGCAGATAAAACATAAATTCTCCCCTGCTTGTCCGGTGCAGGGGGGCTGGCTTCCATCCCATTCCCAGAACTGAGGGGGAAAGAATCTCTTGATTCTGCAGCTTCACAAAAACACACTACAGTACCTCCGTAGTCCACCTCCAAACACACTCACCTCCCCTCTTCCCCCTCCACCAGAAAGGGGGTCTGGGGGTGAATGTTGTTCCCCGTGCTGGTCCCCTGGTGATTTATTTCCCCCCTCTACCGAGACAGAAAACTTGGAGCCCAGAGCCCAGGGGGTGAAAGGCTACTACGTGAACATACAGAGAGTTATGCAGCCCTGCTACCCCCACAACACGGCCCCCGTATATATCATATATGCGCCACCTCAAAAGTCTGTCAATAAAAGGGAGGTTAGTGAGTTCAGGGGGGAGTCAGACTGTGAGACTGGGAAACTGTGAGACCTCTGGCATAGGAGGACGTGTCTACAGAACCAGCAGACTGTGCCATTCCCCGTTTTGGCTGTCCAGGCCGCCTCGTGTGATGGGAAGGAGAGGAGCAGAGTTCAAAGCACCCCCATCTGAGAGGGTGGAATTTACCGGTCGCTCACACGTCTGGAGGTCCACAGGATCAGATGCCTTGGAAGAGAGGAATTAAAACAAAACGGAGTGAATGAGAGGAGAAAATTTAATTGACATGGGGAAGGAGGGGTTGAGCGAGAGTGCGGTGCAACATACACAGGAGCGCAGACACAAACATGCATGCACACGCACACACACATTCCTCTTTAATGAAGTCAAGCAGGAGCGATCAACTCAAACCAAGGCGGCACCTTGAAGGAGTAAAACACAAGCCTGCTTCTATTAAAATAACCCAGAAAAACCCATCGCCAATTCCTGCCATCGTGTGTCAGCTCCCCCATGTATGTCTTTCCACCCACTAAGCTGAGAGAGGGATGGAGAGTGAAGAACAGCAAAGAGAGAGAATGAAAGAGAACACAGCTGTTTTGCATCACTGTCAGAACAACTTTGAAAGAGATTCTTGTAGGGAGGTGGGAGTCAAACCATGGATCTCCTTCTGTTCTGCCTGATAATTAATTGCACACACCTGGTATACCAAGTCTAAATCAGTCCCTAATTAGAGGGGAACAATGAAAAAATGCAGTTGAACTGGCTTCGAGGTCCAGAGTTGAGTTTGAGTGTTCTAAATCTTTTCCAGACATTGGTCATTCATTGACACTTATTTGGTTTCACACACATACTGTATATCTTAACACATTGAGCCATCCCTCCCACGTGATGCAGTGACAAAACATGTTTTTGCAGTTCAGCCAATCGACCATCAGTACCTGACGGGCACTCATTAATGTAATGTAAAGGATAGGACTGAGGAGACCAACTCCCACAGTGCTCTGTTCATAAACACACATACTGTACATTACATTACACCATCCTCCAGCCATCTGGCCTTCATTGGACTGAGAAATATCCAGTGTCATCTCTAGCCCTGTTTATACCTGGTTCTAACATGCGTCCTTTGTCCTGATCTTGTACACATTCTGTTTGTGCCCACATTTATCGACAGGTATAGATAATAAAAAGATGCAGTGTGATCTGATTGTGATTAGATCTTCCTGACCATCTCTGGAGGTAGTCGAAGACACATCTTGTAGGTCAGGGCTGCCCAACCCTCTTCCTGGAGATCTACCTTCCTGTGGGTTTTCAGTCCAACCCTAATTTAAAACACACCTGATTCTACTTATTAGCTGCTCAACAAGACCTTAACTAGCTGAATCAGATACGCTAAATTAGGGTTGGACTGAAAACCTACAGGACAGTAGAACACCAGGAAGAGGGTTGGGCAGCCCTGTTGTAGGGTTATCCTTGACGTGTAAATTAATCTGGACAACGAAAGCATATACATTTGACATTGTCTCGTGCTCTCAAAAAAATTACACCGGCCAGTTGAATTAAGATCATGGTCTTTATTAGAAACCAAGTGCCTACTGGCACTGTGGTCAGATGCCAAAGTCCAATACAGTGTCCAGCTCTGAATAAAATGGGCATATAGATATAAAGATATTTATAACGAGATCATCATGAATGAGAGAAAATGTGTTCTCCAGTTCCCATCGCAAAATCTCATGAAGACATAGTAGGCTACAGAAATGCTGAAGACTGTAACAGCAGAATTTAAAGTGAACTACAGATGTAGTGGGGATGTATGGGACGCACTATGACGGAGTTGCAGCAGAAGAGCGTAGTGCATAACAAGTGTATGGCAAGGTATAATGTGTAGGTCTAATTTTCCACCTTTATATTTAGACAGAATAAACTGTGGGCAGGTGGTGAATAGTCTATTTTAGTTGCTATATCAGATATTAAGATAATACATTGGTATTATAATGCAATCCCAGTAAGAAAATTTCAGTTGAAAATATGTATTTTCCAGACATTGATGTCAGGTGAATTTTAGGTGCTGAATTAAAGGTGAAAATACATATTTTCCATATTTACAGATGTTGAAAACACTTGTTATTTGGTAATTGATTCTATGACCAAATTTCAACTGCTATAAATTCTCAATGAAGTAAGAATTATATCACAATAATACTTTCTCAAGCATCTTAATAGGAAAGAGGAGAAGATTGCAACAGAATATTTATTATTGCTCCCATCTTACATTAGATTTTTCAAAAGGTCAGTTTATTTGGTTATTCCAAAATTAATGTTAAAATTTCTAATAAAATGTTGTTAAACTTCAAAATAATAAACAATTGAAACAATAAATAATCAATCCAACTTAAGTTAATAAAATCAGAAGAAAAACAAACAATTGCCAAAAAAAATAACAAATGCATTGAGTCAAAAAACATTTAACAGTTAATTATCAGTCTGTCAATTTGTTAGTCAGCCAGTCATGGTTGGTCTGGTGGGGTGGTTGACGGTGTGTTTGTGTCTGTGTTGGGGGAGGGTAAGGGGTGGTGTCTGAGCTGGCAGTTTCTGGATGAAGGTGGCAGTTGTGGATGGTCGGTGCTGTGTCCAGGGTTGGCGTTGGGCCCGGGTTGGAAATTGTGCTGGTATCGCGGCTGGAAAACTAGGGGTTGGTGCTGGGTCTGGTGCTAGGACTGTGGGCCTGGGAGAAACAGGAACAGGGAACTAGGGCTGGTGCTGGGGATGGTGCTGGGTCGGGATCTGTATAGGGGAGGAAAGACAACCCGAGGAGCAAGCAAACACCCAAGGGAGCCCTAGACCCAGAGGTAAATTGTGGCACTCCTCTGTGGTCTGCTCGCTCCGGGTGAAGGTCTGGTGTTTGGTCCCTCCCCTGCCCCCATCACCGACGATGGTGATGTAGTCCATGTACGCCGACAATATAAGCCTCTCACACTGGGCCCCTGGCATCTGGTAGCCAGGGATTCCTGGTGTTGACCTGATCTTCTGGAGGAAATCTATAGTGGAGCAGGTCGAGAGTTTCAAGTTCCTTGTTGTCCACATCACCAACGAATTATCCTGGTCCAAACATACCAAGAGAGTCAACGACAACACCTTTTCCCCCTCAGGACATTGAAAAGATTTGGCATGGGTCCCCAGGTCCTCAAAAAGTTCTACAGCTGCACCATCGAGAGCATCCTGACCAGTTGCATCACCGCCTGGTATGGCAACTGCTCGGCATCTGACCGTAAGGCACTACAGAGGGTAATGCGTACGGCCCAGTACATCACTGGGGCCAAGCTTCCTACCATCCAGGACCAATAAACTAGGCGGTGTCAGAGGAAGGACCAAAAATTTGTCAGACTGCAGTCACCCAAGTCATAGACTGATCTCTCTGCTACCGCACGGCAAGTGGTACCGGAGCGCCAAATCTAGGACCAAAGGGGTCCTTAACAGCTTGCTGTTAAGCCTGCTGAACAATTAATCAAATGGCAACACAGACTATTTACATTGACACCCCCCTCCCTCCCTCCCTCCCTTTGTTTTTACACTGCTGCTACTCTCTGTTTATTATCTATGCATAGTCACTTTACCCCTACCTACATGTACAAAATAACTTGACTAACCTGTACCCCCGCACCATGACTCGGTACTGGTACCCCCTGTATATAGCCTTGTTATTGTTATTTTTATTGTGTTACTTTTTCTGTTACTATTTTTACTTTAAATTCAGAAGGCACTCGCACATCTGAGCAATATCTTTTGCAGGTTCATGGTAACAGAACAAGATGAACGAAAAAGGAAAACTATTTTTACTTTAGTTTATATAGTAAATATTTTAGTAAATATTTAAACTCTTTCTTGAACTGCATTATTGGTTAAGGGCTTATAAGTAAGTAAGCATTTCACAGTAAGGTCTACACCTGTTGTATTCGGAGCATGTGACAAACAACATTTGATTTAATTAGATTTTGTTGGTCTGTTGTTTGTCTGGTCTTTTCCGTTTGGTAATTTTTGTCCAGTTTGGGTTGTCATCATCTAAGAACTGGAGTTGTGAGGTGGGGTGGGGGTCTTCCTGTTGTATGGCCTTTCTTGAAACCGGCTCCCCTTTGACCAGGGATTTGCAAAAAGTCATTAACTGTTGTTTTGTGGGTAACATTTTAACCACAGGATTATGCAAAAGTGGAGGGGCCAGCAGGGGTAGGGGCTGTTTCTGGGACGTCTTGGGTGGTGACAGGGGTGGGGGCCATTTCTAAGACATCTTGGGTAGTGGGTTGGCGGTGCCTGTAGACAGGTTTGAGTCTGGTTCTTTGTTGTTGTTGTCTGGTGAAGAGGGTGGGGGGTTGGTGGTGCCTATAGACAGGTTTGAGTCTGGTTCTTTGTTGTTGTTGTCTGGTGAAGAGGGTGGGGGGTTGGTGGTGCCTATAGACAGGTTTGAGTCTGGTTCTTTGTTGTTGTTGTCTGGTGAAGGGGGTGGGGGGTTGGCGGTGCCTGTAGACAGGTTTGAGTCTGGTTCTTTGTTGTTGTTGTCTGGTGGAGGGGATGGGGGTTGGCGGTGCCTATAGACAGGTTTGAGTCTGGTTCTTTGTTGTTGTTGTCTGGTGGAGGGGATGGGGGTTGGCGGTGCCTGTAGACAGGTTTGAGTCTGGTTCTTTGTTGTTGTTGTCTGGTGGAGGGGATGGGGGTTGGCGGTGCCTGTAGACAGGTTTGAGTCTGGTTCTTTGTTGTTGTTGTCTGGTGAAGAGGGTGGGGGGTTGGTGGTGCCTATAGACAGGTTTGAGTCTGGTTCTTTGTTGTTGTTGTCTGGTGAAGGGGGTGGGGGGTTGGCGGTGCCTGTAGACAGGTTTGAGTCTGGTTCTTTGTTGTTGTTGTCTGGTGGAGGGGGTGGGGGGTTGGCGGTGCCTATAGACAGGTTTGAGTCTGGTTCTTTGTTGTTGTTGTCTGGTGGAGGGGATGGGGGTTGGCGGTGCCTGTAGACAGGTTTGAGTCTGGTTCTTTGTTGTTGTTGTCTGGTGGAGGGGGTGGGGGTTGGCGGTGCCTGTAGACAGGTTTGAGTCTGGTTCTTTGTTGTTGTTGTCTGGTGGAGGGGATGGGGGTTGGTGGTGCCTATAGACAGGTTTGAGTCTGGTTCTTTGTTGTTGTTGTCTGGTGGAGGGGATGGGGGTTGGCGGTGCCTGTAGACAGGTTTGAGTCTGGTTCTTTGTTGTTGTTGTCTGGTGAAGAGGGTGGGGGGTTGGTGGTGCCTATAGACAGGTTTGAGTCTGGTTCTTTGTTGTTGTTGTCTGGTGAAGGGGGTGGGGGGTTGGCGGTGCCTGTAGACAGGTTTGAGTCTGGGTCTTTGTTGCTGTTGTCTGGTGGAGGGGATGGGGGTTGGCGGTGCCTGTAGACAGGTTTGGGTCTGGGTCTTTGTTGTTGTTGTCTGGTGAAGGGGGTGGGGAGTTGGCGGTGGCTGTAGACAGGTTTGGGTCTGGGTCTTTGTTGTTGTTGTCTGGTGGAGGGGGTGGGGGTTGGCGGTGCCTGTAGACAGGTTTGAGTCTGGGTATTTGTTGTTGTTGTCTGGTGGAGGGGGTGGGGGTTGGCGGTGCCTGTAGACAGGTTTGAGTCTGGGTCTTTCCCTGACCAAACCGGGATGACGCTGGGCCAATTGTGCCTTATGGGACTCCCAATCACAGCCGGGTGTGATACAGCCTGGTTTCAAACAAGGGACACCTCTTGTACTGAGATGCAAGACCACTGCGCCACTCGGGAGACCACTGCGCCTCTCGGAAGACCACTGCGCCACTCGGGAGACCACTGCGCCACTCGGGAGACCACTGCGCCACTCGGGAGACCACTGCGCCACTCGGGAGACCACTGCGCCACTCGGGAGACCACTGCGCCACTCGGGAGACCACTGCGCCACTCGGGAGCCTCCGTGCTTGGAGCTGAATCTTTGCACTTTCAGAATTTTGACCAGTAACTGGGGGGTCTTGAAACTGGCTTTGAATGATTCCTGTGGCCCTGGGGGTTTCACCAGGCAGTTTAGGTCAGACTACACAAAGCCCATGCCTCTCTAGAGAACTGTCCTGCTGAATTACAGGCGGGTCAATGTTTCTGGTCTGGCGGTTGTTGTTGCTGCTCCCCGGAGATTGGCGGCCTCCTCGTTGGGGATTAGCGTCAGGCTCACTGCGTTGTATCAGCACATCACTCATGGGTTCATCCCGGTCATCTTGTTTGGGTGGGTGGTAGTGTTTTTTGCGGGGGTCTGCTCCGGTCCTGCAGGGGGAGGAAGGACGAACCTCAGAGCGGGCAGACACACCTGGAAGCCTGTGTCCCATAGGTCTTTGGGGGTACTCGTTTACCATTGAAGCTGCTTCACTCAACTTTGCCTCACGCCCCACCACTACAGAGTTTAGTTATCTTCTTAACTAGCTGTAAAAAGTGTTTTTAGCCTTAGCCTATTTAGCTAGCTCGAACTAGCTAATCTGCCACTGCCATGATTGGCTTTGCCAAAGTACCCAAACAAAGCCGAAGGAGAAGGAGAGTGATGAGAAGCAGCAGCAGCATCAAACCACCAGTGCTGATGCTGCTGAGCTCCAGCTAGCTCAGCTGCAGAGCCTACCTACCCTTCCACAAGCGCCACTAGGATAATGGTTCCACAGCTAGGGCTGTGGCGGTCATGAAATTTCATTAGCCAGTGATTGTCAAGCAACAGTGCTATAAAAATACTTGAAAGTACTACTTAAGTAATTTTTTTTGTGGTATCTGTACTTTACTTCACTATTTATATTTTTGACTACTTTTACTTTTACTCCACAACATTCCTAAAGAAAAAAATGTACTTTTTACTCCATACATTTTCCCTAACACTCAAAAGCTCTTGTTACATTATTATTTTTCCTTTAGGCAAGTCAGTTATGAACAAATTCTTATTTTCAATGACGGCCTAGGAACTGTGGGTTAACTGCCTTATTCAAGGGCAGAACAACGGATTTTTACCTTTTCAGCTCAGGGATTTGATCTTGCAACCTTTCAGTTACTAGTCCAACACTCTAACGACTAGGCTACCTTCAATTTGATTTGATTTATCTTATTGTTATAGAGTCTTATTGTTATAGAGTCTTATTGTTATAGAGTCTTATTGTTATAGAGTCTTATTGTTATAGAGTCTTATTGTTATAGAGTCTTATTGTTATAGAGTCTTACTTCATTTGCTCACACTGTATATAGATGTTTCTATTGTGTTATTGACTGTACGTTTGTTTATCACATGTGTAACTCTGTGTTGTTTGTGTCGCACTGCTTTGCTTTATCTTGGCCAGGTAGCAGTTGTAAATGAGGACTTGTTCTCAACTGGCCAACCTGGTTAAATACAGGTGAAATAAAATAAAATAAATGTCATGCATCATCAGGATGCCCAGCCCACATTTTGAATGCTCAGGCAGGACAACTATTCCCCAGGTCGTTGCTGTAAAAAATATATATAAATACACCAATCAATATACCGCGTTGTCATCCCCTACTGCCTCTGATCTGGCAGACTCACTAAACACAAATACTGTGTTTGCAAATTATGTCTGAGTGTTGGAGTGTGCCCCTGGCTTTCCATGATTACAAGAAAATCTTGCAATCTGGTTTGCTTAATATAAGGAATTTGATGTACTGTACAGCATTTACTTTAACTTTGTACTTTCACTCAAGTATGACAATTTAGTACTTTTTCCACAACTGTACTTAAGTACATTTAAAACCAGATACTTTTAGACTTTTACTCAAGTAGTATTTTACTGGGTGACTTTCACAGATTGAACATATTAGACTGAAAGATACAGCCTAAGGTAATTTTGTCAAACTTGTGACGCTGTCCATCCTCATTAGTTGCTCATTCAACATACAGTGAGGCCTGAAATTGACACCCTTGATAAAGATAAGCAGTAATGACTGTATAAAATGAATAATTCAAATACTGAGCTATTTTATATGCTATTTTACATTATTATATTATTTTATATTAATACCATTTCTCAGAGAAGTAATACAAAAGAAATCTCAAAAAGGTAGCGGTCAAAATAATTGAAACCCTTAAAGATCATTATAAAAAGTAGTCAAAAGTTTAGTATTTGGTCCTATATTCCTAGGACGCAATGACTACATCAAGCGTGTGACTGTACACACTTGTTGGATGCATTTGCAGTTCATTTTGGTTGTATTTCAGATTATTTTGCGCCCAATAGAAATGAATGGTAAATACTCTATTTTGGTGTCACTTCTATTATAAGTAAGAATAGAATGTTTCTAAATATTTCTGTGGATGACAATGGTATTATTTTGTGGGAAATTCGCAGTACAGTGTAGCCTTCATGAATAAATGTTTTTTACAATGCATGACGTGGTGTGCCCAGTGGGTTGTAGCCTACTCTGTAACTGTTTTTACTGTGTGCATTTTACTGTGTCATTTTAATTACACTGTGCAATAATTGCATTTTGTACACACATCCAGATACTCATCTCATTTGTGTGGTGACTTTTTTAGGGATGTGAGAGATTCTCTGAATATTTATTTGAATGGCTGTGGACAGGTCGGCTGTGGACAGGTCGAGGTTATCGGGACAGTAGCCTATTATGTCCCGTCTTAAATCATTGGATAACGAAAGTAGGCTGTAATGATGAGAGTATAAAACTATTGACTATGAAAGTGTGGTGTTTTCTGTCGATGTATACAGCTCGTGTCATAACGGGAGGTCCAAGGCAGGGAGGATTCATTTGCATACAGGGAGGGACCATGGAATCTGGACAAAATGCAGATGCAGTGTGTAGACGCAACAAATCTTGATCTCTTAGTAATCCAATAATCTCGACAACCACATGTAAATACAAGGTGTAACCACTGCTTTTGTTATGCAACGCAGTCAAATAAGAGCACTTCAAATCAAATCAAATTTTATTTGTCACATGCGCTGAATACAACAGCTGTAGACCTTACAGTGACATGCTTACTTACAAGCCCTGAACCAATAATGCAGTTTTAAGAAAATACCCCAAAAAAGCAAGAGATAAGAATAACAAATGATTAAATAGCAGCAGGAAATAACTATAGCGGCGCTATATGCAGGGGGTACTGGTACAGAGTCAATGTGTGGGGGCACCGGTGTCCAGGTAGTTGGGGTAATATGTACATGTAGGTAGAATTATTAAAGTGACTATGCATGGGGGGGGGGGGGGGGCAATGCAAATAGTCTGGGTAGCCATTTGACTGTTCGGGAGTCTAATGGCTTGGGGGTAGAAGCTATTTAGGAGCCTCTTAGACCTAGACTTGGCACTCCGGTACCGCTTGCTGTGCGGTGGCAGAGAGAACAGTCTATGACTAGGGTGGCTGGAGTCTTCCTCTGACACCGCCTGGTATGGAGGTCCTGGATGGCAGGAAGCTTGGCCCCAGTGATGTACTGGGCCGTACGCACTACCCTCTATAGTGCCTTGTGGTCGGAGGCAGAGCAGTTGCCATACCAGGCAGTGATGCAACGAGTCAGGATGCTCTCAATGGTGCAGCTGTAAAACCTTTTGAGGATATGAGGACCCATGCCAAATCTTTCAGTCTCCTGAGGGGGAATAGGTTTTGTTGTGCCCTCTTCACGACTGTCTTGGTGTGCTTGGACCATGTTAGTTTGTTGGTGATATGGATGCCAAGGAACTTGAAGTTCTCAACCTGCTCCACTACAGCCTCGTCGATGACAATGGGGGCGTGCTCTGTCCTTCTTTTCCTGTAGTCCACAATCATCTCCTTTATTTTGATCACGTTGAGGGCGAGGTTGTTGTTCTTGCACCACATGGTCAGATCTCTGACCTGCTCCCTATAGGCTGTCTCATCGTTGTTGGTTTGCTGATGACACTGTTGTGTCATCAGCAAACAAAATGATGGTGTTGGAGTCGTGCCTGGCTTTGCAGTCATGAGTGAACAGGGAGTACAGGAGGGGACTGAGCACACACCCCACACATTCCTCAATGCCATCAGAAGAATCCAGGAACATTTTCCAGCCTGTGCTAGCAAAACAGTCCTGTAGTTTAGCATCTGTTTAATCTGACCACTTTTTTATAGACTGAGTCACTGGTGCTTCCTGATTTAATTTTTTATTTGTAAGCAGGAATCAGGAGGATAGAATTATGGTCAGATTTGCCAAATGGAGGGTGAGGGAGAGCTTTGTGCGTGTCTCTGTGTGTGGAGTAAAGGTGGTCTAGAATTTCTTTCCTTCTGGTTGTACATTTAACATGCTGATAGAAATTAGGTAAATCTGATTTAAGTTTCCCTGCATTAAAGTCACCGGCCACTAGGAGCGCCGCCTCTGGATGAGTATTTTCCTGTTTGCTTATGGCGGTATACAGCATTGAGTGTGGTTTTAGTGCCAGCATCGGTCTGTGGTGGTATGTAGACAGCTACGAAAAATACAGATGAAAACTCTCTAGGTAGATAGTGTGGTCTACAGCTTATCATGAGATACTGTACCTCAGGCGAGCAAAACCTTAGATATCGTGCACCAGCTGTTATTTACATAAATGCATAGGCCCCCGCCCCATGTCTTACCAGAGTCTGCTGTTCTGTCCTGCCGATAGAGTGTATAACACGCCAGCTGTATGTTCTTAATGTCGTCGTTCAGCCACGACTCGGTGAAACATAAGATATTACAGAGTAGCTCACACTGTGGGAGAGGTCTGCACCTGGGAGTACACCTTGGAATATCATAGTGTATCATCATTACAGGTTCAGGCAGTACAGCTAGGTACAGGTAACTGCCAAAATAAAGGAAACACCAACATGTCTTAATAGACACGTTGAGCCATCACGAGCCAGAACAGCTTCAATGCACCTTGGCATAGATTCTACAAGTGTCTGAAACTCTATTGGAGGGATGCGACACCATTCTTCCAAAATAAATTCCATCATTTGGTGTTTTTTCTGTTGATGGTGGAAAACGCTGTCTCATGTGCCACTCCAGAATCTCCTAGAAGTGTTCAATTGGGTTGAGATCTGGTCACTGAGACAGCCATGGCATATGGTTTACATTGTTTTCATGCTCATCAAACTATTCAGTGACCACATGCCTGTGGACAGGGACATTTTCATCCTATGGGGGCATAGCCATGGTAGCCAAAATAATGGCAAAAAGAATGGCCTGCCCAGCATTTTCATACATGACCCTAAGCATGATGGGATGTTAATTGCTTAAATAACTCAGGAACCACAACTGTGTGGAAGCACCTGCTTTCACTATACTTTGTGTCTGTCATTTACTCATGTGTGTCCATTATTTCTGCAGTAACCTGTATATCTTATCCTCATTACAGGGTTAGGGAGTACAGCTAGGTATATCGTATCCTCATTACAGGGTTATGGAGTACAGCTAGGTATATTGTACACTCAAGTACAGGGTTAGCTCCAAGGTCAGGCATCACCCAGTCAACAGCATCTCTATTGTCAAGTAGTGAGGTGGCTAAGAACACCGTATCGTGTCATAGGGATGCTTATGGTCAGCAGGGACTAGAGAGTGTGTCTGGATTCAAGCGGGAAACTGTGTGTGTGGGAGAGGTCTGGGGCTCTGGGGGTCTCCCACCTACAGGGTTTCCCCAGCATCAAGTCCGCGGGAGAGGGTCAGAGATTAGGGGTCAGGTTGGTCTAGGGCCCAGGATCCACCCCAGTGTCTGTGCTCTGCTCTGGGGTGGGCTTCGCTTGTTCTCGCTGGGCCTCTGGAAATGGCAGAAGAGGGAGTTGTGTTCTCAGTCTGAAATGAGCTCTTCCTGAGTGGCAGTGGGTTTATTATTGTATGGAAAGAGGAGAGGGTTGATGCCTATAGGTAGCCAGGGAGGGCGGTATGCGGCTGAGAGGCCTGGAATGCATTACATGTACGTTCTCCAGTCGAAAATAAGTTACAAAAATACATCACCTCATATTTGACACCACACTCCACAAAGCAAGTCCTGCAGGCTCTAGTTTTATCTTATCCTGATTATTGTTCACTCATATGGTTAAGTGCTGCGAAGAAGCACCTAGTTAATCTGTAGCTGGCCCAGAACAGAGCAGCATGTTTTGACTGACAGCATCACTTCTTGTTCTTATAAGAAATATTAATTCCAAATTGATTGCATAGTCAACTTACATACACTGAGTATACAAAACATGCTCTTTCCATGACATAGACTGACCAGGTGAATCCAGGTGAAAGCTACTGTATGATCCTTTATTGATGTCACTTGTTACATCCACTTCAATCAGTGTATATGAAGGGGAGGAGACAGGTTAAAGGAGGATGCTAAAGCCTTGAGACAAATGAGACATGGGTTGTGTATGTGTGCCATTCAGATGGTGAATGGGCAAGACAAAATATTTAAGTACCTTTGAATGGGGTATGGTAGTAGGTGCCAGGCGCACTGGTTTGTGTCAAGAAACGGAACGCTGCTGGATTTATCAAGAATGGTCCACCACCCAAAGGACATCCAGCCAACTTGACACAACAGTGAGAAGCATTGGAGTCAACATGGTCCAACATCCTTGTAAAACACTTTTGACACCTTGTAGAGTCCATGCCCGACGAATTTAGGCTGTTCTCAGGGCAAAGGGGTGCAACTCAATATTAGGAAGTTGTTCTTAATGTTTGGTATACTCAGTGTACAGCACTGACACACACACTTACCCCACCAGAAATGCCACCAGGGATCTTTTCACAGTCCCAAGATCCAGAACAAATTCTAAGAAATATACAGTTTTATACAGAGCCAAGATTGCATGGAACTCCCTTCCATCTCATTTAGCGCAAGTGAACAGCAAACCTGGTTTCAAAAAACAAGTAAAGTAACACCTCTCCCCCATGTGACCTACTATTTGTGTGTATGTACTGACATGTACAGTTGAAGTCAGAGGTTTACATACACATAGGTTGGAGTCATTAAAACTCGTTTTTCAACCACTACACACATTTCTTGTTAACAAACTATAGTTTTGGCAAGTCGGTTAGGACATCTACTTTGTGCATGACACAAGTAATTTTTCCAACAATTGTTTACAGACAGATTATTTCACTTATAATTCACTGTATCACAATTCCAGTGAGTCAGAAGTTAACATACACTAAGTTGACTGTGCCTTTAAACAGCTTGGAAAATTCCCAAAAATGATGTTATGGCTTTAGAAGCTTCTGATAGGCTAATAGACGTCATTTGTGTCAATTGGAGGTGTGCCTGTGGATGTATTTCAAGGCCTACCTTCAAACTCAGTGCCTCTTTGCTTGACATCATGGGAAAATCAAAAGAAATCAGCCAAGACCTCAGAAAAAAAATTGTAGACCTCCACAAGTCTGGTTCATCCTTGGGAGCAATTTCCAAACGCCTGAAGGTACCACTGAATCTGTACAAACAATAGTACGCAAGTATAAACACCATGGGACCACGCAGTCGTCATACCGCTCAGGAAGGAGACGCATTCTGTCTCCTAGAGATGAATGTACTTTGGTGTTAAAAGTGCAAATCAATCCCAGAACAACAGTAAAGGACTTTGTGAAGATGCTGGAGGAAACAGGTACAAAAGTATCTATAACCACAGTAAAACGAGTTCTATATCGACAAAGCCTGAAAGGCCGCTCAGCAAGGAAGAAGCCACTGCTCCAAAACCGCCATAAAAAAGCAAGACTACAGTTTGCAACTGCACATGGGGACAAAGATCGTACTTTTCGGAGAAATGTCTTCTGGTCTGATGAAACAAAAATAGAACTGTTTGGCCATAATGACTATCATTATGTTTGGAGGAAAAAGGGGGAGGCTTGCAAGCCGAAGAACACCATCCCAACCGTGAAGCACGGGGGTGGCAGCATCATGTTGTGGGGGTGCCTTGCTGCAGGAGGGACTGGTGCACTTCACAAAATAGATGGCATCATGAGGGAGGAAAATTATGTGGATATATTGAAGCAACATCTCAAGACATTAGTCAGGAAGTTGAAGCTTGGTCGCAAATGGGTCTTCCAAATGGATAATGACCCCAAGCATACTTCCAAAGTTGTGGGAAAATGGCTTAAGGACAACAAAGTCAAGGTATGGGAGTGGCCATCACAAAGCCCTGACCTCAATCCTATAGAACATTTCTGGGCAGAACTGAAAAAGTGTGTGCGAGCAAGGAGGGCTACAAACCTGAATCAGTTACATCAGCTCTGCCAGGAGGAATGGGCCAAAATTCACCCAACTTATTGTGGGAAGCTTGTGGAAGGCTATGTGAATGGTTTGACCCAAGTTAAACAATTTAAAGGCAATGCTACCAAATACTAATTTGAGTGTATGTAATCTTCTGACCCACTGGGAATGTGATGAAATAAATTAAAGCAAAAATAAATCATTCTCTCTTCTATTATTGTGACATTTCACATTCTTAAAATAAAGTGGTGATCCTAACTGACCTAAGACAGAGAATTTTTACTTGGATTAAATGTTTGGAATTGTGAAAAACTGAGTTTAAATGTATTTGGCTAAAGTGTATGTAAACTTCCGACTTCAACTGTATGTGTAACTGATGCACACACACACACACACACACACACACACACACACACACACACACACACACACACACACACACACACACACACACACACACACACACACACACACACACACACACACACACACACACACACCACATGTTAATGTTTGAAATTTATGTAAATTGTAGTCTTTGTCTGTAATGTCTTTTTCGTTATGTGTCAGACCCCAGTAAGACTAGCTGTCACCATTGGTGTTGGTTAATGGGGATCCCCAGTAAGACTAGCTGTCACCATTGGTGTTGGTTAATGGGGATCCCCAGTAAGACTAGCTGTCACCATTGGTGTTGGTTAATGGGGATCCCCAGTAAGACTAGCTGTCACCATTGGTGTTGGTTAATGGGGATCCCCAGTAAGACTAGCTGTCACCATTGGTGTTGGTTAATGGGGATCCTAATCAAATCTGAATCAAAATTTGACTCCCCATGTGGTCCGGCAGCTACACCAGTCTTATGGATCACACGCTAACAGGCACAGTGAGTCTCAATGCACCATTTGGATCTGCTCTACTCTGTGGCAGTGTTTATAGTGTACACTTCTGTTGCTTCAAAGGTTACAGGGATTGAGAGCCAAGCTAAATCTATTTCAGTCCTCGCTGCTTCACAACTTCTCCTGCTGAAATATGGAGGGAGCTACAACTGAGTGATGTTTTATATCAACACTTAAATATCGATGTAGAAGAAATGAAAAGAAAACAGTGAAGAAGTATGCAGACCAGAGTGTATTCAAACGGAAACTATGACTGGCATCAGAAATGGCATCAGAGCTTTTGCAAACCATGTATCATACTATTAATCACATGATGTAACTTAAAGTCATATTGAGTTGGGATAGTAGAACTTTCCTGTATCTCTTTATGTATACTGAACAAAAATATAAATGCAACATGCAACAATTTCAAAAATTTTACTGAGTTACAGTTCATTTAAGGAAATCAGTCATTTGAAATAAATTCATTAGGGCCTAATCTTTGGATTTCACATGACTGGGCATGGGAGCAGCCATGGGTGGGCCTGGGAGGGCATAGGCTGACCCACTTGGTAGCCAGGCCGACCCACTGCGGAGCCAGGATAAACCAATCAGATTTCATTTTTCCCCACAAAAGGGCTTTATTACAGACCAAAATACTCCTCAGTTTCCTCAGCTGTCCGGGTGGTTGGTCTCAGACGATCCCGCAGGTGAAAAAGCCGGATGTGGAGGTCCTGGTTACACGTTGTCTGGGCTGTGAGGCCAGTTGGACGTACTGCCAAATTCTCTAAAACGACGTTGGAGGCGGCTTATGGTAGAGAAATGAACATTCAATTTTCTGGCAACAGCTCTAGTGGACAATCCTGCAGTCAGCATGCTAATTGCACGCTTGTTAAAACTTGGCATTGTGTTGTGTGACAAATCTGCACATTTTAGAGTCACCTTCTATTGTCCCCAGCACAAGTTGCACCTGTGTAATGATCATACTGTTTAATTAGCTTCTTGATATGCCACACCTGTCAGATGGATGGATTATCTTGGCAATGGAGAAATGCACACTAACAGGGATGTAAACAAATTTGTGCACAAAATTGAAGAGAAATAAGCTTTTTGTGCGTATGGAAAATGTCTGGGATCTTTTTTTTTAGCTCATCTTTTATTTTAGTGTAATTAGAATGACAGTAATGGGTCTAAATCCTCTCTGCGACTGGGCCTGTGGTGAATATCAGAACCGGGTTCAAAATATATTTCATATATTTTAAATAGTTTGAGTGTTAAATTGAGGCTGTCTGGAGTGTCAAGACGGCAGGGTTTGCATGTTTGGGCCTATTCCATTGGTTCCATTGAGCCAGGCAAGCTCAATCAAGCACAGCTACATATTTATATTTATATATTACAGCTATATTTGAAAGTGAACCAATCCTATTTGAACCCAGGTCTGTGAGTCAGCATAGTCTGCAGTGATGCTGATGCTCCCCAGGCCAGCTTTGTGTGTCAGTGATCCAGAGAGGAAGGCTGAAGGAGAGGGTTCACTGTCAGATATATACAGCCACATAGGACGATGAAAGACGAGGAGGAGGAGGAGGAGGAAGTGGAGGAAGAGGAGGAAAAAGGAGGGAAAAGGAGGAAGAGGGAGGGAGGGAGGGAGGGAGGGAGGGAGGGAGGGAGGGAGGGAGGGAGGGAGTAGGAGGCAGGGAGAAGGAGGACAATAATGACTAGGAGGAGGAGGGCCTTTATAAATCAGATGCATCTTCACTTTTGGGGTCAAGCACCTTCTGGCTGCAAACCTTACCAGACCCCCATTTCCTCCACCAGCCATTCAGCACTTTTTCCACCTGCAGCCCCCCTCTTTTTGCCCTTGATGCCCTGGACCTGGCCTGCTGTAGCCTCTGATCTGGTGTGGCTTGTGCCCACTTGAGCTGGAGTCTTTAATGTGGGCCATTGGCTTGCGTGAGCCGTAGCCGCCTGCTGTCTTTGATCACTGGCTGCCTTGACTTTCTTAACGTAATTGATGGAGGGAAGGCTCCTGTGGTAGCTTAGCACAACACCCTCCACCCCCTCTCACTCACTCACAGCCAGCCCCCCAGCCAGCCTCTCAGCCCCACAGGCCCCCAGCCATCCAGCCCCCCCCATAGTTCCCTCTTTAACTCTCACGCTTGGGTATGGGGCAACTCAGTAAATCAGTGCTATGAACAGGTATGGGGTAAATCAGTGCTATGAACCCTCCTAATGGACAGCTAGCACTACACTCCCTTCGCCTGTATGAGGTTCAGTTCAGTCTACTGTACTGTAGCCCATGTCTGCCTTTCGCCACCAGCCCTTGCTGCCTGGACTGACCCAACAATGTTGCTGGCGATGAAATGGACCGCTCCACTATTATACAGGCAGCTTGACTGGGGAAATTAATTAGAACTCAGGGGAATGGATGTGTGTGTGTGTGTGTGTGTGTTTTGTGTGTGTGTGTGTGTGTGTGTGTGTGTGTGTGTGTGTGTGTGTGTGTGTGTGTGTGTGTGTGTGTGTGTGTGTGTGTGTGTGTGTGTGTGTGTGTGTGTGTGTGTGTGTGCACGTGCATATGTATCTGCATTTGTGTCTGTGCGTATGTGTATGTGTCAGCATGCCTGTGGTTCCCCCCTCTGTATTTTTCCCACTGCCTGCCATACAAGCTGTGTTTATATGTGGGGGACATTAAAACATACATGTGCATTGACAAGTGAGACTTTCGTGTGCTGTGATGTTGTCTTAACGACTTAAACAAGCCAGTTGAGTTATGGAGGGAGGGGACACATGTAGGGCTTACTAAGCTGGGTGCCCGCCTGTCCGCCTGACTGCCTGCCTGACAACTACCAGCTGCCAATGGACAGGGGGAAAACACACAGGAGCCTATAGAAATAGGACACACACACTCACACTCACCAACACACACACACATGCACACACATGCACACACTGAGAGAGCAAACCTGCATTATGACCTGCTAGACTTTCTAGTCACCATCCCTGTTGGTCACCATCCCTGTTGGTCACCATCCCTGTTGGTCACCATCCCTGTAGGTCACCATCCCTGTTGGTCACCATCCCTGTTGGTCACCATCCCTGTTGGTCACCATCCCTGTTGGTCACCATCCCTGTTGGTCACCCCTACCATTAGCTCTGTTGAATGGCTGTGAGACACAGGGCTGGGGTCAATTCGAATTGAAAAACAAATAATTCAGGAAGTAAACTTAAAGAACGTTTCAGCACTTGAAAACACAGCAACTATTTTCAATTACTTGTCAAAAAACTAAGATGTAGAAGCTATTTATTTCAAACGTTTTTAAATGCTTAATTAGAAGTACTTCCTGAATTGACTATCTTCAATTTTGAATTGAGCCCAGCCCTGCTGAGACAACATAGGAGATAGCTATCTATGCAGAGGTACATAGACAGTGAGGAAGTACATGAGTAGGCTATACTCAGTAGGTGGGAGGAGAGAGGCTTCGCGTGCAAAGCTTCCATTCATCACTGTCAATAGCCTTGGGTTTTCTGGCCAAAGAAGACTGCTTTAGTTCTTCCTGTGAAAATGCTTTTAGGATGAACTGCTGGCTGGCTCCTGTAAAAGGGATCTATCCACTCTGCCACTTAGCCAAAGCCCTATAAAGTGGGCCAGTGCATGTCAGAGTACCGTTAATTACAGCAGTGCAACTGGAGTGTGACCTGTGTTAGTGTTAACCCAGCTCTAATGGACTCTGTCACCACCTCCTGAGATTATCTCAGTTGATTTACTTATGATTGATAATAATGACAACAAAACCACACTCTTGGATGGGTACTGTAATTACCAAACAGTCACTTCTCCTTAAAACTCCCTCGCTGAATCTCTCTAGTAACGAGGACTTGATGTGGTAACGAGCCTTCAAACAAACAAAGAGTTTGTGAGTGTTTGAGAGAGAGTGTTTTGTGTTTTGGTGTGCAGCTGCAATAGCACGCAGCACTCGTCCAATGCTCTCTCAGGTCATATAAACACATAAACATGGTCTACGGGCCAAACAGGAAGGGGGTCAGGCTCTGGAACTCTGGCCTACTTCTGAACCAGGCTTTGCCATTTGTCCTTACCTCTGTCAAGGGCATCGGTCCACCAAGTTTATAGGTTCCCTAGATCTGGCCTGATAATGGTGTGTGTGTGTGTGTGTGTGTGTGTGTGTGTGTGTGTGTGTGTGTGTGTGTGTGTGTGTGTGTGTGTGTGTGTGTGTGTGTGTGTGTGTGTGTGTGTGTGTGTGTGTGTGTGTGTGTGTGTGTGTGTGTTTCAGAGAGTTTTTATTGGCCAACTGAGAAAACAGTCAGTTGACGTACCTTATTTTCTACTCAGGTGGAGAATGGTTTAGTGGCTAGAGAGAACTAATGCAGGAGAAAAATGCTGGAGTCAAATTCAATTACCTTAAGTGGACCAGACTGAAAATGAGGGGGTCTGTTTCAAATTGGGCCCATTTTCGGTTCACAAAACACCCATTTAACTGAACTAAATGTAATATGAGCCCAATCTAAGTGCCACAAGGATTAAGAAGTTTACAGACAAAGGGGCTATCAACAGCTAATGTCTATAAATCAACACAGTGTTGGAAGGAGGTTACAGTATATGGCAAATTGTCACCAACTGTCAATGCCCCAGGTTTTTGAGGGTCGATAGTTCTTACGATAGCTAGGATATAAGATCTATATAAGATCTCCTTTCAACTCTACTGGACAAAGTCTGCAGTATCCCCTCTGAAGTCCTCAGTACTGTATTTGTCATTGTTCCTGAACATTCAGAAACTTCTGAACTTCCTTTGTTCTGTCCCCAACCAACAGCCATCGATCTGCAACACATTGGCCAATGAAATCCATGGGAAGTAGAGTACTAAGCACCAGTCCATTGTAATACCCTATCTATTAGTATAATGATTTACTTCACAACAGCTCTCTGTCCACCAGCTAAAAAAGTCCCATATGAATAACGCTGTCTGTCTCTCATGTGTTTTCTAATTCCCACATCTGCAAACAGGCTTCTTCAGGGAAAGAGAAACTGTCACAGTCCAGCTTTGTCTGATCAGATGCCGGTAAAGATCTACCTTTGTGGACCCCAGAGCAAGAGAGAGAGTGTCTAAATGACATAATGAGATCAAGGGTTGGGTGTGTTTGGATGATGACCTAGTTTGAGAGGGAGAGAGTAGTAAGCAGAGCCGGCCTGAGACTCATTATACACTCTGACAGGTCCAAATGAATGGGCCATTTCTCTAATATGGAACAGAGATGGGGGGCCTAGGATACTTCAAATGTTTCAAATTCAGCAAAACAGTGACCTCCCTTTGGAGGTCTTCAAAACTAAATCCCCAGTCAAACAGTCAAACCACAGGAAGAGGACAAATGGATCCTGCACCAACGCGTGAGACAAAGTGAAAAAGTATGTACACGGATCTGTACTGGGATTATGTTGAATGTTTTATGTGTGTGTTGGCTTCACTGTGTGTGTGTGTGTGTGTGTGTGTGTGTGTGTGTGTGTGTGTGTGTGTGTGTGTGTGTGTGTGTGTGTGTGTGTGTGTGTGTGTGTGTGTGTGTGTGTGTGTGTGTGTGTGTGTGTGTTTGTAATAGTACAAATTAGGTGGGTGCTTATATTTGTCCAGTTTCACACATGTACAAGTGGGTATTATATACATGTGTGAATTGGTAATGTAACCTGAATCAATTAGGGTTAAGTGACTTGCACAAGGGCACATCAACAGATTTTTCACCTTGTCGGCTCAGGGATTCAAACTAGCAACCTTCGGATACTGGCCCAATGCTCTAATCGCTATTCTACCTGATGCCCTTATGTACATATAACAATGTGTGTGGGGACCCCTGTAGATATAAAACAATATATATAAACTCAGCAAAAAAAGAAACGTCCCTTTTTCATCGTAAAAATCCAAATAACTTCACAGATCTTCACTGTAAATGGTTTAACACTGTTTCCCATGCTTGTTCAATGAACCATGAACAATTAATGAACAAGCACCTGTGGAACGGTCGTTAAGACACAAACAGCTTACCGGACGGTAGGCAATTAATGTCAAAGTTATGAACGTTTAGAACACTGAAGAGGCCTTTCTACTGACTCTGAAAAACATCAAAAGAAAGATGCCCAAGGTCCCTGCTCATCTGTGTGAACGTGCCTTAAGCATGCTGCAAGGAGGCATGAGGACTGCAGATGTGGCCAGGGCAATAAGTTGCAATGTCCGTACTGTGAGACGCCTAAGACAGCGCTACAGGGAGACAGGATGGACAGCTGATCATCCTCGCAGTGGCAGACCACATGTAACAACACCTGCGGGACAGGTACAGGATGGCAACAACAACTGCCAGAGTTATACCAGGACCGCACAATCCCTCCATCAGTGCTCAGACATCACTGGCAACAACTTCGCCTATGGGCACAAACCCACCGTTGCTGAACCAGACAGGACTGGCAAAAAGTGCTCTTCACTGACGAGTCGTGGTTTTGTCTCACCAAGGGTGATGGTCGGATTCGCGTTTATTGTCAAAGGAATGAGCGTTACACCGAGGCCTGTACTCTGGAGCGGGATCGATTTGGAGGTGGAAGGTCTGTCATGGTCTGGGGCGGTGTGTCACAGCATCATCGGTCATTGCAGGCAATCTCAATGCTGTGCGTTACAGGGAAGACATCCTCCTCCCTCATGTGGTACCCTTCCTGCAGGCTCATCCTGACATGACCCTCCAGCATGACAATGCCGCCAGCCATACTGCTTGTTCTGTGCGTGATTTCCTGCAAGGCAGAAATGTCAGTGTTCTGCCATGGCCAGCGAAGACCCCGGATCTCAATCCCATTGAGCACGTCTGGGACCTGTTGGATCGGAGGGTGAGGGCTAGTGCCATTCATCCCAGAAATGTCTGGGAACTTGCAGGTGCCTTGGTGGAAGAGTGGGGTAACATCTCACAGCAAGAACTGGCAAATCTGGTGCAGTCCATGAGGAGGAGATGCACTGCAGTACTTAATGCAGCTAGTGGCCACACCAGATACTGACTGTTACTTTTGATTTTGACCCCCCCTTTGTTCAGGAACACATTTTTCCATTTCTGTTAGTCACATGTCTGTGGAACTTGTTCAGTTTATGTCTTAGTTGTTTAATCTTGTTATGTTCATACAAATATTTGCACATGTTAAGTTAGCTTAAAATAAACACAGTTGACAGTGAGAGGACATTTCTTTTTTTGCTGATTTTATTTATATACACTGAACAAAAATATAAATGGAACACGCAACAATATCAACGATTTTACTGACTTATAGTTTATATAAGAAAATCAGATACCTTAAAAAAAGGCGTGACCACCGTTTTCCCCATGCAGCGTGACACATCACCTTCGCATCGCATATAGTTGATCAGGCTGTTGATTGTGGCCGTTGGAATGTTGTCCCACTCCTCTTCAAAGGCTGTGCGAAGTTGCTGGATATTGACGGGAACATTAATAAAGAGGAGTGGGACAACTCTGGCAACAGTTCTGGCGGACATTCTTGCAGTCAGCATGCCAATTGCACGCTCCCTCAAAACTTGAGACATCTGTGGTATTGTGTTGTGTGACAAAATTGCACATTTTAGAGTGGCCTTTTATTGTCCCCAGCACAAGGCTCACCTGTGTAATAATCAGCTTCTTGATATGCCACACCTGTCAAGTGGATGGATTGTCTTGGCAAAGGTGAAATGCTCACTAACAGGCATGTAAACAAATGTGTGCACAAAATAAGCTTTTTGTACAGATGGAACATTTCTGGGATCTTTTATTTCAGCTCATGAAACATGGGTACAACATTTTACATGTTGTGTTAATATTTTTGTTCAGTATATATAAAATAAAATATTTAATTTGGGCTTTACTACTTTAGCCCATAGAAATGCATTTAATAAATCAAATCAAATCCCCCAAAATTGTCACATGCGTCGAATGCAGTAGGTGTAGACCTTACAGTGAAATGATTACTTACAAATACCCCCCCAAAAAGTGAAAGATAAGAATAACAAATATTTACAGAGCAGCAGTAAATAATAGTAGCGGTGCTAAGTACAGGGGCTACCGGTACAGAGTCAATGTGCGGGGGCACCGGTGTCGAGGTAATTGAGGTAGAATGGTTAGTTAAGAGCGATAAGACGGCAGCCAACCCCTCCGGCGCCATCATGAATCAATACACATTCATAAGTGGGAAAACAGACAGACAAAAAAATGATTAAGGAATGAGGTTTAGAAGTGTCTTTCCTATATCTAGGACAGTGGTTCTCAACTTTTTTCATTTACCGTACCACCAACTGAATTTTGCTCTGCCCGGAGTACCCCTGAAGTTACCCCTCATGTGCATTTTATCAGGAGGTCTGTGGTCTCATGAGTCTTCTCAAGTACCCCCTGTGGAATGGCCAAGTACCCCAGGGGTTCTTGTACCCCTGGTTGGGAACCACTGATCTAGGAGATATATGAAAGCTCAGAAAATGTTGTAGTTGTTTGGATGTATATTTAACCCCCCTTTTTTTGTGGAACAAAACTACCGTACTTATGTTCATTATTTAAACCGGTACCAGTTACTTTCAGACAAGTTACGTGAAAGTTGTGGGGGTCATAGAGCAAAACAGAAAACACCATTGTGTTCATATTAATTTGTAGCCCAAACTGTTCGGACGCTACAGACAGAAGTTGGCACATCGGCGGTACCGACTTCAGGCGAGTCAGGTGGGGCTTGTTGGGGTCGTAGACCAAAACAGAGAGCATCTCATCTTTCCATAGAGTAGTAGGCCAAACCATTCGGAAGCTGCAGACGTTTTCGTGAGAAGACAAAGAGCGCTGTAGCTCTGTCACTGATTGAGATGCAGCCCATGCACAACACCAGATAGCTTTAGCTTAAACTGACAGATTTTAATGGGGATTTTTTATTATTATGTTAATTATATATAGATTCTTAAAGATGATAAACCTGAATTCACATAAAGCACTATTGTTATATGTACAGTACATGTGTGTACAGTTGTAGACTTACAGTATGTCTGTTTTCTCCATTTGCTCATTCCGTATCCCCCATGTCTCTCTTTCTCAGGATTGTCTGTCTCTGTCAGTCTGCCCACTAGGTCAAAGGTCAGTCTTGGTTCTTGGTCAGAGCCTGTGGATGAGAGCCATAGGGGGGCCAGTCTCTGGATCCAATGTCATGCATTGAAAAATCTCCACTTGAACTCAACAGACTCAACAAACGACCAAGTTCTCAAGGTAAACCAGATAAAACCATAACAGAACCAATAAGAATATTCAAAACCCAAACATCTGCTTAGAAACACTAAATTAGCAAATATTTCCAAACAGATGTCCCTTCACTTCACTTCCACTCCCCTGCAGATAGGAGGAAACCTCTTAAAACAAGCAATTAATTCTGTTGGTCAGACACGTTTTGTATAGGAGAGGTTTTTATTGTTTGGAGCAATGTGTCTAGATCCGGTCTGGAGCGGAGGTTGCAGACAGGCAGGAGGAACCATAGGGTGATGGAGAGGGCCACCTGAACAAACCCGTATGGGTCTTAGGACCACGATTTATTGCTCTCTTCCCCCAGGCTGTGGCCTGTCTCTGGAGCCGCTCTGTCAGGGGAAAGATGGCTCCCTCTCTCACGTTCTCTTTTTCTCTCTCTTGCTCTCGTTTTCCCTCTCTCTATCTCTCTCACCTTCTCTCTCACTATTTATTTATCTGTCTTTCTCCCTCCCTCTCTCTCTCTCGCTCTCTCTCTTTCTCTCTGTCTCTCTACCCGGCTCTCTTTCTCTCTCCAGACATCCGCGACAGCTGTTTGTCCAGACGGGTGTGTGGGTGTCTGCTGTGGGGTTGCCTGGCCCTGGCCTCAAGGGTGGAACTATTTTCTTTCCCAGCACTTCTTCTGTCTCCTCTTACTCACTGTCTGACTGAGTCGCTGCTGCATCACCTACCTTCACACGACCTCCGCCACTCGCTGTTACATGGAGTGTACATGCCACCCACATGTTACAGAACAGACAGACGGACTGGCAAACAGTTTAACCATACAGATGTAGGATCTTAATTTGAGCCAGTTTGCTACAGCTGGAAAATAATCCTGCAGCAACAGGAAATGTAAATGATTGTGTGGATTATAATTCATGGAGATTTGTGTAGGGGTTGATAAATTTTTTGTAAGGGAAAGTCTGAAATTTCAAAGCGGAAATTACAAACTTAAGTATACGTTTTACATTTCCTGTATTACAGGAAAGTTCTCTTGCAACAAGGTGATCAAATTAAGATCCTACTTCTGTACATTATTAGCTGACTACCATTACGTACTGCACAATGTGCATTGTGCATACAAACTAAAATAGACTTGCACACTCAAACATACTCAGCTCATTCAAAAGCACAGTTTGTAATCAGTTCTACTATTCTTGTGTCGTTAAAGAGGATTTATCCACCCTAGCAACAGTGAAATCTTGGCAAAAGCAACCATCACCCCAAGTAAAAGTAAAATCACTGACTACAGACATTCAGTAAAGGTGTAAAGATTTCCCTTGACGGTGGTAAACTCTTTTAAACAACTTTTGAGACACAAGGTAGTAAAATCAAATGAAGTGTGCGGCAAATTTGTCCTGCTTTGCTGCAGATATCGCAATAATTAATCTTGGCCTTGCACGCTTTTCTGCCATGGTATTTCACCTTACTAGCTAAGTCCATCTCAGATGGGGAAATTTAAGAGCTTGCTCTCATTTCTTAAGTTACAAGCCAAAGCATGAACTAATCAGTCCTACTCAGGCCATGGACTTGGGTAGCTCACAAGCATTTCCAACAAAAACACAGAAGCACAACTGTATTCCATGGGCAGGATACAGGAGAAGAGACAGAATAAAGGCATTTCCTTCCTATTATAAGATTTGAAGGTGTAACTCTTTCAAACCAAAACCAACCACCATTGACCAATGAAACAATACCAAGTTTACAGTAACCTGATCACCCAGGCCCAATCTCCACAGGATGTCACAGCATCTAAAGGCTTGTGTGAAACCAATGTAAAACCCCTTTGCAGATAGTAATTCAGAGTTCATCCTGTAAAGATACAAGTAACCACAGAGACCATACATCCATATAGTTGGCATTGGAGTCCTCTTCAGGGTAGAAGTTTAAAATAGATACCAAACATGGCTGCAGTAGTATTATTCATCACACATTCCAGTGAGAGAGAGAGAGAGAGAGAGAGAGAGAGAGAGAGAGAGAGAGAGAGAGAGAGAGAGAGAGAGAGAGAGAGAGAGAGAGAGAGAGAGAGAGAGAGAGAGAGAGAGAGAGAGAGAGAGAGAGATTTTGTCCCCTCAGAGGGTGGAAGGGCGTACTGGCCATTAAATCATTGTCGTTTGTGTCTGCCTTGTGTTCCTGGGCCATTTGCCATGCAGCCCCAGGTGACAGAGAGCACATAGTTTATGGACGAGCCTACATCTGCTGTGACAAAAGTTTTTGATAAAAACATGTTATTGTATTTTCTCAGAGATTCAAATAGCTGTTCTATTGTTTCCAAGGTAAGTCAAAAACAACATTCTTCTTCTTAAGAGAATGTTTAAACCTTGAAACAAACTAAAAGTCCACTTAAACCAGTCTCACAGAAACAAGTGAAAATAATGTTGTTTTTATTGTCACCTAGAGACCCAGTTATTGTTTGTGATGGAATAGGGCCTCTAGACAGTGTTTCTTTATGTTGGTCATTACAGTAAATGTAGTTATCAATGAGGAGAGGCTCATGTGATGGACGTGTTTACCCTGGACCTAAACACCATGTCTGATGTTTTATTTATTTTTTATTTATTTCACCTTTATTTAACCAGGTAGGCTAGTTGAGAACAAGTTCTCATTTACAACTGCGACCTGGCCAAAATAAAGTCAAGCAGTGCGACACAAACAACAACACAGAGTTACACATGGAATAAACAAACATACAGTCAATAATACAAAAGAGAAAGTCTATATACAGTGTGTGCAAATGAGGTAGGATAAGGGGTGTGAGGCAATAAATAGGTCATAGTGGTGAAATAATTACAGTATGGCAAATTAAACACTGGGGTGATAGATGTGCAGAAGATGAGTGTGCAAGTAGCGGTACTGGGGTGCAAAGGAGCAAAATAAATAACAATATGGTGATGAGGTAGTTGGATAAGCTATTTACAGATAGGCTATGCAGTGATCTGTAAGCTGCTCTGACAGTTGATGCTTAAAGTTAGTGAGCGAGATATGAGTCTCCAGCTTCAGTGATTTGCAGTTCGTTCCAGTCATTGGCAGCAGAGAACTGGACGGAAAGGTGGCCGAAGGAGGAATTGGCTTTGGTGTGACCAGTGAAATATACCTGCTGGAGTGCGTGCTGTGGGTGGGTGCTGCTATGGTGACCAGTGAGCTGAGATAAGGCAGGGCTTTACCTAGCAACGACTTATAGATGACCTGGAGCCAGTGGGTTTGGCGACGGATATGAAGCGAGGGCCAGCCAACGAGAGCATACAGGTCGCAGTGGTGGGTAGTATATGGGGCTTTGGTGACAAAATGGATGGCACTGTGATAGACTGCATCCAATTTGCTGAGTAGAGTGTTGGAGGCTATTTTGTAAATGACATCACCGAAGTCAAGGATCGGTAGGATAGTCCGTTTTACGAGGGTATGTTTGGCAGCGTGAGTGAAGGATGCTTTGTTGCGAAATAGGAAGTCGATTCTAGATTTAATTTTGGATTGGAGATGCTTAATGTGAGTCTGGAAGGAGAGTTTACAGTCTAACCAGACACCTAGGTATTTGTAGTTGTCCACATATTCTAAGTCAGAACCGTCCAGAGTAGTGATACTGGACGGGTGGGTGGGTGTGTTGTCAGCGATCGGATGAAGAGCATGCATTTAGTTTTGCTTGCATTTAAGAGCAGTTGGAGGCCTCGGAAGGAGAGTTGTATGGCATTGAAGCTCGTCTGGAGGTTAGTTAACACAGTGTCCAAAGAAGGGCCAGAAGTATACAGAATGGTGTCATCTGCGTAGAGGTGGATCAGAGAATCACCAGCAGCAAGAGCGACATCATTGATGTATACAGAGAAAAGATTCGGCCCAAGGATTGAACCCTGTGGCAACCCCATGGAGACTGCCAGAGGTCCGGACAACAGGCCCTCCGATTTGACACACTGAACTCTGTCTGAGAAGTAGTTGGTGAACCAGGCGAGGCAGTCATGTGGCTTCTCTGGACGTGTGAGGGGGAAATGCCAGCTAAATGCAGTCATCACAATCTAATGAAGTGGTAGAGCTCCTTCTACCCAGCCTGTAATTCAGCCACTAGCCTCCCTACCTCTCTTGACCTGGTTGCTTCACAAGTGTGTCCGTCCATAGTTTTTATATGCCCACATCTCCTGTGCTGTAGTAAAGGCTGAACCCAAAGGGCTGCCTGTTGCTCAAGGCTGCATGTGTGATTTTGTCAATGCATGAAATGGGAATGGTAAGAGGAAATGACTTGTGTTTTGCCTGTTTTAGATGGATGCTGAACTCTGTGTCCTGGGTCCATGGAGTCTCATACACACACACACTGAGCTCTTCTCCTAATGGTTAAACAGCATGCTCATGCCATGCTACGTAATGACAGGCTTGGGTAATTCCGTTGAAGTGGCAGTTTTCAGAGTCAGCAGGCAAAGAGAAGGCACTGCACCGCCCTAGGCACAGAGGTTGTGTGAGGACACTGTCTCCACACCTCACTCAGGCATGCACATATATGCACAGACACACACACACACACACACACACATGCACACGAACGCACGCACGCACACAAACACAGTATTTAAGGTCTGGAGGTTTGGTTATCTTCCAACAGTTCCTTGAAGATGGAACTCTGATAGTAGTGTTGGGTGGAATCTCATTCCAGCTCAGAATCTGCTCCTAATTTACACAAGATCACAAAGATTAAGCTGATTCTTTTTCTGGAATGAACACAATCATGTTTTTTTGGCCTCTTGGGCTCTCACCAGGGTTTCACATCAGCTAGGTGACCCATGATACATGTCAGTAATCGACATCCGTCCATGTCGTAGGATGTCGGGAGATGACATGGAAACCGTTCACTTGGGCAACAGTGTTGTTACCTTCAAGTAGGTTTGGGTTTTGCTAGGTTGTTGTGGACGGGGATGGCAGATGGGTGTAGGCATCTGCCTCTGATTCAAGGTTGCAAGTTGGAATCCAATGATAGAAAGTTGTTTTAGATTTTTTTGTTTTAAGCCTATCCCAAACCTTAACCCTTACCTTAACCAGTTAATGCCTAAATTTAACCTTAGACAATGCAAAATTTGGAACAACTTAGAAATTTGAGAAACATGGATGAACGTCTAATTATTTTTATTTTAAAAAATTCAATTTCGATCTTGTCTCATCGCTGCAACTCCCCAACGGGCTCGGGAGGTGAAGGTTGAGTCATGCGTCCTCCGAAACATGATCCAACAAACTTCTTAACACCCGCCTGTTTAACCCGGAAGCTAGCCGCACCAATGTGTCAGAGGAAGACACTGTTCAACTGAATACCAAGGTCAGCCTGCAGGCACCCAGCCCACCACAAGGAGTTGCTAGAGCGCAACGAGCCAAGTAAAGCCCACCCGGCCAAACCCTTTCCTAACCCAGACGATGCTGGGCCAATTGTGCTCTGCCCTATGGGACTTCCAATCAGGGCCAGTTGTGATACAGCTTGGGATCGAACCCAGGTCTGTAGTGAACCCTTATAGCACTGCAGCACTTAGGAGGCCCCATGAATGTCTAATTCTGACGTGAGACTGTGAGCGCTAGTAGTTCATGACTCCTGTGACAGAGCTCCTGGCACAAAGTCCATAGCTGCGTCCAATCATTTTGATTATTATTGTTTTTTATTTTATTTAAGCCAGTTAAGAACAAATTCTTATTTACAATGACGGCCTACTGGGGAACAGTGGGTTAACTGCCATGTTCAGGGCACTACTTTGACCAAGCCCCATAGGGCTCTGGTAAAAAGTAGTGCACTACTGTATGTAGGGAATAGGGTGCAATTTGGGACTCAGCCAATATCCCTAGTCTGCACCTAAATCAAATCAAATTCAATCAAATTGTATTGGTCACATGCACATGGCCAGTTGCCGTATCAGGCGGTGATACAGCCCGACAGGATGCTCTCGATTGTGCATCTGTAAAGGTTTGTGAGTGTTTTTGGTGATAAGCCAAATGTCTTCAGCCTCCTGATGTTGAAGAGGAGCTGTTGCGCCTTCTTCACCACACTGTCTGTGTGGGTGGACCATTTCAGTTTGTCCGTGATGTGTACGCCGAGGAACTTAAAACTTTCCACTTTCTCCACTACTGTCCCGTCGATGTGGATAGGGGGGTGCTCCCTCTGCTGTTTCCTGAAGTCCACGATCATCTCCTTTGTTTTGTTGACGTTGAGTGTGAGGTTATTTTTCCTGACACCACAGTCCGAGGGCCCTCACCTCCTCCCTGTAGGCCGTCTCGTTGTTGTTGGTAATCAAGCCTACCACTGTAGTGTCGTCTGCAAATTTGATGATTGAGTTGGAGGCGTGCATGGCCACGCAGTCATGGGTGAACAGGGAGTACAGGAGAGGGCTGAGGTTGCACCCTTGTGGGGCCCCAGTGTTGAGGATCAGCGGGGTGGAGATGTTGTTTCCTACCCTCACCACCTGGGGTCGGCCCGTCAGAAAGTCCAGGACCCAGTTGCACAGGGCGGGGTCGAGACCCAGGGTCTCAAGTTTAATGACGAGTTTGGATGGTACTATGGTGTTAAATGCTGAGCTGTAATCGATGAACAGCGTTCTTACATAGGTATTCCTCTTGTCCAGATGGGATAGGGCAGTGTGCAGTGTGGTTGCGACTGCGTCTACTGTGGACCTTTTGGGGCGGTAAGCAAATTGGAGTGGATCTAGGGTGTCAGGTAGGGTGGAGGTGATATGATCCTTGACAAGTCTCTCAAAGCACTTCATGATGACGGAAGTGAGTGCTATGGGGCGATAGTCGTTTAGCTCAGTTACCTTAGCTTTCTTGGGAACAGGAACAATGGTGGCCCTCTTGAAGCATGTGGGAACAGCAGACTGGGATAGGGATTGATTGAATATGTCCGTAAACACACCAGCCAGCTGGTCTGCGCATGCTTTGAGGACGCGGCTAGGGATGCCGTCTGGGCCGGCAGCCATGCGAGGGTTAACACGTTTAAATGTTTTACTCACATTGGCTGCAGTGAAGGAGAGCCCGCAGGTTTTGGTAGTGGGCCGTGTTAGTGGCACTGTATTGTCCTTAAAGCAAGCAAAGACGTTGTTTAGTTTGTCTGGGAGCAAGACATCGGTGTCCGCGACGGGGCTGGTTTTCTTTTTGTAATCCATGATTGACTGTAGACCCTGCCACATACGTCTCTTGTCTGAGCCATTGAATTGTGACTCTACTTTGTCTCAATACTGATGTTTAGCTTGTTTGATTGCCTTGCGAGGAAATAGTTACACTGTTTGTATTCGGTCATGTTTCCGGTCGCCTTGCCATGATTAAAAGCAGTGGTTTGCGCTTTCAGTTTTGCGTGAATGCTGCCATCAGTCCACGGTTTCTGGTTGGGGAAGGTTTTAATAGTCACCGTGGGTACAACATCACCGATGCACTTGCTAATAAACTCGCTCACCGAATCAGCGTATACATCAATGTTGTTGTCTGAGGCTATCCGGAACATATCACAGTCTACGTGATCGAAGCAATCTTGAAGCGTGGAATCAGGACTCCTTTGTTTAGCCGAAAAGCTTGTTATTAGGAAAGTAAACTACCAAGCTTCATCGTTATTTAGACTATCTACTGGCTACATGTTTGTCTTTTAAATTCCCTCTGAGAAAGCCAGGATGTAAGGGGACCTCCATCTAGTCTCGCGAAGCAGAGCAGTTGGAGGTTAGTCGAGCCGAGGGTCTTCAGAGTGGAGGAGAATCCATCATTTCAACACCACTTGGCCTGGCACAATTAGACTCTCCCAGGGAGCTGCATGGGCTATGCATGGCTGCATGGGTCACGTTCCCATGGGCCAGTATGATGCTAATACTAGGTTACACTATCTCACTCCCAGGGGCCAGTATGATTCTAACGCTAGGCTGCGCTAAGCTAGACCACATTTCCAGGGGTACTCAGATCCTGACACAGTTTCCCTGGCTGCATCCTCCTGCAGGCTCAAGTTCTGCCCTGCGGCTACAGCTGACTTCCACTCGCATCAGCAAGGTGGGAAGAAGAAGAATGGGCCTTTTCATCAGGCAGGACTGGCCCTACATGAATATTTCAATCAGGCAACATAATTCCAGAGTGCCAACCTAGACAAAGGAGAGCTATGTCGGTGAGGAGGTGAAAGGAGAGGTGAGAGAGGAGGGATATGAGGGGGTTAGAGAAGCAGGGAGAATGGGAGACTTGGAGCTCTGATATCTGATTTTCTCCTTGAGGCACCACCTGCTGGAATCCACAGGCAGCCTTGTGGTTTTAGTTTGTTCCGTGATGGGAGAGACGGCAGCTTGGTAAAACCCTATCTGACCATGTCTGCCTGAAGCGGTGCCAGCCAGCAATTGAGCTGACTAGACCACATCCCATCTCCTGTGGAAAGATGAAGAGGCTGAACGAGCTCTGGCTTGTGCTCCCAGTGTCCAGGCCTATGTGTGTGGAAGGGAAGGGTGTACCTGTGGACATACCAAGCATTCCAGGTCGGCAATAAACCCAAATTGAAGGGGGGATAAAGTTGTGATGTGTTGAGTGATACCTGGGCAGCTGGGCCAGGGGGTGGGACCAGGGTAACAGGGTGGGTTAGTTGATGAGAGGTCCTGATGTTGCCTAGGGTGGTGACTGGAGACAGATTGAGAGTGAAGGCTTTCTTGCCACTCCCAGTCCCGCCCTCTACGTCAATTTGGGCTAAGGTTATAGCAAAGTGTTTTAGAGTAACACTGTGGTCTGACTAAGATGCAAAGATACTGCTGTTAGTTGTTCCTGTTGCCACAGCATTTTGGCAGTTGAAGTTGTTAGAATAGTGGAGTCGAACTCAATTTTGTCCATGTTGCATTCACCATACAGGCATGCACCGAAAGTCTCAGTACAAAAGTATTGATTTTAATACAACAGCTCCACCAAATACCTGTTATGTTGTTATTATGCAAGTGCATGGTGGTGACTCTCAGTCTCACTATGGCATAATAGCTTAGCGTTTCTTGGGGGGGTTAAAAGCTTGTCCAGTGTGCTGGTTGCGACGGAGGCCTAACCCAGGGACCACAGATCCTCAACACATAGCAGATCCATACAAAAAGGCAATGCATGTTCCAAAACACAAGCTTCTTCCAAAACTGAGGACGCAATGTACTTTTCTGTAACTTTACTGTTTCTTGCATGACAATATTTCAAAACATCAGTTTATGTTCTTTGGATACTTTTTGGAATATTTATCAGCTGTAAATTGGAATTCTAGTAAATCTCCAACAAGCATGAAGAATACTGTTAACCTGTGGTGTTACTGTAGACTTGCACATAACATTTGTGGAGTGTTGTCCAATTCAAATGCATGGCTGTTAACTAATTCAACATCATTCAACACATCACACATTTCCCCAAGCAGCTTGGCTACAGTACCAGTCAGTCAGGACACGTAGGGATATGATTGAGATTGACACGGCTGAGGCGTGGTTCATTACACCAGAAAACGGACCCAATTACACCAATTAACAATACCAATGGACCCCCCAGAGGGAGGGCCTGTAATGTGCCAACAGGGAGAGAAAGGAGGTGGAGGCCTGAACACATCCTCTGTTAACACCCACACTGTTAGAACAGCATACAGAATGAACATGGCTGTGGAACCGAAACGTGCTCCATTGTTCATGCAGTGTATTTCACCTCTCTGGCACGCCATCTCTGTTGTGGCTAGAAGACATGGGAATCCAACGAAGCCAGAAATAACCCTAATCCCAGCTTTAATAACAGGAGTATTTCCCGACCGAGCCGACTGAACGGCCACAGTTATAGTTGAGAATGACTCTCAGACGGGGATTCCTACATAGTCCTGTAGACATCTGGATGCTTTTCAAAACGCCCGTTTTTCAGCATGGCCAGTATTTTGAAAAGCAACAGAAGGGGCCTTTGTCTTTGAGTGTAACTGACTTCCGGGCAAAATGTGGGGAAAAGGGCCAGCCTTTTCATCCTGAAGGTATGTCCGTCTGGGCTGCACGGCGCTGTTCGATGCAGGGTTCCTCTACCCTGGCCTGAAAAGCCTAACGGGAGCCAGATTGCTTTTGGGTAAAATATAGATCTCATAATTACCAACAATTGACCAATTCATTTGAGACCTCGTTTGACATTGCGTCTGTATGTGCTGTTTTACGTGTGTGTATTCCAGATCCATCATGTAGTAATATATCTAAGGAGGCTGGTAGCCCGTAGCTCGTCTTGGGCCTCTCATTTCAGAGAAATTGGCACACTCCGTGATCATTGATTTGAGCGACAGCAGGGCGGCAGGGACATGGAGTGTTAGGATTTGAGTGAACACATCACATATGCAGCAATGCACAGATGGTGATTGTGTTGTAGTCCGTCCAGCAGACAGAATTTTGTAGGGCTGGGCTTTTGGTTTGTAATTCTCACTGGCCTCAGTGGACCAGGCCAGAACAGTAGTGCTCAGCACGTGTGGACCGCTAGAATCCAAAGCAACAGGGTCGCACGATTAACGGCTTGACTCTGATCACTGGCCTCAGGAATGGAGGTTTTAACTCAGAAAGCTTTAGATGGGCCTTCATAAAGTCTTCTGAGAGAGAAAAGAGAGAGAGAGAGAGAGTGAGAGTGAGAGAGAGAGAGAGAGAGAGAGAGAGAGAGAGAGGAAGAGAGAGAGAGAGGGAGAGAGAGAGAGAGAGAGAGAGAGAGAGAGAGAGTGAGAGAGAGAGAGAGCGAGCGAGACAGAGAGAGAGCGAGAGAGACAGAGACAGAGAGACAGAGAGAGAGAGAGAGAGAGAGGGAAGAGGGGATAGGGCAGCTTTACTGGCTGCAGATGAAGTAGTTGTGTACAAAGGGATTCCATGCATGCCAAGGGAGATGGAGAGGAGACTGCCCATGGCCAGGTAGCCCCCCAGCCCACAACTCCCACCCTCTCCTCCCCTTTCCATTTCAATGAAGCTTATCACAGCTGGCACACAGCTGCTTCTCCCCAGTAGAACTCTCCCTCTAACCCACTGGCACAGGTATTTATGATGTACAGTACAGTTCAATAAAAGTGTGTGTGTGTGTGTGTGTGTGTGTGTGTGTGTGTGTGTGTGTGTGTGTGTGTGTGTGTGTGTGTGTGTGTGTGTGTGTGTGTGTGTGTGTGTGTGTGTGTGTGTGGGGGTGTGTTTGCGTGTGTGTGTGTGTGTGGGGGGGTGTGTTTGCGTGTGTGTGTGTGTGTGTCATATTCATATCTAGCCTATTTTTGTACAATATCGCACATTGACTCTGTACCGGTACCCCCTGTATATAGTCTCGCTATTGTTATTTTACTGCTGCTCTTTAATTACTTGTTCCTTTAATTTATTATTGTTATTTGTATTTTTTAAACTGCATTGTTGTTCAGGGGCTTGTAAGTAAGCATTTCACTGTAAGGTCTACTACACCTGTTGTATCTGGTGCATGTGACTAATACAATTTGATTTGATTTTGTATTACCCTAAAAAAACTCTAGATCTTTAGATTAATTCAGCATCTGTTCAGTAACAGTTTGTCCCAAACGTATGCAACACAAACAGGGAGGTGACGGCTGGGATGTCTGTGGATGACATCACTGTTTCTTTGTGGCCCCCCTTGGGTGTCACATGGTCTTGATTAGGGAGTGAAGCACACATGTCCCCTGTCATCCTCCCCATGTGGTGTCCATAGGGGCCTCCGGGATCAGACCAATCCCAGGTTGGGGGCCACACGCTAGACTACATCCACCAGATGAAACCCACCACAGGAAGAATGTGTGAGGAGCTGGTGAATTTGGACAAAGATGAAGGTAGAGTAAAGAGGAGGAAAGCAGCATTAAAAAGAAGACAGTGGTCACATGTGGTTGCGGAGTCGGAAGACGGTTGCCTGAGATCACAAGCAGAGAAATGATTTATCACTGCTTACTCTATGATTTCTCATGGCAGAGACAGATGGCCTGAAGTTAGATTGGATCAGTGATGTATTACTTGGCGTTTACAAACACGCACACACACTCTACACTCACTCTACACACACTCTACACACACTCTACACACACTCTACACACACTCTACACACACTCTACACTCACTCTACACACACTCTACACTCACTCTAACTCACTCTACACACACTCTACACACACTCTACACACACTCTACACACACTCTACACACACTCTACACACACTCTACACTCACTCTACACACACTCTACACACACTCTACACTCACTCTACACACACTCTACACTCACTCTACACTCACTCTACACACACTCTACAAACACTGTGGCTGAGTAGATGAACAGCTTCCTTCCACAAAATTGTCTGCATTCAGTGATAATATTTGTATTTTTGTGGGACATTATGGGAACGTTATATTGATGTTATGGTGATGTTACAGGGAGGTTATTGGGACGTTGTGTTGATGTTATGGCAACATTATCGGGGCTTTATATCGATGTCATGGGAATGTAATGTGGATATGATGAGGGAGTTATATTGATGTTGATGTTATGTGAACATTATGGGGACGTTATGTTGATGTTTGGGGACATTAAAGTTGAGTGGGTGTCAGATAAAAGTAACTTGCTTTTATCTTTGAAGAGACCAGTGTTAAATGTTAACATGTGTGATAAGGAAATCCTTTGAGCGAGCAGCCGCCATCTCGTAAACACACAAACAGTGTGTAAACAAGACTACAAACTTATGTAATGTCACTTTCATGTACCTTCCTAAAGTGTCGAAACAAAGCATTCATGGTATGAACTCATTGTTATGTATGTGAGATTGAAGCAGAGATTATGCCATTGTTCACTAACATTATTATTGGCATTACAGCAGTACAGTAACTCTGTTCACCTGACACAAAGAAAACAGTTAAGTAACTTTTAGGAAATATGGCTTGTTAGTCCTGTGAACATTTTATATTACAGATGTAGGATCTTAATTTGACTACAGGACCAGTCAAAAGTTTGGACACAGATAATCATTCAAGGGTTTTTCTTTATTTTTACTATTTTCTACATTGTAGAATAAGAGTGAAGACATCAAAACTATGAAATAACACATATGGAATCATGTAGTAACCATAAAAGTGTTAAACAAATCAAAATATATTTTAGATTTTAGATTCTTCAAAGTAGCCACCCTTTAACTTGATGACAGCTTTGCACACTCTTGGCATTCTCTCAACCAGCTTCACCTGGAATGCTTTTCCAACAGTCTTGAAGAGTGTATGAAGAGATATGAAGTATGTTTGAGTGATGAATCAGAGTTCTACAGACAGCCCTCTCTCTGAGAGATATGAAGTATGTTTGGGTGATGAATAGAGTGTGAGACACTCCCAGGTCTATAATCACACTGATAGCACACTCCTGTAATTGTCACCTGGTACACTTTAACGCCTCATCTCAGCATTGTTGCAGCTGGCGTAGGCACGCCACACCAATAAATAAATATACATTCCTACACTTACGTTGAGAGTAAGCACCCTGTTTTTACTGTGTGCTGTGTGTGTGTGTGTGTGTGTGTGTGTGTGTGTGTGTGTGTGTGTGTGTGTGTGTGTGTGTGTGTGTGTGTGTGTGTGTGTGTGTGTGTGTGTGTGTGTGTGTGTGTGTGTGTGATTATTTTTCCCATGGCATTTTCTAAATAAAAAAGAGTTAGTAGAATAATGAATGTCTACAATATATGAAATATAAAAAACACTGGAAACTGGAAACACTCCAGTTGCAATGGCGTCAGCCTATTCACTAATGCTATGGCTGGCTTAGCTTCTTGGTGCTAAGCACGCTTTAATTGTTTGGAAATGAGCCACCTCCCCCTCCCACTCTGTGTTCTTATCACACTGATCCAGGGATGGAGCTTCCCGAAAACAGCCGCCCCCTCCACCCTCTACTCCGCTCTGCTCCACGGCCCATAGTCCTTTTCTGAATCCCGGCTCCATCCGCAAAGCATTCTGGGAGGATGGTCACAAAAAGTGGTGAGGGACGTAACAGTTCAAAGGCAGACCCTTGCCATAGAGTCTATGTACTGACCAGTTTATAACAATTCAATAGAATGGAATGAGTAGCTTCAAGTTAGTTGCTACCATCATTGTATTTCTCAGTCCTCCTATGAGACATGATTCTAGTGTGTGAAAGTCGGCGCTTCAAGAAATGGTTGAGAAATTTCACACACTTTTCTGTTGACACACATTCATAGACAGACAAAGCACACACTGCAACCACTAATGCCACAGCACGAGTTAATGAAAATAGTCCAGCTGCAGGCCTAATAGTTAGAGTAGTGAGACTGTGATTTATTAGTTTTGAAGGAGCTGTTCATATATGTAGCTCCTAGACTGTAATGTCTGCTCTTTTGTTTTCCTACCAGGGGTTGAAGAGACAAAGCAAAACACAGATTCTGTTTGAGTTGCCAACTGGAGAAATTAACTGTAAACACTCTGCATACCTCCTATTTCGCCACGCTGAGTATAGTAGGGATGCCAGAAAACAATTACATTACTCTTCTCTGGTTGTCTGAGCGAGATGGATGTGAGGAGTGCATGGAGGAGAGGGAGAGGATGGAGGAGAGAAGCGGGGCGAAGATGGAGGAGAGGAGAGGATAGAGGATAGGAGAGGATGGAGGAGAGTAGAGGAGGAGGATGGAGGAGAGGAGGAGAAGGATGGAGTAGAGGAGAGGGGGAGGATGGAGGAGAGGAGAAGAGGATGGAGGAGAGGGGGGGATGGAGGAGAGGAAAGGGGGAGGATGGAGAAAAGGAGAGGGGAGGATGGAGGAGAGGATGAGGATGAGGATGGAGGATGGAGGATGAAGATGGAGGAGGGGAGGAGGAGAGGAGAGTGGGAGGATGGAGGAGAGAAGAGGGGGAGGAGAGGAGAGTGGGAGGAAGTGGAAGGGGGGCGATGGAGGAGATGAGAGGGGGAGGAAGGAGCAGAGGAGGAGAGTGGGAGGACAGGAGGAGGGGATGAGAGGAGAGTGGGAGGATGGAGGAGGAGGGGAAGGATGGAGGAGAGGGGAGGATGGAGGAGAGGAGAGAGGGAGGGGGAAGGATGGAGGAGAGGGGAGGATGGAGGAGAGGAGAGGGTAAACATGGTTCTGCTGGCCAGAGACAAGAGAAATCAGCCTGGGAAATGATACAGCTGCCACTCTGCTGCCTGTGCTGGATGGGATGGATGGGCTGGATGTGCTGGGTGGTTGGGTTGAATGGTAACATGTGATGCCACAGACAAAAGCCACACTGACTGCCTGTCACAGAGCAGAGGACACTCCAAATAAACATCCTAGTGACGTGCCGCAGTACAGTGACTGGCTGGCTGGCTGGTTGGCTGTTCGTTGAGTAGTTGTTGGAAGCTAGGAGTAAACACTGTCTATTAGTGGAAGAGGTGGAGTGTGTATGCATGCGTGTGCGTGTGTGTGTGGAGGATGCAGGGTGCTGGAAGGGTTGTCACTATTTACCCCAGCCACAAAGTCAATATTTGCTATATCATAAAAATTTATGAAAACAAAAATGTGCTTTTTGGTCTCAATTTAAGGTGTAGCATAAGGTTAGCAGTGTGGTTACGGTTAGGATTAGGTTTAGGTTTAAAATCTGATTTTAAGAAGAGCAATTGTAGAAATAGGTGGGGTTTACCTGTAGCTCAGTGTGCCCTCGTCTTCGTGCTTCAGCCCTCCTACTTCCCCTTGGATTGCTCCAAGATAGCCTACCTCATCAAGCTGATGTCCGGGAGGGCTCTCACCTGGGCTACTGTCGTATGGGAACAGCGCTCGTCTTGAGGGGTTCATGGGAGAAGTGAGGAAGGTCTTTGATGCCCCATTTTCTGGGCGAGAGGCCGCCCGGAAACTAATCCAGCTTCGGCAGGACTCCCGCAGTGTAGCTGATTATGTGGTGGATTTCTGCACGTTGGCAGCGGAGAGTGCTTGAAATCAAGAGGCACTGTTCAATATTGTGGCAGACGGCAGGGAGAGGTGAGGGGAGTGGTAATTGAGGGGAGATATCTTGCAGGTCGCTGGCTCCACCCACAAGCCTTATACGGACTTCCTGCCCCAATGAGGTTGTTCATCGTTAAGCCAGGGAGTGCTTGGGGATAAAGGAGGAAGCAGCCTGCACAAAGGGGCAGAGTAGGAGAGAGCCAAGTGCGCTATGAAGAGTGAGAGAAGAGAGAACTATATCTTTGTGATTACCCGTTGTGACCTAGACTGTCGGACTAACCCCCTTGTGTACAAGACCGGATTGGCTGAGGACCCGAGTGTGAGGATTACCCCTGGAAAACGGAACGAACAACGGAAACAGCTTGAATTCCCCCTCTTCCCCAGTGTACCAATATCTCTAATAAACCCCCCATATCCATTCTATTTGTGCTACTGGTGCATGTTTTGTTGTTGAACTTGGTGACGTGGAAACCCCACACCCTTGAGCCTGCTACATATGGTGGAGAATGCGGGCAAAGCAAACCAAGTTCAATAACTAAATAGACACAGAGCACAATGGAAGTGTTGTTGAGACAGCTGGTGAAGGCGAACATAGCACAGCAGGCTATGCATCAGGAGCTGCTGGAAGAACAGCGTCAGCAGACTTCTCTCCTGCAAGCTGAACTCAGCCAGCTGACAGCCGCCCGGCATAGCGGCGGGCGCAGCATTCTCTCGTCCCAAACCTAGTAGGTTAATATTGAAGCTGACAGAGGCTGACGACATCGAGGCTTACCTACAAGCCTTCGAAAGGACGGCGGCTGGGGAGAAATGGCTCCATGAGCAATGGGCCAGCCTGCTAGCACCTTTCCTATCAGGCGTGGCACAGAAGACCTATCAGGATCTGACGGTTGACCAGGCGACGCATTACGAGGTGCTGATAAAGGAGATCCTGTGCCGCTATGGTTACACCCTGATTAACAGGGCAGAAAGATTCCATGATTGGGCGTATGATCTTACAGTATCCCCCGATCACCAAATGCATGATCTAATTAGGCTGGCCAAGAGCTGGCTAACTGCTGAACCCATAACGTTCACGACCATCGAGAAAGCTTACTGATGGCATGCTGAGCTGAGGAGAGTGGTCCTTCCCCTGTCACACCGGTAAGAGGCAACGGAAAGAACACCACGGCACTTTTGTACTCCGGGAGTATGGTGACCCTGATCCGACCTGACTTCGCCCAGTCCCAGAACCTGATGGACACTGTGGCCATCACATGCATACACAGTGAGACCAAGGACTACCCTACCACACTCCTCCACCTACAGGCCACAAAGGGACAACACGCAGGACCAGTGGGAGTCGTCCCAAACATGCCTGTACCGGTCCTTATCAAAAGGGATTTCCAGTTGTTCCGCCAACTGTGCACCAGTATGTCCGGTGATGTGGGGAACCCGAGGGAACCAGAAGGGAGGAGGAAGCCGGAGACGTGGGAGGGACACCAGAAAGAGTGATGCCCGGATGTGTGGACCTATTGGGGTGGTAAGGAAATTGGAGTGGGTCTAGGGTGTCAGGTAGGAAGGAGGTGATATGGTCCTTGACTAGTCTCTCAAAGCACTTCATGATGACGGAAGTGAGTGCTATTAGGCGATAGTCATTTAGCTCAGTTACCTTAGCTTTCTTGGGAACAGGAACAATGGTGGCCCTCTTGAAGCATGTGGGAACAGCAGACTGGGATAAGGGTTGATTAAATATGTCCTTAAACACACCAGCCAGCTGGTCTACGCATGCTCTGAGGACGCAGCTGGGATGCCGTCTGGGCTGGAAGCCTTGGGAGGGTTAACACGTTTAAATGTTTTACTCACATTGGCTGCAGTGAAGGAGAGCCCGCAGGTTTTGTTAGCGGGCCGTGTCAGTGGCACTGTATTGTCCTCAAAGCGAGCAAAGAAGTTGTTTAGTTTGTCTGGGAGCAAGACATCATGGTCCGCGACGGGGCTGGTTTTCTTTTTGTAGTCTGTGATTGACTGTAGACCCTGCCACATACGTCTCGTGTCTGAGCCGTTGAATTGCGACTCTACTTTGTCTCTATACTGACGCTTAGCTTGTTTGATTGCCTTGCGATGGGAATAGCTACACTGTTTGTATTCGGTCATGTTTCCGGTCACCTCGCAATGATTAAAAGCAGTGGTTCGCGCTTTCAGTTTTGCGCGAATGGTGCCATCAATCCACGCTTTCTGGTTGGGGAATGTTTTAATGCACTGATGCACTTGCTAATAAACTCGCTCACCGAATCAACGTATTCATCAATGTTATTGTCCGACACTATGCGGAACATATCCCAGTCCACGTGATTGAAGTAATCTTGAAGCGTGGAATCCGATTGGTCGGACCCGCATTGAACAGACCTGAGCACGGGCGCTTCCTGTTTTAGTTTCTGTCTATAGGCTAGGAGCAACAAATGGAGTCGTGGTCAGATTTTCCGACAGGAGGGTGGGGGAGGGCTTTATATGCGTTGCGGAAGTTAGAATAACAATGATCCAGGGTTTTGCCAGACCTGGTCGCGTGTTCGATATGCTGATCAAATTTAGGTAGCCTTGTTTTCAGATTAGCCTTGTTAAAATCCCCAGCTACAACAAATGCAGCCTCAGGATATGTGGTTTCCAGTTTACATGTTGATGTGTCTGCTTGGGGGGGATATACTGTGATTATGATCGAAGAGAATTCTCTTGGTAGATAATGTGGTCGGCATTTGATTGTAAGGAATTCTAGGTCAGGTGAACAAAAGGACTTGAGTTCCTGTATGTTGTTATGATCACACCACGTCTCGTTAATCATAAGGCTTACATCCCCGCCCTTCTTGTTTGTTTCTGTCAGCGCGATGCGTGAAGAAACCAGGTGGCTGTACCGGCTCTGATGACATATTCCGAGTGAGCTATGTTTCCATGAAACAAAGAACGTTACAATCTCTGATGTCTCTCTGGAAGGCAACCCTTGCTCGGATTTCGTCTACCTTGTTGTCAAGAGACTGGACATTGGCGAGTAATATGCTCGGGAACGGTGCGCGATGTGCCCGTCTACGGAGCCTGACCAGAAGACCGCTCCGTCTGCCCCTTCTGTGGCACCGTTGTTTTGGGTCGCCAGCTGGGTGGTGGACCAAACAGAGGATCCGCTTCGGGAAAGTTGTATTCCTGGTCGTAATGTTGGTGAGTAGACGTTGCTCTTAAATCCAATAGTTCCTCTCAACTGTATGTAATAAAACCTAAGATTTCCTGGGGTAACAATAACACATAAAAAAATGAAATACTGCATAGTTTCCTAGGAATGCGAAGCAAGGCGGCCATCTCTGTCGGTGCCGCAAGTAAACGTTGCGCACCTCCGTGTATCAACCTCCGACCTATGGATTGGTGGAAAGATTCAATCAAACTCTAAAGCAGATGACAAAAAAAGGTGATGAGGCTGACAGAAAGAACTGGGACCAGCCGTGAAGTGCCCCAAGCTTCAACAGGATTCTCTCCCTTCGAACTCCTGTATGGGAGACGACCCCGAGGACTGCTGGAAGTGGCTAAAGAATCCTGGGAACTGCAACCGTCGCCCCACCGAACCTTGGTGGAGCACGTGGGAGAAATGAGAGATCGGATGGCAACCCTGATGGCACCATCCGATTCTGTAATGATTTTAGGAAGGTAAATTATATCTCAAAGTTTGACGCCTACCCCATGCTCCGAATTTACGAATGAATCCAACGGCCCGATATATCAGCACGCTCGACCTGACAAAGGGTTTATGGCAGGTGCCCTTAGCTCCCGAGGCACGGGAGAAAACTGCTTTCGCCACCCCGGATGGTCTGTTCCATTACAAGAAGCTGACCTTTGGACTGCACGGGGCCATGGCCATCTTCCAGAGGTTGATGGCCTGGGTTCTCCGACCCCATCGGAAGTACACGGTGTTATACATTGACGATATTGTGATCCATGGGAGGGAGTGGGAGACCAATATAAACCAGGTGAGCGCGGTAGCACAGGCCTTATGGGTGGGGGGGCTAACTGCAAACCCAAAGAAATGTCGGCTTGGCCTGCGGGAGGCTGAGTACCTGGGGTACACGATTGGGAGGGGATGTGTCAAACACCAGGTGAAGAAAGTGCAGGAGATTCGTGACTGGCCCCACCTCATTACCAAGAAGCAGGTACGCACGTTTGTGGGGTTGACTAGTTACTACCTGAGATTTATTCCCCACTTTGTCTCCCTAACCAGTCCCCTGACAGATCTGACCAGGAGCTGTCTGCCCGCCCAGGTGAAGTGGACAGAGGAGACAGAGTAAACCTTCCAGGACCTGGAGGAGAGCCCGGGTACACCCTGCTCTGTTTCACCATCTTTGTGATTGTCTCCACTACCCTCAAGGTGTCGTCCATCTTCCCCATTATCCCCTGTGTATTTATATCAGCTCCTGCTTTTCCTCACTCTCTTTTCTCATCTTCCTGGTTTTTGACCCTTGCCTGTCCTGACCCTGTATCCACCCACCTGACCACTCTGACTGCCCCTGACCCTGCCCCTGAGTCTGCTTGCCGTCCTATACCTTTCCCCCTGTTGCTGTAATTGTTACTTCGACACGGTCTGCATATGGGTCTTACCTTGATACACTGATCATCCCCAAAGCCAACACCTCATTTGGCCGCCTTTCCTTCCAGTTCTCTGCTGCCAGTGACTGGAACGAATTGCAAAAATCGCTGCAGTTGGAGACTTTTATTTCCCTCACCAACTTTAAACATCAACTATCTGAGCAGCTAACCGATCGCTGCAGCCGTACATAGTCCATCTGTAAATAGCCCACCCAATCTACGTACCTCATCCCCATACTGTTTTTATTTGATTTACTTTTCTGCTCTTTTGCACACCAGTATCTCTACTTGCACATCATCATCTGCTCATTTATCACTCCAGTGTTAATCTGCTAAAATGTAATTATTCGCTCCTATGACCTATTTATTGCCTACCTCCTCATGCCTTTTGCACACACTGTATATAGACTTTCTTTTTTCTACTGTGTCATTGACTTGTTTATTGTGTTATTGGCTTGTTTATTGTTTACTCCATGTGTAACTCTGTGTTGTTGTCTGTGTCACACTGCTTTGCTTTATCTTGGCCAGGTCGCAGTTGCAAATGAGAACTTGTTCTCAACTAGCCTACCTGGTTAAATAAAGGTGAAATAAAAATAAAATAAATACCTGATACTCAAGGCTTAAAAATAATCATTTAACCTGTCTCCTCCCCTCCTCCCCTTCATCTACACATTGATTTAACAAATCAAATCAAATGTATTTATAAAGCCTTTTTTTACATCCACAGATGTCACAAAGTGCATATACAGAAACCAAGAAACAAGTGACATCAATAAGGAATCATAGCTTTCACCTGGTCAGTCTATATCATAGAAAGAGCAGGTGTCCTTAATGTTTAGTATAATTTGTATTTATTAGGGATCTCCATTAGCTGCTGCCAATGCAAAACACATTAAGGCACTTACATTAAACATAAAACAAAAGATAAAACAGTACATATAACATTATTACAACACTACATATCTACAATACGAAATGTATAATATCACCATACAACGTTATTTCAATGTACGTGTGTGTGTAGAGTGTTGGCGCTTGTGTGCGTATGCATGTTTCTGTACCTGTGTGGGTGTCTCTTCACAGTCCCCGCTGTTCCATAAGGTGTATTCTTCTCTGCTTTTTTAATCTAATTCTACTGCTTGCATCAGTTACCTGATGTGGAATAGAGTTCCATGTAGTCATTCCTTGCCACCCACTCTGACACTAACTGCAGCTCTTTGTTAAGTGTTGCAGTAATTTCAGTCGCTGTAGTAGCTGACGTGTATAGTGTTGAGTCATCCTCATACATCGACCCACTGGCTTTACCCAAAGCCAGTGACATGTTGTTAGTAAAGATTGAAACAAGTAATGGGCCTAGACAGCTGCCCTGGGGAATTCCTTATTCTATCTGGATTATATTGGAGAGGCTTCGATTAAAGAACAGTGGTAGCAATACATGGTTATTATATCTACAGAAAAGCCAATCGGGGAATGTAATGTTCTGTGTTCTGTTAGACAGGTAACTCTTTATCCATATAGCAGGGGGTGTAAAGCCATAACTTCTTATGGGCAGGTGGGACGGTAGCGTCCCACTTGGCCAACATCCGGTGAAATTGCAGAGAGTGAAATTCAAAAATACCAAATTCAAATATTTAACATTCTTGAAAATATATGTATTATACATCAAAATAAAGCTTAACTTCTTGTTAATCCAGCCGCTGTCTCAGATTTCAATTCCAAGTGTCGGCTGGAGAGGTGTAAAGCTCACCGCCATTGGACTTCGGAGCAGTGGAAACACGTTCTCTGGAGTGATGAATCACGCCTCACCATCTGGCAGGCCAACGGATGAATCTGGTTTTGGCGGATGCCAGGAGAATGCTACCTTCCCGAATGCATAGTGCCAACTTAAAGTTTGGTGGAGAAGGAATAATGGTATGGGGCTGTTTTTCATGGTTTGGGCTAGGCCACTTAGTTCCAGTGAAGGGAAATCTTAACAGCATACAATGACATTCTAGATGATTCTGTGCTTCCAACTTTGTGGCAACAGTTTGGGGAAGGCCCTTTCCTGTTTCAGCATGACAATGCCCCCGTGCACAAAGCGAGGTCCATACAGAAATGGTTTGTCGAGATCGGTGTGGAAAAACTTGACTGGCCTGCGCAGAGCCCTGACCTCAACCCCATCGAACACATTTGGGATGAATTGGAACGCCGATTGCGAGCCAGACCTAATCGCCCAACATCAGTGCCCGACCTCACTAATGCTGTTGTGGCTGAATGGAAGCAAATCCCCGCAGCAATGTTCCACATCTAGTGGAAAGCCTTCCCAGAAGAGTGGAACAGCAAAGGGGGGACCAACTCCATATTTTGGAATGAGATGTTTGATGAGCATGTGTCCACATACCTTTGCTCATGTAGTGTATATTAGTGTTAATTTTTCATAATTTTTGTACAAATGTTTTTACAAAATGTCCACATTGACATTACAAAGTCTTTTGTGTAGATCGTTGACAGAAATGACAATTAAATCCATTCTAATTCCACTTCGTAACACGTGGAAGAATTCAAGGGGTGTGAACACTTTCTGAAGGCACTGTATATGCTTAGGCTATATGATAAATATTACCCCACTACGGTGACGACCAGTTGGAAGAGTTTGGTACATTTTAAATTAAAACCCTGCAGTGTTGTGACTTGTCTCCAGATGTTGCATGGTTGGTACAATAGATGGGGGTGGGCCCTTCACAAACCCAAAACATTTAACCATGTTAAGAAGTTTTCTGAGTATCATTGTGAAAGCAGAAGCCTGTATTTGTTGCTGTGGTTACAGCTTGTTTTCCGTCATAACAGCGTATATGTAGATGTCTTTATTGTGTGTGTAAAGAGCTATTTAAAAAAAATCTTTATTTAACTAGGTAAGTCAGTTAAGAAAAAATTCTTATTTTCAATGACAGCCTAGGAACAGTGGGTTAACTACCTTATTCAGGGTCAGAAGTACAGATTTTTAGCTTGGGGATTCGATCCAACGCTCTAACCACTAGGCTGCCTGCCGCCCCCACGACACTGTGATGTCACCATATCTTGGTAAATAACAAGCTGTTACAACCATAAACTAAATACTAAATATTCTAAGCATTCCAATGTAATAACATTTGAAAACTGATCTCCAGGTAAAACGTTTAAGGCACACCTTTCATTTCCAATATATAATGTTAAACTTGGACCAATAAAAATAACCCAAGCTAAAATTAGTACACAGTAAAAATAACACATTCCAATGGCATGACATTGTGACGGTCGACATTTACCCATTTAGTCCAAATATTGCTGTAGCCTCCTCCCCGGGCGGTTTGGAGTATAACTATGGGTCGGTGAGAGGCACGTTCCCAGAATAGAGCCTTTCTGTGTGTTGAAAAGGATAATTGCTCATCTGAGCTCACCCAAGATGCATCACTCTCTCTCTCTCCTTATCCAATGGTGATATAAACATCTGCTGCATTCTTGGAAGAAAGAGTTATGTTGACCGCTCTCTCTTTCACAGCACTTTTTTATTTATTTTTGAGCTGGGGGGGGGGGGGGGGGGGGGGGGGGGGTTGATAAGAGTGTTTGTACTGCAGATATAGAGATTGGGGGAGGCTGGACTGAGAGACTGAGACCTAAGCTGGTGTGGGTCTGGTTATTTGAACATTGTGAGTCAGGGCTCAGAAATGAGGGAGTAGGCATGAATGGCCCTGGCTGTTTGTTATGTGGGTCAGTGGACTCCTCTTTAACCTTTCAGCTTCACCTCTCTCTCTCTCTCTCCTACGGGAAGTGACCAATAGACCTCGAGCCGTGGGTCTGGCCTGACTGAAAAGACAAGTCATGTGTGCAGCCTGGAATGGAAGTCAAACACAGTGACAGCGCCAGAGAAATCCCTTTGTAGTGAGTCAATGCGGAGGGTACCAATTAATGTGCTGTTTACTCAAGGGAAACAAGGCCAGTGTTTGGTTGGATGGATGAACTTGCTGCACTACCAGAGTTTTATCAATAAAGACCACAAGACAGGTTAATGGGAGGGAGGACCGAGAATCCTCTTAATTAAAGGGCTCTCTCTCTCTTTTTCTCCCACCTCTTTCTCTCTCTGTCTCTCTCTCTTTCTCTCCCCCTCTATCTCTCTTTGTCTCTTTCTTTCTCCCCCTCTTTCTCCCTCTTTCTTTCTCCCCCTCTTTCTCCCTCTTTCTATCTCTGCCTCTCTCTTTCTCCCCCCTCTTTCTCCCTCTTTCTCTCTCTTTTTCCCCGCTTTTTCTCCCTTTTTCTCTCTCTCTCCCACTCTTTGTCCTTCTTTCTCTCTCTGTCTCCCCCTCTCTCTCTCTCTCTCTCTCTCTCTCTCTTTCTCCCCGCTATTTATCCTTCTTTCTCTCTCTTGCTCTCTCTCTGTCACTCTCGCCCACTCTTTTGCTTGTTTGCTCTCTCTCTCTCTCTCTACAGGGGAAAGTGCTGTACCAGTAGATAAAAAAAAGATCTCACTCTAAACTGTTGATGACATTTTCTGAGGCACAAATGTTTCGGAGGAAACCTCCGGACAGACTGGTGCTTGCATTTGACATCACATGCACCCAAATTGGCCTTCCTGTTTATGCAGCTGCTTTATATCAGAGGCAATTCCAGATCAAACAGCTTTAAGCTGGAAATTACAGAAACTACGCTGTCCTAAATATCTGCACCTGGGACTGCGTGGTCAGACTCCTCCAGCCATACTCTGGCCTCCCTCTATGAGACATTATGAAAGTATGTACTCACTACTGTAAGTCGCTTTGGATAAAAGCGTCTGCTACATGGTATATTCTATTATATTTTACATAGATTTTATGAGGAACATAGCTCAAACTGGTGGAATGTGTCATGATCAGGAAAAACCTGATCAGGAAAATCTCAGGGCCCCAGCAAAATAGGCTGTAACTAGGGCTGGGAGTTTTTCCTCAGACAGGTCATATATCCTGTAAATACTCATGACCTCTGAATACGTGGAAGAGCTACCTGGAAGGGTAGAGTTAGGGGGGCTAGAAGACCACCTCTGAGCGGGTTGGAACAATCTTAAAGCACAATCCTGCAGACCACAGTAGCCTAAAAACAGTTGTTTGTTCCCCTGCTCACTCTCCCACGTTCTGCCTGTGAACTGGGTCTCTCTCTCTCTCTCTCTCTCTCTCTCTCTCTCTCTCTCTCTCTCTCTCTCTCTCTCTCTCTCTCTCTCTCTCTCTCTCTCTCTCTCTCTCTCTCTCTCTCTCTCTCTCTCTCTCTCTCTCTCTCTCTCTCTCTCTCTCTCTCTCTCTCTCTCTCTCTCTCTCTCTCTCTCTCTCTCTCTCTCTCTCTCTCTCTCTCAGGGTGTAAGGTCGACATCTGTCCACAGAAGGCCTACGGGATTTCACCTCACTGACTGGGGCCAGAATGTTAGGAATGTTGAGTTCAATACTGGTCAGTCGGCCAGGGCGGTCGGCCAGTCTACCAGCCATCCATCTGTGGCATCCCAGGTCAAAATATCTCTTCAGAGGCTTTTCTGTCTCTCTGGGCATAGACTGAGCAATGTCCTGTCAGGAGATGTGTTATTGCCTCTTGAGACCAGGGAGGGAGAAAGAGGGTTGGGAGAAGAAGTGAGAGAGAAAGAGGGATGGGGAGGTGGAGAGGGAGAAGGAGAGGGAGAGGAGGAAAGAGAGAGAGACGGTTGGGAAAGGGAAATTAGATAAAATGACACATTAGAGAGAGGAAATGGAGAGAGAGGGAGAGAGAGAGGGAGAGAGAGAGAAAAGCAGAGGGAGAGAGAGAGAGACCCAGTTCACAGGCAGTGGCAGAAGGAGAGAGAGGAAGAGAGAGCGAGAGAGAGAGAGACCCAGTTCACAGGCAGTGGCAGAAGGAGAGAGAGGAAGAGAGAGGGAGAGGGATAACACCCTGCTCCAACCCAACAGCCCATGTCTCACGTTGTACAGAAGGTTAATAAGGGCATATTGAGAATACACCGAGTATACCAAATACTGTATTAGGAACACCTTCCCAATATTGACCTTCTTTCTTTAACTTCTCTCCTCCCCTTCATGTACACTGATTGAAGTGAATTTAACAAGTGACATCAATAAGGGATCATAGCTTTCACCTGGATTAATCTGGCCAGTCTGGTCAAACCCAGATTTGTCTGTCAGACTGCGAGATCGTGAAGCGTGATTCCTCACGCGAGAACATGTTTCCACTGCTCCAGAGTCCAATGGTGACAAGCTTAACACCACTCCAGCCAACGCTTGGCATTGCACATGGTGATCTTAGGCTTGTGTGCGGCTGCTCGGCCATGGAAACCTATTTCATGAAGCTCCCGACAAACAGTTCTTGTGCTGATGTTGCTTCCAGAGGCAGTTTGGAACTCGGTAGTGAGTGGACAGGGAGAGACGATTATTACGCGCTACACGCTTCAGCACTCAGTGGTCCCGTTCTGTGAGCTTGTGTGGCCTGTTACTTCGCAGCTGAGCCTTTGACGCTCCTAGACGTTTCCACTTCACAATAACAGCACTTACAGCTTACAGCAGTTCTAGAATGGCAGAAATTTGACGACCTGACTTGTTGGAAAGGTGGCATCCTGTGATGGTGCCATGTTGAAAGTCACTGAGCTCTTTGGTAAGGCCATTCTACTCACAATGTTTGTCTATGGAGATTGCATGGTGGTGTACTCGATTTTATACACCTGTCAACAACGGGTATGGCTGAAATAGCCAAATCCACTCATTTGAAGGGGTGTGTACATAGTTTTGTATATATAGTGTATTTCATGGAAAGAGCAGGTGTTCTTAATGTTTTGTATACTCAGTGTATACTCCTAATACTGTGTTGACATCAGTTGTTAGGAATGTCTATCAACACACTAATCTTTCCCACCCTGCTCAACACATAGTTGAGTGTAGTGTATCATTACCCTATGAAATATATTTGTTTTTGAGAAGGGGACATGTAGGAGGTGTGCATTACTGTCTTTGATGTTTGTCAGATCCTGAATACCTACGCATAAATATTTTACTGCAGTCAGAAAGAGAACCAAGACATGGCAGCTCCTGACTGGCAAGTCATACAGTCGTTACCAGAGTGATGATGAGAGATTGTAGTTTTAAAGACAGTGGTTTGATGAAATGCAACACCTCAGCAACTGGGAAATGATATGGAATATCCCCTTTAATGTGAATGTAAAGCAGACCCACTGGGCACAGACGTCAATTCAACGTCTAGTTCACGTTAGTTCAACGTAATGTCATTGAAATTACGTGGAAACAACATTGATTCAACCAGTGTGTGCCCAGTGGGTAGTCTCTCTCTCTCTCTCTCTCTCTCTCACTCCCTCTTTCTCTCTCTCCCCCTCTCACTCTCTGTTCTCCAGGGTTTACCATTGTCTTCCTCCTCTCACTCTCCTCAAACCACAGGGGCGTGCCGTGCACCCCTCTCATTTGTTGCTCTGTTCCACACCCTCTGACTCTCTTCCACCCGTAGCCCCTGGCACTCAAACCGTCTGAACCCTCTAATATTCTTCAGCTGTCCAGAACAAAGACTCCTTTCCCCCCCTTTCTTTCCTGCTCTCTATCCCTCTCTTTATCCCTTCATCATATTCCCCCTTTGTTCTCCCCCCCACCCCGGACTTTATTTCCTATCCAGACCACTCCAATACACCCCCCTCCCCCTTTTATGGGTCATCATTCACTCTACACTTACCTCTCCCCTTCAACCAATCAACCAATCCCCAGACAGGTTTGGAGTGTTGCATGCAAAAGGGAGAAGTATAGTCTTTTGTCAAGTCCGCACAATTGAAATGAGGGGGTCAGAATGGGGGGAGAGAGGGAAGATTGAGATGAGGGAGAGCAGCAGGAGGGGAGAGGAGGGGGGAGGGGGCTTCTGGGACAGATACATTTTCAAAGGGCTATCTTTTCATTTGTTTTCCTTCAACATTTCACTGCTATTTAAAACGGGAAGTAAAAAGGGAGGAGAAACAAAAAGAGAGAAAAACCCCCCAGTCATAAAGGGAATCTTTCATCGGCGACTCACTCTCGGCATTAGGAGAATACATTCCCCATGCTTGTGGCTGCCAGGAAAGGGGAAGATAGTATCTGTGCCCAACCAGCAAAGCATCTCTCCGTTTCCAGCTGTCACCTTAAGTGAGCATCAAACGGGACTCACCTGAAGTTGCAGAGTGGATGCTTTTGTTTGAAACCCTCCAGAAGAACTCCTGCACCCTATCATGGCAGCCATTAAGAGGGGTAGATATCTGTCTGAGACACTACATCCTACAAATTAAACCAGGATGTATGGATAGGTCACCCTGGGTGTTGCTTAAAACCACCATCATCAGAACAACCATAAAGCCACAAAGATCCCTCAATTCCCACACAACTGCTTTGGATTTCTCTGAAGGGATCTTATATAATCTGACATTGACATAAGGTCGTGACTGAGAGCATTAAGGCATGAACCCTGGTGCAAAAGGAGAGAGGGGGAGGGAGGAGGACGATGAGGGGAAGGGTCTCTGCTCTGAGAGAGAGAGAGAAAGAGAGAGAGAGAGAGAGAGAGAGAGAAAGAGAAAGAGAGAGGGATTACCTCAGTTGTTAGCACTTCATTACCTTGTGTCTCATGTTGTTTTATGTGAACCACTGTGTCTTTGGTGGGCTGTAACAGGATAGGGGATGTCAGGCCCCACATACTCACTCTTTTCCCCCTTGTTCCGTAGACACCCATAGACCACCCTGGTGTCAGGCAACCTGGAGCCGCTAGTTCAGCAGATTCTGCAAGCCAGCTAATCCTGCTTCATGCTGAATCCTGCTTCAGTTTTTGAACTCATAGGCCTTAGAGAGTCTATGCTAATGATGCCATGTCAGACACCCTGCTCACTTGCACAGGTTCACCACAAGGGTGTCTACTGTCACCCCTTCTGATATTCTCTACATCAATGACTGTCAGAGTGCCCACACCCACTGCCATCTTGTGAAGTTTGCCAATGACACAGTCCTCCTCTCACTCTTCTCGGTGTCTGAGCAGGATCACGGCCCAGCCCTCCAGGAATTCATTGACTGGTGTGACAGTGCGCTGCTGGAGTTGAATGTCTCCAAGACGAAGGAAATGGTTGTCAACTTCAGGAGGAAGCCCCCAAGATGGACCAGGTGATCATCCATGGTGAGGAGGTTGACATTTCGGTCCGGTGTAAATATCTTGGTACCATCTTTGATAACACCCTGAAGTTTGAAAAAAATACACAGATTCCATCATCAAAAAGGCTCACCAGAGACAATACTTCCTCAGGAAACTGAACTCATTCAGTGTCTATAAATCAATATTGGTTACTGGTTCATTCCCTTTCTGTCAAGAACAGGAACTGCCTCCAAGCCATTGTGAACACCTGTTCTAAGATCACCGGTGTAGGCCTCTCAGAATTCTGACCTCGTTCTTTGAACGGCAGGCCAGGAGGAAGACCTATGACATCCTGGGGGCCTGCACCCATGTCTTCAACCCGAAGTTCCAACTGCTCCCCGTTGGACCCCGCCTGCGCTGTCTCAAGTGCCCCACTAATAGGCGTAGGGCCTCGTTTGTGCCCGAGGCCATCCGCTTGGTTAACAGGACCATTGAGGAAGACCTAGGGACTATTCTAGAGATAGTTTATCCCTGCAATTCATTAGAAATTGTGGCTAACATGAAGTTTTACTTTCTTAAATTGCACTATGCACCTTTAACTGATGCCTTAATAAGTGTTAATACACATGTTTTATACTCTCAGTGAGTGTCTGTCCTGTTTGAAGCACCCTGGCATCCCCAAACTAATAGCGACTTGGGGATTAATACAGTTGTATTGTATTTAGAGCAGACAGTTGTCTTGGAGTGGACAGGTCTGTTGACGTGGCTAGCAGGCTAAACTAAACCTGAGTTTCTTAGCATCTAACAAGCAAATCATCAACACTTAGCAGCAGAGGTTGGAAGTGAACAGAACCACTTGTTTTTCTGTTCCATTACATTGTTCTGACCAGCAAAATAAAGTGCTGATTATATCGTTCCTTTCTGTTCCTTTTTTAACCTGTGAAATCAACAGTTTTTTACATTTAGTAATTCAATTACTTCACCAATCAGTCGTTTACATGCCTGATGGACAGACAAGTGCAGGGTGCGAGATGCGACTGAAATGTCTGTGAGTGGGGAGAGAGCGAGAGAGGGTGGGTGAGGAGGCTTGGCTTGAAGCACTGGGCATGTTGTTATGACATGTATTATCTGAATTAGGCCCACTGAATTACACCTACAGAGGAGCGGCTTCTATGGAGAAACTTTGAATGTCCTTTGAACTTGCTAGAGCTGGCATAACACAGGATCAGAGCTCTAATAAGCAGAATTAAAAACATGTCTTACCTTTTCGTAGTTAATATATCCAATGTGAAACGTGATAACTATAGTATACTTAACTAGCATTGAATAAATGTATCCATTCTTCTCTAATTGAACTCCCTATCTTCTGAATCATGCTTCTAACGTCAGCACAGTAGCCTATGATTTGGAAGAGGTAGGTGCAGGCAGCCAACACCCGCACACACACACTGGCAAAGATTTTCAGCTGGCAGGCAGACACTAGAAGAAGTTTCTGAGTGACAGAGTGAGGGCATTGCATAGGTGCTTTGTTGCGATTTTGTGGGACTTGAAAAAAATTACTGGAATGTAAAATAACTTTATTAACCGGTTCCCATGCTTTTAAAATCCAGTTCTTTTCTGGAACAGATTAGATCACTTCCGTTTTCGGTTCTGTTTTTGTTCCTCGGAAAATGTTATTTTCCGGTTTTCGGTACTGTTCCCTGTACTGGTTCCATCCCCTGCTTAGCAGGGCCTTTTATCTGCCAAAACACTAGCCTGTTTGTGTCTGCTGATATTCTACTCCAAAGCGGGAACCTCCATCTATCTTTGCGGGATGGTGGGTCATATCAGAGCCCCCCTCCCCCCCGTGTGAATGGCCACTTCTGTAGAACAGAGAGGAAGAGGAAGTGAAACAAGGAGGCCACACCCCTGGACTGGTCACATCAATCATCAGCATGACAGTTTGAAGATGTGCAGTCTGTCTTGATAAGGGCATGTAACAAGAGCCATTGTGTCAGGAACAAGATGGCAAAGCGTGAGAAAGAGTGTCAGGGATGGAGGATGGAGGATATGACAGTACAGTACTGTACATTATCACATACCCCATCCTGGTATGACTAAATTCCTACAAATCAACATAAATTGTGCTATGGAAACTCTATTATGATAACTAAAACATTAACAAAGCTGGCACTTTTGGAGTTGTTTCTGATCTCCTCTACCTTCTAATGAGCACATTCCCAAGCAGAAGTGTTGCAGGCCTATCCTTTGTTGGTATACTGTATTTCAGGCCTAGTATCGTGAGTGGAGTTTCCTTCTCCAGTTTTGAGACTTAAACTTAATCTGAAAAATTGCGTGTCAGAAAGGAAAATGTCAGTGAATGGAAAGAGGGGAAAATAGACTTTAATCACAGAAACACAGACCCAGAAAAAAGGAGAGGCAGACACAAGTGGAAACCAGAGGAATGCTAGCCAGCTGGGGGATGCATCTAGCCCATCTAGCCCATCCAGCCCATTCTGCTGCATTTTAATGGGAGGCAGGAGTGAGCTAGAGGATGGTGGTGGGGGGAAGGGAAAGGCCCCAAACAAAAGCCAATTTGAAGGATGAGCTAAAACCAGCACAGCTAAAACCCTGTGGCCGGGACTGGGTCCCAGAGGTGCAGAGCTGGAGGCAGGCCGGCTGCACATCTCTGGGCCCTGGTCAAGACTCCTTTCCCTGGCCTCCCGGGTGGCGCAGTGGTCTAGAGCTGCGCCACCAGAGTCTCTGGGTTCGCGCCCAGGCTCTGTCGCAGCCGGCCGCGACCGGGAGGTCCGTGGGGCGACGCACAATTGGCATAGCGTCGTCCGGGTTAGGGAGGGTTTGGCCGGTAGGGATATCCTTGTCTCATCGCGCTCCAGCGACTCCTGTGGCGGGCCGGGCGCAGTGCACGCTAACCAAGGGGGCCAGGTACACGGTGTTTCCTCCGACACATTGGTGCGGCTGGCTTCCGGGTTGGAGGCGCGCTGTGTTAAGAAGCAGTGCGGCTTGGTTGGGTTGTGCTTCGGAGGACGCATGGCTTTCGACCTTTGTCTCTCCCGAGCCCGTACGGGAGTTGTAGCGATGAGACAAGATAGTAATTACTAGCGATTGGATACCACGAAAAATTGGGGAGAAAATGGGATAAAATGTATTAAAAATTAAAATTAAAAAAAGACTCCTTTCCCTTTCTCAGCCTTCCCTCTGGTCTTCACACCCTGGGGAGGGGAGGAGAGGAGAGGAGAGGAAAGGCGAGGAGACGAGGGGAGATAGGAAAGGAGAGGAGACGAGGGGAGAGAGGAAAGGAGAGGAGAGGAGGGGAGAGGAGGGGAGAGGAAAGGAGAGGAGAGAGGAAAGGAGAGGAGATTAGAGGAGGGGAGAAGGAGGGGAGAGGACAGAAAAGGAAAGGAAATGAGATGAGGGGATGGGAAAGGAAAGGAAAGGAGAGGCAGATGGCAGGGCTGTTTAGTTACCTAACTGGCCCATCCAGCCGGCAGGATCGGCCACACCAGCGTCTGTCTGACATGCTTCCTCCCTTCTGGCCTGGGCCGGCCGGTCTCCACGGCCTAGCTGCATACTGGAGCTAACCCACATCCCCTTCTGCACTGGGAGGCAGGCCCACTGAGACACACACTGTAGGCTACATGCTAACAGAGCAGACTGTTCACATTTCATGCTCTCTTACTGTATGCACACACTATGTTAAGAGGAATATGGATGGGATTGAGAAAAGAAAGGCTTTCTTTTTCTCATCAGCTTGAGCATGCATAGGCTTACAATGCACATTATTTAATTGACACTGCTATTCCAATTAAATAGTTATATGCTGCTGTGCTATTCCATTGTCAGCTCCAGAAGAACTGAAAGGCTCCAGGTAACACTGCTTTACGAGCTTGGCTGTCAGTCAGTTCATCATTTGTACCCCCTACTGGGCATGCCCAAACCACTTGCCCTTGGGAGGAATCCCTTCCCTTCTCTAACCGGATGAACTTTCGAGGGACATTCTGAAGGGCTGGTCGATGCCATTAAGCATGTGTGAGAGGTATGTCCTTGGCTTTTGATTTGTCCTGAAGGAGAGAGATTCTACATAACTGTTATCTGTAATGTTGAACCCCACTGGGCAAAAACTGGTTGAATCAGCGTTGTTTCCACGTCATTTCAACCACATCATTCTGTATGATTATGTTGAATCAATGTGGAAAGCGTATTGTATTTGAAAAAGGGAATCAGCTAAAGGGAATTTTGTCAATTTTTCACCCAACTTTGAACCTAAATCCAATGACATGGTGACATATTTTTTTGATTTCACGTTGAATTTTCGCTAGTTGACAACTCAACCAATTGACTTCAATCGACTGCTGTACATTTATGTTTCTTGCAAAGTTCCCTTCAAACAACTGACATACTGTACACAACAGTTCTGTTTGTTCAATCAATTAGTCAATGCTGCTCTACATTGATTGTTCTTGCAGAGTTCCCCAGCATTGTAGAGCATCTTCCTCTATGGTTTACTAGCCGTGTGGAAGAGATTTGGTCCATTGATGTAGCTGAGTGGCATGCAGTGTGTCTCTCCGCACAGAGACTAGCTACAGCGGATCTGAGCAATCCTGAACAACAGGTGGGCTGGATGTCTTTACTTCCACTGCAAACTATTTTCTTTGAAACTGAAAAGCTGATCCAAGACAGGAAGAATGTCACATTAGTGCTGCTTATTTTCTTCTCATGGACCACACACACACACACACGCACGCACACACACGCGCACGCACACACACACACACGCGCACACAAGCGCACACACACGCACGCACGCACACAAGCACACACACACACACACACACACACACACACACACACACACACACACACACACACACACACACACACACACACACACACACACACACACACACACACACACACACACACACACACACACACACACACACGCACACGCACACACACTCACACGCATGTGTACATACACATGCACGCACGCACGCACGCACACACACATACATACACACGCGACACATCCTCTTCGGAAGTCAATCATAAACAACATGAAATCATACAAGCATGAGTTTCCTCAAAAACATACACACACTGGATCCAGAGACAGAAAAATAGACACATATGCACTTCTCCTTTTATTTTCTTCTGGGTCTGTAGCTCTGCGCTGGTGGAGAGGAAAGAGAAGGCGAGCAGAGCAGATCGAGGGTCTGTAATCAGAGCCCCGTGCCGTCCGCCCTGCGCTGCGGCTCTGTAGTGGTTTGAGAGCAGGCCAGACATTCCTGAAGAGATCGCCGCCCAGACATCCAGCAGCAGCCAGTCAGCACCAAATTCCAGAATAGCAGCGCCGTCACTAAAAATAGTCCTCTGTCCAGGAGAGCCAGGGAGGGAGCGGGACGAGTGCAGGATAGGGGGAACAAAAGATGAGAGAGGACAGGAGGAGAGCAGAGGGAATGGAAAAGTGATTGAGGCTTATTCCACCTCCATTCACAATGTTATCACAGCAGCTCAGAGGAAAAGGAGTGCCGGAGAGATCTGAATGTGACCGGTGTGTATGTAGAGTGGCCTTCACTCACAGCCCCTAGCTCCTTTTAAAACAATATGTGTCAGCTATCTGAGGAACACACGCTTCCCTGTACCCAGGCCTGCTCTAGGCCCCGCCCTGTGTTTATTTTTCCTGCCATGAACGGGCAGCTCGGTTTACAACACCCAGCCTAAACCCTCAATGTTCCTGCCAGCTGCCTGCAACAGCAGCCAAACGCGGCAATTGGCATATCTGGATATGCCAGATCTCAACTGCTGTTTTTGCTCTGTAGGTAGAAATGCTCCTCACTTGCCCTCATTCAAAACCCTTTTTCTTCAGCAAAAGACTGGTAAACTTAACTGAAGTATTAATTAAACGTTATAGATTCTTTATATTCTAAAATCCTCTCTATGGAATGTCTTTTGTCCTTTACATTTCAGTTAAATAGAGTGGGAAAAGCAGTGGCCTCTTTAGAGTGGACCCTCCAAGGCAAGCTGAAGTAGGATCAAGCCCCTAATGTGTAGTTAGTGTGCCAACTTCCATCTCTCCAAGGCAGACTCAGGGTCAAAGTAAAGGACCGGATGGGGGTTTGAGTCTGGATACTCACAGGCTTACCTAAACAGAGAGGGGAGTAGTTCAGAAAGTTTGCCAGCTGCATTTTATTTGAGGGTGAAAAAGTGAACCTGATTTTTCTGAAGAAGCCAGAAGGGAAAAAATCCCTTTGAAACTCAGGTCAATATCATGTCACGGGTGTAGTTATTGTGTGCAGTCCTGATTTGACAATTGCCGTTTTAATCCATGCCATCACTGACTGCCTGCATTCTCTTACATAGATGACAGACATCCAATGTATTACACAATGCTGTATTATTCCTTTGTACTCTAAGTACCTAGCTACAGTTTTTTGTAACTTCCTATCTCTGTTCTGACCTGCCGTTCATTTCGGAAACCATTGGCTGAAAATTGCTCTTAGTGCACTGAGGTAAAGATGGCTCTAAGCCACAGGAGGTTGGTGGAACCTTAATTGGGGAGGACGGGCTCGTGTTTATGTCTGAGCGGAATAAGTGGAATGGTATCAAATACATCAAACAAATGGTTTCCATTTGTTTGATGCCATTCCATTTGCTCCGTTTCAGCCATTATTATGAGCCGTCTTCCCCTCAACTGCTCACTGCTCTTGTTCATTCACCTCTTATTTTCCCTCTGAGGCTTTCCCAAACACATATTAGGTAAACCAGGAATCTCCACAACTAGAAACATATTAAAAAGACTGATTCATAGTGGTGTTTAATGAATGCTTTACTTTGTTACACTGTTTTCTGGGCACCTAAGGCTACAGTATATGAAGCACAAAACATAAATTCAACTATGTGAGAGGAATAACTACAGTACCTCTTTCTGTAGATATAATCTCACATGACAGATTATACCCTGTATAGAAACAAGTTAGCTATCTACCTAGCATGAGATTTGGTTAGGTGTTCCTAGATCAGTGTAGATAAACCAAGTTTCTCTTCCTGGGCCTGTTGCCCTGTCTGGTCTGGACAGCATGAGGCAGGGGTGCCGTCTCACATATCAACACCGAAGCCCCAAAGACTCCTTACCTACGGCCAGATCAGCCAGCCAGCCAGCCACCCACTCCCCCTAAAAGTAAATGTGGATCAAATTAGCCTAACAGCAGCAATGTTCTCTCTTGACTACCAACCGCTTGTCTCTGTTCTGCTCTCAAAAACAGACTATTCTTTCTCCCCAAGACAGACAGACACGCTTACTCACTTTCTTGTCCCTGAAGTTTCTCTGAGATATTTTTCCAATTCTCAAAAGTAGATTACAGTAGGAGTTAAATGCCAATAAAAGCAAGAAAGAGAGAAACTGAACAACACTGAATACACAAAGTCAGACAGGAAACAACTTCTTTAACGTGATCCATTTATTTGACTTGGTCCAGTACTACAGAAGCATGGTTTGAAGTAGAGGGATCAATGAAGTTTGGTTCCTTCCAAGAACATTTCTTAAGACTTAGTCATATATGATGAAATCTGATTGGTTGTAACTCCAAAACGTATACTTGACCAACGCTTTCACAATGAAATGTCATCTTCACTCCCTCAATGCTATACCCCAGACAATGATATCTCTCCATTTATGCAGTCAACACACTCCCAAGCAGGCCAAATCATGGACAGAGTAGCTTTATACGTCAAATGAAAATGGCTTAATCACCAATAAATACAAGTATAAAAAACACCTTGATAATAATTCTCATTATCATAAAATTAAACATGATCATAAAAGATAGCAACGCCACTCAACTTAAACCACCTTAGCAGTCCAGGTTCATCAACTGATACCAAAACAAAATCATAACCATGGCAATAGCCAACAAAAATAATACTTAAATAACATAATAATACTATTATTACTGTCTTAATAACAATATCCAGTCAAGTTTTCCTATGATTAGACTTTCTGCTACTAACTAATGTATATGCACCAGTTATTTCCAGTTAGGCAGATAGAGACTTTAATCAGATTTTTTCCATTGTTTTCTCCTGATGTCATTCCTTCGTTTCGGATCTCCTTGCTTTGGTACAGATGGGCTCTGACTACTTCTTTGGGATCAAACAAGGGGTTGTCAATGTGATGGCACATACATGTACGTGTTTATCTCTGTGTTAGCATTTTAGAAAGATTACTATCATCATAATAACCCATGCATTTCCCCATTGGGTGGTGTCAATGGGTACCTCTTTCTTTGGAAGGGGGTAGGTTTAAATGCCCTGTTCTCTGTGGTTGGGTCACCAGGCTGTATTAGTAAGTTGACTCTCGATCTGATGTAAGTTCACAGGTAAACACTCTGCAACATGACTGAACTCGGGTCAGCTGCTCTGACCCCTCAGGTGTACCAAAAACAGGGGAAACACTGAGATCTCACTGACATCAGATCAGTCCCCTGATCTCTTACGGCCAAACTCAGGGAAGAAATACTTTCTGCCATAACATAAAGCAATATAAAGTTTCTATATTTTGGAGAATCAAAAACAGAAGCGTAATAAAACAAAATACTAACATAGTATAATTTCATCACTGTAAATCCAGTTGACAATAAAAGGCAATACAAAGGGCAATAAAATGCAATATAATACAGAACGGGTCTGTCGTTTCAATCAATAACCAGAACTTTGCACTAGCGGACCTTTGAAATCATTCAACATGTTAATTCTGTTGCTTGGGGGTTGCTATGGTTTTCCATACACATATTCTGATGATACAGTATAATCAATGTATCAGTCACAGATCTCCCTCTCCATCCCAGTTTAAATGTGTTGCACACTAAGGCCATTCTAAACACACTCCATAGAACACACTCAGCCCATGACACAAGTTGCTTTGCCAGCCTCTAGCATTTGGCCTAAAACAATCTCTTAACAAAAAACTGACAACAGAATATTGTTGCAAAAACGAATTCATTTTCAGATGGGGTTTCCCAGCTATCATAAAGGTTCCAGGGGCACATACAGTACCCAATCAATTTCATCCCCTGCATCAATGAAGCTTCTTCTCATATTTGGTAAAAAATTAAATAAAATACATTCCATTTCCTTCCTTTCTACTCAGAACTCACTTTCTCTGTTACTTTCTCTAGTCTACATCTCTGTTTCCTTCAACTCAGCAACTCAACTCTTTCACACTTTCCGACAGGAAAGGCTTCTCAAATCTCACCTTCACTAAGAACATTCTCTTTCACTCAAACACTTGTTTCCCTCTAAAATCTCTACTACTCTCTACCTCTCTCTACCATTATTCTGTTTCTCTCTACTACACTATACCTCCCTCTAATAAAAACAATAGCTGGCTAATGGTGCTTATTTGACAAAATGGCCCTGTACACACAGCTGGAAACCTGACAGCACAGACCACAGAACCCACCTGCCCATTGCGGATAACATCTCCCGCACCAACACGTCTCCAGCCATTGTCTGTGGAATGTGCAGTGTCATCAGAGCACTGAAACAAATCCTTCTACTAAGCCCTTTGTGGAGTTGGAGGGGGATGGTTTAAACAAATTAAACTAGGCTATAACAATATCCACAGATAACAACCTGAGCATTGTGTACACGACTTGTAGGGTTTCTCTGCCATTTCCAGCTGGTATGACTCTGTAGCCAAGTTATGCCAATTGAGTGAGAAGGCCTCAGCAGAGGCAACTCCAACACTGCACTACAGGCATACAGACAAAACAACCACAGACATGGCTGTTTATTTGCCAGGAACATTTCAGGGCTATGCGAGGTGTCTGGGCCATCTACCTTCTAAGGTGAGCAGCTCCAGACCCCTCGAGCTGACCTGACCAGACCTGGTGTTTAACCAAATCATCAAACTGCTGACACATCAAGCAAGAAAGCACTGCACGAAAAGCCTAATTGTTTAAGACTCTGTCATCTCTCTGGGCTTGGTTCTTGTTCCTGACAGTGTGTATTTTGGGATGGAGACGGGACTGTTTCATCTCAACTACTGTTTAATGTCTATGTGACCCCTGACCTGTGACTGTGTAAGGCTATAGGCCATTGTGTGACCCCTGACCTGTGGCTGTGTAAGGCTATAGGCCGTTGTGTGACCCCTGACCTGTGACTATGTAATGCAATAGGCCACAGTGTGTTCCGTTAAGGTCCTGGGTCTCTCTCTCTCTCACCACATTCACATGTATAAGAATCAAAACAGCACAAATGGTGACAGGTTGGCCTGGCATCCATCTCGCTCCACTTTCAGGAAATGACTTACATAATTGAATTTGGATCCTAAAAGGCACTTCCTACATATTCCCTAATATCATATGCTCATATATAGGACATACGCTTTTATGGTGATATACATAGCCACATGTTTTACATATTAATATATCATGTATACATGTTTCACAACATAATAATTATATATGTCAGTTCCACAATCCACACAAAGGGTTGGAGACATTGAGCTTTGGACTATTCCAGTACTGCCAGAACCCACCAGTTTTGTATTCAAACTAAATCTACGCAAATATGAATAAATAATTAACATCGTCAGTTATTATGGAGCAAGACCCTGGTTTGTTTTTTACAGGAAGTAAAAGATCACAAAAACATGTGCTCTGTGTGAGTTAAGGTGCTTTTGTAAACTCAAACTCAATTCATGGTTCGCTTCGAGAGCCAACCAGTTTCTGGTTGCTGCGTATGTGATTCTAACTTGCCTTTTGCTGAACATGTAAACATTTGAACACAGCAAAGTCTACGGGCGGATGGAGGAGGAAGGCTGGGCGGAATTCTCTCATGCCAGTTGTTTTTTCACTCCACTCACATCGTTTGAAAACCCTGCTAACTGAATGTCCTTTGGCCTGAGAAGTGCATAATAGTCATGTATTGTATGTATGAGTGTGTGTATAATATAGTTTCCAACAAGGATTTGAACCCCGGTGAGAAAACTATAACCTCCCAAAAGGTTTAGGTAGGCTATCCCAGCAACATACGGGTCACTGGTCGTCAATTACATACACATACATGTATATACACATACATACACACAGACACACACACCAACAGAGACAGATGTTACAGCCTCAGCCTGGCCACCTGGCTGCCTCCTCTATCCCCTCCTCGGCTAGGTGAGGTTGCTGCTGATGTCCAGGGCTTGCTGGTACACCTGAGTCATGTCGTCCAGATCCCCCAGCAGGGAGAAGCTGCCGTTGTCCCCCGGGGACCCCCGCGCTCTGGGGGTCCGGCTGAACTTTGACCCGTGGAGCAGAGGGGCTGCCTGGAAGCCCTTGAAGCTGGCCAGCTGCAGCAGGTTTTCGGCTGACACACACGCCCTGATGTTGGGGCGGTGTGGGGCTCTGGGGGGCCAGTCAGGGGACAGCCTGGGGGACACGACGCCATCCTCCAACACCATGCTGGATGGACGGCTCTGGCTGCGGGACAGGCCAGAGTCACCCTGGGAGGGTTCCCCGAGAGCACCAGCCGAGGGAGGGCCGCTGTAGGTGGAATACTTCCCATTGCGCTTCAAGATGCCCTTCCTCCCCACCACTCTCCTGGGCGGGGAGCTGCAGGCAGCAACCAGGGACATGGTGGCACCCACTAGCAGCTCGGAGGACTCACTGCGCTCCGGGGAGGAGTAGTACCCTGATTCCCGTTGTTGGTTGTTCTTCAGGATGCCCTTCCTGGGAAGGGTGGGCACCATCTTGGCCGGCGAGCCCCCTGCCAGGGCGGGCTCCTCCTCTTCCTCCTCTCTGTCGGGGCTAGAGCAGCCTGGTTCTCCCTCGGCTGGCCTGAGGCCCATCATCGCTCCACCGCTCCCCAGCTCCACCTCCTCCAGGCTGGGCGAATGCTGCTTCTCCATCAGCCGGGTCTTCAGGATCCCCTTGGGCCTCTTCAGCCCGGGCTTCTCCCCCTCCTCTCCACCGTGGGGCCCATCTCCCACCTCGTTCTCTTTCTTGGACTTCTTGGGGCGTTGGCGGAGGACCAGGGGCAGCAGGGCGGTGGGTTTGCCCGGCCGGGGCTCTGTGCGGTTCTGCCAGTCGATGAAGCGGGCAAGCATGGGAGAGGAGGTGCCGTTGTCCCGCTGGGTCTCGCAGTCGCACACGCTGCTCTTCCAGCCCCAGTTAACCCACCAATGGTTGGCGATGTCTTCCACCGTGGCCCGCCGCTCTGGGTTCACCATCAACATCCAGCGGATCAGACCACGGGCATCTGGGAGGGGCAACAGGAGGGGAGCATAGTTTAACATTCTGGATTTGAGCACAACAGAGGAGCTGGGTTACACTTCACTGTTGTTTTTTGCTGCAGAGCATTTATTATCTAATAATCATTATACTTAGTGTGTAGAGGGAAACTAGATCTTAGACCAGGGTTTCCCAATTGGCGTCCCGCCAAATTCAACAGAAAAAAATAATAGTTGTTGGACATAAAAGACGATTTCCTGATGTAAAATCACCAGGAAATCAGCTCAAAGGGATTTTAATTTAGGAATTCTGTTCCCAAGTATTCCCACGCATAAATAGAGAGGCTTTTGTGATCCCAATGTAATCAAGGTTTGAAATTATTCTGTTTGGGATTCTTGCACTCAATTTGCAGTGTACAAATGATTTATAACAATGTTGTGCACCCCCGACCATCCGATCAAGGAAACATCGGCCCACAGAGGAATGTAATTGGGCCCTGTCTCAGACTATAGGTAGAGGGTTTTGTTCTGTACCTGAGGACTGGGTGGGCTCTCTGTACTCTCCATTGCTGATCTGGCGGATGAGGTTCTTGTGGTCTCCTCCATCGAACGGCATGGTCCCATAGACCAGGGTGTAGAGAAGCACCCCCAGAGCCCAGCTGTCCACCTACAACAACAACACACACGGGTCACTACACAGATCATGATCACGATCAGATAGACTGAATGTGAGAGGTCAGGCAGGAAAAACCGTCACTGGAGACGCAGTTGAAAAAAATAGGAATCTCTCATTTCCCTTTTCCAATTCCCAGTAACTGGTAAATGAGGCTCAATGCCATTACTGCGTTAGCAACAGATCATTAAAACATTAACAAGGAGCGCACTGTATCTGAACTGGAACGACATATGTTGTAGCGACAGCTGAAACAGTGTAAGCACTGCACAGCTATACACTCTAGAAAGGGTTCTACATGGAACACAAAAGGGCTTTTCCTGCAACCAAAAAGGGTTCTTCAAAGGGTCCTCCTATGTGGAAAGCCGAAGAAATCTTTAAGGTTCTAGATAGCACCTTTTTTTTCTAAGAGTGTACCATATTGCTCTACAACATAATATCATAGGAAATCTTCATTTTGGCACATTTTTGCAAGAAGGCAAAAGGCTACAGTAATCTGATATTTTTCTCAACACATTGCAGTCAATTTGAAAATATGAGTCTCTCTCTCCCTCCCTCTCTCTCCCTCCTCCCCCTCCATTCCCTCTCCCACCTACTTTCCCTCCCTCCCCCTCCTCTCTCTCCCTCCTTCACCCTCTCCCTCTTTCTCTCCCCTTCCCTCACTCTCCCCTTCTCTCTCCCTCCTCCCCCCATTCATACTCCTTTCCCTGCCTCCCTTTCCTCTCATCTCTCTCTCTCTCTCCCTTTCCCTCTTCTCTCTCCCTCCTCTCTCCCACCTCTGTCTGTCTGTTGACTCTCTCTCTCCACTCTTTCCCCTTTCTCCCCCTCCCTCACCCCCTATTCTCTCTCCCCCACCTCTATCTGTCTGTTGACTCTCTCGCTCCCCTCTCTCCCCCTCCCTCACTCCCCCTCTTCTCTCTCCCACCTCCCCCTCCATTCGCTCAAACAGGCTGAGAGACAGACAGGCAGACAGACAAACAGACAAACAGGCAGGCAGGCAGGCAGGAAGGCCGACAGGCAAGTTGACATACAGACAGGCTGACAGACACAGGCAGACAGAGACAGAAAGGCAAGCAGACAGACAGTTAATAAAAGTTTTAAAAAATTGACCAATATCCTCTTCAAAATTCAATTAAGAATTAATAACAAGGCTCTTATCGTTTCTAGAACTGCAAAACGATTGTGTCCAACGGAGGTAAAAAAAATGCTCTAGGGTCAATAGACTTCAAATTTTATATGCCGGGTCATGCAGTTCCCCAGTCACAAATATGTAACCTTTGGGAAGATTAAACCTTTTTAAACCTTCGAAACGGCCCCAATGACCCCCAATTAAGTCACTTCCTGTAATAGCAGGAAGCTGAAATTCAATGTACGGAGAGACTCTTTAACGATGCCTTGAGTTTCAAGTCTTTATGTTAACAATTGACCGTTCTATAGAGAGGATGGAAGACAATGTATTTGTGTAACTGCAGCGAGAGAATGAAGGACCATGTTGAGGATTAAAGGGTTACTTCAGGATTTTGGCAATGAGGCTCCTTATCTACTTCCCCAGAGTCAGATGAACTCGTGGATACAATTTTATGTCTCTGCCAAAATCCCAAAGTATCCCTTTAATTAAGACACTTCCTGTTGCCACAGGAAGCTGAACCTCAACCCAGGGCATCCCTACAAGGTCACTATTGGTTGTGTGCAAGGATGGATAGCTAGATCAATCACAGTCAACAGGGGCGTCATGGTTAATAGAGGGCTGTAGGTAATGCTTTTCTATGGAAGAAAGGCCTTGTTCTCTGTGGGACCAAGTTTTCACTGTGAAGAGTTCATTTCTCATGGTCAGATGTAGGTTTGCGTTCATCTAAAGCGTATGTTGAACGATTCCATACATACATTTTGTTTGTTCTGTTGATGTCACTGAAAAGCACACTAACTTTAGGTCAGGCTTCAAGGCCTACCATTCTGCAATGTGGTGGAGGGAGGGGCAAATTAAATCATTGTTAATTGGATTTAGGTTAGGATTATGTCTAGGGTTGAGGCCCTAACCCTAGCTTCATATCAACTCCCAGCTCAACCCTAACTTCAAGAGACAAGATGTGGAGGGCTAGGAATAGGGTTAGGGTTATGGCTAGGGTTGAGCTGGGATGTGGACATGTCTGTGTCTGTCTGTCTGTCTGTCTGTCTGTCTGTCTGTCTGTCTGTCTGTCTGTCCGTCCGTCCGTCCGTCCGTCCGTCCGTCCGTCCGTCCGTCCGTCCGTCCGTCCGTCCGTCCGTCCGTCCGTCCGTCCGTCCGTCCGTCCGTCCGTCCGTCCGTCTTTCACCAATTTACCCATTGTAGCTTTATCACCAATGTTTTTGCCTTGACTGCAATATATTGACTTAGTATGTGCCAATACCCTTGATGCATATCTATGCTTCAATATCCTGCCTGTGGGGTGTGAAAGTTGAGAGAGATGGAGGTAGGAGAAAAAGGAGGTAGAGAGAGGAGTAAGATAAATAGTATAGAGGGGGGAGTAGGGACATAGAATGGAGGGGGGAGAAGGGGGAGAGAAAGAGAAGGTGAAGAAGGGAGAAAGAGAGAAGAGAGAGGGAGAGAGAGGAAGGGAGAGAGAGGGAGGTGTCATGTCTGTGATGCCTTTCTCTATACCTCTATATTGTGATGAAGGTCTTCCCCCATTGACCGCAATTTATTCACTTAGGTCTCAACACTGTGACACTCATCTTTTCCCATTGACTGCAATTTATTGACATAAGATTAAATTGGTTAAAGCCCATCTTTTCCCTTTGATGGCTATGTAATGAGAAAAACATCAACCCTGTGACGCTCATATTTTCCCCTTGGCTGCAATGTATTGAGAAAAACGTCAGCTGCTGTGACATTTTACCTTTCTGCAAAAACGTGCCAGGATGACGTTTTCAGGCTGATAATGGGCTGTGCTCTAAGCCTTGCTTTCCACTTCCATCCTTTCAGCCATTGAACCAGAGTTTGGAGTGTGCCAGTTTGTTTCCATGAACATAGAACTCTATTTCTCCCTCTGTCTTTCTCTATGTGTCAACCTGCACTTTGTGACCACTAATCTATTGCAATGTGACTGTCTCAGTAAACGGGTTATGCAAGACCATTGTCTGGGGCATGGAGGGGGCAGGAGGGGGGACAGAGGGGTGGAGAGTGGTGTAATGAGTCCAGCAGAGGTGGCAGAGCCGTGAGGCCCTGACAGATCTCAGGAGACACAATGCCGGTCACTGATTAGCCAGACGTCAGGCTTTGGAAGAGGAGGACAAGACTCCTGGAGGAAAGGGGCTGCTTGTTGATGGTCAGGGGGATATAGCCAGCCCATGTCTGGGACTGAGCTATGGGACTGGGGTCTGCGATTGGGCAGACTGGACTTCCTTCTGGGCCCATGCTTGGAATGTCTCACACTGGAGCCGCTCTGTCATTGGTTCAATGACTGAGAGCGCTCCTCTGTGATTGGTCAACTGGCAGGGCTGCAGGGAGGGCGAGACGGGGTGAGTGCCATTGTTGTGTTCTGTTTTTGTTTCCAGTTTTAGCTGTAATTTGCGGCTTTTCCCCAACTGGATTCTGTAATTTTCATTACAATCTGAGTTGTTTTTTTTAGCACACTGAAGAAAATGACAGTGAATTATACTAAATTGAATCGTTGGACTTTTCAGTCTAAAAATACGACTTTTACTTTGCTTTATAATGCACAACTTTTCTTGCAATTTGGAAAACGCAATAAAGAATTACTTTCAAATTAGTCAATAAATAGTTTTGGGGCTGTTTGTCACATTCTCTCCCTTTTTCTTAACCAAACAACTTCTCAATCCCACCCATCCTTGGAAGTGAAGTTGCTGAGCCTGTCTGTGTAACTCATTCATATTCTATTCAAATCAAATCAAACTTCATTTGTCACATGCACCGAATACAACAAGTGTAGACTTTACCTTGAAATGCTTACTTACAAGCCCTTAACCAACAGTAGACTAGTTTACCAAGTAGACTAAAATAAAAAGTAATAACAAAAAGTAACACAATAAAAATAACAATAACGAGGCTATATACAGGGGGCACCAGTACCGAGTCAGTGTGCGGGGGTACAGGCTAGTTGAGGTTATCTGTACATGTAGGTGGGGGCGAAGTGACTATGCATAGATAACAAACAAACAGCGAGTAGCAGCAGTGTACAAAAGGGATGGGAGGGTCAATGTAAATTGTCCTGTGGTGATTTTATAAAATGTTCAGCAGTCTTATGGCTTGGGGGTAGAAGCTGTTGAGGAGCCTTTTGGTCCTAGACTTGGTGCTCCGGTACCGCTTGGATGGCAAGAAGCTTGGCTCCAGTGATGTACTGGGCCGTTCTCACCACCCTCTGTAGCGCCATACGGTCAGATGCCGAGCAGTTGCCATACCAGGCGGTGATGCAACCGGTCAGGATGCTCTCGATGGTGCAGCTGTAAAACCTTTTGAGGATCTGGGGACCCATGCCCTCTTCACGACTGTCTTGGTATGTTTGGACCATGATAGTTTGTTGGTGATATGGACACCAAGGAACTTGAAACTCTCAACCCGCTCCACTACAGCCCCGTCGATGTTAATGGGGGCCTGTTCGGCCAGCCTTTTCCTGTAGTCCACGATCAGCTCCTTTGCTTGCTCACATTGAGGGAGATGTTGTTGTCCTGACACCGCACTGCCAGATCTCTGACCTCCTCCCTATAGGCTGTCTCATCATTGTTGGTGATCAGGTCTACCACTGTTGTGTTGTCAGCAAACTTAATGATGGTGTTGGAGTCGTGTTTGGCTACGCAGCTGTGGGTGAACAGGGAATACAGGAGGGTACAAGTACACACCCCTTGAGGGTCCCAGTGTTAAGGATCAGTGTGGCAGATGTGTTGTTGCCTACTCTTACCACCTGGGGGCGGCCCTTCAGGAAGTCCAGGATCCAGTTGCAGAGGGAGGTGTTTAGTCCCAGAGTCCTTAGCTTAGTGATGAGCTTCGTGGGCACTATGGTGTTGAACGCTGAGCTGTAGTCATAGGTGTTCCTTTTGTCCAGGTGAGAAAGGGCAGTGTGGAGTGCAATTGAGATTGCGTCATCTGTGGATCTGTTGGGCGGTATGCAAATTGGAGTGGGTCTAGGGTGTCCGGGAGGATGCTTTTGATGTGAGCCATGACCAGCCTTTCAAAGCACTTCATGGCTACCGACGTGAGTGCCACAGGGCAGTAATCATTTAGGCAGGTTAACTTCACTTCCTTGGGCACAGGGACTATGGTGGTCTGCTTGAAACATGTAGGTATTGCAGACTCGGTTAGGGAGAGGTTGAAAATGTCAGTGAAGACACTTGACAGTTGGTCCGTGCATGCTTTGAGTACACGTCCTGGCCCAGTGGCTTTGTGAATGTTGACCTGTTTAAAGGTTTTGCTCACATCGGCTACCGAGAGCGTTATCACACAGTCATCCAGAACAGCTGGTGCTCTTGTGCATGCTTCAGTGTTAATTGCCTCGAAGCGAGCATAAAAGGCATTTAGCTCGTCTGGTAGGCTCGCGTCACTGGGAAGCTCGCGTCTGGATTTCCCTTTCCGTAACAGTTTTCAAGCCCTGACACATCTGACGAGCTTCAGAGCCGGTGTAGTAGGATTCAATCTTAATCCTGTATTGACGTTTTGCTTGTTAGATGGTTCGTCTGAGGGCATAGCGGGATTTCTTATAAGCGTTTGGATTAGTCTCCCGCTCCTTGAAAGGGGCAGCTCAAGCATTTAGCTCGATGCGGATGTTGCCTGTAATCCATGGCTTCTGGTTGTGATATGTACGTACAGTCACTGTGGGGACAACGTCATCGATGCACTTATTGATGAAGCCAATTACTGAGGTGGTGTACTCCTCAATGCCACTGGATGAATCCCGGAACATATTCCAGTCTGTGCTAGCAAAACAGTCCTGTAGTGTAGCATCCCCGTCATCTGGCCACTTCCGTATTGAGCGAGTCACTGGTACTCCCTGCTTTAGTTTTTGCTTGTAAGCAGGAATCAGGAGCATAGAATTATGGTCAGATTTGCCAAATGGAGTGCGGGGGAGAGCTTTGTATGCATCTCTGTGTGTGGAGTAAAGGTGGTCTAGGATTTTTTCCACCTCTGGTTGCACATGTGACATGCTGGGAAAATTTGCATTAAAGTCCCCGGCCACCAGGAGCACCACTTCTGGGCGAGCATTTTCTTGTTTGCTTATGGCTTTATAGAGTTGGTTGAGAGCGGTCTTAGTGCCAGCTTCGTTCTGTGGTGGTAAATAGACGGCTACGAATAATACAGATGAGGACTCTCTTTGTTGATAGTGTGGTCTACAGCTCATCATAAGGTACTCTACCTCAGGTGAGCAATATCTCGAGACTTCTTTAATATTAGACATCGCGCACCAGCTGTTATTGACAAATAGACACACACCCTCACCCCTCGTCTTACCAGAGGTAGCGTCTCTGTTCTGCCAGTGCATGGAAAATCCCGCGAGCTCTATATTGTCCATATCTTCGTTCAGCCACGTCTCGGTGAAACATAAGATGTTACAGTTTTTAATGTCCCGTTGGTAGGATAATCTTAATCGTAGGTCATGAATTTTATTTTCCAATGTTTGCATGTTAGCAAGAAGAACGGATGGCAGTGGGAGTTTACTCGCTCGGATCTGGGCCTGTTCCAGTGAAAGCAGGATATACTTCTCCTCGGACTCGTTACAGGAAAAAGTTTCTTCCAGTCCGCGGTGAGTAATCGCTTTTCTGATGTGCAAAAGTTATTTTCGGTCATAAGAGATGGTAGCAGCAACATTATGTACACAATAAGTAAAAAAAGAAGTTACACCAAACACAAAAAAATAACAAAATAGCACAATCGGTTGGGAGAACGTTAAATGTCAGCCATGATCTTCGGCGCCAGGATACTATGAGCAACAACACTATAGTCTTCAAAGGGAGCCAAGCCACCATCTGTGGCCTTCCACTAAGGATGTGAGAGTTGCTGGGAGTAGTAACTGAGTAGGGAGCATCCCATCAAAGAGGATACCTCATGCCTCTATAACCGGTGTGATATTGCTAGCTAGTTAGTGATGCGTGCTAGGAGCGTTTCAATCGGTGACATCACTCGCTCTGAGACCTTGAAGTAGTTGTTTCCCTTGCTCTGCAAGGCTTCTGTGGAGCGATAGGTAACGATGCTTTGAAGGTGACTGTTGTCGATGTATGCAGAGGGTCCCTGGTTCAAGCCCAGGTTGGGGCGAGGAGAAGGACGGAAACAATGCTGTTACACCTCCTGCCTTCCCTCCACTCCCTCCCTCTACCACCAACCTTCTCTATCTCTCTCCCTCCCTCTCTATATCTGCTTTGGGACTCCCACCCAACAGTGCCAGGTCCTGGGGATTAGTAATAACTTCTCCCAGGGACAAAAGAAAATCAGTCTTATTGTGTCTGTCTGTGGCCCCTGACCTCTGTGGTGCCTGCCTAGTGCCTACCTCTGGGCCGCAGTAAGGTCTTCCATTGACTATCTCCGGTGATGCATAGAGTGGGCTGCCACAGAACGTCTGCAGCAGTTTGTCCTTGTGGTAGAGGTTGGACAGTCCAAAGTCAGCAATCTGGTGGGAGACAGGGACACATTGAGGTTTGGTAAAACATCAAAAACATCAACATGGCATTGACAAGGTTACAGATTCTAAAAAAGAAAGTTGTCTAGTAGTGCCTCCATATCTAAGTAGCACTCAAAGTTACAGATTCAATTACAGATTCAAAGGTTACAATGTATGGACAAGAGTCTGTAGAGTTGAATAAAAATGACTATTTCTTACCTTAATGTTACAGTTTTCATCCAGTAGCACATTTTCCAGTTTCAAATCCCTGTGCACCACCCCATTCTGTAAAAGACAAACAGTCCATCCGTTGGCTCTAGAAGAAAAATCACTAGACCGATTGCCGGTCTGTACAGTAGGGGAGCGTTCATTCGCTGTTCGTTTGTTCGCTTGCTGGCGGTGAGGTGAGACCAAACTCCAGTGTTGTTCTCAGGGGGTATAGTTAGAGTGGGCCAATTGGTCTAGTAGGTTTAATTGCCCTGCCTGGCTCTCTATCGTCTGTGTGTTGACATCTGTAGTGATTTCCCCTCTAACTCACCTCACATAAACAAGAGCCTATAATGATGGACCAGGATAATTTAGTGCCAGTCAAAAGTTTGGACACACCTACTCATTCAAGGGTTTTTCTCAATTTTTACTATTTTCTACATTGTAGAATAATAGTGAAGACATCAGAACTATGAAATAAAACATATGGAATCATGTAGTAACCATGAAAGTGTTAAACAAATCAAAATATATTTTATATTTGAGATTCTTCAAAGTAGCCACCCTTGGCCTTTATTCCAGCTTTGCACACTCTTGGCATTCTCTCAACCAGCTTCATGAGGTAGTCACTTGGAATGCATTTCAATGAACAGGGGTGCCTGGTTCAAAGTGAATTTGTGGAATTTCTATCCTTCTTAATGCGTTTGAGCCAATCAGTTGTGTTGTGACAAGGTAGGGGTGGTATACAGAAGATAGCCATATTTGGTAAAAGACCAAGCAAGAACAGCTCAAATAAGCAAAGAGAAATGACAGTACATCATTATTTTAAGACATCATGGTCAGTCAATCCAGAAAATTTCAAGAAATTTGAACGTTTCATCAAGTGCAGTTGCAAAAACCATCATGCGCTATGATGAAATTGGCTCTCATGAGTACTGCCACAAGAAAGGAATACCCAGAGTTACCTTTGCTGCAGAGGATAAGAGTATGAGTTCATTTGAATTAACTGCACCTCAGATTGCAGCCCGAATAAATGCTTCACAGAGTTCAAGTAACACACATCTCAACATCAACTGTTCAGAGGAGACTGCGTGAATCAGGCCTTCATGGTCGAATTGCTGCAAAGAAACCACCAAAGGACACCAATAAGAAGAGACTTGATTGGGCCAAGAAATTTGGTCTGATTTGGTCTGGACTGAGTCCACATTTGAGATCTTTGGTTCCAACCGTGGTGTCTTTGTGAGACGCAGAGTAGATGAACGTATGATCTCCGCATGTGTGGTTCCCACCATAAAGCATGGAGGAGGAGGTGTGATAGTGGGGGGGGTGGTGCTTTGCTGATGACACTGGACACTTTTTCAACAGGACAATGACCCAAAACACAGCTCCAGGCTGTGTAAGGGCTATTTGACCAAGGAGATGACCTGGCCTCCACAATCACCCGACCTCAACCCAAATGAGATGGATTGGGATGAGTTGGACCGCACAGTGAAGTAAAAGCAGCCAACAAGTGTTCAGCACATGTGGGAACTCCTTCAAGACTGTTGGAAAATAATTGCTCATGAAGCTGGTTGAGAAAATGCCAAGAGTGTGCAAAGCTGTCTTCAATACAAAAAGTGGCTACATTGAAGAATCTAAAATATAAAATCTATTTTGATATATTTAACACTTTTTTGGTTACTACATGATTCCATATGTGTTATTTCATAGTTCTGATGTCTTCACTATTATTCTACAATGTATAAAATAGTTAAAATTAAGAAAAACCCTTGAATGAGTAGGTGTTTCTAATCTTTTGACTGGTACTGTATCTTCTCACAAAAAAAGCAACTATGTTGTTTAGTGGCCCTTTCAAGGCATGCATTAACATGTGGTATACACACAGAAACAGGAAACACACACAGCCATTTCAGATCTGGAAGTGATGGGGTGACTTCACTACAGCTGTAACAGCCGGGCCTACACTGTACTGTGCGCCTCCAATTGGTTAGGATGTGATAGGGAACACATGTTCACATGCTTATAAATGGAGGGGATGAGGTGGGTCTAATCAGCACTCTCACAGTACACCTGCTTCCTATGTCAGTCAACCACACTATATCACCCCACTACAATACACCATGGTACTCCACCCCTCAGTGCGGTTGCCCCTAGAGGCTCATCCCTACGCGCTGGCTGTGTGTCTGGTGCTCCCCCTTATGCTGGGAAGATGACATCATCCCATCCCAGCTGTGGAGATGATGACTAGTGGGGAGCCCACCCAAACATCCCCCATCCCTGGGGGACCATGGTTTAATGAGGGAGAGGAGAGGGGTGGGCTAGGATCCATGCTATGGGGGGGGGGTCCTGGGGGAGCTATGAGGGGATCCAGGGATATGGAGTCATGACAACAGATGAGCTGGGACTGTGTGCACGATGGACAACACTGGTTTGTGTTAAGTCCCTTACAGTCCTCCTTAACACCAAGAGGCCACTAAAAGCATAGCTCATACTGCAGACTTCTTCTCTATGTGAGGAATATATACGGTTATAGTCATAAGGTTACGATATTTTGCCCTGCATCTGATTAGCAGAAATGTGTTGGTGTGTTTGTGCGTGCACGTGTGCACATTTCTCTGGAGAATTTTACCTTGTGACAGTGGTGCACGGCAGAGACTATCTGCCTGAAGAAGTGTCGCGTCTCTCTCTCGCTCAGGCGCCGGCGCTCACTGATATAGTCATACAGCTCACCCTTACTGGCGTACTCCATCACGATCACGATCTTGTCCTTGTTCTCAAACACTGGAGGAGAATGGACACACAGTTAGGATGGACAAACAGTTAGCAACCATTTGTTTCACAGCAGGGGTTTCATCATAAAACATTCAGGAAGCGAAACAACTAACTTCATAGTTTCAATGGACAGTATTTTGTTGAATAAATGTGAAGAGTACCCCTCCCAGTTTCAGAGCCAACTGGCTGTATTCACACTCTCTCTGCACTGCTTCTATGATTACATTACCAATCCCACCTCATGTGTCTGGCTTGAGTCTTAACAACACAACTGGGAGGGAGGGGGTGGGGGGTGGGGGGGTTTAGTAACACCCAAACCCCTTGGAGAGGAGAAGGCGAAGAGAGAGCGAGAGGGAAAGAGGGAGGGAGAGAGAAATGAGAAGAGAGGGAGGGAGAGAGCGAGGGAAAATAAGAGAAGAGCATGGTTAACAGAAAGTCCATAGTGTCATCCTGACCTGGACAGTAAATCAACATCTCATCATGTCACTAACTTTCACCAGTCTCATTTAAATTACAGGTTGTAATGCAGCAAAATAGGGAAAACGTCAAGGGGGATGAATACTTTTGCAAGGCACAGTATGTTGATATGTTTCAGTTTGCTGCCACATGAGTGTTTCACATTTGTCTCCAGCAATCATAAGGTCAAATAATTAAAACAATTGTCATTTATATTTACAATTCCCAAATCCAAACGGCTTAATCATTTAGCTAGCTCTTATCAATAGCTCTTATCAATAGCTCTTATCAATAGCTCTTATTAACTTGTAAATTACAGTGCATGGAGAATGGTGTTATTTCTATCGGAACAAAGAAAGTAGATGCTGTTTCACTTGGAACCGACAGTTCGTTGGACCTTATTCATTGTTCCATCATGCATAACGGTGGTGGAATTACGAGGGAATTAAGTTAAGGTCAGAATACGGCCTATCTGTAGACACACCTCTGCCCCACCTTCCTTTCTGTTATCTCCACCCCAAAAGAATAGCTGGCTGAAACATTTGTTACTTCATGCCTCAGTTCAAGTTCAAGGTACGCATAGAGAGAAAAGTACATAAAAATTTAATAAAGTTCCATTTACGCGTGCATTACTTGGGTAAGATATAGGAACGCCATACAGACTAGACACAGGACAACCTGTCCTGTACTGTTCCACTATCTATCTAGCCTCCAATGTATCATTTCACCTACTGCCAGGGCATGTTGCTGACCCAACAGCAGTGCATCACATGGGAATGAGAACTGTTAGTCAGGCGGAGAGAGAGGGGATGATGACACAACCATCGGCCATGTTCTTCTTATTGTCAGTGTATTTTCCCACACTACAGGGGCTCCAGGGGTGAAGGCCTAGTCAACTCTCTGCACCCATGAGTGAGCACCTTCACAGGCCCACCCATCCTCTCTCCTCTCCTCCCACTCGCCCCTCCCTTTCAGAGAATAATCCTGTGGTAAAAACATGTTGATGTTGATTGATGGCAACCCTCCCTGATTGTGACTGCTCCGCTGGGCAGGACAGGCAGCACGGGAACCGGGCCAGTCGACCTGGGGGTTGGTTCTTATTGGCCGACGGAGCTGTGACCCGGGACGACCCTTCCGGCGATCCGTGGTGGGGGTCCGTTTGAGAGCCCAGCGTGGGCGCTCGTTACCTCTGACCCCTGCCCCTCGTGCCACCCTCCCCCATGATTCACTGGGGTAATTACCTGGCTTACATAATGGGGTGCCCTCTCTGTCCATCACTCACTCGGTCTTTGTTCAATAGGCCAGCAGGCCTCAGATCACACTAATTAGCACCCATTGTCCCAATGCCCTGCTCTGCTATCCGCTGGGTCCACTAGGCTAGGCCTCTGAGCTGTTAACATGGGGAGGCGGTTGCTAATCACTGTCTTAGCAGAGTTAGATAGAGGACAATGAAGTTATTAAGAAGCAGCTTTTATGTAAAAAAATAAGAAGAAGAATTACTATATTTGAACATAAAAGCTAAAAAAAAACACCCTGATAGTGTGTTAATGTCTGAAGTGAGGTCTTTAATATAAACATTTAGGAGCCATTTACACCTTTCCTACGCACTTATCAGTACTTGGCATTCAGACTTACCTGATTCAGTTGCGTAATGCGCTCTGCAGGTGTGGCTACCTTGCACGCACTGAATAAATTGCATTAAACTGCTGAAACCCCTCCCACTTGCTGGCCAACAGATTTTCTTGTGGAGTTTTCATTCAATAGGGGTTTCAGTCCATTTATCTTAAGAATTCCCTTTAAATACGGTGTGCATTTTAGTTTGAATTTTGTCAACAGACTCACTAGAATACAGTGCCTTGCAAAAGTATTCATCCCCCTTGACGTTTTTCCTATTTTGTTGCATTACAACCTGAAATTTAAATTGATTTTTATTTGGATTCCATGTAATGGACATACACAAAATAGTCCAAATTGGTGAAGTGAAATGAAAAAAAGAACTTGTTTCAAAAAATTCAAAAAATAAATAAATGGAAAAGTGGTGCGTGCATATGTGTTCACCCCCTTTGCTATGAAGCCCCTAAATAAGATATGGTGCAACCAATTACCTTCACATAATTAGATAAATAAAGTCCACCTGTGTGCAATCTAAGTGTCACATGATCTCAGTGTTCTGAAAGGCCCCAGAGTCTGCAACACCACTAAGCAAGGGGCACCACCAAGCAAGCGGCACCATGAAGACCAAGGAGCTTTCCAAACAGGTCAGGGACAAGTTGTGGAGAAGTACAGATCAGGGTTGGGTTATAAAAAAATATCCGAAACTTTGAACATCCCACGGAGCACTATTAATTCCAATTGTAAAAAAATGGAAAGAATATGGCACCACAACAAACCTGCCAAGATAGGGCCACCAACCAAAACTCACAGACCAGGCAAGGAGGGCATTAATCAGAGAGGCAACAAAGAGACCAAAGATAACCCTGAAGGAGCTGCAAAGCTCCACAGCGGAGATTAGAGTGTCTGTCCATAGGACCACTTTAAGCTATACACTCCACAAAGCTGGGTTGTATGGAAGAGTGGCCAGAAAAAAGCCATTGCTTAAAGAAAAAAGGCATGCGGGAGACTCCCCAAACATATTGAAGAAGGTACTCTGGTCAGATGAGACTAAAATTGAGCTTTTTGGCCATCAAGGAAAATGCTATTTATGATGCAAACCCGACACCTCTCATCACCCCGAGAACACCATTCCCACAGTGAAGGATGGTGTTGGCAGCATAATGCTGTGGGGATGTTTTTCATCGGCAGGGACTGGGAAACTGGTCAGAATTGAAGAAATGATGGATGGCACTAAATACAGGGAAATTCTTGAGGGAAACCTGTTTCAGTCTTCAAGAGATTTGAGACTGGGACGGAGGTTCACCTTCCAGCAGGACAATGACCCTAAGCATACTGCTAAAGCAACACTCAAGTGGTTTAAGGGGAAACATTTAAATGTCTTGGAATGGCCTAGTCAAATCCCAGAGCTCAATCCAATTGAGAATCTGTAGTATGACTTAAAGATTGATGTACACCAGAAGAACCCATCCAACTTGAAGGAGCTGGAGCAGTTTTGCCTTGAAGAATGGGCAAAACATCCCAGTGGCTAGATGTGCCAAGCTTATAGAGACATGCCCCAAGAGACTTGCAGCTGTAATTGCTGCATAAGGTGGCTCTACAAAGTATTGACTTTGGGGGGTGAATAGTTCTGCAAGTTCAAGTTCTGTTTTTTGTGTTATTTCTTGTTTGTTTCACAATAAAACATATTTTGCATCTTAAAAGTGGTAAGCATGTTGTGTAAATAAATGATACAAACCCCACAAAAATCTATTTTAATTCCAGGTTGTAAGGCAACAAAATAGGAAAAATGCCAAGGGGGTGAATACTTTCGCCAACCACTGTATATGGAGAGAACGTTGAGAATATTAGGGATCAATGAAAGAATCCATCTAAATAGATCCATATTTGTCTCTGTTTCAGCACCAATTGGTAGATAAAAAATACTCTGATCTTGTAGATTATTTAGGGTTAGGAAAGTGTTTATTAATAATAAAAAACAGGTTTGGAGAGCATTTACACTAGACAGAAAGAAAACGGTGGTTTGAATCATTCTGAAAATTGCCACATTCAGTTCTTCAACCCATGCTAATATTGGAAGATTAGTGTACATAGAATTATAATAGACAGAATAGTGTACAACAGTAGGCTATACTATTGCTTGCACTAAGCATGAAACTGTGTGATGAAATGGTCAAGTATTGCGCCGTGCGTGGGGTTCAAACTATTACGGCTTGGTCTGCTCCATAATGATTTAATTAGCCTATGTAGCACATGGAGACTTGCACCAGCGAATAGCTAGCTTTTCGGGTGGCGTCGACTGGTAAGACGCTTCAAGAGGGCGGTCACGTGTGCTAGCAAGGCAGAGATCCTGAGTTTGTGTCAGGTACGGGCCGAATCAGGAGGAAGAGGTACTCACAAAGCAAGCAGTGTGACGTTCTTTACACCTACGTCTTCAAAAAAATATGATCAACTGTTACTAATAATCCTCAGCAACAACCACACGGCCATGACAGCGTTTAGAGAGAAAGAAAATGAAGGTAAACTAAACAATATAATTAAATGGAAAGATCATTTAGGCAATACCAACTGTAGGAACTAACAGTAAATTGGCAGTTGAATATGTGTGGTTATTAGGTCTACTGACAGTCGATATTGATAGTGGCTAATAAACGTCCTCTCATTGTCAACTGCGTTTATTTTCAGCAAACTTAACATGTGTAAATATTTGTATGAACATAACAAGATTCAACAACTGAGACATAAGCTGAACAAGTTACACAGACATGTGACTAACAGAAATTGAATAATGTGTCCCTGAATAAAGGAGGTGGGGGTCAAAATCAAAAGTAACCACCAGCTGCATTAAGTACTGCAGTGCATCTTCTCCTCATGGACTGCACCAGATTTGCCAGTACTTGCTGTGAGATGTTACCCCACTCTTCCACCAAGGGACCTGCAAATTCCCAGACATTTCTGGGGGGGATAGCCCTAACCCTCACCCTCCGATCCAACAGGTCCCAGACATGCTCAATGGGATTGAGATCCGGGCTCTTCGCTGGCCATGGCAGAACACTGACATTCCTGTCTTGCAGGAAATCACGCACAGAACGAGCAGTATGGCTGGTGGCATTGTCATGCTGTAGGGTCATGTCAGGATGAGCCTGGAGGAAGGGTACCACATCAGGGAGGAGGATCTCTTCCCTGTAACGCACAGCGTTGAGATTGCCTGCAATGACAACAAGCTCAGCTCGATGATGCCGTGACACACCGCCCCAGACCATGACGGACCCTCCACCTCCAAATCAAATCCCGCTCCAGAGTACAGGCCTCGGTGTAACGCTCATTCCTTCGACGATAAAAGCGAATCCAACCATCACCCCTGGTGAGACAAAACCACAACTCGTCAGTGAAGTGTACTTTTTGCCAGTCCTGTCTGGTCCAGCGACGTTGTTGCCGGTGATGTCTGGTTAGGACCTGCCTTACAAGCCCTCAGTCCAGCCTCTCTCAGCCTATTGCGGACAGTCTGAGCACTGATGGAGGGATTGTGCATTCCTGGTGTAATTCGGGCAGTTGTTGTTGCCATCCTGTACTTGTCCCGCAGGTGTGATGTTCGGATGCACTGATCCTGTGCAGGTGTTGTTACACGTGGTCTGCCACTGCGAGGACAATCAGCTGTCCGTCCTGTCTCCCTGTAGCGCTGTCTTAGGCGTCTCACAGTACGGACATTGCAATTTATTGCCCTGGCCACATCTGCAGTCCTCATGCCTCCTTGCAGCATGCCTAAGGCACGTTCACGCAGATGAGCAGGGACCCTGGGCATCTTTCTTTTGGTGCTTTCAGAGTCAGTAGAAAGGCCTCTTTAGTGTTCTAAGTTTTAATAACTGTGACCTTAATTGCCTACCGTCTGTAAGCTGTTAGTGTCTTAACGACCGTTCCACAGTTGCATGTTCATTAATTGTTCATGGTTCATTGAACAAGCACGGGAACAGTGTTTAAACCCTTTACAATGGAGATCTGTGAAGTTATTTGGATTTTTACAAATTATCTTTGAAAGACAGGGTCCTGAAAAAAGGTGTTTCTTTTTTTGCTGAGTTAATTTAACATGATAAAAATAGGAAACTGAGTAAGTTGGGGTAACCTATAATTAAGACATTCGAGAGTGCCCATTCTTGCAAGTTAAAAGGACTTACAATTTTAATTCGGGATAATGGCACAGCATTTCATAAACTTTACTGTGGGAAAGTTGATATGTTGATATGCTTCAGTTTACTGCCATATGCCTAGTTTCACATTTGTCTCCAGTGATAAGGTAAAATAGATATAAACAAGTGTCATATATATTTACAATTCCCTAATCCAAACAGATTACTCCTTTACCTCTTATCATGTTGTAAATTACAGTGCATGAAGAATGGTGTTTTTTTTATATGGGGGAAAATTAAGTAGACGCTTTTTCCACATACATGCTTAAGTTCAAGTTCAGAATACGTGTAGAGAGAAAAGTGCATTAAAAAAAGAAATGACATTCTAACTACGAGTGCTTAACTTGGGTCAGAATTCCCCCATTAGTGTTTTGTCTTATATTTTACATGGAGGGATAGTGACAGTACTCATAATGCAGTGCTTTTTCCATTCAAACCAGAAAATGAGTGGGAGGAGGGCTACCCCTTGAAAATCTATCCTTTCTCAAAGTCCTGTCTTCTCTAAACCAGAGGGAGGTCCTTATCCCTGTCATGCCAGGCTTGTTTGACAGCCTATAAGTGTGCTGGGGGCAAATAGCATTACACAATACACTACACAAATAGATGACGTGAATACCATTTAAACTGAATGAACCAAATTGACTTTCAGGAAGTCCTCTCTGGAAAATGTTCCTTTAAAATCCAGTTATGAGGTTATGAATTGTGCTGGAAGTGACAAGCAAATGTGCTTTAAATGCTCACAGGCCTGCTGATGGATGCAGAATGGATGCAGAGCAGGAAAATCTCAACGCTGCACATCTGGTTCAGCTTTGTTCCACACAAGCAGTTGTCTGTTGACACGGGTGTTGCCGGATACACATACTGTATGGGCCTATACATTTGCAACACTTTTCTGGGCAGGGGCCAGCCCACAACGGTAACCACTGGTTAAAGAGAAACACCAGAAATCAGGCAACCTCTCTAAAAAATTGACCAGCAATGGTTGGTAGCAGACAGAGGGGCAGGCTGCACTTAACACATAGGAGGGAGCAGCACCCCAACTCCTTATAGGCTAGTTTACAGGAGGGAGCAGCACCCCAATTCCTTATAGGCTAGTTTACAGGAGGGAGCAGCACCCCAACTCCTTATAGGCTAGTTTACAGGAGGGAGCAGCACCCCAACTCCTTATAGGCTAGTTTACAGGAGGGAGCAGCACCCCAACTCCTTATAGGCTAATTTACAGGAGGGAGCAGCACCCCAACTCCTTATAGGCTAGTTTACAGGAGGGAGCAGTACCCCAACTCCTTATAGGCTAGTTTACAGGAGGGAGCAGCACCCCAACTCCTTATAGGCTAGTTTACAGGAGGGGGCAGTACCCCAACTCCTTATAGGCTAGTTTACAGGAGGGAGCAGCACCCCAACTCATTATAGGCTAGTTTACAGGAGGGAGCAGCACCCCAACTCCTTATAGGCTAGTTTACAGGAGGGAGCAGTACCCCAACTCCTTATAGGCTAGTTTACAGGAGGGAGCAGCACCCCAACTCCGTATAGGCTAGTTTACAGGAGGGAGCAGCACCCCAACTCCTTATAGGCTAGTTTACAGGAGGGGGCAGTACCCCAACTCCTTATAGGCTAGTTTACAGCAGGGAGCAGCACCCCAACTCCTTATAGGCTAGTTTACAGGAGGGAGCAGTACCCCAACTCCTTATAGGCTAGTTTACAGGAGGGAGCAGCACCCCAACTCCTTATAGGCTAGTTTACAGGAGGGAGCAGCACCCCAACTCCTTATAGGCTAGTTTACAGGAGGGGGCAGTACCCCAACTCCTTATAGGCTAGTTTACAGGAGGGAGCAGCACCCCAACTCCTTATAGGCTAGTTTACAGGAGGGAGCAGCACCCCAACTCCTTATAGGATAGTTTACAGGAGGGAGCAGCACCCCAACTCCTTATAGGATAGTTTATAGGAGTGTTCTCCTAATCAGCCTTTCAGACACATAGAAACTAAGTTGGACCATAGCAACCACAACACTCACTGAAGACCGGCAAGTTGCCATGACAAATAGCACCGTTTGACTGTTTGTTGGGCCAATAAAGATTGACAGACTTTGAACCCAATCAAAGCAGTGTCATAAGTCAACCTGTTTAAGCAGTGTTGTTAGATCAACAGTTCTGATGACGTGAGATATAAAAACAGACACTAGATCTGATTTACCACGTCTACGTGCTTTAGGTTCAACTGCCCTTTGAGATGGAGGTTCATTTGTGGGTCAAACTGGTGATGGAAATTGTAAGGTAACGTCACCTCCATCAACATTCTCTGTAAATCACACTTCCCCTCTCAAACTGAGATGTGGGGTCAAACCAAAAGAGCAGATATGCAACACACAATATGAGTGAAGCCTTTGACTTCTGGAGGGTTGTCTAGTGCAGGGTTTCCTACATTTTTCACTCAGGTCCCCCTTCCAATATTGGGGAAAATATCGCGCCCCCATTGCTCGTGCGCGCCACGTCTTTTTCTATGGGCACAAGCACTGTTCATGACACAAACTGTTCACACCCCTCTTGTTGACGGAGATTTCTTGCAATTCTATACATTTTGCTATGTCTAATGCTAATGTGTATTCATGTGATATTTGAGTGACTCAAACATTACAACAAAATCTATGGGTTAAAAAACCTAGCGAAAAAATGCTAGCTGACATGGGCTCGTAGATCTGGACATTTCTGACAAGTTATAAATAGCTCTCTAAGGTATGCAATGACTGACATGACAAGAGGAACTGATGATGCACTACCCAATTTAGAAATTGCACCTTGTGCATTCTACTATCACAACTTTCAAGAGTAAGTTGAAAGCCGGACTGAGTTCCTAAAAACATATATAAAATAATAATAATAATTACAGTTTGGGAACCACTGGTCTAGTGGGACAGATATACTGTATGCGGAGGCGGCTTTAGCGTGAGCTAAGGGCCTCTCCTCCCTGTTCATATCTATGGAGTCTGGCTCAGGGTTAGTGGGGTGGGGTTAGCCTCCTCTCTCTCCCACTCTCCTCCCTGTGCATATCTGTGGAGTCAGACTCAGGGTTAGCCTCCTCTCTCTCCCTCTCTCCCTATCCATAACTGTGGAGTCAGTCTCAGGGTTAGCAGGGTAGAGTTAGTCTCCTCTCTCTCCCTCTACTGCCCTCAGTCTCAGTCTGGCTCCCAGCTGGAGATCTCTCTAAGTACCAGCAGATGTCTGGCCCTGAGATCAAGACCAGGGAAGACATAAGAAGAGGCCTCTCAGATGTGGGAGAGAGAGGCAAACCTCACGGACACCCCCCTGACAAACACACACACACACACACACACACACACACACACACACACACACACACACACACACACACACACACACACACACACACACACACACACACACACACACACACACACACACACACACGTGAACGTGCACACACATACACTCTCTGAAAGACATCCAGAAACGCACATGTGCAGCCACACACAGGCACACACAGACACACACACAATGGATCCACTCTCTGGCTGGGCTCAGATAAAGAAGAAAAGATAAGTAACATCCAAAAGCTGAGGTCGGATCTTATTATGACATCTGCTTGTCATAACATGACAGTCCTACAGCGGGACGAGGCAGAACTGGGGGAGGGAAGAGAGAGTGAATTGGTGTGTGTGTGTGTGTGTGTGTGTGTGTGTGTGTGTGTGTGTGTGTGTGTGTGTGTGTGTGTGTGTGTGTGTGTGTGTGTGTGTGTGTGTGTGTGTGTGTGTGTGTGTGGACAGAGACCCACCTTCATTAATAGAGATGATGTGGGGGTGTTTTAGGGATGACATGATCTCTATCTCCCTGCGGATGTGAACCATATCCTGATCATCCTTGATCTTCTCCTTCCGGATGGACTTGATAGCCACCTGAGGACAGAGAGGACAGACACGTGTTCTGGTCAGTTAAAGTGGACTAACAATCACATGGATACAAGTATGACAAAATGACTAGTGGGGTAGGTCAATCAAAATCAGCAATACCTCCAAACTGATTGTGATGATGAACCAACTCAGGTGAGTCAACACACCCACACAGCAAATCACAGACAACTAATCATAGTGATCGCACATCAGCAAACACATTTGGACAGCCAGGGAATGAAGAACACTCTGTTGACCATTGCAAAATGTCTTACATAACATAATCTAAATGAATACTCTCTGAACCTCCTCAACCACATAACCCTCCTCCCCAGAGCCCTATAGTGACCTGCCCACTGTGACCTCTGACCTCTACTCTCCCATTTATCCAGTCCACACAGACAGGAGTGGGTCAATTGACTGAGAGACACCGAGACTCAGTCATCACAGTCATCACAGGCTCTTGCTGTGTAATTTACTGTCTCTTTAGAGGAGAAAATGAAGGTGCTCTCTGAGGAAAAACAACTTGGCACGTGGTGCAGTAATGGAGGACTCCTTTGTACTGTGTTCACCCTGGTATTAACAGACAGCTTGGTCTCTCAAGTCTGTGATGTGTGTGTGTGTGTGTGTGTGTGTGTGTGTGTGTGGGGGGGGGGGGGGGGGGGGGAGCGGGGCGGGGCGGGGCGGGGCGGGGCGGGGCGGGGCGGGGGCAACTCCCCCAAACCTGACCCCAGTCTTATGGATATATCAGGTAGCACATCAACAAGAATAGGGGGTTTCTGTGCTGTGGGTTTCCATGGCAACTGCAACTCCTGGCAGTGTATGTGTGTGTCCCAGCAGGGGAAGTGGATTGATGAGCGAGCTGAACCTTCTAAACTAGTCCATGAAGACACTACGAGTGACAAACAAACACATTTTCTGGCAAACAGATGGTGTTGATTTATACCATACCTCTCACAAACACTTACACACATCGTACAGTGTGTAGGCCTACATCTACATCAGAGAGCTAATAATATTAATATCATCATATAATATAAACTCCACTAGGGCTGACCCCATTTAGTCCACTGGTCAAATTTAGTGGACTAATCCATTGTGGAGGCCACGGGGATGACACAACAGTATCACCAATAGTACATCTACCGGTATTTACCATCATTTCTAATCTACATTGTTTGTTAACCGTAATTTGTGTTAATGCATTCAATCTATTATTATTACAGTCTTACCGTTGTCATTGTCGAAGTGGACAACTTGTTTGCAGAGCGCACAACCCAGGCTACACTTGTGAGAAAAAAAGTGATGGTTTATTTCATTCCAATTACGAATTGTTCAGTAAGGATGTGCAACTGATTACGCCTAGAAGTAGGCCTAGGCTACCTGGCCTGCGCGCAAATGTAGGCTTATAAATTGTGCCCATTTGGGGATCTGATAGTATTTTTGATTGTCCTAACTCAACACCACTAATGAGCGGTGGAACTTCTCAAAGTAATTTCTTCTTCACCTCAAACAGCAAGTAAACAAAGTCTGTTTTTACATCATTTCAGAATGACAATAGTTCCTCAATGTAGCCTATTTGAAAAATCTTTCCAGCTCTCTCCCTTTCGATAACCACTCAGCATGAAAGGGGGAAAAAATGTCATGCTCTGATCCGGTGGAAATGACATAAAATAGGTCTACCTGATTACTTCGTATGTCTGTCCGGAGCTCACTGGCACAGGAAAATTTGAGGGCTCAGAATACTTTATACAATGTTGCAAGTTTGTTAGAGAAAGTTTCACTCTGGACCAAGTTGATAGTTCATACTTTTGTTTCAAGTTCCTTGCAGACAAGCCATGTGTAGCCAATGTGATATTTTCTAACTGCAGGCTGCAATGTTTCTATTTGATGGCTTTATGTAGGCTATTTTTACATTGTTGGCAATGGCAATAGAAGTTACTTTTAGATTTGTATAATTTTCATTTAGGTTTAGATAAATTGGAACTCCAAATGGAAAAGGTTGCCGACCACTGGTGTAGCCTATTACCGACAACTTCGGGAGCGTAATGGCAGAATCTGCAAAGGCCAGCAGCAGCAGGAGGAAGAGGAAGAGAGTTTCTTTCTTCTGGTTAGGCTCTCTTGAGTCATTTGTGTCTTAATTATTTAATCACACTGTGCTCAAAGCATCAGACAAGCTCAGTAGCCTACATATAGTTGATTTTATTAAAACACATAAGGTGTGTCTATATATGGAAAAGTACATGTTTTAAAATTTCAACCAGTGGATTGGTCGAAAGAACATACCACTCTTGGTCGACCAATATTTGTTTTAGTCGCAGAATGCCCTAGAATTCACTAATACGAAACATTCAGGTTTGAGCCCCATGGATTATTCTTACTACTGTATACTTGTACTGTATATTAATTTAGACTGCCTCTGTTAGCTAGGGAGGACAAAAACTTTCCTTACTAAGAGAAAGGTCCATTACAGTGAAGGCCAGTTCTACTCCAGGGCCAGGCACGAGTAGAAACCACATACAGTCACTGTTCCAAGCTAATTACGGTGTACCTTAATAAAAATAACCCAGGTCGGAAAACTCCTCATCCAGAGCATGACTTGATTACATAGAATAAAAAATATATATACGTATTAACAAGTAAAGGCCCTGTTTTGTTTTCACATGCTGAGTGGTAGTCTTTAGTCTGTTAATTATTCACTGGTCTTTATTGTAAGTGTTGTACCTCCATTGTTTTGTGTTTTCCATTACCTCATGGGGTCATCAACAGCAATAGTACTGTATTCATGTCATGCCAAATCCTAAACTAGTAGGACTGTAAGCCCACAGTCTGTCTCCATGTGAAGCAGCACACTGTCTGCACTGCAGGTCACTTTTTTCCACATTTGCGTTTTTTTATTTAAAAGTAAGAGGGTGTGGTTTAAGTTCCTATAAAAATGCAGTACAGGAGAAGGTAGTCTACCTGGAGACGGTACGGTATCAATTCACAAAGGTCTGACATGACCCTAAAGCACGTGTCAAACTCATTCCACGACGTGCTGCGGGTTTTCGCTCCACCCTTGTACTTGATTGATGTATTAAGGTCACTGATCAGTAAGGAACTCCCCTCACCTGGTTGTCTAGGTCATAATTGGAAGGAAAGAACTAAAACCCGCAAACACTCGGCCCTCCATGGAATGAGTTGGACACACCTGCCCTAAAGTCATGGGTACAGTGGTGTGTGTGTGTGGTTTAATTTCTACAGAGATATGTGGACGGGTTGAACTTTATCATGGCAGATAGTACAGTAGAGTACAGTATCAACAGGCCCTGCTCTTTGACCCTCAAATTAGACTGTTTGTAAACTCATTAGCTTAGAGAGACAGCATCCCAACAATACAGAGAGCAGACAAAGAGATCCACCCCTCCATCCGCCTAGGCTCATCTTTTATTCCCCTGGGATCCTGTATTGTAGTGGGTCACTAAACATGCAGGCCTGTAGATTAGAGCTGGGCGATATGGACAAAATCCATATAGTGGTAAATTGCCTGAATTGATACGATAATGATAAATAAAAACTAGCTCATTTTCCCCCAACATCGGACAACACCATAACTTCAGACTCTCTCCAGCGGTTGGAAGATTAAATCACCTCGAGTTCAACATTTAAATGGCCTTGATTGTTTCCAAAAAGTAATATATATACACATTGTGGGACATGCTGTATATTGTAAAATTTGACTGCCGACAGACCACACATCATTTAATATCCAACTTTTTACCTAAATTATTCCTATTAATTTATATGTTAGTATTAAACTATTATATACTTTCTCAAAACATCCTATTAATCTGTAAAACAAATAATGAGACATTATTTGGTTACAACACTGAAGAAGATGTTGGTGGAAAACCATTTATAAGAGTCTACAGGAGGGCGCACCGGGCTACGCAATGAAAAGTTGATAGGCAAGTCATTTTTTTTTACAGGAAGGCTAGCCAACTAGTCAACTATCTAGTAAACACTTTGGATACGAGGTTGGTCTCTCTTTTTTGAACAAAATAACTGTAATTGAACAAAATAGTAAGGTGGCAAATAACTGGGGACCGTATGCCGATAATACAGGACGTATTTTTTTGCTAAACCGCTTATCAAAAAGCTGATAGTAGTAGTATTTCCACTGAAATGTCAAACATGCTAATTGCTAATCCATTAGCTAACATTTTTACGACATGAATAATCACAAAACATTGATTAAATGCTGATCACAAGATAACACTGTTGAAGGTAATATGTTTCTTAAATGCTGTTGAAAATGCCGATAATTTGGGGTGCTACGCTATAATTTTATAACATGAATGTGCACCACAGTCTATTTTGTATTATCCTTTAAACTATTTCTCTAGTATAGGCTACTTATCGTAATGAACGATATCAGCAAAATGCCTGCGATAAGTGATCAGCATGGTTGGTGTCGATCATTTTCGGTTTATTGTCCCAGCTCTACTGTGAATCATCCATTTGCCAGCTGGCTGTCACAGTATAGTGCAGCCCTGCGCTTGTCTTTAAGTGGTGGGCTATTACTGTCAATCAAACAGATCGCTGCCCTGCCGGCCTGGCTCAGCCAGCCTCTGCCAGGTACACTCCTCCTGCTAGGCTGTGTGCTGCAGTGTGTTTGATGTGAGAGGCCACGCTCCGCTCCACTAGAGCCTGACAGCGGCCGGTGTTTTCTCAGCCCATTAAAATAGATGAGGTATACATCACAAGTTCCCGCTTTCTCTCTGAAGATCATGTTCATGTGTGTGGATGGAGAGAGAGATAGTGTGTGTGTATTAGGGGAGTTGACAATAGCAGGGAGGACCCTATGACTGATTACGAGAGCAGAGCCATCTCTCAGTGTAGTATGTTTACCACAGAGCCAGAGAGAAGAAGAAAGAATGCTGATAACTGCATGACTACCGCCAATAACAGTGAATCTATGTATTTTTCTCCTCCCAGTTAATCCTCACTGAATCCACTGTTTGGGGTGAGGTAATCTAGTGCTTTAAACTCATATTAATGTGACTTTGTAACCCCTTAAGTGAAGCCCACCCCTACCATTATGGTGGAGTTCTCTTTAAACTGCTCTCCCTTCCCTCCATCCTTCCCCTACTCCCTCCTCATTTCTCCCTACCTTTCTACCTCTCCCTACCTCACCCACCAAACCCTCCCTCCTTCCTCCCCTCCCTCTGCTTTGGACCCCCACAGGATATTAACTTTCCATCCCTGTCTCATTTCCTGCTGGGGATGGCCTTTCATGTGTCACTGCTCCCTCTGGGCCCTGCTGTCACCACAACCTTTTCAGGAACACACACCCACACACAGTACAAACGTGCGCACACACACACACACACACACACACACACACACACACACACACACACACACACACACACACACACACACACACACACACACACACACACACACACACACACACACACACACACACACACACACACACACCCTCCGTACTGGCAACATCTACAGCATTACAAATGCACATGAGCATGTGCAAGAGTCAGAATTGCATACACATTTACATTTGCACATCCAAGCTCATGCCCACATACAGTAGTCCAATCAGACCAGACATACAGTAGTCCAATCAGACCAGATATACAGTAGTCCAATCAGACCAGATATACAGTTGTCCAATCAGACCAGATATACAGTTTTCCAATCAGAAAATACATACAGTTGTCCAATCAGACCAGATATACAGTTGTCCAATCAGACCAGATATACAGTTGTCCAATCAGAAAAGACATACAGTAGTCCAATCAGACCAGATATACAGTTGTCCAATCAGACCAGATATACAGTAGTCCAATCAGACCAGATATACAGTAGTCCAATCAGACCAGACATACAGTATGAGAACAGACAGACTGACTTTCCATCCAAACCAAGCAGCCAACACACACAAGAGAAGGGTTTGCAGATCCTATGTCTACAGGCTCAGTCACTTTCACTAACACATATGTTCATGCACCCACACATCTAATCAATCTCTCTTTAATGACAGTCCCTTCCAAGCTTCTCACACACACACACACACACACACGCGCACATGCAAGCACACACACACACACACTCCTCTCAATCTATTTCCCCTTCTGCTCTTCTCATTTAGTCTAGCTGTTAAAGAAGCCGGCACGCCAACCAGGGAAAGTAGAACAGGCAGAGCCAGAGCAGAGGGATTGCATAACGGTCTGTCACCCTGTTTTAATCTCTATCATATGGACACCAGAGGCTCTTTAGGCCAGGGACCATGTACAGCGCTCTCTAAACACCAGGCCAGACACACACACTCTGGGGCCACAGCCTGTCTGTACACTCTCTCTCTCTCTCTCTCTCTCTCTCTGTCTCTGTCTGGGTGATGCTTAACCGAATGTACTCAAGTGTTGATTTACAAAGGGCCCATGGCCACTTGTACTGCTAATAATGTTGTGACACATTCAATGGAAATGGTTCAAGTTGATTTATTATTAGCTCAACACTGTTCCAGGATCAGCTCTGCTGCCTGGCATTTGAAATGGAACCATTTAGGGCTGGAGAACTAAGCTAGGCCAGGCTCACTGATAGAGGAGGAATGCATGGGGATCAGGGAATACCATCACTCCATACATTTCTAGAATGATGTCAGGGCATGTGGAGATGGCAATGACATACAAAGTGGTATTGCAGAGGTTATTAAGGGATATAACATAATAGCCTAAAAATGTCACAAGATGTGATTAGGCTACTTAAACAGACCCAAACACACCCTTAATTTTCAAAACACCCAAGCACCCTGTGTGTTTAATGAGTGGAGAAATGTGTTATAAAGCACTGGCTGCCATAAAGCACCAGTCACCAGGCAGGCAGGCTGGAGGAGCTATTTGAGCTATGGGTTTATGGTGCCCCCACCAAGCATGCATGTGTGTGTCAGGAGCGTTGGACATGCTGACCCTACTGAGTTTTCCTTCTGGCATTCTGAATCTGAACACACATATGGAAAGTTCATCTCGTTCTGCCAATGGGGAACATGGGTCAAATTCTGCAGCAGGAGGAAAAATCTGGTCTCCAAGTATGGTGCATGAGGGCAGATGGCGAGCATTCAATGACCAAAAAAGTCATAGAGAAACATGAAGAACATATTGATCAAAACAGTACCAAGACACAAACAAAAACCAAACAGTTAAGGGACATTGGTCAAAATGACAGGTCATTCAGGATGCTATTATTTTAACATGCAGTTAAATAAAAAAAACAGATTTGTTGTTCTAGGCCAGTTCTCACGTTTGAGTTTGCCAAACTAGGAACCTCTTCACCTTAAAGCAATACCTTGCACAATTCCAGCCCATTCAATGTGAGTAGGGGGAAGTATCTTGGAGGACTGTTGGCCGGTTTCAGTGGTGCATATGGTTGGGTTCATTTAAGCTGCATCAATAAATCAGTAGCTAGTTGAACATCTGCACTTAAGCATCCGTTCGCGAGGCACTGCTGGGGACAGCGCGCGTGCTGCAGAGATTCCCAGGGCCTCTAGGGCCCTATGAGCACGGGGGAATTCCCAGAGAGGGAAAAAGACTCACACGCCTAGAGCGCAACAAAGTAGCTATTTGGGTATTTAGGGCCTCTTTGTTGTAGCTATGTTTTCTATGACTCCGGATTGGGCCTCAACAGTAGCCTGCAGTCTGTAGGCCTAAATGATATGAGCCGCATTCTAATAACCTTTACAGAGGTTATGTACAGGGTGCTTCAAACCCCTATGCGGAAAGAGCGCTTTTAACCCCTACCCCTATCCATAACGAGAGTTGTAAAGTGGCTCACCTCTCTCCCTGAGTGCCGTTCAATTGCCTTCTTTACTTTGCCATAGGTCCCTCTTCCTAAAGTCTCGAGCAATTCGTAGCGATGTTTCAGGTTATGCTTGTGGTGGTGTTTCTTGAAGCCTGAATTTCTCCTGCTGCCATCGCCAACTGCCGGTGTCTCTGCCATTGAATGACCGACAGGTATCGGTGGAGGGGACAGGTCACCGCCAGATGGTTTACCCGATGAGGTGAGGGTTTGTTTGGACTCAGGACGGGTCAGCCCTCGGTGGGCCGAGAGAAAAGCTGTATCCATCTTCTCTAGGGAAGTATTAAAACTAACTTCCCACAGTTAAAGATCTTAAACTAAGCTATTTGTTACAAATATTGATATTATAGTAATACTTTATTATAGGCCTAATAATAGTCGTAATAAATACAATAAATTACAAGGAACAATGCGTAAATATTATATTAATAAACATATACATTATTCCGATTGTCTAATGATCACTGCCTTTGTTCATTTTTTTCTGATCAAAGAATTCTCTCCACATCTATTATCCATTTGTCGCCTTATAAGAGTGAGTCATTATTATATGATTAAATAAAAAAGCTAAATATTACAAAGGAAACATCATCTATCTTGACGCGTCTGATACATAATGCAATGTATATTATGTATGTCTAACTATAAAGGTATATTCTAGGGCAACAGTCCTCTGAATATGTATTCAGAATTCGACAGACCAATGCATGTCAGAAGCTGAATCCACTTTCGATTGATGTCTCTTCGGGTATAGACAATGGTGCTCAACATTGAGCAATCCAAAAAGAAAACATATTTAGGTTAATTAAAACATCGGGCTATTCTATTCTCGTTATCCGTATAGTAACTGGCCTTGTCTATCTCGCAGTCTTTCGTTTATTCTGGGTCGTTCACATAATCTACCGTGAAAGTGCTGCCAACATCGTCAACTCTAAACTAACAGGCGAAACCTTCAGCGTCATCGCCTCCCGAGAAAGCAGCGACGAAACCGGCGTTCTGGATGAAGATCACCCTCATTTTGTCCTCAGGTGCAACGTCATTCAGCTGCTGAACTCTGTGTATGGCGCGAGTGCTCCATGCCCAAGTCGACTTTAGAGATGCGCTATGATCAGATATGTCAAGCTCAGACGTTTTGAATATTGCCATGGTCGTTTTGCTCTCCTTAATCGTGTGCCCTTCGTATCTCTTTCTCTTTATTCTCTAACGTGAGGGGCTGTGAATAAGGAATGTGAGATGATCGAGTCCGGAGGCGGAGTTACAGTCCTCCTCCCCTCTGTCACTCTCTTTGTGCTCCCTACCTCTCCCCTCCGTTTGCGACTGCTGCTGACTGACTGACTGCGTTTCACCCTGAACAGGTAGTCCAATGCAATGTTATCACTAAATAAATGTTGCATAAGTGCATTCATCCTCTCTGATGACATTGATGGAAGACAGGCAGTGAGACACATTGAGAATCTGGCTCTGCAGAATTCAGAATTCAGAATCTGGCTCAGTGTTCCTGTCTGTCCCTGGGAACAACTTAGTATTATGTCATCATGCATAATGAATTAGATTTTTGTTACATCTGGTTCTTAGAATGGAATGCAACATAATCTCAGAAGAGATTATCTAATTAATAGACCATTTTGCTGAAGGCTACGTTGGATAATACTACTGAGCACTGCATGCAAGAATATCTCTTGTTATTACATGGCCACTTAGTGGAGATACATTGTATTGTAAATTGTATTAAATCAAATCAATTAAGTAGCCGAGATCAAACGAAGGTGTGGCTTTTGCCTATTTAAATACAACTAACACATATTATATTTGTACATTTTTTATTGACTATTATATTTCAAATGTATTAACTATTTCAAGATTTTCCTACTACCTTTATTTTTTACTGTAATGTCTCTTTGCCAATAATAGCCATGGAAGGCTACTCCTCTCCTCTGGGCCCTCATCCTCCAGCCAACTGCAGCATCAGATGGACCAGTGCCGATCTGCCCCGGGAACCTCACCACCAGTCCACTGGGAGTGTATTCAATGAAACATTGCAAGTTGCAGCTAGAAATGAAATCTACCTTAAATTCTACTTGACAGATGATCATAGTTCAACACAATACATATATAGCCGACTGTTATATCCAAGTGTTGCGCACCCCTGAACAGACCTACTATGCCCAGAGCTCCTCAAGTCACTTCTGGTCCTAATCTAGACCGAGACTCCCAGAGGTCACCAGGAGATGACCGGATGGAGCCTGCAGCTTCCTCACTGAAGCATCTCATTGGGTTTACTGTAATGGCTCTTGTTATAGCTGTGTTGTGTATGGTGTAATTTATACAGAGAGAGGGGAAGTTTATGTCAAACAGCATCTGATTAGAGTGACCCGTTTTACTTTGATCTCTACAATAGATGAATACATTTAAAACATTTGTGGTATTTTTCTCTCTCTAAACATGGTCATCGGAGTATCCATTTATAGCAACACTGACTGAGTCAGAGATGTGTATCTGATATGATGCAAAGACGGCCTTATTTGCACTCTCAGACAATATGTTCTTGGACAAATATATAATGTAAATACTGCCCTCTACTGTGGAGAGGTATGGAGACGTCCCAGAAACTAATCTCAACATTTCCCAAAGTCAACCAAGAGGTCCAGTCTTTACATAACTAATGGTCATATTTTTCTCCTGACGCAATTTCTTTCAAAACAATATCAGCAGTTCCAAATAAATATATATTCCTCTCCACTAGGGTTTCTGATTTACGAATTTATGATTTTAGAGTTCCCAGACTGTCAGAACTCAATGAATTAACCATCAGACAGACGAGCATGGCTGCCAAACGACCATAAAAATATATTCTGGGCAGCACCTGTGGAAATAAATGTAATGGCTTCTACATAAAAAAATAGAGATGTTAATATTCTTGTATTTGTCGCAGCCGCCTCTTGGAACATATGTACCCTTATATCATATTTTACAAAGAATATTCTAAAACAGATGTCACTATAGATCATTTTCATAACACTGGAACATGATAAAGAAAGACAAGTCTTAAGTTTCCATGCCAGTGTGTTCAATAATAGTAAGCTATGACACTTAACACAAGGACACTTGTCCTGTTCCAAATGTCCATTTCCTTTTTCTCTGCAATGTACTCAACCAAAAAGTTATAAAATATATTTATAAAATACCTTCTTTAACTTCATGGTTACAAAACACCAAATAAAATGAATGAGTAATAATTTCTAAACTGCAATTTCACATTGTGCTCTTGGTGAATGTGAAAAGAATTTCTCTGAACTCTGGAGCATCGATCTCCTTGAAGTGCATGGCTACATCCCAAATGGCACCCATTTTCCTATAGGTCTATAGTGCACTACTTTTGAACCGAGACCTATGGGCCCTGCTCAAAAGTAGCACACTATATAGGGAATAGGTGTCACGCCCTGATCTGTTTCACCTGTCCTTATGCTTGTCCCCACCCTCCTCCAGGTGTCGCCCATCTTTCCCACTTATCCTCTGGGTATTTATACCTGTGTTTCCTGTCTGTCTGTGCCAGTTTGTCTTGTTTGTCAAGCTTACCAGTGGTTGTCCTGTCAGTGCATGTCTTTAACCAGCCTTTCTTTTTCTCGTCCTCCTGGTTTTTGACCCTTGCCTGCCTGACCACTCTGCCTGTCATCCTGTACCTCTGGATTACTGAACTCTGCCTGACCACTCTGCCTGTCATCCTGTACCTCTGGATTACTGAACTCTGCCTGACCACTCTGCCTGTCATCCTGTACCTCTGGATTACTGAACTCTGCCTGACCACTCTGCCTGTCATCCTGTACCTCTGGATTACTGAACTCTGCCTGACCACTCTGCCTGTCATCCTGTACCTCTGGATTACTGAACTCTGCCTGACCACTCTGCCTGTCATCCTGTACCTCTGGATTACTGAACTCTGCCTGACCACTCTGCCTGTCATCCTGTACCTCTGGATTACTGAACTCTGCCTGACCACTCTGCCTGTCATCCTGTACCTCTGGATTACTGAACTCTGCCTGACCACTCTGCCTGTCATCCTGTACCTCTGGATTACTGAACTCTGCCTGACCACTCTGCCTGTCATCCTGTACCTCTGGATTACTGAACTCTGCCTGACCACTCTGCCTGTCATCCTGTACCTCTGGATTACTGAACTCTGCCTGACCACTCTGCCTGTCATCCTGTACCTCTGGATTACTGAACTCTGCCTGACCACTCTGCCTGTCATCCTGTACCTCTGGATTACTGAACTCTGCCTGACCACTCTGCCTGTCATCCTGTACCTCTGGATTACTGAACTCTGCCTGACCACTCTGCCTGTCATCCTGTACCTCTGGATTACTGAACTCTGCCTGACCACTCTGCCTGTCATCCTGTACCTCTGGATTACTGAACTCTGCCTGACCACTCTGCCTGTCATCCTGTACCTCTGGATTACTGAACTCTGCCTGAGCCTGCCTTCTGTCCTGTACCTTTGCTCTTACTCTGGATTATTGACCACTGCCTGCTTTAACCTGTCGTTTTCCTTCCCCTGTTGTTTCAATAAACATTGTTACTTCACACAGTATGCACTTGGGTCGTACCATGATAGCTGATAATAGGGTGCCATTTCAGACACAGCCCATGTGTTCCTGGCAGGTATTTACTATAGAACCCCTGGGCCACTGGCAGAGGTCACTCAGGTCACTCAGAATAACAATTTCAAGATCAACACAACTACTTCGGCACACAGTAGGCATCCAAAATATAAAATGTATCATAATATGACTGTTCTTTTCTCTTTAAAAACTTCTTACGGCTGAAATCGCGTTAACTTCTTATGGCTGCAGGGGCAGTATTGAGTAGCTTGGATGAAAGGTGCACAGAGGTGCCCATAGTAAACTGCCTGCTCCTCAGTCCCAGTTGCTAATATATGCATATTATTATTCGTATTGGATAGAAAACACTCTGAAGTTTCTAAAACTGTTTGAATTATGTCTGTGAGTATAACAGAACTCATACGACCACTAACAGGTCCCGATCATCATCATAAAGGGTCAAATAAAAATTCAACAAATACCTCATGCAACAATACTGTAACGTTAGTAGGATAAGATATGCATCTTTTAACTTATTTGCCACGTATATAAAGCTCTCCACACGTCATCGTCATTAACAGTTGGAACAATTGAAGAGTGAGACAGGAAAGCGACAGCAGCAAAGTCCTGTAGTGGCAATACTTTGAGAAGTTTATTGAGAAGGTGATGAAATGCAAACTTTGTGAGGTTGAATTGAGCTACAGTGACAGTACAGGTGCAATGCTGTTAGGGAGGCACTGTGAGACCCAACCCGTTGTTGGCAGCAGTGCGATAAGGGATGGAGTGAGAAAATCATTTCTGATTACAGAAGTGATTGCAGTTGATATTCAGCTTTTCTCAATGGTAGAGGATGTCAGCCTCAATATCCTAATGGCATATCTAGAACCAGACTACAAGATGCCATTTCGAAAAACTGTGACGACCCTGATGGAAAAATTGTACAATGGTTGCTTAGCAAGCACAAAGCACGAGCTCTCAAACACCATATGTGGCATTAACAACAGATTGTTGGATGTCTATGAACATGCTGTCATACATCACTGCAACGAGCCATCACATTGATGAGAAGTGGGACTTCAACAGAGATCATGGAGAGGAGAGGCACACAACAGAGAACCTAAAACTGCATTAAAACCATTGCTACTGAGTGGGTGGGGGGACAGCAGTAAGGGGAGCGTCGTCTGGTAGGGTTTCCTCTAGTTGCCACAAAGTCAAATAGGCTATATTGTAAAAATTCATGAAAACAAACATTATATTTTTGGTCGTAATTTAAGGTTAGGCATAAGGAGGTCAATAGTGTGGTTAAGTTTAGGAATAGGTTTAAAATAAGATTTTAAGAAGAGAAATCGTAGAAATAGGCGTCTTTTATAAATTCGTGTGGGAACTAGTGACAACCGGTAGGTAGGTAACCAGGACTGAGGTAGATTGAACTGTATTGCCCCCTGGCAGAACCATATCTGAATTGTGAATTCATGTCATTTTATAATTTTGTTTAAATTATAAAAAAGTGCAGTTTAAACATTAAGAAAAAATGTTGTTCTTGGAAGTGTTGAGCTCTGTTCCTCTAGCATAGAGAAAGTGAAGGTTTGACAGTATATGGATTATGTATGATAATATTTGTGTCGACGGGTTGACCCATACCAAGCACTTTGGGGGGAGTGGTAAGTTTGGGTTGCATTTTCTTTCCAATCCCATTTCCAGTATATTTAGTATTTTGTCTCACTATTTCTTCTTCTCAACCCAGATAACTTTATTCCCTGTCTGGCATAGGAGGCTGGCGGGAAGAGCTATAGGAGGACATACTCATTGTAATGGCTGGAATGGAATATACGGAATGGAGTCAAACATGTGGTTTCCCTATGATTGATGTGTTTGATACTGTTCTATTTATTCCATTCCAGCTATTACAATGAGCCTGTCCTCCTATAGCTCCTTCCACCAGCCTCCTCTGCTGTCTGGTCTGGTCCATGCCTTATGGTATATTCTCTACTCTTCCCAGTGTTCTTCCCCACAGCCGTGATGCTCCAGGCCCCTTTATGGACGTGTGAGTGGGGGCCAGAGGAGTCAGACAAGGAGATAACAGAGATGACCCTATCAAGCATCCCTGTTGACATGGTCTCAAAGGCCACACAAACCAAAACAGGTGAGCATTTGGGCTCCTTCCTTCTGACAGCACAGATTCTCTCTATACTAAAGCTACTGAAGTGTCATAAACATAAATAGCATCAAAACTTGTCCCAACTAGGACAGTTCAGTACCTTATCCTCTCCGATTCCAGGATGCCATCTAAGCCCATCCCAATTTCAAGGCAGCTCTTCAACCAGCAGCTGAACCTGTCGCAGCTGAACCTGTCTCAGAGGGAGGCAGTGAAGCATATCCTGGCAGGGGAGTGCCGGCCCACCCAGTACATCCTGTTTGGATCCCCAGGGACAGGAAAGATGATCCCCCTCATGGAGGCCATACTGCAGGTTCTGTACTGTACACTTCTCAACCCAATGGATATCACAACCTTTTACATTGACATTTGATTCATTTTAGCAGACACTCTTCTCCAGAGCGACTTTGTGTGTTCATTTTAAGATAGCTAGGTGAGACAACCACATATCACAGTCGTAGCCAGTACAATTTTCAATTATAAGCCAAATCAGTGATAGTAGGAAAAGACACATGCAAGGTTTTGATATTTTATAGTGGGGGGAGGGGGTGATAAGACTGCGATGTCTTATTTAAGATCCTCTTTGAAGAGGTAGGGTTTCAGAGGTTTTTGGAAGATGGGCAGGGACTCTGCTGTCCTAGCATCAGGGTGAAGCTCGTTCCACCATTGGGGTGCAAGGACAGAGAAGAGCTTTGACAACCAGATCCGCGTTCAAATAGTATTTGTTTTCATTCAAATACTGGACTGTTTGGTTCAGCCTGCCCTGCCAGATGAGCAGGAGTTGCACGTTTACTATGTTCCATTGATTACATTGCACCTGGCAAGCTCAGTCAAGTTTCTTGTGATTGGTTGTATTTGGATATTTACAAAAGTTGCCCTCATTCTAGTTCTCTGGATAAACAGTGAAATGTCTCCTCTTGTTCCCATACTGTAGGTGTGTTACCACCTGCCCAGTAGTTATGTTCTGGTGTGCACTCCCTTCAACAGTGCTGCTGACCTCATCTGTATCCAGCTCCATGACAGTGGGTTCCTGCACGCTTACGAGCCTGGCCCGCGTCAACACCTCCTGTCGACAGGAAGAGGTACTGCACCCACCGCCACCGCCTCGATCCTATTTTCTCTACCAGTTTATGCCTCTGTCTGTATCTCCTGTAGGCCATCCCTGAGATTATAAGGCAGTACTCTTGGGCTGGGAAGGACATCCGACATGCTTCCTTTGACAGGTTCGTGGTCAGCACCTGTACCAGCGCTGGCATGTTCTACCAGGTTGGGCTGCGGTAAGGGACAAGAAGATAACAAGGCCCTTATGTTAAAGGTCCAATGCAGCAATTTCTATCTCAATATCAAATCATTTCTGGGTAAAAATGAAAGTACCTTACTGTGATTGTTTTCAATTAAAATGGTCAAAAAGAAACAAAAATAGCTTCTTAGCGAAGAGCAATTTCTCAAGCAAGAATTTTGCTAGGACTGTCGGGGAGCTGTCTGAGTGTGGAGAAAATGGAAAACTAGCTGTTATTGGAAAAGGTTTGGTCTATTGGTCTATTAACAAAACTCCTTCCCATCAAAACAGGCTGAAATTTCAGGTCGTCTTTTCAAACAGTTCTTACAGTAAAAGTGCAGTATCATAATTTTCACAATTTCACAGTATTATTCCAACCTCATAGTGTGGAAATATATAACACAGGAAAATCACATTTTTGATTGCATTGGAAGAACTACTCTGAAGATGATCACAATACAACGTGTATTAAAATAATGAAAGTTTTTGTTTTTCCCTCAGTGTGACATTGGTCCCCCTAGGGCTTCTGTCAGAGAGAGACGGACAGGTTAGACTAAACAGAGTACACTACAACCACAAAAACACCTGGAACACCCTTACTAAAGTGGTGCAACCGTTGAAAAAACATTGCACATCACAAAACTGACAGAAGTCATAACAGTCACTGTATTTTGTGGCCTCTTGATCAAAAAGTGAATCATATGTTCTGTTGCTACCCCCACCTTTCACATAGTTCTGTCTGGAGACCCCAGGCAGATGGGTCCAATTGTGAAGACCAAGCTGGCGCAGGCATTGGGCCATGGGGTGTCCATGCTGGAGAGACTGATGACCAACAAGAGAGACACAAGAGAGAGTGGGGGATACAAAGCTGGTGAATACACACACACACACACACACACACACACACACACACACACACACACACACACACACACACACACACACACACACACACACACACACACACACACACACACACACACACACACACACACACACACTCTCCCTGTCAGTGCCATGGTCATCTAAATCATGCACAGTGAGTCACCAACTGAATCCAGATGATGCATCTTTATCAACATAATGTTTTGACTTGCATTGTAATATAATATATGATAATATATGCCATTTAACAGACACTTTTATTCAAAGCGACGTATGGGTGGCCCCAGCGGAAATCGAGCCCACAACCCTAGGCTTTGCAAGCACCATGTTCTACCGACTGAGCCACACAGGATCACATTGTAAATAAATGGCTCCAAAGATTATTGCATTCTCATGGTGTCCTCTCTTCTCCCTCCAGGTGCCCAAGCTGGTGTATAACTACCATTCCCAGGAGGCCTTCCTGGCCCTGCCCTTTAGACTGTTTTACAGTGGGGAGCTGTGTGTCAGGGCCCAGAGGGCCGTCTGCCCATCAAGGGATTCCATGGAGTCAGGATGAGGGCTCTATCTGTTTCTCTCGCTATGTTTCTTTCTGTCTTTCTCTGTCCAAAATAGACTCAAGTCAATGGGATCTTTCTCAATAGTCTTTCCTTGAATCCTTGTGGGATTCCACTGGGATTCTCTGCCTCTAACCCTATTACGGGGGCTGAGTGACTGGTTTACTGGTGCTCTTCCATGCTGTCCCTAGGAGGGGTGCGTCACTTGAGTGGGTTGAGTCTCTGACGTGATCTCCCTGTCCGGGTTGGCGCCCCCCTCGGGTTCGTGCCATGTGGGAGATTTTCGTGGGCTATACTCGGCTTTGTCCCAGGGTAGTAAGTTGGTGGTTGAAGATATCCCTCTAGTGGTGTGTGGACTGTGCTTTGGCAAAGTGGGTGGGCTTATATCCTGCCTGGTTGGCCCTGCCCGGAGGTATAGTCGGATGGGGCCACAGTGTCTCCCGACCCCTCCTGTCTCAGCCTCCAGTAATTATGCTGCAATAGTTTATGTGTCGAGGGGCTAGGGTCAGTCTGTTATATCTGGAGTATTTCTCCTGTCTTATCCAGTGTCCTGTGTGAATTTAAGTATGCTCCCTATAATTCTCTCTCTCTCTTTCTCTTTCTTTCTCTTTCTCAGGACTACCTGGCCTGTTGACTCCTTGCTGTCCCCAGTCCACCTGGTCGTGCTGCTGCTCCAGTTTCAACTGTTTTGCCTGCGGCTATGGAACCCTGACCTGTTCACCGGACGTTCTACCTTGTCCCGGACCTGCTGTTTTCGACTCACTCTCTCTCTCTACCACACCTGCTGTCTCTAACTGAATGATCGGCTATGAAAAGCCAACTGACATTTACTCCTGAGGTGCTGACCTGTTGCACCCTCTACAACCACTGTGATTATTATTATTTGACCCTGCTGGTTATCTATGAACGTTTGAACATCTTGGCCATGTACTGTTATAATCTCCACCCGGCAGAGCCAGAAGAGGACCGGCCACCCCTCAGAGCCTGGTTCCTCTCTAGGTTTCTTCCTAGGTTCCCTCCTTTCTAGGGAGTTTTTCTTAGCCACCGTGCTTCTACATCTGCATCGCTTGCTGTTTGGGGTTGTAAAAAGGGCTTTATAAATACATTTCATTGATTGATTGTGTCTTCGTCATGTCCTCTGTCCTCCCATTTCTCAATGTCTGCGTTTCCTCTCCTCGTTTCCCACTGACATGTTGAGAACATTTTGACAAATACAGGTTTTCCTATCTTGTCGGCACCGAGCCTAGACGTTGAACACCAATAATGCCAGTCAGCTTTCCTTCTCTCAGGGCAGAGATGAGGGAGGGCAACAACCCGTTGTGGTTCAACCCTGGAGAGGCGGTACAGATGATGCTGTACTGCTGCCAGCTGGCCAAGAAGCTCTACAATCCTGTAGCTGCCACTGACATTGGCATTATTGCTCCCTACAGGAAACAGGTCAGTATGGCATGACCATTTAGACTGTCAACAGTGGGTACCATTCTGTTACAGTTTGCTTGTTACTCGCCTAGTATTGCTGTAAAAAGCCTAAAAAACCCATAACAAGTTCATTATTCTGTCACAACTAGTACAGTGGTCCCTCTCCCTTAACCCTGAACACCGGTCTGACCACCTGAACCTCTGCTCCTCAGTCAGAGAAGATCCGTGTGCTGCTCCACAGGGTGGGTCTGTCTGACATCAAGCTGGGCTCTGTGGAGGAGTTCCAGGGACAGGAGTTCCTGGTCATCATCTTGTCCACGGTAACATTCCCCTCCTTCATTATTGAACTATTGAACTTGACTAATTTCTCCCTTTACAGGGTCTCAGGTCCATTCGTTTTCAATTCAGGGAATACATTCTGAAATATAAAAAACAATGTGTCACTTCTGTACGATTTGTATATCACTTCACTTGCTGAATTGACTGAATTGTAGATGCAATTGACACCTTTCTTAACACATCTAAATAAATGACCTCTTGTTCCAGGTGAGGGCGAATGAGTCAGTGCAGTGCGACGACCTGCAAAGCATCCTGTGATTGCTGTCCAACCCCAAGCGCTTCAACATGGCAGTCGTTCGGCCCAAAGCCCTGCTCATCGTCATGGGAAACCCGCACCTCCATAGTCAAGGACCCATGCTTCAACCCTCTCCTCCAGTACTCTTTTGAAAACAAGGCCTTCCTGAGCGGTGACCCCCAACCTCTATCAGGGCTGCACACAGGTGTGTTTAGAGTGTATTATGCACCACACACACACACACACACACACACACACACACACACACACACACGCACACACCCAATTTGATAAAACTTGAGTCAAAGCAAGAAACTTTAATTTGTCAGTAATAAAACATGCAAATCTCTTACTTTCTCCTCAGAACTGCCAGTGAGAAAGAGGAGTGAGAGAGTTTGCTGTGCTCACTACTGCCCAGCTGTCCATCACTCCAACACTATCGGTCCTATTATGTTCAAATAGAGTTTTCTTCATTCATTTATCACATTAGCATGACTTGGCTCTCTACATTTGTTCATCTACACAGTGAGCTGCATATGTATTAATCAATGGAAATATGTATGGAGATGTCTTTGGAGAATGCACTCCAATTCCAAACTGCTGTAAGAGCAAACTTTAGATGCAGTTGTCATGTAGTCCACTGGGTGGCAGTAGTACATATGATGATACAAACCTTTTGTGTTGATTTTTCTTCTTATTGGGTTATTGGACTTTGACACCAGTGTCTATTTCATATTGTGCTAGCTAGGTCAGTGTTGTATTGACAATGAGTCTATATCTAGCAGCACTTCCAAAGGTGTGCTTTAGAAACATCCTGCTATAATAGAAGAGGACTGGTGCCAGTGGCTACCTGTGAGAAACCTATCATGAGTAAGAGAGGTACTGGGACCGTACCATGGTACCTGAGTCCCACATCAAAGAGCTCCTCAGGTAAACGGGGTCTGAAGCTCCCTGGCAGTGTGGCACATTCAAATAAAAGCTGTCTCCTCCCTACTCATTAGAGTCCTATTGTGATTCAGTCCCAGCACCACCCCCTCTCCTCTACTTTCTCGCTGGGCTCCACCAGGGCTGACTGTCACAGGAGAGTCAGCCTGTCAGTAGCACTCAGTTGTCACATCCAGTCTCCGGATGGACCTATAGGCAGACACAGACAGACGCTGCCTGCCTGCCCCACCGGGGTGTTTAGACACTCTGTCTCCTGCAGCCTAGCATATGCTATTACTCACATTGCTCAAAAGTGTCTGAGACACTTAAAAAGAATAGTCCCTCAATAGAATGGTCTCCCTTCACTGCCAGCAGGCTAAATATGACAGCAACCAGGGACCTAAGAGGCAGGGTTATAGTATGTGTTTTTATATTTGTTTTAAGTGTAGTTTCAGTATATTTTCAGATCTGATTTGCTAGTTTTTATTTCTGTTTGCAATTTAGTTTTAGTGTTTGGGACAGAACGCATGCCTGGGAGGCTAGAAGACATTTGTGTTGTATGGTGTTTTTGGGATGTCACTTCTTGCAACTGGGGGTGAAGTAATAGATAAAGTAATGAGTCAGATCATAGGTTAGGTTTATATGATAAAGTATCTGTGACTTGGATTTAAAAGGAATAGCGCCGAGACTGGTGCAAAAAATATGGTAACTCTCTCGCCCATGTTTACACCAATGAGGAGTAGTGGTTTACACCAATCCAATGGTTTTTAACTTGTAAGAAGTATCAAGTTAGCTACCAATTTCTAAGGCTATTTGAAACCACCATCTCCTAACAACATTTACCTGCCAGCTTCAACAACTTGAAAACTTCACAAAACCCCCATTTCTGACCAAAGTTTAGGGGGAAAAAACTCAAACTTCTATTTTATTTTTGGTTTCAACGATAATAATTTCAGTGTAGTTTGAATTTTTCAAACTGGTTTGTTAATTATTTTATTTCGGTTGACTAAATCGTTTTTTCATTATTATTTTTATATTAGTTTTAGTTTACTATATTAACCTTGCTAAGAAGTTGTGTTGACTACATGCAGGTGGAAAAGACAACAGTTTAATGCGTTACTCCCATGTTTTAGGCATTCTGTATGGAAGGGGCAACATGCTGACGGACTACTCTCAGGATAGCCAAGCTAACATACCTACAAATGATCCACAGCTCCAAGTACTATTATTTGACATTTAAATATAAAGTGTTTCTGGTTTGTCATTTTTTTTGCTTGCCAGGTGAGAGGTGTTGCCATATTCATAAATGAGAGCTAGCTGACATGGACATATAGGTTTAACAGTAGAGAAGTGGTTGGAAGTGTATAGAGCTCATTCCGCTAGTGTAGTACTGATTCAATGACCAGTTTGGCTGAACACCTTTTGTACAATAAAACCATACCGAATAAGATGTCCATTAACATAAAGACTACTATGTTAACCAATGTGATCATCAGTGAACATATTTGTCTGTGTGGGAGTGTGCCTCTGTGACTCCTTACTGGTCTTTGATAGACAGGTGCCCAAGGGAACCGTAGTCCCCATTACCAACACAAACACACCGTCTACAGATAGGCAGGGGGGCCGTTAGAAAGAAAAACAGTCCCCTGCAGGGATAATGGCAGAGGGAGCTTGTTAAACGTATGGCACTATTGTTCTGAAAAATTGGTCTGTGACTCTAATTGCCCAGTTAGGCCCCTCAGTAGCTCTCATCGTCTGAACCCAGGGCCCCGGCTCAGATCAGACTGGGGCTGGGCAGGCACTAAAGCCTTACAAGATGGCTGCTAGGCTGGGGCCGATGGCACTCTGACTGGAGAATGAAGGCTGTGGGAGGGATAGGGGCCAGCCAGACTGAGCCTATATTCATAAATCAAATAAAATCAAATTGTATTGGTCACATACACGTGTTTAGCAGATGTTATTGCGGGTGTAGTGAAATGCTTGTGTTTCTAGCTCCAACAGTGCAGTATTATATAACAAGTTATATCTAACAATTTCACAACAATACACACAAGACACACAAATCTAATTAAAGTAATGGTATTAAGAATATATAAATATATGAACAAGCAATGTCAGAGCGACATAGACTAAGATACAGTAGAATAGAATAGAAAGAGTCTTAGAGAAGGGCTACTGCCCTAGGATCAGTTTTGCATTTAATATCGTAAGGAATGCGATCCTAGATCAGCACTCCTACTCTGAGACGCTTTATGAATACAGGCCCTGGGGCTTAGATTGATTTGCCTGGCACTTCTACAGTCTGAGCCTTGGTACTATTCCTTGTGCGTGTGGCAGCACTCAGACCAAGCCCTATTACTGACTCAAGCCCTCTGGGCACAAGCCCATCAGAGATACACATCTGAACGTGGTTGTGGAGGAAGACATATTCCACACAACAATTGAATTGAGTTACTTATAAACAGTGCTTTAATTTTGTGCTGCCATTAGAAGTTTGTGCGAGACGGAGGGAGTGAGAGAAGCAGCATGTCATTAGAAGCGGAGCCTGGACCAGCAGTCTGCATCACAGTGGGAGATCTCTTCTAGTTGTCTGATGAGAAGGTAGGATGAGAGGGTAGGAGCATCCTGTGGCTGTCTGCCACCAATATGATACAGTGTTCCTCCCAAACTGTATTGAAATAATTTTTCTGTGATAATCATCCTTCTCCAGGAATTCCTTGAATACTTTTTATACCCTAATGTAGTGGTTCCCAACTCCGGTCCTCGAGTAACCCCAACAAAACACATTTTTGTTATAGCCCCGGACAAACATAGCTGAATCAACTAGGTGAGGGCCTGATGATTAACTCACAAGTTGAATCAGATGTGCTTGTCAGGGACTACAATAAAAATGTGTACTGTTGGGGGTATATGAGGACAGGAGTTGAGAACCACTGCCCTAACGTGAGATATAAAGCAGAAAAGGTAAGAAATTACGTAGTTACTTTTTGCACAAGCTTTTTAAAAGTAAAATTGTGAAGTTGGCTCTATGATTTGAAAGTGTCAATAATTGTCAAGAGAAATTGTATGTTTTGAATGTCATTGCAACATAAGGTACAAGATTTACACTCCACTCCGTATTTATAAGGAATGTGAAGCTAAAATTTGACAACATACAGCATTTTGGATTTGAGATCAAATGTTTCATATGAGGCAACAGTACAGCATGTCACCTTTATTTGCCAGCATATTTTCATATATATATCTTTTACCTTTTAGAAATGAAATCCCTTCATGTATCTAGTATTTTTTTTATGTATATTTTGTTGTTCATAAGTATTTGGATAAATTCACTTATACTGTATTAAAGTACTCAAAAGTGTATTATTTGGTCCCATATTCCTAGCACGCAATGACTACATCAAGTTTGTGACTCTACAAACTTGTTGGATGCATTTGCAGTTTGTTTTGGTTGTTTTTCGGATTATGTTTTGTCCAATAGGAACTGAATGACATTAATATAGACCTCTTGTGTCATTTTTTTGTCACTTGTCTTGTAAATAAGAACAGCAGATGTTTCTGAACACTTCTACATGAATCAAATCAAATCACATTTTATTGGTCACATACACATATTTAGCAGATGTTATTGCGGGTGTAGCGAAACGCTTGTGTTCTTAGCACCAACAGTGCAATAGTATCTATCAATTAATGAATCCTGAATAACGATGAGTGAGAAAGTTACAGAGGAACAAAGATCATTAATCATCACTACTATGTACGATTACAGAGCAACATTTACACATTTTAGCTTCACTGTCCAAATAAATATGGAGGGGAGTGTATGTCATTATATGATTGTCTGGGGGCTCCCGAGTGGCGCAGTGGTTTAAGGCACTGCATCTCAGTGTAAGAGGCGTCACTACATACCTGGGTCGATTCCAGGCTGTATCACAACCGGCCATGATTGGGAATCCAATAGGGTGGCACACAATTGGCCCAGCGTCGTCCGGGTTAGGGGTAGGCCGTCATTGTAAATAAGAATTTGTTCTTAACTGACTTGCCTGGTTTAAAAAGTATGTGTCTGTCTGCTGCAGTCAAGTTTGATCTGATTGCTACAGTAGGTAGACAGAGCTGTAGCTTGCTGTTGTTGTAGCATTTAGCATGTGCATCAGACTGTAATCTAGGGTCACATCAAAGCCCAGTGAGCCAGACAGAAACACGACTCAACTAATGGGAGTGTGATCAGAGCTGGGCTCTGATCAGGACCCTTCTTCTCAGGAAACCCTCAAATTAGCAAAGGAGGAGACATGAAAGAGACTCAATATTGAGGAGACTGCCTGTCTGTCTACACAGAAGAAATACGCCTACACTGGTTCCCCTGAGTAAAATATGAATTATAAACATTCTTGATTTCACATGTCATATTTAAATACCAGTCAATGTTTCAGAACTTTGTCTCAAATATAAATGTGTGTTTTATGTACTTCTGTCGTTACAGAAGTGTTCTCAAAACAATGGCTCACAAGAAAAAAATTATATATACATGAATACATAACTGCTCAGCAAAGTGGATTATGTGAACTAATCAGCAGGAGGTATTTCTAATGTAAAAGTCAATAGATTCAATGGCGAAAATAAGCCCCGGAGACTGATAGTTTTGCATTGTAATGCCTTGGCTGTGATTGCTCTCATAATGCCACCCACCTCTATTCACTATTACCCTCTATGTCTGCAGTCATCACAAAACTAGCTGTTGTCTCCTCTCACACCTCGTCCCAGCCTCTTTGATAGGTAGTTGATAACAGTCTGATGGGGCTGGGCTGGTTGTATATATAGAGGGGGACTACTGGCACAGAGAGACATTACCTTTCCTGCAGCAAGCAACAGCAGCACCTGTCTTCTCCTTAATTTGATTTTCAGTCAGGACTTTGTTTCTCTTCACTATGGATCTTTTCTCCTTCACCCTGACTCTCCTGGTTCTCCTGTCCCCAGCCTGGGGCTTTGACCTGGGTCAGTCGACCCGCTGCGTGCCTATCCCCCACCAGATGAGTGTGTGCCAGGACGTGGGCTACTCGGAGATGAGGCTGCCTAACTTGCTGGGGCACAGCAGCCTAGAGGGCGAGGTGGTTCCCCGCTCGGAGGACTGGAGACCCCTGCTGCAGACCGGCTGCCATCCCCAGGCCCAGGCCTTCCTCTGCTCCCTCATCGCCCCCGTCTGCCTCGACGCGTAAGTCTGTAGCTTTTGTTTGCCTTTTACCTATACATGTCCTCTTCTATCTTTCTATGTCCTTCGTGTGTGTGTGTGTGTGTGTGTGTGTGTCTCTCCATACTAGGCTGCTCTCTTCCTTCTCTGTCAACTTGGCTGTTCTCTCTGTCTATTTCCCTGTTACCTTCCCCTTGAGATCATCCCACTGCTAACTCCTTCTCAAGAGGGAACTATCCACTCCTCCATCACTTATATTTCACCGTCAGTGTGTTTACAATGGAACATGACCCCGTGTCTGTCTCTCCATCTCCAGTTTTATCCAGCCATGCCGTAGCCTGTGTGTGGCCGTCAGGGACAGCTGTGCCCCAGTACTGGCCTGTCAGGGCCACGTCTGGCCAGAGGCGCTAGACTGTGACCGCTTCCCTACCCAAGAAGACATGTGCCTGACCCCCCACCCCAAACACAGCAACAGCCACCTCGCCAAAGCATTGCCTAAGCCTGCATGCCAAGCATGTCCTTCCGTGGAGGAGCACCCTTCACTGAAGACAGTTCTGGACGCTCTGTGCCAGGATGATTTTGGTAAGCATGTGCAATAATGTACTGTATGTATGTGTATGTTTGCATTGATTAGTATGTTATGCAAGTTTATTAGTGTGTATATTTGTACCATACATATGTGTGTAGTTCTGTCTCAGCTAGCATACGCACCTTCTGTCCTCTCTCTCCTCCCTCAGCTGTAACAGCCAAGCTGTCTCGCCGGCGCCTGCCCTCAGGGGAGCCAGAGTTTGAGGTGGAAGGCCGGGTAGAGTTTATCCGCCAGGGCCCCCTGCTTCCCTACGACACCCAGCACCTCCTCCAGCAGTGGCTGCTCATCAACCTGCCCTGTGCCAACGTACTGGTCCGGCCCGGCCGTGTTCAGCTCTACCTGCTGACTGGCGCTGTGCAGTCCGATGGCACCCTGGCCCTCACCCGCCTCTTCCCCTGGCACAAGAAGAACAACAGCATCACAGTGGCTGCGCGCAAGTGGAAACACCACAAGTGTTGAGTGACTGGATGATAGGAGTGATATAATGAAAAATATGATCTCTGTTGAATCTGTGTTGCTTAGAATGGCGTCCTGAGTAGAAGGCCGGTTGAGTATATGATGTTTTCTGAAGTTACTGACATGATGTCAGAGGTGTTAGAGCTGGACTCTCTTATTGGCCCTCTGTTGCCCTCTGCTCCTTCACAGTAGCTCAGCTACAGCACACAGTAATAGAATGCACTCTAAAAACTGTACATAGTAATAGCTAAATGTAAATTATTTCTAAAGAGTATTATTTTCTATTTAGATAATGCCGCATTTATGTGTTTTGTATGTTGGATTTTCCTGTTAAGTGAGTAAAAATGATACGATAATAAAATGTCAATATTTAACCTATTTCTATTGAATTAGTGTTGGTTATTCTATATGATTCATACAGCATGTAAAATAGCCAGAACCTTACAGCCAAGTAGGTGAATGAAGAATGGTGCAGGAGTGCAGGATGTCCAGATAGTGAATGGATGAGAAAAAGACAAAGTCCAAAAATAAAATTGTCTTACAAACAACACAATTCCAGCATAACATGGTTGTACAATGTTACATTTAATTGGCATTTCATATTTGTAAAATCTGTCATTTATTTGATATTGTCCCTGAAGTCCTTGGTAGGAAGCACTATCTTTATTGATGTACTGTATTTTTGTGTGAATATTAAAGGCCCAGTGCTGCCCAAAACTTGTGTTTTATATATATTTCCACACTTTGAGTTTCGAATAATACTGTGAAAATGATAATGTCATTTAAGTGTAAGAGCTGGTTGAAAAGACGAGTTTTGGCCTGCCTGGTGACATCATCAGACAGTATAAGTTAATAGACCAATAACAAAGAGAGTTTCAAACCTCTCTGCCAGTAACAGCTAGTTTTCAGGTTACATATCCCTCCCATTAGGCTCATCCAATTAGACCCCTCAGACCCAGGGACGAAAATCTGATATCAACCTTGGAGGGGACAATTACATTACATTTTCTCAAGAGCAATTCCTGAGGGGGACACCAAAAGTAGTGCTGTAACACATAGCATACGTTGTTATATGTTAAATGTATATTGAGGAACCATAATTCCTACAACCGGATAATTGATAGGTACAGTAGTTAACTGAAGGGTTTTCCCAACTTGTTCAAATGTTTAAATCATTATAATTCTACTACTAATAATAGTTATAGCAGTGCTCCTTACCAGTCCAGTATGTATGCAGGTATTCGTACTTACAAAGAGAATCTATGTTCAGTTCTGGGTACTGATCTAGAGACTCATCCAACTCCCCCGTGAGAAGCGCTCTTTCCAACTTTTGCAGGACGTTTAGACTGTCCTGGTCAAAACGGTCACCAAACTGAACCTCAACACCATCCAACATTTTAAAAATTTCTGCCCTATAGTGATCCACTGCTTTGCCAGCAAATCGTCTTGAGTGCGTCTCAATGGATTCAATAGAGTCAATCAATGTTGTTGCTTTCTCATACAGTGCAAGGTAGCTTTCGTCATTTCTCTTGCCCCTAAGAGATGACCGCACACACTCGACTACAGCCTGCATACCAGAGACAGTCTTAGTTTTCTTCTGTAGTGAAATGTTTAGACATTCAAGCTCTCCAAGAACAGCAGAGGCAAGTGTGAGGCCCAACACAGTCTTGCCTTTGCTGAAGTGCTCGAATAAGCCACTGGCAGTTGAAGCTGTCTTGGATGCAGATTTTGCCATCTCCTCTAGGCTGCTTAGTACCCGCTCATACTGCCCTAGCACAGCTCTAATAGCAGTATTCCACACAGTCCACCCTGACCAGGGTGGTCAGATTTGTATCTTTGGACGTGGCAATCGATTCAAACATGCTCTTAAACTTTCCTGACTGGCCATAGAGGACACCTAACTGATGGACCCAGGAAAGGGAATTCTGGATCAGTGGGGAGGCTGAGCAGCCAGCCTGTGTAATCAGATTTACACAGTGTGCTCCACAATGGACATAGAGGGCTAACGGCTGCTGCCTCCTCACAATTGCCTGTGCACCTGTGTATTTTCCTGCCATGTTTGAGGCACCATCATAACTCTGCCCACGTAAGCCAGACATGGGCAAATTGAGCCTCAACAACACATCAGTTGCCACTTTCGCAATGCCCTCACCTGTTGTCTCCGACACCCTGTATAGCCCAATAAACTCCTTGTGAGGGACAAGGTCATGGTCAACATAACGCAGACAGACACTCTCCTGTTCAGCACCAGAGACATCTTGAGTACCATCAACAATTAATGAAAATTGTACAATCGGAAGAGACCTACTCTCAGCTGCAATGCCTCGAATGACTGTATTGGCCATGATGTTCAGAATTTCATTCTGTGCTTTGGGGCCTGTGTACATTGTGGTACGCTCTGTTAACCACTTCAGTAAAATGGGATCATCCTCTTCTGCCCTAAGTTTCAAAAGCTGGTATAAATTCCCACTGTCATCCGTGTGGCCTCTAAAGGCTTGTCCCTGTCTTACTACATGCCGCACCGAACTAACAATTTTCATCAAGCAATGCCTTGCGTCATCCTGCTGTTTACCCCACGCGCTGGATAACTGGACACTGATTGGATTTAGCTGGTGTGCTGTTACAATTACAAAGTGGCGGTGGGTTTGGCAGTTTTGATGTGCTGTGAATTTTTCAATGGCTTTTCTCCAGTTCCTAAATCCTGCACCAATGAAGGCAGCATCTGCTCTTTGGCCAAAAGATGGCTGGCTTGAAAACCCTTGGCTACAGTGAAAACACAACACTCCTTTTATTGATGGATTATAATGTAGCCAGGGGAAATCGCGAAACCATCTCTCTTGAAACGTCAACACTCTGTTGGCAAGAGTTTGCGGTTCTATAAATTGGGGGTGTGGCTGATATGGTTTTGTGCCATCACTGTGGTAACTGGACAATGCTGTGCCACTGTCCCCTATACTGGTGCTGCTGGCAACAAGGGTGACACCTGGTCCTGCAGTGGCTGTGACACTGTCCTCTGAAGTCTCTCTCCCTGGCTCTTTCCCTTTCACCACCCTCACTGACTCACAGTCTGTCTCCTAGAAAGGTTTTGCCGTACTCCTAACTACCGGTACCCAAAACTACACAATTAATCACAACAGCAATACCATTGCCGTAAACAAATCTTAGTTTAGTCACCAGTTTAAGTTGAGAGTGGGGGTATCCATGGCATTTTCCAATTATGTCCCTATTTTACAAGTTAAAAAAATTGAGAACCTTTCATAATGTTGCCAAACAAAGACTCAAGAAACTTACCTGAGACTCCCTGTCTCTGCCAATCTGTCCCTGCATATCTGTCCCCAGCTCTGCTGTCTGTGTGCCATCTGTTGCCTGCTCTGCCTAATGACATCATTGTGAAACATTTCCATTAGCATTTCACTTCTTTCTTATGAACATTTTATCAACTAGTCTTTGAGATATTAGGCTACTAGAGTTCTTACTTTGCGTTTTGGTGTACTGAAAAATACTCTGATGTCCGTCTTTTTACTTTTTTTCTGCCATTTTTCTACCTGGCTGGCTGGCTGGCCTAGCTGCACACACACACATTTACACAACACATTCTGCAACCTTTTGTAATTTTAATATAGTTTGTTTCATATTGGCTGGCTTCCAACAATAGCTGAATTTGTAAAGCTAGCGAGCACCAATTCTGTTGGTTAAATAAAGGTGAAATAAAATTAAATTAAAAAAAGTTCAGTAGCGACAATTTAGCTTTTGCAACGAGACCATTATATATATTTAAGACAATGGTATAAGAGAGTGTAGTTCTGTTCAGTTTGGACTTCAGTTTATCGCTAACCTTATCACAGGGACTTTGAAGCACTACAGCTGCATGCTGATCTTGGAATAAACTGACGATAGCAAAGATTCCATCTTTGACGACGCCACATAAATGGAATAGGGACTAGCTAGCTTGATAGTTAATGTTTGCTTTAGTTTGCGCGCTAGCTCTGCAAATTCAGCTAGTGTGTGAACCCTGCCAACATAAAAATAAATAAATAACATTGCTATGGACCTGCTATGGATTGACTGGATTAACCTCACGTCAGTTACGTACATTTGCCTTTCGGACAGTAGATACGAACTCTCTATTACCTTGCCAGCTAAAGAACTGGCAGTGGATCAAACCATCGTGAGGCAAAGGGCGGGGGAGGTTGCAATCTTTTGAAACTTCAAAACGCGCTATTAAGTGTGTATAATCAGCACAAGTGCTTTCATTGCGTATTATTAATATTATTGAAATTACATAGTTATGTTTACAGTGATATATTGGGGGGGACAAATCATATTTTTCCCAAGATGGGGGGGTCGTGTCCCCCCCGTCCCCCCTGGGATTTCCGCCTATGCTCAGACCACTCCCACACAGTCCTGGCAAAATTCTAGCTTGAGAAGTTGTTCTTTGCTTAGAAGCTATTTTTATTTATTTTTAACCATTTTAATTAATAACAGTAAGGTACATAATTATTACACATAAATCATTTTATATTGAGATAAAAATGCCTGCATATAACTTATTACGGTTGTCTTGTATTACTATTGCATACTCAACATCTTGAATATTAACATGGAATGAAGAAATCAGCATTTAATTAATCATTTTATTTACAGAAATTGTTTCAGTTAAAAGAGTAAAATAAATATTCTGAATACAGTCTTACATGTTAAAGCATTATATACAGTGTATGATATAATAAAGTTTCCAAAACACTTGTAGTCAGTCTACAAAATGTTACTACACAATAGCAATCCACACAATATTAAAATGACAAGTATTTTCTTGTTATGGAGTGTTAGTCGTTTTATCCAATGCTCAACGCCCATCTTTCAGTCTCTCATCCTCTCAGGGGTCAGAGGTCATAGTGTGTCTGTGCGGACTCAGTGGCTGTTTCAAAGTCACAGGTTCCTTGCATGACTCTTTCTCTGTGGTAACTCCTGTGTCCGTGTCCTGCTGCTGTGATGGTGAGCTGTCTGATGGCGTGCCCGTGCTCTCTGGTGCCCCTTTGTGTTCCTCTTCCTGGTTGCAGGCCCGGGACATGAGCTCCTCCATGGGGGAGCGGCAGCTGTGGCCCTCCTTCTCCTTACAGTTCCTCCACTTCATTCTCCGGTTCTGAAACCAGATCTTCACCTACAGTAGACACACAGGTCAGTGAGAGGTTCATTTTGAGGTGCCAGTTGTTTTGTTTAGTCCAATCTAAGACTATGATACAGCAGGGAGCATTATCTCTATTTATTCAGTCTGTTTGAAGTGCCACAATTATACTTTTCTAAGTAGTGCCACAATTATACTTTTCTAACTTAGACAAACACTTAAAGCATATGCAATTATAGTCTACTTCTCTGCTTTTCAAATCTAAAATAATAACAGAAATATCTTCTTCCAATCAAACATTACAGCTGTTTTAGTAACCACCTCAACTACAACTGAAATGTTGACCACTTTCTCCGTTCTTTAGACAAAAGCTTAGAGGGTATGACATCTTGGTCTACTTCTTACAATTATCACAGTAGTGATAGCAGTATTGTAATAACATTTTAAGATGAGGGACATTTACAATAGAAGTGACTCTAGATATTTACTAAATCTAGGCTGGAGCACCCAGACCCAGTAAGATGTGTTTGCATTCAATGAAGAGGTGAGGTGGGGTTGTAATGGTGACCTCCAACCTAGACTGTAGATACAGTATATGGTATCCTACCTGGGATTCCTTCAGGCTGAGTTCTGCTGCCAGTTTGTTTCTGTCTGTCTTGCTGATGTATTTCTGTCTTTTGAACGTTTTCTCCAGCTCCTTCCTCTGCTCATCCGAGAACACCGCCCTCCTCAGGATCCCTCGCCGGGATTTGGGGCTCGTATCCGGGGACCACATCGGAATATAGGCTCCCTCTGGAAGGTCAGAGGTCAGAATCATTCATATTAATGTTTGTATTCCAACTAAAAATAACCTGACTTGAGGAAAGGCAAATGTCATTTTTTGCATTGGGTTATTATGGATGAGTAAATTCATTTTCATTGACATATGTTCTCTGTTGCATGAATGCAATGGAACATTGCCCTACTAGATACAAGTACCAATATTTTAATATGGAAATGGATGTAATGTGAACGAAGTCAATAACAAGAAAGCATTTTAATACACAAGACAAATGTATTACTGTATATTCCCACATCAAGTGGACTGAAATAGAAAATCATCCTAATTAATGAATGGGCATTTTGGTATTCAAATGCATTATTACTCTGGCTATCATATACAGTCCAGTCCAAAGCACTGAATACATCCTTATACTCATTATATACTTAACAAAAATATAAATGCAATATGCAACATTTTTCTACGATTTTACTGAGTTACAGTTCATATCAGTTAATCAGTCAATTTAAAAAATGAATTTGGCCTTAATCTATGGATTTCACATGACTGGGAATATAGATATGCATCTGTTGATCACAGTTACCTTAAAAAAAATGGGCCTCACCATGAGCCTCAGGATCTCGTCACAATATTTTTGTGCATTCAAATTGCCATCGATAAAATGCAATTGTGTTTGTTGTCAGTAGCTTATGCCTGCCCATACCATAACCCCACCGCCACCATGGGGCACTCTGTTCCCAACAATGACGTCAGCAAACCGCTCGCCCACCCGACTCCATACACGTAGTCTGCGGTTGTGATGGCGGTTGGACGTACTGCCAAATTCTCAAAAATTACATTGTAGACGGCATGTGGTAGAGAAATGAACATTCAATTCTCTGGCAACAGCTCTGTGGACATTGCTGCAGTCAGCATGTCAATTGCACACTCGCTCAAACAACATGGGACCAACACGTTTTGGTCAGTGTAAAAGGCAGACTCACTCATCTACTGACTGGCTCACTTCGTCACTCACTATCTACATGGATTGTGTCCATTTTCCGTCAATCTTATACACACTTACTCTCCACTACTTACTTTGCATCAATCTGTCTAATTTAACAAAATGGGGGTGACTAAAGAGAGAATGGAGACCCATTTTCACAGAGGAGAAAGAGATTTGGTGAAGAGCAATCCCACACTGCCTGACTCACGCACAACAAGAGTCAAGTGGAACATTTGACCAAATCCCATTGAGCAATGCCTTTTTAATCTGTACGACAAATCTGCACACAGACCACCTCTGGTGTGCGAGTAACCGGTTAGATGCGCTCCTCAGGCCTCAATGGCTACCACTTAAATGGAGTTTTAACAGGTCACTCCCAAGGGCTTCATGGTCTGAGCGCACAACCCTGAAGGTCCTGCCACAAAGGCTGTTCATTGAAAGGACACTACTCGCTGGCTCAGCGTTCCTCACTAAATATTTTATCTTGCAGGTATGGGCCCGGTTCTATGGGAAGATGAGCTCGAATAAGTCTATACACTTTCATTGAGTGTTTTATGTTCCAGTCAGGGGACTGTAAATGGACAGGAATGAGAGTGAGTTGACAGGGGAAAGGAAGGAGTTGAGGAGCTGGGTTCTGTGGCCACACAAAGAGGTAGTGGGCAGCCCCCTTTCTGCAGAGGAATAGCTGTTATCTGTGTTTTTGTGCTTCGCAGAGTTTATTACTGCAGTGAAAAATTGCAGCGGGGTCGCTTGAGGATGGGGGAGTGAAAGTGCTGATTGGTCACGGCATTGTCCTGTTGCTGGGCACTGTGGGAAAGTGTCAGCCCACTAAGAAAGCTCAGGGAACCGGGGAGGGGGGGGGGGACCAGGGGGTCTACTGAGGGATTATATTTGCTGTCTCACTTGTCAGGAGTCAAAGGACCTAGCAACTAGCATCACAACCCTGACAGAAGTTAGGAGAAATCAATGCTGCCCTCATAATGAGACTTTCACTATGAAAGGTTAATACAGATTTCACAATACATCCAATTACATAACACAATTCAAATCCATATAGATTCTGATTTCATGGAAATATTTTCCATGAAACCTACACTAGATAATTTTAGGAGCCTCATTATATAAATAAATCCCCTCCTTTGGCAAGTCGGAACATTAGCAGTTTGGTCACACGGATTCAATTATCACAGTTGGACCAACTATCAGCCAAACTGACCTATGTGCTGAGGCTCAGCTCACAGAGATGCAATACGAATGTCACACAGAGACCAATAACAGTTACAGTGGCATACCACTTATTATTACAGTCCTAATCTGACAGCGACGAGACGCTCTGCACACTTGAGTGGGCCTGTGTGCGTATCTATATGACTCCAAATGGGGGCCTTAATGGCCATAAAAGCACTCCCCACCCCGCTCCACAACCTCCTCCCCACCCCACCCCTTAATGGTCTAAATAGCCGTGAATGGTCATGAATAGCAGTGCAGAGAGTTGAGTGGAGAATTAGCTCCTTGGCATTGCATCAGTAATTAGCCGTAGAGAATATGGGAGACCCTGCTGTTAATGCTTAGAGAGGAGCTGAGGCATCGCTGATGAACTATTAAACACTTACTGGAGAAGACAGGTGGAGGGCTGGACCCACCACAGCACACTGCTGCCAGCACATACTGAGGGCCCTGTAGAAACACACTGCTCAACAGGCCTGCAGAGAGAAGAGAGAGAGGAGAGGGGGAAGGAGGAATAGAGAGAGGGGGAGAGAGAAAGAAGGGGGAAAGGGATAGACAATATGGAGAGAGGGGGAGAGAGGGGAGGGGGTAAGTTAAAGTAAAAAAATAACATGGGCAGAGAGACATATAAGGTGAATTTCAGAGGAAACACAGGATCTCTTTAAGTGGGTTTTATTACACCCCCAGCCCCGCACACTTAATTATACTGGATTTTATATACTGGAGTTTCCTGGTAGATTTTCCCCACATGTTCCATTATTCTCTACAGTAGCTCAAAGGGAATAGGAGAGATACTTAATGGTGCAGTTAAGAGTGCCTCTCTCACTTTATAACTACTGGTGGATGCTACCCACTTTATATGTAAACTGAGTGTACAAAACATTAGGAACACCTGCTCTTTCCATGACGTAGTCTAACCAGGTGAATCCAGGTGAAAGCCATGATCCCTTAAATCCACTTTAGTCAGAGTAGATGAAGGTGAGGAGACAGGTTAAAGAGGTATTTTTAAGCCTTGAGACAACGGAGACATGGATTGTGTATGTATGTGTGCCATTCAGAGCATGAATGGGCAAGACAAAAGATTTAAGTGCCTTTGAACAGGGTATGGTAGTAGGTGCCAGGTGCACCGGTTTGAGTGAGTCAAGAACTGGAACACTGTATCCAGCCAACTTGACACAATAGTGGGAAGCATTGTATTCAACATGGGCCAGCATCCTCGTGGAATGCATTCAACATCTTATAAAGTCTATGCCCCAACGAATTGAGGCTGTTCTGAGGGCAAAAGGGCTGCAACTCAATATTAGGAAAGTGTTCCTAATGTTTTGTACACTCAGTGTATATACTGTATTCTAGTCAAGGCCTATCCTATAAAACCTCTGCTGTACACACCTTTTCTATTCATATACTGGCCATTATGTCTATACACACCATCATATTTATTTTATTTTTCTTTCTTGGATTTGTGTGTATTGTTTTGTATTGTCAGGTATTAATGCACTGCTGCAGGAACATAAGCATTTCGCTGCACCCGCGATAACATCTGCTAAATATGTGTATGCCACCAATACAATTTGATTTGAGATGGAAGCTGGTATGAGATACATTTACGACATGTGGTGTGTAAGCATGTACATTTCTCTGTGCCAAAATCTATTCATTCAATACAAATATTACATATTGCATGTTTTGGGTAGTCAAATGGTAAACATTAGAGGAGCAACTAAAAAGTTTTTAAAAAATGACTCTGACTTTCATTATTGTCATGTGTATAACTACTACGTGTTATCTTTTAGAATGGTTCTTATTTGTAGTAAATATACATTATAACCTGCAGATGAAGTTTCTAATGTTTTAGAATTGTATTTACTTTATTATTGAAAGTAAAACACATAAAGAAAATGTCAGTCACACTTTATTTTCTGGATAGTCCATCTGTAGATGCTCTACAGACGGTCATACTATCAACAAAATGATCTGTTGATAAACAACTGCTGGCTAAGTTTATGGTTAGGGTTAGGTTTAGAACAAAGATTAAGGTTAGGGTTAGGGCTAGGGTAAGGGTTAAGTTTAGGGTTAGAATAAGGATTAGGGCTAGGGTTAGTAGATAGTTAGTTGAAATATTACTAATAGTCTATAGAGCATCTGCAGATGGACTATCCAAATAAAGTGTTACCTAAATGGCAGTATATCAAATGGAGTTTGTATCTGATATACTTTTCAGACATTGTGAACTGAAGGCATGGGAGAATACATTGATAGGATGAAGAGGTCACACTTGCTTACAGTGTCTTTTTAATGACAAATCTATATAAATAGGATTTGTTCTGAACAATAAGTCTTTTCTGAAAATGTGCTTTAGTTCGACTGATTCTAAAGGTTTCAAATCATGTTGCATGTATTTTGACATGAGGGAGAGTCGAAACAACTGGTTTTGTCAAATATAAAGCACATACATTTTTTATAAATATATATATAAAATCAAATCACATTTCCCCCATGTCTGGTTTCAAGGGCCTACACATTAGATCTCACAATCACTAATATAATATAATAATATCATCATGTGGTGTATTATATACCATTGTACCTGAGTGTGGATGAGGAGGAAGCCCTCTGTCTTTGACTCGTTCACAGTTTTTACTCTGGCCCTCATAGACAACATGCTGAGTGCCCCAGGTGCTCCTGTAGGGGCCGGTCGAGGGCCCCTTGAAGAGCCCACTTGTTGGTCCACCTAAGGTGGGCGAGGAAGAGGATGAGGAAAAGGATGGCCCTGCCGAGCGCAGAAGGTTGTCTATGAGGAAGCTCTTCCCAGAGATGCCAAAGCCTGGATGAGTAGGAGGTGATCCTGCCGCCATATTCTCCTTCTGACCACCGATCATCCTGTTCACTGTGACCCTAAGGAACGCTCCCTCACCCGATTAAGGAAACCCCCACATCTCTCTGATTCAGAGGGGTTGGGTTAAATGCGGAATACACATTTCAGTTGAAGGCATTCAGTTGTACAACTGACTAGGTATCCCCCTTTCCCTTTCCCTTTCACTCACCTCACAGCACAGCCCATTAGTCTCAGCAGTCACAGAGCCAAGTGACAGAAGAGACACAAATTTGAGATATAATCCCTCCAAGACTCCCTAGACCAGGGCCAACTTCATTAAAGTCCCAGGAAAAGAAAAGCTCTCTCTCTCTCTCTTCTTCTCTTCTCCTTCTCTTCTCCTCCAGGGTCTGCACTTTGCTCCAGAGCTACCGCGTGATTGGCTAAGAGGCTCTAATGTGATTCTCAATTCAGATAAGACTGGGTGCATTCTGGAGTGGCAGAAGGTGGGTCCGTCTCCATTCATTATGTCAACTTGCCTATTAAATGATAGACACCCGATAAAATGGACTGCTGGCCAAAGTTTAACGTGCACCAAGCATATTTCTCAGTCCTGCAGTAAATAGTTTTCTCTTTTCTGCAGCTACCTTAGAGCAGCCATTGTGTCCCATAGAAAGGCATGGAAATTAAATAGTTTGCAGCTCATTTGTGCACACAATGCATAATCATATTATTTGGTTTGGTTTGATCACTGTTTACGTATTCATTTTGATCCAAGATAACAGAACTAGAAAAAAAGTGAATTCCAACAAAGAATGTGATCCTGTACATTGCCTTCTCATGTCTTTACTTTTCAAGAGTTAATCATTTTATAATTGTTCTGATTGAGTAATACTGTGCAAATTTGACGTAGAATTTAAATATCTATTACATTTTTAAATTAAATGTTTTGGTCAAGAATGGAATTTGATCGCAATTACACAACTTTAATTGACCACCAGATACAGAATAGGAATGTTGTGAATGACCGATTCATCAGGTCATTCATATTTCATTTTTTACTCTATGAATTCAAACCCAATTAATACTTCTTTCAGATTGCCTCTGTAATGGTCTAAGTGGTATTCTCCCACCACTTTCCTCCTCTTTTTAGTGACTTGGTTGGCCTGCTATGGTTTGTCACTCACAGACTTGACAGGCCTATTGGTTCCTACTTGAGATAGAGAATCGATTCCGTCTGTTTTAAAAATACCTTCCGTCCAGCTTGACAGAAATATGCACAAAAAAGCTGTGAAGGATCTACAGCAGTTAACGTTAGGGTCTGATGTGGACGAAAGGGAGAGACAATGTAAGAGGTAAACATTGATAGAACTGTGTAGTTGAAATACTATTGGTTATGTGAGAAGCAGCTGTATATAATACTACAACAAATTCAGGGCACAGGAGGTTGTTGGCACCTTAATTGGGGAGGACAGGCTCTTGGTAATGGCTGGAGAGGAATGAGTGGAATGGTATCAAATACATCAAAAACATGGTTTCCATGTGTTTGATTCCCTTCCATTGACTCTGTTCCAGCCATTATTATGAGCCATCCTCCCGTCAGCAGCCTCCACTGATTCAGGGGAAGCCGAACTGGAACTCGAACCCGGGTTTGTTGTTATAGATTTATTGAATTTCAGAGGCACAGTTGAAGCTTTACAGGATATACATGGTATAGTACTGTATACACTGTCCAATTAAATGTTTACTTGCAGGTTCCTTCTCGACAATGCAAATACAGCAAGAAATAATAAAAGATGAGAATATGAACATTAAGTAAATGGTTCAGTAGAATAGACTAGACATTTTAGAATAAGTATAATACAGGAAGGCACAATTTATAGTGCAATATTTACACGTGTTTTGGGGAAGGGGGGATTGGGGGGCAAGTGTTTACATTTTGCAGTATTAGCAATAGTTGTGATATGTGTGGAGCATGATTTTATATGTGTATGTTTGTGTGTGTGTGGTGGTGGTGGTGGTGGGGGGGGGGGGGGTGTATGCGTGAGTGCGTGTGTGCGTGTGTGGTATATATTAGCCAATGGGTGGCTGGCATCATGTGTAACCATATAACCCTGAGCTGACTGCTCCGGCTAATGATACTCAGCCTCATAATAGAGGAGCTGGGGGAAAGGAGGAAATTAAATTGTGGAACAGTAAACAAGCATGTCCAGGCAAAGCGAGGCGAGGGTGTGCACGGTTCGGGGGACACCTCATGCTGGGCATGGAAAATGCCCCAGACAGCCAGGCCCATTGTCTGGCCGCCAGGGAGCCAAAGGTTGCTTGTAATCAGATTTGAGGTTTTATATTCTCCAGACTAGTGGAAAAAGCGACTGTGGTGTCTTGTTTGAGGGGTGTTAGTGGGCTCAGGCTGTGCTATCTACCTCTGTGTGTACATAATGCCTGTTTACATGCTCCACATTGGCCGCTGTTTGTGATACTGCCCTAGGCTTTTGTCTGTCGCCAACAGGAACCATTTGTTCATGACACAGTGAGCCACAGGCAGCAGTGTGGGACTATTTATTTCTAAATAAGTAAACCTTGCAAATTAAAAAATCATAGAGTACAATAAGCTGCATCTCTGATGATACTGCTTGCAAGATGAGTGCAATGTTGTTTTTGTCTGCAATGTGTTTAAGATTGTTCAGTTTAAGGGATAAACAATTTGTTATTTTTTGGGTTTGGGGGTTTTAGGTTTAATATATTTGCACCAAAGAAAACAAGTTAAAGACAAAACAGTACAGATAAAAAACGGGTGTGCAGGTGAGGTTGGAAACCCAAAAGGGCTTGAAAACCACACCACAAAAAACAATATACAACTATTAGTAAAAAAAAAAGATTGTTCAATCAGTTAAACAAAGAATACTAATTACAAATGTTGATAGTATACTGAATATACAAGAAAAAACATGTTTGATTATGTGTATGTGTGCATGTGTGTGTGAGTGAGAGCTAGGCTACATGGAGGAGACTACTGGGTAGTTTGGCTGACCCCTAGTCTTCACTTGAAGTTATTGAGTGATGATGACGTTTTGTCAATGTGAAGATAGGAATTCCAGTGTATGGAACCTCTGTATCTGCTAGCTAGAGCAATGTGGAGGTGCGGCAGAGGGAAGAGTGAAGGTTATTGCAGTGCCATGTGTTGTATGCATGGTTTTGGGAATTAACTTGGTAGAATCCATTGAAAGTTTAGATAGGCTGTCTGGGAGGTATATGTATTTGTAGATGAAGGTTCATGGAGTATATTAATGGACAATATATTGAGTTTCTTAAACAGAGGGGCAGATGGAGCCAAGTAGTTAGAGGAGGTGGCTAGTCCTGCAAATGTCTTCTGTGTGATGAGTCGTTTGTGTAGGTAGGACGCATGTGTAATAGCCCAGACAATATTGCAGTAAATGAGATATGGGTAACTTAAGCTGTAGTATAGTGTTAGGAAGCAAGGCTGATGTTAATCCACTAATCTTTCTGATGATACAAATTTGCTGCATATGCTTTTTCCAGCATAACTTTTCATCATCTACAGCACCTAGGAATCTAGTGAATTAAACCTGGTCCATTTCATTCCCACCAATTGAGATTCTTACATTTTTTTCTTTCTTATTCTTACCAGTGAATACAACGAAGTTGTATTCTTTTTTACATTTCAAGATAATTTGATTATATGGAACCATTCAGAAAACTTGGTCATGCCTCAGTTGGCTTCATTGATTAGTGAATCAAAATTCTTGTGTGATAAAACCAAGTTGGTATCATCAGCAAAGAGAATGGGTCATTGATATAGATTAGGAATAACACAGGTCTAAGGATCGAACCCTGTGGAATGCCACAGAATATCCTGGCCCTGGTAGGTGCACAACCATTTGCATATACAAATTGTTCTCTATCATAAACATAATTATATAAGATCATGAAAACCGTAATAATGTAATTTAGCAAATAATATTTCATGATCAACTGTGTTGAACGCATTGGATAAATCTAGGGGGTAAAAGGCTATGCCTCTGCTAATTAACAACAATGATTATTTCCTTGATGATATTGACTGTGCTTATCAACAAATGGATTGTACATGGATTGTAATCTTGTAAGACTTGATATTTGACATGAAAAGCATCGTTAGGATTCACAACTTGTTAATGGGACCGATTCCAAGGTAGCATTCCAAGGGAAGGAGGTATAATTGAGACATTGGGATTGCGGCTCTTGAAAATACCCTGAAAACAAGTTCCTGTGAATTCATTTGATGTCCATTCTGCTCTCTATTGGAGAGAAAAAGCGGGGTCCCCCATTCAGAGCTCCACAATGGTCCTGTTGAGATCCAGCACTTTGCAGACCAGCTGAGCTCCTTTCTGTCCCTGGTCTCTAAAAAATATACTGGGCCATTGCACACTCAATTGATATTCCACCACTCAAACTTAATATCATGAATGGAGGTCCAGACTCTATGAATCAGAAGACAATGCGCTTAGCTTAGCAGCAAACTGGCACTTTGTGTGGTGTCTGTGGCAGCAGTGAGGAAGTGTCTAATGTGGGGCTCACAATTGTGCTTCTATAGAGTTCTAATGAGCTTCAGTGTGGAGGATGAATGGTCGGGGCCTTTCAGTGTGAGGGCCAGGGAGCGAGCTCTGTGCACACCCACACAATGGAAGCCAGAGGAGGGGAGGCAGGCAGACACTGCACTGCAGTAACACTGCAAAGCTAAGCCATTACAAGACCCACGAATAAGATAAATAAAATATAACCCCATGCTGAATAAATACTGACATGTGTGGTTTTGAAGCTGCAGTCATTGTTCTGAATTAATTGAATCTGTCATCTAAGTACATACTGTACATACACCCATCATTTAAAACACTTTTTTTTTATCACCTTTATTTAACCAGGTAGGCTAGTTGAGAACAAGTTCTCATTTTCAACTGCGACCTGGCCAAGATAAAGCAAAGCAGTGCGACACAAACAACAAAACAGAGTTACACATGGAATAAACAAACATACAGTCAATAATACAATAGAAAATGTCTATATACAGTGTGTGCAAATGAGGTAGGATAAGGGAGGTAAGGCAATAAATAGGCCATAGTGGCGAAATAATTACAATATAGCAATTAAACACTGGAGTGATAGATGTGCAGAAGACGAATGTGCAAGTAGAGATACTGGGGTGCAAAGGAGCAAAATAAATAAATAACAGTATGGGGATGTGGTAGTTGGATGGGCTATTTACAGATGGGCTATGTACAGGTGCAGTGATCTGTGAGCTGCTCTGACAACTGGTGCTTAAAGCTAGTGAGGGAGATATGAGTCTCCAGCTTCAGTGATTTTTGCAGTTCGTTCCAGTCATTGGCAGCAGAGAACTGGAAGGAAAGGCGGCCAAAGGAGAAATTGGCTTTGGGGGTGACCTGCTGGAGCGCGTGCTACGGGTGGGTGCTGCTATGGTGACCAGTGAGCTGAGATAAGGCGGGGCTTTACCTAGCAGAGACTTGTAGATGACCTGGAGCCAGTGAGTTTGGCGATGAATATGAATATGAAGTGAATATGACAAAACGGATGGCACTGTGATAGACTGCATCCAATTTGCTGAGTAGAGTGTTGGAGGCTATTTTGTAAATGACATCGCCGATGTCAAGGATCGGTAGGATTGTCCGTTTTACGAGGGTATGTTTGGCAGCATGAGTGAAGGATGCTTTGTTGCAGAATAGGAAGTTGATTCTAGATTTCATTTTGGATTGGAGATGCTTAATGTGAGTCTGGAAGGAGAGTTTACAGTCTAACCAGACACCTAGGTATTTGTAGTTGTCCACATAATCTAAGTCAGAACCGTCCAGAGTAGTGATGCTGGACGGGCGGGCAGGTGCAGGCAGCGATCGGTTGAAGAGCATGCATTTAGTTTTACCTGCATTTAAGAACAGTTGGATGTTGGCATTGAAGCTCGTCTGGAGGTTAGTTAACACAGTGTCCAAAGAAGGGCCAGAAGTATACAGAAGTATCATAGTGTGCCTCTGCGTGTGTGTGTGTATTTGCTGTTGCACCAGCACGTGACCGTGACACAGGGCTGATGTCTCCTCAGACTGGCATGATTATTATCCATGAGCCTAAGGACCGGACATCTTCATAACAGCTGCAGAGAGAGGAAGCATTCTTTTTCATTATCACCTTGAATTAGTCTGCATCCAGCGGCTACATCCAACAGTATGGGCCTAAACTAGGTTTTAAAAAATTGGGAAACTGCAATTAAAGAGGATGGAAAATAAATAAATGCTCTGTAATTCACCCTGGAAAAAACAAAAACAAAAAATAACGTATTCTTTAAAAGCATATTTATCATTATAGAGGTACATCTTAACCCCACAACTGCTCACGAGATAGCTGTTAATTACAGCGTTACAGCTTGGTTACAGCGTTACAGCCCTAACATAGGAAAGAGCAGGAAGCCTGTCGGGGAAATTCTTACACAGGGACATTCGAAGTCAATCGTAAATGAATACTCCTTTATTTGTCAGAGCGCTGGCGAGGTTCCAACCAACTCAATACAGCATAGTACACATATGAATCTCCCCTTTGGCAGCCCCAGCAGTTGTCTTATATACGGCTATACACAGACAAGTTATATTTGCATGATTTAGCATAATTAATGAATCATTACCATTTTGTTTCATTCATGTGACCGACCAATACTGGTTCATAACATGTGACAAACCAATATCTCACGAGGCTTCATCTCTCTAAGCTGAAACCTTGAAACTGAGATATCTTTTGTAGTTCTCAAAACAAGGTCTGAGCGTACTGCCAAATTGCAGATACTGATAAGTGAGGATTCGTTAAATCAGTCACTTGCATGAACACAGAAATTGGTTTTTAGAACAACACATGAATAGAACACAGAAATGAGTTATAAGGAAAGCACATTGAAATTTCCATTACAAGCCACTGAAGGGGGTTTGGGAATCAATATCACAATAGAGCCTGTAGCCTTTGGGGAGAGAAGCATGTAGACCACATCCCCATTCTCTAGCTCTGAAGACAATGCATTAGACGCAGGTGCATCCTATCCATTAGAATCGTATATGGCATTAAACATAACTTTCTGGGTATTGTGATACATGAATCCACCACAGGCGGCTGGTGGCCCCTTAATTGGGAAGGACAGGCTCATAGTAATAGCCCGTCCTCACGTGTTTGATACCATTCCATTAACTCCATTAAAGCCACTATTATGAGCTGTCCTCCCCTCAGCAGCCTCCTGTGGAATACACTAATGTATGCAGGAGTGCAGGGATCATAGTCAGTGAATCTGAAGTAGGGTTGTAGGCTGTGCCAATGTTTGTTGAAGTCTCTATTGTGGAACAATGTAATGTCAGTATTGAAGGGTCCAACATGTCCTAAATTAGCCAAACTAGCAGAGAAGGCCACCTTTGGTCTGGCTGTGTTATCTGTCTTCAGATAACTGCTCCTCCACCTTGAGCTTTTGGAACAGCAGTTCAGCCTTAGTGACACTCTTAGTGACGCTCGTTCAAGGTCAGCCTAAGCTGTCCTTCAGTCTGGCCTCAGCTCTATTCTCTGTCCCACCACCATGTCTCTCGGGTTCTTCAGCTCAGTCCAGATGTCAGGGGTTGTACCTCCATACTCCAGGATTTTGGATTTGTGATCAAATGTTTCATATGAGGGGGCAGTACTAAATGTTACCTTTTATTTTAAGGTATTTTCATACATATCTGTTTTACCATTTAGAAATGAAAGCACTTGATGTATCCAGTCCCCCTATTTGAAGAAGTCATCAGTATTTTGACAAATTAATTTCTAGTGTATTAAAGTAATAAAAAGTGTAGCATTTGGTCCCATATTCCTAGCATGCAATGACTACATCAAGCTTGTGACTACAAACTTGTTGGATGCATTTAGAGCTTGTTTTGATTGTTTGATTGTTTTGCCCCATAGGAACTGGTTCAAAATACTGTCCTGAGTAAGGTGTATGAATATTTATTCTTAGATGTACACTCTCTCCAAAGGGAAAAAAATAGACATCATAAAATGCATATTGATGAATGTAGAAATATACCTATGTGTCTACTGCCTCCCCAGACTGCATACCGTGGAACCACAGCGACATCACCTGTTCTGATCCAGTACTGCTACTAATATATTGCTAAAATCTCTGTAATTCCCAACCATGCTCACTAGATGGCACCAAGAAAAAGAAATCAAACCAATAACCATTCCAAAAGCAGGATTTGTACTTACCATTGAGCTGTATTGCAAACCTGAAGCATGTAGGTAACAAGCCCATAGGCTTATCAATATTTATCTTAAGTATCTTAACAATAGTATCTTTCATTTTTTATTTACCCTTTATTTAACTAGGCAAGTCAGTTAAGAACAAATTGTTATTTACAATGACGGCCTACCGAGGAACAGTGGGTTAACTGCCTTGTTCAGGGGCAGAACGACAGATTTTCACCTTGTCAGCTCGGGGATTTGATCCAGCAAACTGTTACTGGCCCAATGCTCTAACCACTAGGATGGCTACCTGCCGCCCCAAATTAACAATTGTCTGTATTGATGTGATCTCTCACCATTTTGGATCATGCCAGACTGGGAATGCTTCATGCTTGAAATCATAGGTCTTATCCCAATGATTGAAATACATGCTTTCCAGACAAGTCAACTGTCATAGCTCCTGCACAGGACAAATGAAGATTGTATAATGACAACAAGTCTGTTATTGGAAGTGACATGTGACATTCAAGAAGAACTGCCACCATGAGGCTTGTACAGTATTATAGCCCAGAGGAGCTGAAAAAAGCTCTGGGGACAGACAATATAGCCATTTCCCCCAGCTAGTTTTAATTCAGAACCAAATATCCTGAGGTAGCAACCAACACTGACTCTCACTGCTTAAAGGGGAACTCCAATCAAAAACAATTTATTTTGTATTTTTATTACTAGTCCACTGTTGATAGTCCTAAAATGTTTTACATGTCAGCAGTCAAGTTTTCAAGATATTGGACTTTCAAGAAGCAAAGTGTCACTGACCACATCATTATGATGATGCAAAATGCATCCCAGAGCCACTATCGTTTAGGCATTTCACTTGGTACTTATTGTACTCAGATTGTTTTATGCACTTTATTAAAACAGATTTATTTCACTTGGTTGTAATTTAGAATGAACTTTACTTGGCGACTTCATCTTGTGGATATTTCCCTTCTACATTATCCTATTTAAAATTTAAGCTTCGACAGAATAAACCCCATATTAGTTTGTGTCCTGTGCAGTGTTTACTTTCGCCAGGCTACATGAAGAAGCCGGATGTGGAGGTCCTGGGCTGGCGTGGTTACACGTGGTCTGGGGTTGTGAGGCCGGTTGGACGTGCTGACAAATTTTCTAAAACGACGTTGGGGAAATTAACATTCAATTATCTGGCAACAGCTCTGGTGGACATTCCTGCAATCAGCATGTCATTTGCACACTCCCTCAAAACTTGAGACATCAGTGGCATTGTGTTGTGTGATAAAACTGCACATTTTAGTGGCCTTTTATTGTCCCAAGCACAAAGTGCACCTGTGTAATGATCATGCTGTTTAATCAGCTTCTTGATATGCCACACCTGTCAAGTGGATGGATTATTTTGGCAAAGGAGAAATGCTCAATGACAAAAAAATCCCTCTCAGAAGTGAACCATTTCCCCCCCTCACAACACAAACCTAACAGCGTACCTGTCTCTGCCTTGCAAATCGTTCTGTTCAACATCCTATTCCTGCAGTTGTCCAGGCCTCAGTAACTCAATGCTGTATGAGTCAATACTATTGATCTGACGACTTAAACCCTTTCACTATCCACTCCATAGTGTTTGGCTCAGGTCCTGCAGACAGAGCTCCCTGCTATGCGTCAGTGACCAAGTTGTGAAAGGGGATACGCGTAAGTGTCTGAGAACCTGAAAGCACTTCACAGTAACAAATAGAGCTGTTCCCTTGAACCTCAACATTGGGGAGAAGAGACATGTAGGGGAGTGCTTTATGCCATTCGATGACCCTCACTTGGTTTGCTTTGTCATTGAAATGTCAGTGGTAACAGACCTTTCACAATCAACAGGTCTATAGCACAGCGAGAGGCATATCGGGGACGGGCGAATAAAAACCAGCCGGTTCAGTTTAAATTAGAAAATGGACCCAATCTAAGAACTGTGGCAGGAAGCATGAATACAGATGGCTCTGATATGAAGCAAGGCATTGGAGTTAAAGTTATTCTCAGAATAAGAGGATGTATCCACACCTATAGAGTAAATATCTTTTTGTAATCACTTGTGAACATTATGAGGACTTGCTAAACAATCTCAGGAGACAGATGACAGCTGCAGATATTTTTCTAAAACATGGTCTTTTTTTGTAAGGACAATTCATGACATCCTCCCTCACAGCCACCTTCCCATCCATTATTACTATTTTTCTTCCCTCTCTCTGTGAGTGGGAGTAACTGTCTCCAGTGGAAACTTGCGAGGTAAATGAGGTGTGGCTCTAAATGTCAGAGTGGGCATCTCTTCCTGGGCGCCCCAATCAATGAGAGGCAGTATCATGTGCTTATTCAGCCAGGTGTTGGAGGGAGGGAACAGGCAGATCAGAACACTGTGGAGAGATAGGGAGGGAGGGAACACACTGATCACTCACACTCTTAGAAGTCTCTTTATAGTGAAGGTGTTCATTATGGGAGGACACAGAGTTGCGCGTATAACAACGCTCACATTTTCTGACAAGGGATATCATTCATTCTCTCACACACACACAGCAGTAAAAGGGGAAATGTCAAAGCCTAAATGTGCACTGTTGAGATCCTCTCCAGTCCAGTGGGGTAGGACGTAGAGGAGGATACATTACTGGGTGATGATTGTCTACGTTTTGATCGGTCAAATATTGTGGTCCAATTCTGAGTGATTGATCAAGTCTAATATCCATCTCTCTTCGGAGCTGCAGTGAACTCAACTCTGAAAAATTTCCCTGACATATGGCTGTTGACTTCTACAGAACACTGTATAGGAGGAGTCAATGTTCTCCCTACCATTATATACAGTGAATTCGAAAAGTATTCAGACCCCTCACCAGTCTACACACAATACCCCAAAGTGACAAAGCAAAAAAAAAAAGGTAAAAAAAACAGCAATACCTTATTTACATACAGTACCAGTCAAAAGTTTGGACATCTGCTCATTCCAGGGTTTTTCTTTCTTTCTTTTTACATTGTAGAATAATAGTGAAGACCTCAAAATGATGAATAACACATATAGAATCATGTAGTAAGCAAAAAATATATTTTATATTTGAGATTCTTCAAAGTAGCCACCCTTTGCCTTGATGACAGCTTTGCACACTCTTGGCATTCTCTAAACCAGCTTCATGAGGTAGTCACCTGGAATGCATTTCAATTAACAGGTGTGCCTTCTTAAAAAGTTAATTTTGTAGAATTTCTTTCCTTCTTAATGCGTTTGAGCCAATCAATTGTGTTGTGACATGGTAGGGGTGGTATACAGAAGAAAGCCATATTTCATATTATGGCAAGAACAGCTCAAATAAGCAAAGAGAAACGGCAGTCGATCATTACTTTAAGACATGAAGGTCAGTCAATGCGGAAAATTTCAAAAAACTTTTATAGATTCTTTAAGTGCTGTCGCAAAAACCATCAAGCGCTATGATGAAACTTGCTCTCTTGAGGACCGCCACGGGAAAGGAAGACCCAGAGTTACCTCTGCTTCAAAGGATAAGTTCATTTGAGTTACCAGCCTCAGAAAATGCAGCCCAAATAAAAGCTTCACAGAGTTCAAGTAGCAGACATCTCAACATCAACTGTTCAGAGGAGACTGCATGAATCAGGCCTTCATGGTCTAATTGCTGCAAAGAAACCACTAGTAAAGGACACCAATAAGAAGAAGACTTGCTTGGGCCAAGAAACACAAGCAATGGACATTAGACCAGTGGAAATCTTTCCTTTGGTCTGATGAGTCCATATTTGAGATTTTGGTTCCAACCGCCATGTCTTTGTGAGACGCAGAGTAGGAGAGCGGATGATCTCCACATGTGTGGTTCCCACCGTGAAGAATGGAGGAGGAGATGTGATCGTGTGGAGGTGCTTTGCAGGTGACACTGTCTGATTTTATTAAGAATTCAAGGCACACTTTAGCAGCATGGCTACCACAGCATTCTGCAGCGATATGCCATCCCATCTGGTTTGCTTAGACTATCATTTGTTTTGTAAAAGGACAATGACACAACACACCTCCAGGCTGTGTAAGGGCTATTTGACCAAAGCGAGTGATGGAGTGCTGCATCAGATGACCTGGCCTCCATAATCACCTGACCTCAACCCAATTGAGATGGTTTGGGATGAGTTGGACCGCAGAGTGAAAGAAAAGCAGCCAACAAGTGCTCAGCATATGTGGGAACTCCTTCAAAACTGTTGGTCAAAGCATTCCAGGTTTAGCTGGTTGAGAGAATGCCAAGAGTGTACAAAGGTGTCATCAAGGCAAAGGGTGGCTACTTTGAAGAATCTCAAATATATTGTTTAACACTTTTTTGGTTACTTCATGATTCCATATGTGTTATTTCATAGTTTTGATGTCTTCAATATTATTCTACAATGTAGAAAATAGTAAAAATAAAGAAAAGGCCTTGAATGAGTAGATGTGTCCAAACTTTTGACTAGTATGTATATTTACAAAAGATTTACTCTCCTCCAACAAGAGGGGTGTGAACAGTTTGGGGTCGCATGGGTTGTGAGGTGGGGCTTTGTTACTACGCCGATAAATGACTATATCCATTCGGACCTTTGCGTGACTGGACCTTCTCAAATAGTACATGAGTACCCCTGTTGTATAACAAAGTCTAGCTATTATTCAGCTAGTACTCCACTGTATTCTGTTAGAGGAGACAGCCAGGGGTTACCGTAGTGATGGCCTCTGTGTGGTTCAGACACCACTACACCTGCCCGAGTCATGTAAGGAGACTTTGTATGGCGGGTGGAGCTGCTGGTACCAACCAGCCTCAGGTTTACAGAGAGGTTAACCTGTTGAGGACAGAGGGCGCTGTTTTCACTTTGGGGGAAAATCGTGCCCAATTTAAACGGCCTCGTACTCAATTCTTGCTCGTACAATATGCATATTATTATTACTATTGGATAGAAAACACTCTCTAGTTTCTAAAACCGTTTGAATTATATCTGTGAGTAAAACAGAACTCCTTTTGCAGCAAACTTCCTGACAGGAAGTGGAAAATCTGAAATCGATGCACTGTTCTAGGGCCTGCCTATTAATGTCCTTGATATTTATTAGAATACATGCACTTCATACATCTTCCACTAGATGTCGACAAGCAGTGAGAGAAGAAATTGAGTGTGTAACTTGATCTGGGGTCGAATAATAGCTCTTGGCATGACGTGTCACCAGTTTCCTGTTTTCTGGAGAGCGCGAGAAGGGACCTGGATTTGCCTTCTGTCGTCCATAAGCTGTCGTTATGGACGACTAATATCTCCGGCTTTGATTTTATTTGATACATGTGACAATATCATCGTAAAGTATGTTTTTTCAATATAGTTTTATTAGATTATTGAAATTTATTCGGGACGTTAGGCGTGTTGCGTTGTGTGCCTTTGTTCAGGAAGGAGAGCTTAGCGCCACTTTGCTAGCTTTCCGTGCTAATTGACTGGAGAAGAGGACATTCTAAATCCAAACAACGATTGTTCCCGACAAAGGACCCCTTGTACAACATTCTGATGAAAGATCATCAAAAGTAGGACCCATTTTATGATGCTATTTCATATATCTGTCGAACATGTGAAATAGTCGTTTGCGCCCAGAGTTTGGGCACTCTGTCGCTATACCTAAGCTGGATGTCGTAATGAAGTTATTTTTAGAATTCTAACACGGCGATTGCATTAAGAACTAGTGTATCTATCATTTCCTATACAACATGTATTTTCTAGTAACGTTTATGAATAGTTATTTGGTCAGAATAGTTGGTGTCATAAAAATATCCACACATTCTGGGAAAAAGATGCTACGTTAGCACAATGTATAACCACTGATTTCAGCTCTAAATATGCACATTTTCGAACAAAACATAAGTGTATGTATAACCTGATGTTATAGGACTGTCATCTGATGAAGGTTTATGAAGGTTAGTGAAAATTAATATATTTTGCTGGTTTATTCCCTATCGCTAACGTGCCTATTGCTATCGCTAACGTGCCTTGATGAATGAATGCGGTAGTGTGGTAGGCTATTGTAGTAAGCTAATATAATGCTATATTGTGTTTTCGCTGTAAAACACTAAAAAAATCGGAAATATTGGCTGGATTCACAAGATGTTTGTCTTTAATTTGCTGTACACCATCGATTTTTCAGAAATGTTTTATGATGAGTATTTAGGTATTTGACGTTGGTGTCTGTAATTACTCTGGCTGCTTCGGTTCTATTTCTGACGGTAGCTGTGATGGTAGCTGCAATGTAAAACTGATTTATACCTCAAATATGCAAATTTTTCGAACAAAACATAGATTTATTGTATAACATGTTATAAGACTGTCATCTGATGAAGTTGTTTCTTGGTTAGTTTGGTTGGTTCTTGGTTAGTTAGGTTGGCTTTGTGCATGCTACCTGTGCTGTGAAAAATGTCTGTCCTTTTTTGTATTTGGTGGTGAGCTAACAAATATATGTGGTGTTTTCGCTGTAAAACATTTTAAAAATCGGACATGTTGACTGGATTCACAAGATGTGTATCTTTCATTTGCTGTATTGGACTTGTTAATGTGTGAAAGTTAAATATTTCTAAAAAATATATTTTGAATTTCGCGCTCTGCCTTTTCAGTGGAATGTCGGAGGAGTTCCGCTAGCGGAACACCAGAGCCAGACAGGTTAAACAACCACAAAAGCCTTCTTCAGTAATGATGGGCAGATGGGTGTGGTGCTGACACTTTAATCAATCAACCCCTGTGCTGTCGGGATTATCCCATGGATCTGATGAACAGAATACACAGGTCCTGTAGGGTGCAGACAAAGAGAGAAAGAGAGCACAATGCAGAGAGAGAAACACTGACCTGTTTGGGGCACTTTGGCCAGTAGCAGCAGCATCCTCCGGTACTCCAAAAACGTATTGTTTTTGACCTCGCTCCTGGAGGAGAAAGGATGACAGATTAAGTGCTTATTAAGTTGTTGTTGTGGTGAGAGGTTGATCAGGAGTCCCTGTTATTGAAGAGAGCAGGGCAGTGGTGCAGTCTCCTTAGGCTCATCTCTTTAAGCTCCTGCCTTCCTTTCTGCCTCATCTCGCCTCTCCTCCTAGGGGCTATGACCTCACGGGGCCTTGGCACAGGAGATGAGGGGCTGGCCTGGATGCCCAATTACCCTACCGAAGGAGCAGTGTGGCTACTATGTACACTTAACCCAACACCAAGTGATTACCGTAATTGCTGGACTATTAAGCGCACCTGAATATAAGCCGTACCCACTGAATTTTTTACAAATATGTATTTTGTACATAAATAAACCGCACATGTCTATAAGCCGCAAGTGCCTACCGGTACATTGAAACAAATGAACTTTACACAGCCTTTAAACGAAACACGGCTTGTAACAAAAATAAATAGGCTTTTAAACGAAACACGGCTTGTAACAAAAATAAAGAGGCTTTAACGAAACACGGCTTGTAAAAAAAATAAATAGCAGTAAACAGTAGCCTACCAAGAAAGTCAAACTTCATTGCGGTGGCGATTGTTTTGGCTTTCAGTCGGATCTGCACAGTTCCAACGTCTTATCATCGACTCATTAAGGCCAAGCTCCCGTGCAGCAGCTCTATTTCCTTTTCCAACAGCCAGATCGATCGCCTTCAACTTGAAAGCTGCATCATATGCATTTCTCCGTGTCTTTGCCATGATGAGGGTGACAAAATGACTACCGTAATCAGAATGATGGCAAGTTTGAGCGCGCTCGATTTACGTCACATTATGTGACGGTGCTCAGTTTTTTGGCAGCGTGAATCTTGTGGAAAAAAAAACATAAATTAGCCGCGTCATTGTATAAACCGCGAGGTTCATAGCGTGGGAAAAAAGTAGCGGCTTATAGTCCGGAAATTACGGTACTGTAAAAACATAACTTTTTACAAGCAACCTAACCGTAAAAACTATTTTTACTGTAACCACTAGTGGTCTGTCAAGCTTCTAAACAGTCACTTTTAAAGGTATAGTCTGGGAATCTGTGCACTTTTAAAGCCATTTCTGTATTTGATGGCATAGTTAAAAGAGAGAGAGGGACTGATCGCAGCAGGAAACTCCACATGTTTTAGAACCATTTATCTACCATAGTTACTGTACATGTCTGTTTTTACAGTTTATGCCAGGGGTTAACACACTCGTTTGGCCAGCGAACCCATTTTGACCAAAAAAATGTTGCGACCCCACCATGTAAAAAAAGTGATCAAAGTAAATAAAAGTAATCAACGGCCAATGTTTGCATTTTTAAATTGGGGTTATTACAAATCAGTATGACTGTACTTTTGACAGTATTTCAATTTGAAGGAAGTATGGTTTGAAGTGACAAATGCAACAGAAAGGAATTGGGAGGTTAATCATTTTGTATGGTCTTCTGTGTAGAAAAGGACATACACTGATTGTTCTTTTCCCCCCAGTCGGATTTAGAGCCTGGTCTTGTCCACTCTGGCTTGTGGGCATTGTAGAGGGAAACAGAAAACACAAGTGCTTGAGAGTCTTATTATGGGGTCATAATATTCTGTAGCTTAGTGTTCAAAGGATAGTGCATGGCGGGTATATATATATATATATATATATATATATATATATATATATATATATATATATATATATATATATATATATATATATATATATATATATAATTGGTTATCGGTATCGTTTTTTGGGGGGCAAGGAAAATATCAGATATCGTTATCGGCCCAAAATGTAATATCGGTGCATCTCTAGTATATAATAGTTATTTTACTACAGTATTTATACTATAGTTAACTGTAAATACTACAGTATACACTACAGTGAATACTACAGTAAAGTCTGCAAAAACACTAGTGAATACTCTATAGCAGGGGTTCTTAAACTTTTTCAGCCTGGGACCCAAATTAGAAATGTGGTGTTTTCCTGGGACCCAAGCTTCGGAAAAAATGCAACTATATGTAAATATCGATACATTTCATTGCCCTTATGCCTAAAACAAATGCAATATAAACAAAAACAAATAACAATGAAATGAAAAATTCATATAAATATATATTCATGTTTATTTCCCCCCATTAAAAACACTCATATATCTGCCTAGGTTGGAACTGTTGCTGTTAAAATACAATAAATAATTTAATTCTGAACTGGAATAAACAGATTGATCACATCACACAGATGAGTAACAGAACACACACACAGGCTTTTTGATAGTGCAACCCTAACATGCTGACCAGACCGGACACGTCGCGTGCGCGAGCGTCGCAAAATAAATTTAGAAATCCATGTTATTCAATTATTGCACCCACACTGCTCGCGCACGCCAACGAGCATCTGCGACACCAAGGGATAAAATAGATGTCGTTCCTATTTCTGATGCAGATCGCGCTGCAAGTCCTGCCTCTCCCATCTCCCCATTGGTTTATAGAAGCAGGTACCCACGTGCCATCTCCTCATTGGTTATACCCACGTGGGTGATAGAAAGACGAACTGTTTTGCCGGTAGTCGTGGTAATACAATGAAAGTTTAGATGCGATCACCATATAATTTAAACAATGAAAAAGCCTGGAAGGAGGAGAGATGACTAGAAACGATTCGGTTGGCCGTTTTATGTGTGGATTAATTGTCGGAGTAGAGATCCTTGTGCATTTCAGGTAAAATAACAACTCAATGTTTATATCCCAGGACAAATTAGCTAGCAACAGCAAGCTAGCTAAATAGGACAAATTAACGTTAGCTAGCAAGTGCAAGCTAACTAGCTAAATTGCCATACATGTTTAATGCTTTTCGACCTGTCCCCAAATTAATGTCATTGGTTCAGAGTTTGTTTTGATAATTTAACCTGCGTGTCGTGATCGCGTTTGGTGTGGGGGGGCAAAATAAATTTATGCACGATAGCGCACGAGCGCAGCCGGTTTGGGCAGGGTGTAAGTAACAGTACAGAAGAAAAATTCAGTGTACATCTTACTGTAGAAATTATTGTTGAAAGAAAATCTAGGTTGGAACTGTTGCTGTTTAAAATAGAATACATATTTTTTTATTCTGAACTAGAATAAACTAATTGATCGCATCACACAGATGTAGACCAGAAAACACACAGTCCTAATTAGGTGTGTGTGGCTGGTTGAAGTTTTCAACAAGCAGGTCTATTCTGGACTCAGTTTTTAACAGTGCAACACGGAGGTCATACTCAGCACTAGAGTATTTTTTTTATGTGGGCACATTTGAAGGAAGAAAACTGAACCCGCTGTGTTCATTACAAACAGATTTAACCGCTACCGTAGGTTACTCCCGGTTCTAAGAACCAAGCTTGTTTGAACCAACCAAATATATATTTAAGTTTCTCTCACAACCCTATTTTAAAATCAGGCGACGTGACTCCTTAGTTTGGGAAACGCTGTTTTATGCATACATGGCTGAGAGGCAGTGGGATTGTCGGTGCCATTGTATGTACTTTTTGTTGAGCTACGTATTCAGTAAATATGCACAGTGATATACATTCTGAGATAAAATAGTGTGATGTTTATTTATATAAAAGTGTGGGGGGTTTTAACTTTTCCTGTCTGGTTCTTAACTTAAATGCAAATGAACCCAAACTGCTCTGCCAGTGAGGTGGGCCAGTGGTCTAGTTTGTGTGTAAGTGTGTGTTGTAGAAACTTACGATAGCCCAGAGCAGTATTTCTGCAGTAGGAAGTTGGACAGCTCTTGAAGGATGGGCTGGCTGTGCAGTGCCACAAACTGCTCCCGGCAAACCTGGCAACCCAAGAGAGCACAACATGCTCAGCCACTCTACTAAACTCCCAACACTCAACCAACCGCTCTATTCAACACTGACAGGGGGAGAGAAGCAGAGGTGGAAAAGGAGGAGGGAGGGGATAGAAGACTAGCTAGAGTGATTGGTGCCAATCATTACTGCTGTCGGGTCAGGACCAATTTAATGCATTCCTGAAGAATGACCTAAAGATGCACTCAAACTTTTGTAATATTTCAGCCAGTAGTTCCGAAGGTGGTGGTCATGAGCCAAAAGTGGGCCACGTTTTGTGTGTACTACGTTATCAAATTGTGTACTACAGTACGTCATCCATTTAGCGTGATATGTTACATCCTGAATTTCTTCTTTTTGTTGTTCAATGAATCTTCAATTCATATGATATGTTACAAATCCAATTCGTGACAAATTTAGTTGTTTCAGATTCTGGAGTGCATCTTAAAGGGGTAATAAAATCCCATGTCATATGTTGAGGTGCTGACCTAGTTATTTTGAGCGTTTCCCTTTGCTGTTTGTTCAATTGGCTATGAAATTAGGGAAGAGCACTGAGATTTAAACATGACAAGAAATAACAATACTGTGAAATAACCTCTTCAATACTAATCACTGGAGATTGGATGAAGAAATATCAGTTGGAAGCTCTTTTCTTCACATAATTCATACAGAAATGCCATTATGGTAATTCAGACAGTTTGGATCTTTATAGAACCGGAGCATCTCAATAGTCTGGTCATCACTAGTTAACACAGCCACAAAGTCATAAACCTTGCCTATTTGTACAATTTTTCTTCTTAAAATCTGATTTTAGACCTAACCTTAACCACATTGCTAACCTTAAGCCTAAATCTAAGCTTAAATAAACTCTTTGTTTTCAGAATTTTTTGACGATATAGTAAATTTAGACTTTGTGGCTGTGTTATCTAGTGGAAACCATTTAGTCTTGTTGACACCTCGATGTCCTGAGGGGCAGGGAAACACAGCCACTCCGTAAGGGCCCTCTGTGATAGGACGCAACACCGGGACATATGGCGCTGCCTGCCAACAGCTGTAACGGCATGTATTAACCTTTACCGAACCTCAACCCCGTATCCGGGATCACCCCCCACCCCCCCCACACTGATTAGCATCGCTAGCATAGCGTCACAATTAAATAGTAGCATCTAAATATCATTAAATCACAAGTCCAAGACACCAAATGAAAGATACAGATCTTGTGAATAAAGCCACCATTTCAGATTTTTAAAATGTTTTACAGGGAAGACAAAATATGTAAATCTATTAGCTAACCACGTTAGCAAAAGACACCACTTTCCTAACTCCATCAGTTTCTTACTCCATCAGGTGCTATCACCAATTCGGCCAAATAAAGATATTGATAGCCACTAACCAAGAAAAAACCTCATCAGATGACAGTCTGATAACATATTTATTGTATAGGATAGGTTTTGTTAGAAAAATTTGCATATTTCAGGTATAAATCATAGTTTACAATTGCACCCACCATCACAACTCGACTAGAATAAATACACAGAGCAACGTGTATTACCTAATTACTAATCATAAAACATTTATTAAAAATACACAACTCACAGCAATGGAAAGACACAGATCTTGTGAATTCAGACAATATTTCAGATGTTCTAAGTGTTTTACAGCGAAAACACAATAAATCGTTATATTAGCATACCACATATGCAAACGTTACCCGACCATTGATTCAAGCCAAAGAGAGCGATATCGTTATCATCGCCAAAATATATTAATTTTTTCACTAACCTTCTCAGAATTCTTCCGATGACACTCCTGTAACATCATATTACAACATACATATAGAGTTTGTTCGAAAATGTGCATATTTAGCCACAAACAACCGTGGTTATACAATGACAATACTAGCAAAACTAGCCTGAAAATGTCGGACGCCATCTTTCACAGTGATCTTGTCTCATGGATAACTATTCATAAACTTGACTAAAAAAATATAAGTTGGACAGCTATCGAAAGACAAATTAGTTCTTAATGCAATCGCTGAATTACATTTCTAAAATTATCCTTACTGTGCAATACAGGGTTCGCCAAGCGAAGCTATACCAAACAAAATGGCGGAATATGCGTTTAAATTTTTTCGACAGAACAACGATTTATCATCTTAAATATTTCTTACTATGAGGTGATCTTCCATCAGAATCTTGGGCAATGTATCCTTTCTTGGGTCTAATCTTCTTTTGGTCGAAAGATGTCCTCTGTCCGTCGAAATGCCCACTAACGTTCGACCGGGACCCCGAAACGTGCCCGGCACTTCAAAGAGCATCACATAGAAATGCCTCAAAATCGCACTAAACGGATATAAATTGCTATAAAACGGTTTAAATTAACTACCTTATGATGTTTTTAACACCTATAACGAGTAAAAACATGACCGGCGCTATATTACTGGCTAAACCAAGGCTTGGAAAAAGGCCAGTCCGACGTCCTTCTTGCGTTGAGCGCAGGGTCCAAAAGAACGCTACTTCCGGTATTTGGTGATTTATAGAGGCCCTGATTGCGCAATCGACTCCATTCAAATTGTCACCACTTACTGACATCTAGAGGAAGGCGTGGGCAGTGTTTGTATCCTCATAGGATTTACAGGGACTTTAAAACTGATCTGGAACCAGAGGCCAAGATTTCTGAAATCTCACACACTGGGAGGAAAAGTGCTGTAGAATGAGTTCTGTTTCACTCAGAGACATAATTCAAACGGCTATAGAAACTAGAGAGTGTTTTCTATCCAATAATAACAATAATATGCATATTGTACGAGCAAGAATTGAGTACTAGGCAGTTTAATCTGTAGAGCAAATTATGCTAATGCGAAACAGCACCCCCTATAGTGGCAAGAAGTTTTAAGGGCCAGGCAGACAGTGGTGTAAAGTAATTGACATCAGGGAAGGCCTATAAAAAGGTAGGATACAGGGGAGCTGTGTGCTAAGACCGTAAAAGTCACAGTAATGAAGGTGAGGATTGTACTGTACTAAAGTACCTTGTTCATCGTGTCGACTGTAAGGGCATGGGTCCAGAAGCAGTCGTGGACGGAGACGAACGTCAGACCGGCGCTAGAGGAGCACACAGAGTAGAAACATGAGACATAGGGCTAGACGCCGTGGAAGGTAATCGTGGTGGAAACTGGACACGGTAATATGAGGTTACACAGCCTGTGAGACATACTGAGATTTGAATCAACGTGACATACTATGACAACAGTTTATGGGATCAAACAGAAATTGTTATTCAGATGGGTCTTGAGAGCAGACAGTGCATCAGCTGAATGGTGATAGAGTGTGGTAGGGAATGTGATCAGAGGTCCGTCCTCTGTGGTGGGGGTCAGAGGTGAGAGGTCAGTACTTAGTGTACCTGTAGCAGTAGAGAGCAGTCAGCATCATGTGTGTGGAGTCCAGAGAGTGGATGAAGTTAGGAGGGAAGACATTCTTCTGTTTCACTGTGTCTGGCTTCCTGTGGACAGAAAACAAAAAACAGTTGTTCACAGAGAAAGCGCACAGTCACACACATATAGTGGGTCTCTCTCGTGCACCCACACACAATTAAGTCGCAAGCACCTGATGACGCAAGGACCTGAAAAGCCAGTGTCTTAGTGTTAAGTTCATGTTTTATGTATCCCTATATTTCTGTTATTACGGGGCTATCACTCAGTCAAGAGTGCGCATGCGCAGGAGGTCTTGTCGTTGTTGGACCTAGCCTCGAGTGTAATGGCTACTTGTAGTGTGTTCATATAGTATAGTAAACTTTGTTAAACTGGAACCTTGTCGTTGTGTCATTTCGAGTTAACATTGGTAGCAGAGGATGGCTTCTAACTACAATGTGCCACTTCGCTTCGACGAGAAGAGGTCGTACGAAAGTTGGAAAAATGAACTGGGAATCTGGACACGCGTTACTAATTTGGACGTGAAAAAGCAAGCACTTGGGGTGGTATTATCGCTCGATGGAAGAGCAAGAGATACAGCACTGGAAATATCCGTTGAGGATTTGAACAAGGATGACGGTATGGGAACTTTGATCACAGCACTGGATTCTGTATTTCTTAAAGAAGAGAAAGACCGTGCCTACGAGGCATATTCAAACTTTGACAGTGTTACGAGAGATATTTCGGTTGCAATGGCGGACTACATCATTGATTTCGAACAGAGGTACAATAGAATGCGCAAGTACGACATGGTTCTCCCAGATGCAGTGCTAGCGTTCAAGTTACTAGGTACTGCACGTCTAGATGGTAGGGAGAAACAGTTGGCTTTGACTGCTTGTACTGTGCTGACTTTTGCATCTATGAAGTCGGCACTAAAAAGAATATTTGGTGAAAAGACGTCTGTCGCGCCAATAACAGATGGAATGCAAGTGAGTGACGCAGCATATTACACCGAGCAGCACAGAAAAGGCGCCAACAAGTCACGTTCTCAAGACAACCTGAAGAGGGCGCCATTTCCCGGCACAAATCCACTGAACAAATATGGAAGGAGATCGAAATGTGCTATTTGTCAAAGCACTTACCATTGGGTTAAAGACTGTCCTCATAAAAATGAACAAGTTAAACTAACAGAGGAAAATGTAAACACAGAGGTAGAGCAGTGTAACATTACACTGTTTTCAAATGAATCTGATACTGAGATTTTTATAGTTGAATCCTTAGGATCTGCTGTGATTGATACTGCATGCACACGGACAGTGTGTGGTGAAAAATGGCTTGATAGCTATGTCAGTGAACTAAATATGAAGGAAGTACAAAATATGATTGACACACCAAGCAACAGAGCTTTCAAATTTGGAGATGGGAGAATTGTCCATTCTACCAAGAGAGTTAAGATACCAGCAAAAATTGGTCAGACTAAGTGTCACATTGAAACAGAGGTGGTCCCTACAGATATCCCCTTACTATTAAGCAAAGCTTCCCTCAAGAAGGCAGAGGCTGTACTAGACATAAAAAATGACAAGGCAGTGATGTTTAAACAACCAGTGACTCTTGAACTTACTACCTCAGGCCACTATTGTGTAAACATTTTAGACAAAGACATCTCACAGAGTCCATGCAAAAATGAGATTCTGACTGACACGGAGCACGTGGAGATTCTGACAGTCACAGAGAACATGAGCACTAAAGAAAAACACAAAGTATTGTTAAAGCTTTACAAACAGTTTGCACATGATACAGTTGACAGACTTCAGAAGTTAATCAGCAGTTCAGGGAATAATGATGATAAGTACGAAACTGGAAACAAAGTGTACTACAAACGAGTTGACTGTCAAGAGTGGAAAGGACCGGGAGTAGTCATTGGCCAAGATGGTGTGGTGATATTTGTGAGGCACGAAGGCATGATTGTCAGGGTGCATCACTCAAGATTGCGGAAAGTAAATGATCAACAAGATAGAGGGGCTGTGGCTGAGAATCAGTCTCCTAATGAAAATGACAAAAAGGACACAGTAACAGACACAAACCTACCAGATGTCGCATCCAATGATATGGACACTGAAACTGGCACAGGAAATGGAGCAGAGACCTTTAACCATGCCACAGGTAATACTGTTGAGCGTTCAAATGAGGAAAACATTCAACAACAGCCATATGTGTTAAGAGAACATGGTTGTTCCAATCTGAAAACTGGACAAACTGTTAAATACATGGACAGAGAAAGTGGTATTCCACATACAGCAACCGTCATTGGACGAGCAGGAAAAGCAAAACACAAGAACTGGTACAACTTGCAGTACTCAACCAGCTACACTTTCTGGTACAACAGGGTCAGCTGACCTGTCACTTGTAGATAATATCAGAATTGAACCAATGGAAAATCGAGAAAAACAGAATGACATTCAAAATGATGATGTACTTGAAACAAAGGACGTGTCATTTGACTCAGCTAAGTAGGATGAGCTCAGCAATTGGAGGAAAAATTGAGTGTTTGAGGAAGTCAAAGACATTGGCCAAAAGTGCGTCTCAACAAGGTGGGTGTGTACCCTTAAAGAATCCTTAACTGGAATAGTGCCTAAAGCACGTCTAGTGGCTAGAGGTTTTGAGGAGCTGGCTGCTAAAGAACTCCCAAAAGACTCACCAACATGCGCCTCAGAGTCACTCAGATTGCTGATGTCAGTGATCTGCCAGAAAAAATGGAAACTTAATTCCATAGACATCAAATCTGGATTTTTGCAGGGAACAGAGCTGTCAAGGGACATTCACATCCGACCTCCGCCTGAAGCTAAAAGCGAAGGAACACTGTGGAAACTAAAAAAGTGTGTGTATGGACTGGCAGATGGATCACTCTACTGGTACAACAAAGTCAAGGCAACAATGCTGAATACAGGTGGGAAAATGTCACAAGTGGATCCTGCAGTCTTCTATTGGCTTGATCAAGACTGCAATGTGACTGGAGTACTTGCCTGTCATGTTGATGACTTTATCTGGGGTGGCTCACAGACCTTTGCTTCAACTGTGATTCCACACCTCAAAGCTGTTTTCTAGGTTGGCTGTGAGGAGCATGATCATTTTTGTTATGTTGGCATAGAGTTTATTACAGTTGATGGAAAAATACTGATGCAACAGGAGAGCTATATCAAGAATCTTCAACCCATCCACATGGATTCTTCAAGAGCCGTACAAAGGAATTCCCCTCTATGTGGAATTGAAGCTGATAAATTGAGGTCAAAGATAGGACAAATTTTATGGGTTGATAGACAGAGTAGACCTGATGTAATGTTTGATGTTTGCAACTTGGCATCTAACACAAAACACGCCACTGTACAAACCATTCATGAGGCAAACAAAGTTGTTCGTAATCTGAAATCACAACAAGTGATTTTAAAGTTTCAGCATGTTGGATAAGATGACTCTTTGAAACTAGTTGTCTTCAGAGATGCTTCGCTAGGGAACCTTACAGATGGAGGCACACAAGGTGGACATCTAATCGTGTTAATGGGTGAAGGAGGAAGAGTCTCACCTATCTGTTGGCAGTAAAAAAAGGATCACAAGGGTTGTACGAAGCGGACTTGCTGGAGAAACCCTCGGTCTTGGGGATGGAATTGACAATGCGATCTTTCTTGCAACTCTGTTCTCAGAGCTTACCACTGGTGAGACTAAACAGCACTTTCTACCTGTAGTTTATGTCACTGACAACTACTTATTAGTTGATGCTGTGAAGTCAACCAAGTCTGTCACAGAGAAAAAACTCAGCATCAAGGAACTTATTCAAGCACAGAGAATCAAGCGGATTCTGTGGTCAACCACAAAGGAACAGCTTGCTGACTGTCTGACTAAAAAGGAGCATTCGGTCTTGTGCTCCTACAGGCTCTCAGTAATGGAAAGTGGCAGCTTGAGTAATATAAACTTGATTAATACTTGGACATTTAATTATGTTGTTGATGTTTTATTTGTCTTTAAAGAAAAGGGGGAGATTGTTAAGTTCATGTTTTATGTATCCCTATATTTCTGTTATTACGGGGCTATCACTCAGTCAAGAGTGCGCATGCGCAGGAGGTCTTGTCGTTGTTGGACCTAGCCTCGAGTGTAATGGCTACTTGTAGTGTGTTCATATAGTATAGTAAACTTTGTTAAACTGGAACCTTGTCGTTGTGTCATTTCGAGTTAACACTTAGTCCACGGATCAGTGCACAGGTAGGTCAGTATGAATTAATAACAAAGGGAAAAAAAATCTGATGTTCAACTGATAAAGGCAGCTCGCCAACACAACTGCACTCTATACTTCCACTTCCTTTAGATGTCCTGTGTAAGCCCACAGCTAATTGGGTGTGGGCGAGAAAGGAAAACATATTGCCGTCTTTGCAGCTGTTTTGGCTACTGTCTTCCAACTGAAAGGTTGGAGAAATGTAAATGTCCATTGAGGACTTTACCACATCAGTCACGGGCCGCTTACAAGGAATGGGACACGGACGCATACAAGTAAGCCCGCTACGACCTCCGACGAGGTGGAATCCTATTACACCGGCTCCGACACTTGCAGACGATAACGGATTACAAAGGGAAACCCAGCCGTGAAATGCACAGTGACGCAGAACTCCCAAACGAGCTAAATGCCTTTTATACTCGTGTCAAAGAAAATAACACTGAGTCTTGCATGAAAGCCCCTGTTGTTCCGGATCACTGAGTGATCTCGCTTTCTGTGGCCGATATGAATAAAACTATTAAACAGCTTAACGCTCGAAAGGGAGCTGCTATATGTAATGCGAAAGAAAATCTATGAATATACCAGAAAAAAATAATAAGGCTAAGTGGATTTTGACTCATCATTACCGCTTAGGCTACATGACATGTGCAAATTCAAGGCTCTACGCTGACATTTTTAACAAGGACCACATTTAGGAGCACAACGAAAGTACATTTGAGTCACCTGGGTGAGACAAAAATGTTAATCTCCCCCTTTAAGGTGCGGGCCTTTACCTTGGTAACGTGGGATTCGCATGTCTGTCTGAGAGGTCCATCTTTGCTTGTAGCAGTTGAGCAAGCTCAAACTAACATTGAACAACCTAGTGAACAAATGATGTAAATAGCCAAGAAATACAAGGATAAATTCACACTTTAGTAGACTTGTGTAAATTATATCAACTTCTATTCCTGTGCGCTTCTAAAAAAACATATGTCAGTGTTTCACTCAGTGACCCAGGCACTGTTGCTGTGCGAGGTGGGATATATGGGACTCTACGTAGTTCTTTGCATAGAAATAAGAAATCATTCTTATTTATGTGATTTTTTGTGTGATTAGCTACCAGCTATAAAACAAAACAGCAGAAATAGTTTGAAAATAGTTACGGCAGGATGTTTTTTGCTATATGCTGTATCACAACTCACACATGTGCTCACGCTACTTTTTCAGTTCGCACACATCTATTTTTAGGCACATGAGTAAAATGGTCGCACTGTAGAGCCCAGATATTCACACAGAGACAATGAAGGAGCATCATGCCACAGAGTTTCTAAACCCAGAGGTACAACATTGCGAGATTTCCGGGAACGCTAGTGAAACAGACCAAGCAGATAAGGCAGCTGGTGGAAAACAGTGGGATGGAGAAGAACTTACTGTTTAGAGTCATGGGTGATCTGGAGACTTAGGTCCTGGATGGTACCCTTCAGCTGCAGCAGACATGAGGGGAAAAGGGAGGACATGAGTGAGTCAGGTAGGTTTGATGATGTCATTTCACTCAATGAAATTGTGGTGGGGACACTGGATTAGGATTAGACATTCTGTCTACAAACAGGGTAGACTTCCACCACCCAAGTTGGTCCTTATTTCTAACAAATTGATGGAAGATCAAATTAATGTGGAGTCCATTTTAATTGAATGCCTCTGATTGACCTACAAGTGCTCAGAGGTAACAGACATGACAATAGGACATTCATTACTGGTAAAAACCTGACTTGAGCTAGTATGCTAAATACAAGCCTACTGAGACATGTTAAGAAAGAGTTTGACCCCTAGGAGTGATTCTAACTAGTGCTCAATATCTCAACAACATCTATTGACAGAGCAGAAACACACTGCTAGCAACTGTAGGCGCTGTCACAGAAGAGAGGCTTTTGACCAGGCTGAGGTGAAAAATGGAGCCCATCACTTTCAAATCAATTTCTAAAGCCATTTTTACATCAGCAGATGTCACAAAGTGCTTATACAGAAACACACACACACACAGAGCAGTAGAGGAGCGAGGTGCCCTGCTCAAGGTGGCAGTGCACTGAACCGGGACAGAGACAGGCCAGGAAACAGCTGATAGAGACCTGAAGTGCCGAGGATAACTTGAGAGATGGAGATTTCAGAGGTTTCCTCCCCCTGTCTGTCAGCAGAGGTCAAGTGAGGTGAAGAGAGCCCTGTAATTGGTTACTGCTTTCAGGCCCCTCTACCAGTTCAAGACACACCAATAGCCAAACAATAAGCAGTCTGCCAGGTGGGTCAATTAGGGGGGAAAGGGACCTTAGTTTGCTTGTTATTTTCATGATCTCTCCAGTGGACATGTGACTGGCATTAATGGTGACCACAGCCAGATTGATTAAGCTATAAAACATATAATGTATAAATACTCTCATATTTCCCTTTGAAATGGACTATGTTTGACATGTACGCGCTCGTATACCAGCGCAGCGGTACAGGGTAACGTTACTGTGGACAAGTGTAGCGGGACAAAAAAGGAAGGCTCGCTGCTTGGGTGTAAGACGTTCAACTGTCCAGTGAAAGACTTAAAAGTTAATATTCTGTTAACTCATAGCCAAATAATGTTGTTGACTCATCCTATACTCGTATGTGGTCAAAGCATACATTGGAGAAAACAAAAACACTTCAAAAACCCTACCTCAAACTTGTATCTCAAACAGACAGTTTCAAAAATGCTTACTATTTCCTTATGGAGGATGAGCTGGCCAATCAGCGGCCTACTCGCATGAATATTTTTAATGACCATTAGACGCCCATACCATGCTGTTGTTGAAGTACGCCCACACCATTCCAACACAGAAAAGCTGCTTTAGAACATACTTAAATACCTTTTTTTATATTGTCATTAATTTAGGTTATATTAGATATCTAATATCCAGATATCTGGAAACACTGGAGAGTTACTTTCATGCTTCTCTGTGCTCTAACTAAGCAACATCTTGAGTAAGCGACATTTAGTTTTACCATCTGCGTCCGGGTCCGGTGGTAGGGTTGAATGATGGGCAGGCCCAGGGGCGTCACCCACTCCACCGTGTTGCCCGATTTAGCGATGAGCCTGGCGCTCTCCGTCAGCCAGTCCTGAAACAGAGGGCACCGCCACGGGTCAGCCAATGGAAGGAGAGGTAGCTACTGAGTGAAAGTAGGATACTTGAAACACCACTCACAGGTCACAGCATTCTACTCCTCTGCTGCCAGCTACTGTAGATACACAGAGCTAGGGGATTCAATTCACTTCCATCACCCACAGTACATTTGTGCTCAAATAAAGATGTTTGTGAAATTGAGGAAAATGTGAGAATATAGACACATTACATTCACTCAGCAGCTTGGAAGTATGATCAGTTTAAACTTAGATGCAGTTTCTTCCGTGATTATATCTATCCGTGCAAACAAATGGAGAGTTTTCAAAGAAACAGGTGGAACGTTGTTGCTTGCAGACAATATAACTCTAGCATAGATATAACAGAACAGTGCTGGCCTGGCTGTTGCTGAGCCTGACATATATCGCTTCCATTCAAGAGAGAGCATTAGAGTCCTAGAGGTCCTCATCCACAGCCTCAGTGTAGGAGACTAATATTTACATTTCAGTCATTCATCAGACGCTCTTATCCAGAGACTTAAAGTAGTGAGTTTGTACATTTTTATACTGGTCCCCATGGCAATCGAATCCACAACCCTGGCATTACAAGTGCCATGCCCTCCCAACTGAGCAACACGACCCAGCTAGCAGGCAGGCCCAAAGCTGGCCCATTAATCAGACTGTCTGCCTGCTTTCTGGCCCTCTTTCCCCTCCTAATCATCCTACCTCTCCTCTCCCCCTCCTTCATCCAGGAACTCCCAGCCAGGTACAGGGAGGAGGGGAAGAGAGAGGGATTGATCATGTACTGTAACTAGCCACCGCTGCGCTCTTCTTGAGACTGCTGTGTAGACCCAGCAGGACCTGAACAATTTAGAGACGAACCGGGAGCTGGAGCAAGATGAAGGGGGAATATTTCATTTGAGCTGGGGCTGTGTGCCCTCACCGTAAAGCTACCCGGATCATTCTTTCTCTAATGGTTTTAATGCATGAGTATGAGCATTTAATGCATATGATGAACGAGCACGGCTACTGTGCTAATAGTAAAGCAAACTATAGTCGTTAATAATAAGTGCTGGGTCAACTGTGGAGCTGGTATATGCAGCAGGTAAATGGATATATTAGTAATGTGTGTCAACGCAGGGTACCTGGATCTCTCTGGTGCCGGTGAACATCTCCTTCAGACTGCTGAACACCTGTTGGACCAGGTAGTGAGAGGCATCCCATACGTACTCCTGCAATCACAACACAATCTCAATGGCAGGACAATACATATATCCAAATGCAACACATGTATATTTATTTATAGGCACATAATCAAAATGAGTAAAAGACCAAGCACAGAATCCAGAGGAACTCCACAAGGTAAATTATGTGCTGTTCCATCAAATAATTCCTGGGTTGATTTGAATAGGGGGGGTAACAAACCGCCACCTCGCAACCCCGAACTGTTCACACCCCTCTTGTTTGCAAAGAGAAAACATTTGCAGTTTTAAAGATGCACTATGGAGAAATCGCTCTGACATTTCCTGGTTGCTGCAATTCTAATAGTTCGCCTAAATGTAGTTTGTGACAAAACAAGCAAGTATAGTGTAGCGAATCATTGTACCATCTAAACCGTTGTGAAATATATTTTCCATAACCAAAAATATTGTATTTTCAGCTGTTTGAAGATGGTGTACAAAACTGAAAGTAAAAGACTCAAAAATGAAACTTAAATGGGAAGCATAGAAATAGCGCACATAGAACAGATCTGTCGCTTCTTAGACTTGCATTCAATGAGAATGTATTTATTTAACTAGGCAAGTTAACTAGGCAAGTGTCCCCCAAAAAGTTACATATTGCCTGCAATTTTACATGTGTGTTCATATGATACCAGGAGTCAAATCCCGAACCGAATCGTATTGACCCCATTGTGGGGTCTGGATCCGGCCTGCGGTCCGCCTATTGAGCATGGCTGCAGTAGGTTATGACCATCACCATTTTTATAGATATCAACGATTTTGGTGTAAAATTCGACTGAAAAGAAAAGGTATAAATTCTTGATGATATTTCTGCGCTCAACTAAATGGATATCAGAAGTATGAACGTCACATTACAGTGCTTTGTGAACGTCACATTGGGGCGGCAGGTAGCCTAGTGGTTAGAGCTTTGGACTAGTAACCGAAAGGTTGCAAGATCAAATTCCTGAGCTGACAAGGTAAAAATCTGTCGGTCTGCCCCTGAACAAGGCAGTTAACCCACTGTTCCTAGGACGTCATTGAAATTAAGAGTTTGTTCTTAACTGACTTGCCAAGTTAAATAAAGATTTAAAAAATAAACAGCGTTTTAAAAAGATTTGTAGATACAGGTATATCACAGAATTCACTCTAACCCCACAGAAGCCTTTTTCCAATACGGCTGCCAAACAACTGCATTTCAATGGGATAAGGCGGTTTTCACAGTAATAAAAATGTCCCACTACATTGTTCCCAGATTCCCTGTTCAACTAATGAGACAATTTCCCTGGCTGTTAGACGGGAAACACACAAGATAAGATTAGGTTACTACCGTATTATAATAGGTCTGTTTGCTTATGTGACGTAGCTAAAGAATAATAAAATCAATGGCTAATATAGACAGATACAGTTTAAGACGTCTCACAGCCGTCAGTATGGCACGTGTCACATTTCTCGTAACACAGTCGTATGTTATAGGAGATAATTATGTGATACTATTCATCCAGAAAGGCCACAGCTAGTCACATCAAAAACCAACAATTACAAAGATGACTGGTAGGCCGTACCTTGGGGAAGTCATCGACCTCCTTGAGCCTCTTCTCTATCTGGAGGCGTCCTCCGTAGCGCGTCACACCGTACACCACCGTCATCACCGTCTGCTTCACCACCTTCCTGCTGATGAAGCCCTCCAGCACCTGGGCGATCTTCAGACCCTTCTCTGAGTCCCGCGCACGGAACTCCTCCACCTAGAAAACACACAGAGCACCAAACACAGTCTGACTGTCATCTTGTCCAAAGGGAACCGCACGGACTCAAGAGTATCATACATTAACTCTGACAGTCCCATAGCATAACATGGGAGCATAAGAGAACCACATTGTGCTGCAGACAGTACATTGATTTAGACTGTCAGTGAATGACACAGTTATCACACATCTGACTCAATGGGCCAGTGGCTTTAGCAGCAGTTTGCTGTATAGCCTGTACAGAACCTGCTGTAGTAGTAGTTCTACAAGTGAACAGTCTAAATCAATGAACTGCAATCACCTTAAAGACACACCAGGTGTATCCTTCCTGTAAACATTGTTGCCTTGATGATTGGTGCCCTGTATGTACTGGAGGTGTTTGTCCTCCAAGACTCAGAGCGGAGCTGATTTCATCATCTGATTGCTAATAAGCGCTCCTCAGGGGTGGCTCTCCGCTCTCACCGGTGCTTAAATCAACAGGCTCAAATTGTCTCCCATCTAAAATATGTAGCTTGGTCAGCGCAAAATCCTTGGGCTGTGCCTTCTGCGCTGCAGGGACTGGGGCTCAGGGAGGCCTGGGGTGAGAGGTAAAGTAAAGCCTGCTCTGACTAGTCTGAGGAGAGCAGGTGCTGTTATTGTAGACTGTGCTAAGTGCAAAGGAAAAGGTACACTGTTGTTCACTAGGTATCCAACCACCCAGATAAATAAAGAAGCAAGCTCGATAATGAGACACTCTTCAAGTACAACATTATTTATTAATTGATAAACTACGGATTTCAGCAACTGTTTCGACCTTGTGTGTTAATTCTACATTATAGGTGGTAGGGGCAGAGCAATACAATCTCCCCGCCACTGCCCACTGGCGCCCTCTGGTGCCCAGGCTGACTGACCTGCTGTGCCACCCCGCTGTAGACATCCTGGGGCACCTCACAGGGAATTAGGTTCACAGAGGTGGCACCGATCACGTCCCGACCCAGGGCTGCGTAGTGCTGGAGACCATTACACGAACCATCCTGAGGGGAGGAAGGAGGGAGTGACGAGAGAAATATAAATATGACATTTTTATTGGGGTGGCAAATAAAAGCTTAATCGAGGCCATGGATGAGTCCTGAAGAAGCACAGACAGACGAGGTCAATGAGCTGCTCAGCTCTACATAGCTAGAGCCCAACCAACAGAAAGGTTAACTGATGTCTGAACACACCGTTTAGGATGGATCAGACAGGGCAGTGACTGAGCACAAAGTCAAGTGACAAAACAACCATTTCACCAAAATGGTGTCAGGGGAGCTGTTGCCTTGTTAACTTTGATGAGGCCTCTAAAATAACAGTATAGCGAGTAAATGAGACACCGCCTGTTAAGAGGTTGTAAATTGGAGAACCTTTAGAGGGGAGCTAAACAAAATGGACCCCTAGACCCTAGGAGTATGCAATATAGCAAAACTTTCACCTATTCAGAGGGTAATATGGAGCTATGACCGTATTGTATATACCTATCTAATCCTTTCAGATCTAAATGGAGGGTCAAGGGGTGGGGGTTAGAGGTCAGTGTCATTACCTGATGTACAGGAAAGTGGGAGATGAAGTGTGTGGGGTCAGGTATCTGACAGCGTTGGCTATCTCCATACAGCAGGCCAAGGCTTGCCAGGGTTCATCTGCATTCTGCCACCACTTCTTACCCTGCCGTGGAAACACACACACAACCACAGACAATACAGTATCAGATACCACAGATCAATGGTTAGATTATCTCTCAGTGGGTAGAATATTACAACCACAATCTATGAGCTGTAACAGTATGATAACAAACAGGACACATTGTTAGCAGACTGACGTTGAGGGGGTTGTCTGCAGAGTCCAGGATGTCGTCCATGATTGTGTTGGCGTACTCCAACCTGCCGGCCAGCGAGCTGCGTTTCTTCAAGCCTGTCAGGTTGACCAGGTGGATCTTCAGCCATTTCAGACCGCCCGGCCCCAGGCGCTTCCCCTCCGCAAACACCAGGATGGCCCTGGTCACATCGCTGCCCAGGTGGTTGAAGTAGGGCGGGCACGGGTACGTCCGCCCGCGGAAGTCCATGTTGTGGGGGAACCAGAAGACCTCGTCCCTCATGTGGTTGGCGATGGAGAGTTTATAGAGGGCATCCATCCTGAGGCTGTGCATCTCACTGCACTTCTTCTTAGCCATGATCAGCTCCCTCTTCAGGTGGGCCTTCTCGGCTGAGGAGTAGGTGGCCAAGTCCTGCTGGCTGTAGCGGAGGATCTTGGGGGCCTCGGAGTTGGGCGGCGGGACGTCCAGCTTCTCATTGCCCTTATCGTTGAAGATGGAGATGATGATGTCCAGCAGGGGCTGGTTGATCCTCCAGGCCGTGTTGCCCAGCTGGTTGAGGGAGTCAAGCACGGCATGCAGGTCAGCGTCCTGGCACTTCTCCAGCAGGATCTCATGCTGGTTGGCGCCAACCACCGTGCGCATCATCTTGGTGGGGGTGAGGAGGTAGGCGCCGAACTTGGCCGAGGTCCAGGGCATGGGCGGGTACAGCATGGGCATCACGTAGGAGTCAAAGGTCAGCGTGGTCTCCATGGCTTCCTGCTGCATCTGTGTTAGGATGGGGTGCGGCTTGATGACCTACAGCCAATCACAACACGAGAGATCCAATTAAATACATGAAATACAAAAACACAGGTACAGTACCAGTCCAATCAAATGTCTGCTCAAAAGCAGAGCTGAACGTTTTAATTAAGCTTCAGTAAAACAGGCAGCCTTATTTGCTGTGACAACGCCACCACATTAACCATGGCTTCTGGTGGAGAGCGCATGCGGCTGATTTATTTCCTGACTAAGTGTAATTGTGATGATGTAAATACTGTGGTTACCAGCTAAGGCAACTGGTTCATAGCAGTTTTAATCACGTGTGACAGCCGGAGACTAATTAGCTACTACCTGAAAGGTTTCACCAACCAAACCCACAGAGACACAGCATTGTAGAAAACATACTGTATAAACCAACAGTGTAGCCTAACACACAGAGAGACAACAGATTCAGTCCTTCAACCAGAGATATAACAAATCCAGTCCATCAACCAAGCAGATATTCCATGAAAAATAAATGAGAGAAGCATTGTGCAGCCTAACAACTGTGCATGCTGTAAAGATCATTAGGCTGCCCTCCTGCTGCCCTACCCTCTACCCCCCTGAGCCAGCACAGCAGAGGGAGGAGTGGCCAGAGACCAGCTTTGAAACCCACAGCGGATTGAGATGCCGGCAGGCACTTCTTTTACACCAGGAACGAGGCTCAGAGGACAAAATAGAAAGTGTCTTCATTTCCTTGTCAGTTATCCCAGAGCAGTCAATCAGCCAGCCAATTAAGGGGACAGTAAAAAAATGATTATTTCGGAAGCCACCCATCTTAAATGCGCTGCATGGTCAATCCGACATCTGCATTGGCTGTGCAGCATATACAGTGACACATCCTGTACAGAAGTCAGGGAATTCATAATTATTACGCTTCGCGGAGCAGCGCAGAGCTGTTGAGTAGAGCTGTTGTGAAGAAAATTGTCAAGGAAGTGAGTTTGTGTTTATACAGGACCTCCCGCCCCCACCTACCGTCAACCAATCAAGTCAATGCGGAGCGATACGGAGCCCTCCGCATTATAAACAAATGTGCGAGGCACACAGCGATGTGGTACGGAGCAACTGCATCACACCATACGGAGCCTCTGACCACATTTACAGACGAAGCATAAATTGGCTTTTAGTCAACAACTGCACCGCCGTCCACTCTTGCAGGGAAAGCGGTTTTATTATTCATATGCTTATGAGCCCGGACCGTGCAGGCAGAGAATAATATGAGGGAGCTGGGCTGTGAGAGGAGAGCTGAAGAGACAGACATAGCAGCTATAACAGACAGCCCTTTCCAAGACCAAGGTAGCCTGTTATGTTATGGCACCTTCTCACTGCTGCATTAACTGATTTCGCTCATAAAATATCAATGTGAAGACTAAGTCATGACACCAAAATGAGATGTCACGAAAATGACCCGAAGCCTTGGAAATCTGATGAAAAGAATTACTGGCATAAATCACTTCAAAATGTAGTGTACGATTTACCTGTTTGTTACTGCGGAAAGTGTACATGTGGTAGAGGACAGGGCTGAACTTCCTGTCATAGGCAGGGTTGAGGATGTCGCTGTTCACCTTCATGTGCTTGACCATGAGGTCCACCAGGTAGGTGCCCAGCTCCACCACCACCGTGTGGGGCCATTGGGTATTGTCCCCCAGCAGGGAGGGACCAGAGCTATGCTCCGACTCCAGCTTCCACCATCGCTCCCTAGGCAATATGTCAAATTCCTGCACCGCACAGTAAGGAAGTTCTTTAAGTCAAACAGTAGGTCAATGATTTAATACATCTTGTAATTTATCTGTAAAAACAGATAAAGACCAGATGTGGGTGGAAGAGTGACACATAGAAATAGAATGAATAGAATGGGCTTGGAACCTCTACCGCTGGCAATATGACTGGTAAACTCATGGGTACACTCGCAATGGCTGCCTGCCTTGTGATGCAACATTTCTATGGTAATGTAGAATGTTCATTCAAATTATGTTAACTGATGTGGCTCATGCTATGGAATGTATTTTTTGTAATGTCAGTTGAAACAACAAATCACAGCACATATTGATGGGTACACTTCCTGCTTTGCTCCTATGGGTACTCTCGCAATCGCCACCAGTCCACCCATTATGCCATCATTGACTTGAATGGGGACACCTGTTCTATTCATTTCATTTTCATTTTCATTACAGTACAACGGTTTGATTTGTTTGATCTTAGCTAGCTACATAGCCGTCTTTGTATCAAAGATAATTGTGTAGTTATTGAGGTTCGCTAGCCAGCTATTTTCGTCCTAACGTAACGTAACGTAGTCAACACTGCTAGCTAGCCAGCTAGCCACCGAATAGCAGCACTGTAGAAACGATTGCATTACAACGGAACGACTTGATTAGTGTAGTGTTAGCTAGCTACACAGTTGTCTTTGCTATCTTTGATTTGTTTGATCTTAGCTAGCTACTTAGCTAGCTACATAGCCGTCTTTGTATCAAAGATAATTGTGTAGTTATTGAGGTTCGCTAGCCAGCTATTTTCGTCCTAACGTAACGTAACGTAGTCAACACTGCTAGCTAGCCAGCTAGCCACCGAATAGCAGCACTGTAGAAACGATTACATTACAACGGAACGACTTGATTAGTGTAGTGTTAGCTAGCTACATAGTTGTCTTTGCTATCTTTGTATCGAAGATAATTGTGTAGTTTTGAGTAATTATCGGTTAGCTAGCCAGCTATTTTCGTCCGCCGCGCTGCCGTTCTCCTACCTAGTCAACACTGCTAGCTAACACTGCTAGCTAGCCAACTTCTACCGAATAGCAGCACTGTAGAAACTTACATTACAACGGAACGACTTGATTAGCGTAGTGTTAGCTAGCTACATAGTTGTCTTTGCTGTCCTTGTATCCAAGATAATTGTGTAGTTTAGAGAAATTTAGAGAAATTGTCGAGGTTACCTAGCCAGTTAGAGGTTACCTAGCCAGCTACACTTTCAAACAAAGTCAACAACGCAGCCACTGCTAGCCAGCCTACTTCACCAGCCAGCAGTACTATATCATTTTAGTCAATAAGATTTTTTTTTTTTTTGCAACGTAAGCTTAACTTTCTGAACATTCGAGACGTGTAGTCCACTTGTCATTCTAATCTCCTTTGCATTAGCGTAGCCTCTTCTGTAGCCTGTCAACTATGTGTCTGTCTATCCCTCTTCTCTCCTCTCTGCACAGACCATACAAACGCTTCACACCGCGTGGTCGCCGCTACTCTAACCTGGTGGTCCCAGCGCGCACGACCCACGTGGAGTTCCAGGTCTCCGGCAGCCTCTGGAACTGCCGATCTGCGGCCAACAAGGCAGAGTTCATCTCAGCCTATGCGTCCCTCCAGTCCCTCGACTTCTTGGCACTGACGGAAACATGGATTACCACTGATAACACTGCTACTCCTACTGCTCTCTCCTCGTCTGCCCACGTGTTCTCGCACACCCCGAGAGCTTCTGGTCAGCGGGGTGGTGGCACTGGGATCCTCATCTCTCCCAAGTGGACATTCTCTCTTTCTCCCCTGACCCATCTGTCTATCGCCTCCTTTGAATTCCATGCTGTCACAGTTACCAGCCCTTTCAAGCTTAACATCCTTATCATTTATCGCCCTCCAGGTTCCCTTGGAGAGTTCATCGATGAGCTTGACGCCCTGATAAGTTCCTTTCCTGAGGATGGCTCACCTCTCACAGTTCTGGGTGACTTTAACCTCCCCACGTCTACCTTTGACTCATTCCTCTCTGCCTCCTTCTTTCCACTCCTCTCCTCTTTTGACCTCACCCTCTCACCTTCCCCCCCTACTCACAAGGCAGGCAATACGCTTGACCTCATCTTTACTAGATGCTGTTCTTCCACTAATCTCACTGCAACTCCCCTCCAAGTCTCCGACCACTACCTTGTATCCTTTTCCTTCTCGCTCTCATCCAACACTTCCCACACTGCCCCTACTCGGATGGTATCGCGCCGTCCCAACCTTCGCTCTCTCTCCCCCGCTACTCTCTCCTCTTCCATCCTATCATCTCTTCCCTCTGCTCAAACCTTCTCCAACCTATCTCCTGATTCTGCCTCCTCAACCCTCCTCTCCTCCCTTTCTGCATCCTTTGACTCTCTATGTCCCCTATCCTCCAGGCCGGCTCGGTCCTCCCCTCCTGCTCCGTGGCTCGACGACTCACTGCGAGCTCACAGAACAGGGCTCCGGGCAGCCGAGCGGAAATGGAGGAAAACTCGCCTCCCTGCGGACCTGGCATCCTTTCACTCCCTCCTCTCTACATTCTCCTCTTCTGTCTCTGCTGCTAAAGCCACTTTCTACCACTCTAAATTCCAAGCATCTGCCTCTAACCCTAGGAAGCTCTTTGCCACCTTCTCCTCCCTCCTGAATCCTCCTCCCCCTCCTCCCCCCTCCTCCCTCTCTGCAGATGACTTCGTCAACCATTTTGAAAAAAAGGTCGACGACATCCGATCCTCGTTTGCTAAGTCAAACGACACCGCTGGTTCTGCTCACACTGCCCTACCCTGTGCTTTGACCTCTTTCTCCCCTCTCTCTCCAGATGAAATCTCGCGTCTTGTGACGGCCGGCCGCCCAACAACCTGCCCGCTTGACCCTATCCCCTCCTCTCTTCTCCAGACCATTTCCGGAGACCTTCTCCCTTACCTCACCTCGCTCATCAACTCATCCTTGACCGCTGGCTACGTCCCTTCCGTCTTCAAGAGAGCGAGAGTTGCACCCCTTCTGAAAAAACCTACACTCGATCCCTCCGATGTCAACAACTACAGACCAGTATCCCTTCTTTCTTTTCTCTCCAAAACTCTTGAACGTGCCGTCCTTGGCCAGCTCTCCTGCTATCTCTCTCAGAATGACCTTCTTGATCCAAATCAGTCAGGTTTCAAGACTAGTCATTCAACTGAGACTGCTCTTCTCTGTGTCACGGAGGCGCTCCGCACTGCTAAAGCTAACTCTCTCTCCTCTCATCCTTCTAGACCTATCGGCTGCCTTTGATACTGTGAACCATCAGATCCTCCTCTCCACCCTCTCCGAGCTGGGCATCTCCGGCGCGGCCCACGCTTGGATTGCGTCCTACCTGACAGGTCGCTCCTACCAGGTGGCGTGGCGAGAATCTGTCTCCGCACCACGTGCTCTCACCACTGGTGTCCCCCAGGGCTCTGTTCTAGGCCCTCTCCTATTCTCGCTATACACCAAGTCACTTGGCTCTGTCATATCCTCACATGGTCTCTCCTATCATTGCTATGCAGACGACACACAATTAATCTTCTCCTTTCCCCCCTCTGATAACCAGGTGGCGAATCGCATCTCTGCATGTCTGGCAGACATATCAGTGTGGATGACGGATCACCACCTCAAGCTGAACCTCGGCAAGACGGAGCTGCTCTTCCTCCCGGGGAAGGACTGCCCGTTCCATGATCTCGCCATCACGGTTGACAACTCCATTGTGTCCTCCTCCCAGAGTGCTAAGAACCTTGGCGTGATCCTGGACAACACCCTGTCGTTCTCAACTCACATCAAGGCGGTGACCCGTTCCTGTAGGTTCATGCTCTACAACATTCGCAGAGTACGACCCTGCCTCACACAGGAAGCGGCGCAGGTCCTAATCCAGGCACTTGTCATCTCCCGTCTGGATTACTGCAACTCGCTGTTGGCTGGGCTCCCTGCCTGTGCTATTAAACCCCTACAACTCATCCAGAACGCCGCAGCCCGTCTGGTGTTCAACCTTCCCAAGTTCTCTCACGTCACCCCGCTCCTCCGCTCTCTCCACTGGCTTCCAGTTGAAGCTCGCATCCGCTACAAGACCATGGTGCTTGCCTACGGAGCTGTGAGGGGAACGGCACCTCCGTACCTTCAGGCTCTGATCAGGCCCTACACCCAAACAAGGGCACTGCGTTCATCCACCTCTGGCCTGCTCGCCTCCCTACCTCTGAGGAAGTACAGTTCCCGCTCAGCCCAGTCAAAACTGTTCGCTGCTCTGGCACCCCAATGGTGGAACAAACTCCCTCACGACGCCAGGTCAGCGGAGTCAATCACCACCTTCCGGAGACACCTGAAACCCCACCTCTTTAAGGAATACCTAGGATAGGATAAAGTAATCCTTCTAACCCCCCCCCCCCCCTTAAAAGAGTTAGATGCACTATTGTAAAGTGGTTGTTCCACTGGATATCATAAGGTGAATGCACCAATTTGTAAGTCGCTCTGGATAAGAGCGTCTGCTAAATGACTTAAATGTAATGTAAATGTATTTCTGTGGAGTGTCATACCTTAGAGTCTTTGGCTAGTAGCTCAGCATATTCATTGTAGATATGGCTGAGCTTGTCCACCATCTGGTTGTGGCTCTTCAGGCGGATGCAGAACTTGTTGTGGACCCTGTTTCCCAGCTCCTTGGCCAGGATGTGGAGAGACTCCCCACTGGATGGCAAGTTAGACAGACTCTGACAAATATCAACATTATTAGGATCATCTGTATTTTATAGCATTACATTTGATATCACGCTACAAAGATGCTAAATAAACCTGACTTTAGAACTCTAGATACATCAGAGGTCTAAACGAGTCAAGGTCCAACATACTGCTGGGATGCAGTGGGCTTTACCTGAAGGGTCCAAACACAGAACGCCAAATTAAACGTTAGAACGTTCATATCATTTGTCAACCAGCTCAGACAATTTGATACCACTCAGAAAAATAAGAATTGAACCAACAGAGACACAGTATATGCATTGAGTGTACAAAACATTAGGAACACCTCCCTAATATTGAGTTGCACACAAGGTGTCAAAAGCGTTCCACAGGGATGCTGGCCCATATTGACTCCAATGCTTCCCACAGTTGTGATAAGTTAGCTGGATGTCCTTTGAGTGGTGGACCATTCTTGATACACATGGGAAACTGTTGAGCGTGAAAAAAACAGCAGCGTTGCAGTTCTTGACACAAACCGGTGCACCTGGCACCTACTACCATACCCCGTTCAAAGGCACTTAAATCTTTTGTCTTGCCCATTCACCCTCTGAATGTCACACACACACAATCCCTGTCTCAAGGCTTAAAAATCATTCTTTAACCTGTCTCTTCACCTTCATCTACACTTATTGAAGTGGATTTAACAAGTGACATCAATAAGGGATCATAGCTTTAACCTGGTCAGTCTATGTCATGTTTTGTACACTCAGTGTATATGACCCAAGGTCAGAGATAGTTGAGAGGATTAAGTGGGTTATATAATAATAATAATGATGATAATAATAGCTTTATACCTGGATCATGATGTCTACATAGTCCTTTTGGTCCATCAGACAGAGGTAGGGGTAGAGGCTGAGTCTGACGGCCTTCGGGGTGATGCTGGCCAGGATCATATTGCTCTCCCTCAGGGCCCCAACTAGGGCTTCGTGCCACACCATCCGCTGCTCTGCCAGTAGAGCCCTCTGAAACATTCACATACACCACCATCAGCACGGTAATACTGCATGGTACTGTGTGGTTCTGGTGGACGAAAACATGATGAACTATGGTCCATAAGCAAGTTCTGCCTTAGATCCACTTTGGATATGAGTTCAAAGTTGATGTCAAGTTAAACAACACACACCTTATAACTCATTTGGACTCGACTAGCTAGCCAATAACCATCTGTGGTATTCAGCATGTGTTCCGATTCAGATATTGTGATCGAACAGAACAGGTCTCCAGCCAGGTTGTGAAACTGGGTCAACCCTCCATCTAGGGGACTGTCATATTGCCTGACCATGCCAGGAGGAGAGCCCAGCTGACACAGAGCAGATAGGCTGATCTGGACTCTAGATGACTCCGCCCCCTCCTCAGGAGAGCCCCATCAAAATACATTATCATTCTGCTGTACATTATCATTCCGCTGTAAATGTTGCAGACCACCAGGGACCCTCGTCCTCCTGCTCCCAGTCTGAAACACTGTCTGGAGATGCAGGGAGAGTTTAAACCGTAAATGCCTGGCCCCAGATCACTGAGATAACAGGAGAGCCCTCAAAGCATTACATTTAAAGTTTTGACCGATGTCTGGAGATAAACTTCTCTCTCTGCTGACACTGATGGAACATAAAAAAATAAAATAAAAATCAACGTAATGAAAATATGATTTTGTCATTGGCAATGGATTAAATACAATTCCACCCCTTCAATGTAAAGCGATTTGAGATCTTATACAACTCCAATAATTGCTCATTTCAGGGCCATTAAAAACAAAATAAAGCATAGTATATTTCAGTGTGTCACTATCCCATAGTGTACAACTATAGTAGTATATTTCAGTGTGTCACTATCCCATACAACTATAGTAGTATATTTCAGTTTGGCCAAAATATACGTCTAGGTGGGTGGGGCAGTTTGTTTACCATCTTGGCCATGTGTGGGGTAACAGGCTTCATGGCCTCCACAGAGTGAATGGTGATGGTGCTGGCCTGCTCCATGCTCAGCTGACGGCTGAACCTCTCCCGCAGTTCCTCCAGGCTGAAGGCCAACTTGGGGTACTTAGCATCTGCCCTCTGAAACCCACACAGGTCAGAGGGTTCAGAGAGGCCATACACAGACAGGGTTTTCCAGGGAGAGACTTTTACATCACAGGAGAGAGACACTGGAAGGGAGCATACATTAGACCTAATGTCTATTATCAGAATCAATATTAGATACATTGAGAATACTCACATAGCTATTTTGGAATGCGTGTGTGCACATTCGAGCGTGTTTGTCCAGGCTCTCTGTGTGTGTGTGTGTGTGTGTGTGTGTGTGTGTACAGTCCTAGCCAGTGCGTGTGTGTATTCTGAATAATATTAGTGTGTGGTGATGGGGAGGGTTTGGTCAGGTCAGGGTGCGTCGCTAAGTGTGTGTTGACAGTGCAGTCAGCTGCCAACACACAGAGCATTACGCAGCCTTAATTACTAGACCAGGGATTATCAACTAGATTCAGCCGAGGGTAGATTTTTTCTTTAGCGGATGGTCAAGGGGCAGGAACACAATTACAAATAATTTGTAGACTACAAATTGACCGCAAGAAGCCCAAACATATATAATATTTGACTAAACCATAATCTCAAACTTTTCTTACATTTGTATACAATCGCATACACTCAGTGGCCAATTTATTATGTACACAACCCTGTTCACAAAAATGGTTCGCTCCTATAGACCGTGAGTCACGTTCCCATGGCTTGCTATAAAAAGGAGGCAGACAGGCATCCGGTAACTGTTTGATTGAACGTTAGAATGGGAAAGTGACCTAAGCGACTTTGAGCGTGGTATGATCGTCCTGGGCTTTTCACACACGACAGTGTCTAGGGTTCACGGAGAATTGTGAAACCAACTAAAAAAAACATCCAGTCAGCGGCAGTCCTGTAGGCGAAAACAGATTGTTGATGAGAGAGGTCGAAGGAGAATGGCAAGAATTGTGCAAGCTAACAGGCGGGCCACAAACAGACAAATAACGACGCAGTACAACAGTGGTGTGCAGAACGGCATCTCGGAACGCACAACTCGTCGGTCCTTGTCATGGATTGGCTATTGCAGCAGACAACCACACCGGGTTCCATTCCTATCAGCTAAGTCGGTAAGTCAGTCCTGTGACTCAGTTGGTAGAACATGGCACTTGCAACGCCAGGGTTGTGAGTTCAATTCCCATGGGGGACCAGTACGAACAAATATCTGAAAATGTAAGTCACTACTGTAAGTCACTCTGGATAAGAGAGTCTGCTAAATGACAAAAATGTTTTTAAAAAACTAAAAGAAGCGGTTCCAGTGGGCACACGATCAACACTGGACAATTGAGTGGAAAAACATTGCCTTGTCCGACGAATCTCAATTCCTGTTGCATCATGCTGATGGCAGAGACAGGATTTGGCGTAAGCAGTAAGCAAAGTGCATGGACCCATCCTGCCTGGTGTCAACGGTACAGGATGGTGAGTGGAATGTTTTCCTGCCACACGTTCGGTCCCTTGATACCAATTGTGGAACACGTCCATGCCCCGAATAATTCAGGTTGTTCTGGAGGCAAAGGGGGGGTCCGACCCAGTACTAGATGGGTGTACCTAATAAACTGGCCACTGAGTGTATACCTCTCTATTATGTGTGGGAAAACTTTGGAACAGATTTCCAAAATTCTAAATCACTGATGTGCTGGTGTATTTACACCCCACAAAAATTGCTCAGAAAACTTGGGGTGCCAAATAAAATCACCTGCGGGCCAAATTTGGCCAGTTGGGGAACCCTGCACTAAACGCTTAGTCTGCTGCCAACACACAGAACATTACCCAGGCTTAATCACTAGACATTCAGCTCCACAAGACTATAAAGTAAACAGATTGCTCATTATGCTCGGCATAATAAGGTGTAGTCACATCTGTGTGCATCTGTGTGCTCCATCAATTACTACATCAATTACTATATTACTGAGTATACACTCAGTGGCTGGTACCTTGACTGCTTGGCATTTCATTTCCGAGATCAAACTGAAAATCAAATGATATGCGTTTACAAAGGAGTATGAATATTCCTATGTTTACATCTATAATTGGATGGTAACACATTTAAGGTCAGTGTAGTTCTGTCTGTCGGTCTCTGTGTGTGTCTCTGTCTGTGTGTTTGGTGCTTGGAGTAAAGGCACTAAATGGACTAAGGCAGGCCCACGCCACCATTCCCCCTGTGCCTGCAGTCACCTGACAGAGAGCAATAAAGAGGACACGAGGGCCCAAACTAACGCAAACCAAACCGAGCCTCAATTAACAGCCAGTAGCTATGCAAATTAACATCCATCCCATCACCCTCCCGTGGCCAATTAAAAAATAAATATGCTTATACTGCATCTTTACATGCTGCTGCTTTAAGCTTAACCCACACCAAAGGTCTGGCTGGCACCCAATTAAAAAGCTCATAGAAAGTGGCGGCACATATATCTCATTATATAAACACACAGCTGGCTAAGTGGTCCAGTGAGAAGGGTACTGAGTAGGCCTACATACTGAGAGGGCCTGTGTACTTTTTCATGTTGTAATTTATTATTGAAAGTGGGCGTCCGTGACCTGTGCAAGGACATCTGGGTATTATCAGTTAACACTTCATAGAAGGGTTGATGTACGGTGTCTCTTTATTAACACTGGAGACACAGGAAGAGACACTAAATATGTCCGCAAAGGAGAGGCCGCTTGAACGGCAGCGAAAATAAAACGAAAGTTTCCACGGGAGATAAGTCACTTGGTCACTGGCTCTAAGGCACTAAAGCATGGCACAATACTAGTCTTACTTAAAGAGCAAGCTTTGCTGCTGAGGAACTACAGTATATACACTGATGTATTTGGACGCATATATTTACATTTTAGTCATTTAGCAGACACTCTTATGTTATAACATTCTGTTTCAGTGCTTCTATGGCAGTTCATGCTGGGCCATGAGAGAGGACTGAATAATAAGTATGTTCATGTGTATTGTTGTTTGCGTGTGTAGAAGTGTGTCAGACACTTGTTTCTGCCCAGGGGCAGAGATTGTCCAGAGACGGAGCAGAGCCAGCATGGACCGGAATGGGACAACCAAGTCTCCCTCCCTTTCCTTCTCACTCTCTCTTCTAGCTAGGACCCCTGGCAAAGGCAGAACTGTCAGCTAAACCATAGATCAAGTGCAGTAGGGCACCAAGATTAATGAGTTGGCTCATAATGATAGAAATGTAATATCCCCCTCACAGGAGAACACAGCATCTCCTAACACTAGATCAAACTGAATTTCTGCACATCTAATTTGCAAATAGTACTAGTATATATATTATTCTAATGTGCAGTTTCGACTTCCCGTGAGACGGTGTTATGAAAACTTGGCACTGAGTTAAAAAACAACTCCTTCTCTCCCCATGGTACAAGCACAGCTACAAATACATCCTGTATGGCAAAAAGTGAATCGTGTGAGAAAGCATAGCAGCACCACTTAACCCTAACAGAAATCCCACTATGCCCTCAGACGAACCATCAAACAGGCAAAGCGTCAATACAGGATTAAGATTGACTCCTACACCGGTTCTGACTCTCGTCGGATGTGGCAGGGTTTGAAAACTATTACGGACTACAAAGGGAAACCCAGCCGCGAGCTGCCCAGTGACGCAAGCCTACCAGACACGCTAAATGCCTTTTATGCTCGCTTCGCGGCAAGCAACACTGAAGCACGCATGAGAGCACCAGCTGTTCAGGACAATGGTGTGATAACGCTCTCGGTAGCCAATGTGAGCAAGACCTTAACACAGATCAACATTCACAAAGCTGCGGGGCCAGATGGATTACCAGGACGTGTACTCAAAGCATGCACTGACCAACTGGCAAGTGTCTTCACTGACATTTTCATCCTCTCCCTGACCGAGTCTGTAATACCTACATGTTTCAAGCAGACCACCATAGTCCCTGTGCACAAGGAAGCGAAGGTAACCTGCCTAAATGATTACCACCCCGTAGTTATCACGTCAGTAACCATGAAGTGCTTTGAAAGGCTGGTCATGGCTCACAACAGCATCATCCCGGATACCCTAGACCCACTCCAATTCACATACCGCCCCAACAGATCCACAGATGACTCAAATCGCACTTCACACTGCCCTTTCCCACCTGGACAAAAGGAATGCCTATGTGAGAATGCTGTTCACTGACTACAGCTCAGCGTTCGACACCATAGTGCCCACAAGGCTCAACACTAAGCTAAGGACTGGGACTAAACACCTCCCTCTGCAACTGGATCCTGGACTTCCTGATGGGTCGCCCCCAGGTGTTAAGGGTAGGCAACAACATCCAGGACCTATATACTAGGCAGTGTCAGAAAAAAGCCCCAAAAATGTGTTAAAGACTCCAGTCACCCAAGTCATAGACTGTTCTCTCTGCTACCAAAACTCTTAAGGACCAAAAGGCTCCTTAAGAGCTTCTACCCACTAGCCATAAGACTGCTGAACAATTAATCAAATGGCCATCCCCCCCATTTGTTTTTAACACTTCTGCTACTCGCTGTTTATTATCTATGCATAGTCACTTTACCCCTACCTCCACGTACAAATTACCTCAACTAACCTGTAACCCAGAACATTGACTCAGTACCCCCTGTATATATCCTCGTTATTGCTATTTTATTGTGTTACTTTTTATTATTTTTTACTTTAGTTGGTAAATATTTGAACACTTTCTCAAACTGCATTGTTGGTTAAGGGCTTGTAAGTAAGTATTTCACAGTAAGGTCTACACATGTTGTATTCGGCACATGTGACAAATAAAGTTTGATTTGGTTGTAATTGCTCCTGTAAGTCGCTCTGTAAATGTATTTTATTTATTTAACCCTTATTATCAGGTAAGTTGACTGAGAACACATTCTCATTTACAACAACAACCTGGGGAATAGTTACAGGGGAGAGGAGGGAGGATGAATGAGCAAATTGGAAGCTGGGGATGATTAGGTGGCCATGATGGTAGGAGGACCAGATTGGGATTTTAGCCAGGACACCAGGGTTAACACCCCTACTCTTATGATAAATGCCATGAGATCCTTAGTGACCACAGAGATTCAGGACACCCGTTTAACGTCCCATCCGAAAGACGGCACCTTACGCAGGGTCATGTCCCCAGTCCCTGTCATGGGGCATTGGGATTTTATTTTTTTAGACCAGAGGAAAGAGTGCTTCCTACTGGCCCTCCAACACCACTTCCAGCCGTATCTGATCTCCCATCCAGGGACCAACACTGCTTAGCTTCAGAGGCAAGCGAGCAGGCAAGCGAGCAGTGGGATGCAGGGTGGTATGCTGCTGGATACTGCACCATGATTACATAGAGATTGTTATAGGACAAACACATGACACAGTCCAACCACTGCTTCCAGAGAACCCTCCAGGCCTGGGGTGAATTTATTACGCTGATTGTTGCGAAACGTTTAGTCTGTTGCAAAACCGTTTACTCCAAACGGAAACGTTTTGCAACAAAAACGAGTTTATATTGCTCAAATTCAGGTAGGTCCCTCCACGTTTCGTTCAATTTGCTCTGTTTGGTTCATAAACAATAAACGGTTTCTGTTGCAAGACGTATACACCCCTAGACTGAGAAAAAGCATGTTATGTGTCAGACAGCATGGCTGCATGACAGCGAGAGGGACAGAGAGACACATTTCTGTCTCCAACAATGGAAAGAGTGTTCTATTCTATTTCTTTCTAGTCCAGTCACTATAGATTCAATAATGATTATATTTTACTCGATTCATAATAAATAATAATTTATTTGATGTATATAGCACTTTTCATAATAGATCTCTCAAAACGCTTCATAAGCAAAAAACTAACATAAAGGACAGGTACGATCAAGCAATAAAAGCCAAGTCTCTGAATTCTGCATCCTCCGCAGATGGGTTGACGTGTCTACTCGACTCATATGTTGACATGTGTCCTACCTCTGTGTAGAAGTCTTTGACCAGCGGTGAGGAGCAAGTGTGCAGGACAGTGTTGATGCTGGGTTGAAAGTCTGGTTCCACAGTGTGGATGGCCCTCAGCACCATGTCCCTCTCATCCTGCCTGAACACACAGCATCTGAACAGCTCTTCCACACACAGGCCATCTTCTTCTGTCCTTCATCTGACGCAGGACCCTGAGGACAGACAGGGGGAAAAATGTCAGAGACAAGATAGCAAACCTCAGTCAGTACTCCCTACAAAGTTGCATTTTGCATATTTCTTTCAAATAGCCATTACTTACAGATGAGTGCCTTGGGGACGGATAAAGGCAATGGATGGATTACAAGTGTTGATAATCTTCTGGTAATATTATCTTATTTGCTTGAAGTAAAAAGTTAGGCATGTACTTTCATCAGCATAAAAAACATAGAAGTCAACTTTTTGACCTTGGTCTTCAGAAGGTGAACGAGGCCTGATGTCGGATCTGGTTTACTGTGGCCCCATGGTGACTTAATTATATTTAAAGCACCTCGGCTCCGATATCATATGCATGGCTTTATTATGCTGATTGACAATGCCAGCATAACAAACATAATTTTTGCCCCAGAAGCATTGGAAATATCAGGCAGTCCACAGACCGGTCACAGAGCACGTTGTGTCATTTTATTTCAAATGATGGTCATCCTGAGACTCCATACCTGCCATGACTGGACTGTTGAATTCAGGAGATAGCGATGTGCACACAGCCAGTGGAATACAAAATGTAGTGTATGGAGCAACAACTGAAGCTGAAGAGGGATTGAGGAAACTAAGGCCTGGCTAATTCAAAGCGGCCCGTTGGATAACCGATGGAGCCTTTGGGAACTAAGCAAGAGACAAAGCTGAAGTGTACTACGAAGCTAAGTCAACCTGAATGTCTGAGAAAGGGCATGTTGTGTGTCAGACAGCATGGCCGCATGGCATGCTGGAAATAGTGTTCTGTTCTATTTCATTCTAGTCCAGTCTAGTTACTATAGATTCCAGAATTAATCTATTTTACTCTACTCATGGGATTAAACCATTTTTTTGAAGCTTTATTTAAGTAGGCAAGTCAGTTAAGAACAAATTCTTATTTACAATGACGGCCTACCCCGGCAAATCCCGGACCACGCTGGGCCAATTGTGCGCCGCCCTATGGGACTCCCAATCACGGCCGGATGTGATGCAGCCTGGATTCGAACCAGGTACTGCAGTGACACCTCTAGCACCGAGATGCAGTGTCTTAGACCATGATGAGGTGAGTCGTCTACCCTACTCTACTCTGGGGTTGAGGTCAATTGCTCCTATATGTGACTGTTTCAGAGCACTGTATGAATGCCGTCTGTCAGTAGGAAGGAAAAGTTATGCTGTGGCATGTGATGTGTAACACCTCGATGTAACTCAGAGACAGAGGTCCCTGGTGGGCTTGTGTTAGCACTGCCCTCTAATGGAGTAAAACAGAATACTGCGACAGTGACAAAGGGATGAGGTATCGGAGGGGGGAAGATTTGTCATCAATGAGAGAATATTCCTTTGCCCTCCACAGCTTTCTGCAAGACAGTAATTAAATAGCATTCACAGAACCAAACGGAATCCGGGAGAGATATTGGAATGGCCATTAAAGACTCCCTGTACTGTTTAGAATGTTCAAGAGACACTGAGAAAATGACAAAGAGGAGATTAGGCCTTGTTCTCTCAGTGTGGTCTGGAGGAATAAAGAGACAGGGGCGGGGATTACACTGCTATCAGCTCGCAGGGAGATGACGAGCAAGAGAGCGACATAGCTGAATTGTGCAAGCTGAAGATAAACTTTAGTTCTGTAGGAATGAGATGTGCTTTAAAAGGATGCTAGCCACCAGGCACAGTGCCACTGTGGACAATGGAACCCAGATCAGGCCAGGAGATACAGTATGACTAGAGACAGAAAGAGAGGGGGAACTTGAGACGAACAGGGGAAGGGGAGGAAGAACAGTGTGAGAGAAAGATGGCTGGGCTGAAGAGGGAGCAGGAGAGCACCACTGCAGAACAACAATGTCATTGGTATCACCATACAGTGATCGATGGACCAACCAGCTGGCCCTATCCACCCCTACTGCTCTGCAACATGCTCTGTCATTGGGCCACACTGCATAGGGTGACATCCTCAGGGGGGACAGCAGAGTAGGGCGGGATAGCCAGAGACAAGAGGGTCAGCGTCATGATAGTCTGAAAGACCACTCGAAAGGAAATCACTTTCACCACAATCGCAGACTGACTCAGGATTCTCTGCCGTGACTCTGTATTCAGACAACCTGCAGTTCTACACAACAAGGTTAGAAACCAAATCTGATAGAACAGTCTGTGTCATGAATACCATTACCAGACAGTTTTTGCAGATATTTTTTTAAATCTCCTTTTGAATGAATTAGCCTAACGTTCTAGTCAGCATATTGACATTGACAAATTGAGTTCCACCAAGCCTCCAAACAGACTGTTATTTCCTTGTCCAATAAGCATAATCAAATTACTGACAGCAGGTTGTTAAAACCTCTCTAGGGTACGTGAGACGTTAGCGACCCACCTCCTCAACAGCCAGTGACACTGCTGGGCGCCAAATTCTAATACAAAAATACTCATTGTAAAGATTCAGAAAACAAAACATATTTTACATAGGTTTAAAGATTAACTTCTTGTGAATCCAACCACGGTGTCAGATTTAAAAAATGCTTTACGGCAAAAGCATACCTTACGATTATTTGAGAACATAGCCCACTAGACAAATCATTACAAACAGTAACCAGCCAAGTAGAACAGTTACACAAGTCAGAAATAGAGATAAAATTAATCCCTTACCTTTAATGATCTTCATATGGGTGCACTCAGAAGACATTAATTTACTCAATAAATGTTCCTTTTGTTCGATAAAGTCTCTATATATCCAAAAACCTCAGTTTTGTTTGCGCGTTTTCTTCAGTAATCCACAGGCTCAAACGCAGTCAAAACAGGCAGACAAATGTATCCGTAAAGTTAATAGAAACATGTCGAACGATGTTTATATTCAACCCTCAGGTTGTTATTAGCCTAAATAATCGATAATATTTCAACCGGACAATAACGTTGTCAATATAAAAGATAAACAAGAAAGGCACTCTCTCTGGTCGCGCGAATGAAAAATCTCTGTGACATGGCAGGTCCACTCATTCAGACTGCTCTTATTCCCTCATTTTTCAGAATACAAGCCTGAAACCATTTCTAAAGACTGTTGACATCTAGTGGAAGCCACAGGACGTGCAATTTGAGTCCTAAGTCAATGGATACTGTCATGGCATTGAATAGAAAACCACAAAACCAAGAAGAAAACTAATTCCTGAATGGATTTTTCTCAGGTTTTCGCCTGCCAAATCAGTTCTGTTATACTCACAGACACTATTTTAACAGTTTTGGAAACTTTAGAGTGTTTTCTATCCAAATCTACCAGTTGTATGCATATCATATCTTCTGGGCCCGAGTAGCAGGAAGTTTAATTTGGGCATGCTTTTCATCCAAAATTCCGAATGCTGCCCCCTACCCTAGAGAAGTTAACACATACAAACACATACAGTATCAATCACAATCCATTTGGCCTGACTGAAATCCATTTGGCCCGGTCTCTGTATAGTCAGCCAGCAGATTGTCCTGGCCTACATCAGATAGGGACATTCATTAAGATATAGCGAGATCCCTCTCCCTCTTCCAGGACTAGGTCTATATTAACATTTATTTTGACAGTGAGTCATGCTGAGACCATGGTCTCTTTCACAGATGAGCCCTGTAAAACACATCAATACACATATCAGTATACACAATGTATGCCGCCATGCTAAATGTCATGCAATAAATCTGTCTGGAGGAAGCATGCAGTCACCGACACCACCAATGGAGACTTCTCATTCAGGATGCCTGCCTAGCGCCTCCTCACTTCCAGGAAAGACGCTTCGCTGGCACCCATAACACCTCTCCACACACAGCTGGCCCACGTGCTCAGCCCTCAAAAAATGCCCCACGCAACAACGTATTACAGGAAATATAATGGCAGCATCCTCTAGACTAGAGGGTATTGAGTGGCCTGGTCCTAGACTGGGTAGAAATAGCGATGATCTCATATTTAAATAGTGTTGAAATCCCAGTATCTCTAGACACGCTCGTTAACACTGGATCACAGAGGCGGCTAGAATAAAGAGAAATATTAACCGCAAAGCTAATAGGAGAGTCTGACATCTAGTGGGAAACTCAGGCTACAAATGCACTGGCCATCTAGTAACAATCATCCAAGACCACAACGAATTCTCATACACATTTAAAGCAGTCTAGGCATTGTTTTGTTTAACAGTCAAATATTATCATATTTACCTAATGTCAACAAGTTCCAGATGAACCTAAGTTAGGTTCTGTAAATGGCTGTCTGTGGGTTAGCCTACCTGTTGATGACCTTTGGAGAACAGTTAGGGTTTCGGCCCATACACTCCAGTGCAGCAGAGTAGGAGGTGAGGTTAGGCTTCAGACCTGCCTCTTCTACCAGAATGAACATACGTCCAATCTGGTTCAAAGAGCCCTGCAGTTGTCCACATGGAGAATAAGGAGGTAATGCAGAATTTAGAGACTTGTGTAGACAAAGTATTAGAATTGTAGAATTCTAATACAAGAGTGAGCAGCACTTACCTTCTTGGCCCAGACCCTCATCATGACGTTGTAGAGTCCTATGTTGAGCAGGTTGCGTCGGCTGATCATGCGGTGGTGAGTGAGCAGGAGGCGCTGGGCTCGGTCAATGTCGCCACAGACCACACAGGCCTCCAGGTAGCAATGCACACTAAGCTGGACGCCCTCGTACATCCTGGCCTCGCTGTTATCCTGCACGAGCTCCGGGCTGGCCGACATAGCCCACTGGTTAAGCTTCCTCTCCAACTTCTCCACCTCAGACAGCTCCTGGGCCTTGGCCTCCGCCTTCCTCTCCACCTCAGCCAGCTCCTGGTCCCTGGCCTCAGACAACTCAGGAGCCGGCTCCTTTGAGGCTTTCCCCTTTCCTTTGGCTTTTCTAATAGGCACAGTTGCAGCAGCAACCGGTGCATCTGCCATAGTGTGTGCTTGGTTTGCAGTTGGCTCTTGGTTTTTCAGAGACTTGCTCTTTTTAGAGGTCGATGCAGTCTTTTTTCCTGCTTTTGTCGATATGTTTTTTTGTGCGGTACCTGGTAGCATCAGTTTTCCTTTTCTGCTTTTCACAGGTTTATCTTCTATGCCTAGCTTCAGGTTCAGTTTCTTTGTTTTAGTCGTCTTCTCCTGAATCAGTTTCTCCATCCAGCGGGATTTGGAGGCTGAAGCATCTTTGCCCCCTCCCTTACTAATAGTCTGTCCCACCTTGGGCAACTCAGTCCTCACCCCAGAAACATTTTTGTGACTCTTCCCTGAAGAAGCCCCTCTCCCCGACTTGGAAGCGTTGGCAAATTGTACCTTTGCATGTTGGACATCTAAAACAATGTCAGACTGGAGTTGCTGGATTCTGGCTTCAAGCACTGGAAAAAAAGAACGAGACAGAGAAAATACTAGCATTGTGATATAATAGAAAACAAACATGTAAAAGCATTTGAGGGATCACATGCATGATGAAAGGAATTTATTACATACCATCTAACAGCTGAGATTGTTCCCATACTCGTTTTTTCCCACCCTCTTTCTTTGGGATCAGAGCTGAGAAATGGCTTCGTTGTGATGTCCATGGTGGATCTGTAAGAAGATTGTTGTGAAAATTACTATATACAGTGCCTTGCAAAAGTATTCATCCCCCTTGGAGTTTTTCCTATTATGTTGCATTACAACCTGTAATTTAAATGGTTTGTAAAGGGATTTCATGTAATGGACTAGAGGTCGACCGATTATGATTTTTCAACGCCGATACCGATACCGATTATTGGAGGACCAAAAAAGGCCGATACCAATTAATCGGCCGATTTTATTTTTATTTGTAATAATGACAATTACAACAATACTGAATGAACACTTATTTTAACTTAATATAATACATCAATAAAAATCAATTTAGCCTCAAATAAATAATGAAACATCTTCAATTTGGTTTAAATAATGCAAAAACAAAGTGTTGAAGAAGAAAGTAAAAGTTCCTTGCTCAGAACATGAGAACATATGAAAGCTGGTAGTTCCTTTTAACATGAGACTTCAATATTCCAAGGTAAGAGGTTTTAGGTTGTAGTTAAAATAGTATTTATAGGACTATTTCTCTCTATACCATTTGTATTCCATATACCTTTGACTATTGGATGTTCTTATAGGCACTTTAGTATTGCCAGTGTAACAGTATAGCTTCCGTCCCTTTCCTCGCTCCTACCTGGGCTCGAACGAGGAACACATCGACAACAGCCACCCTCGAAGCAGCATTACCCATGCAGAGCAAGGGGAACAACTACTCCAAGTCTCAGAGCGAGTGACGTTTGAAACGCTATTAGCGCGCACCCCACTAACTAGCTAGCCATTTCACATCGGTTACACCAGCCTAATCTCGGGAGTTGATAGGCTTGAAGTCATAAACAGCGCAATGCTTGAAGCACAGTGAAGAGCTGCTGGCAAAACGCACAAAAGTGATGTTTGAATGAATGCTTACGAGCCTGCTGCTGCCTACCATCGCTCAGTCAGACTGCTCTATCAAATATCAAATCATAGACTTAATTATAACATAATAACACACAGAAATACGAGCCTTTGGTCATTAATATGGTCGAATCCGGAAACTATAATTTCGAAAACAAAACGTTTATTATTATCGCATATACCCTGACTCTGCGTGCAATGAACGCAAGAAAAGTGACACAATTTCACCTGGTTAATATTGCCTGCTAACCTGGATTTCTTTTAGCTAAATATGCAGGTTTAAAAATATATACTTCTGTGTATTGACTTTAAGAAAGGCATTGATGTTTATGGTTAGGTACACGTTGGAGCAACGACAGTCCTTTTTCCACGAATGCGCACCGCATCGATTATATGCAACGCAGGACACGCTAAATAAACTAGTAATATCATCAACCATGTGTAGTTAACTAGTAATTATGATTGATTGATTGTTTTTTATAAGATAAGTTTAATGCTAGCTAGCAACTTACCTTGGCTTCTTACTGCATTCGCGTAACAGGCAGGCTCCTCGTGGAGAGCAATGAGAGGCAGGTGGTTAGAGCATTGGACTAGTTAACTGTAAGGTTGCAAGATTGAATCCCCGAGCTGACAAGGTAAAAATCTGTCGTTCTGCCCCTGAACAAGGCAGTTAACCCACCGTTCCTAGGCCGTCATTGAAAATAAGAATGTGTTCTTAACTGACTTGACTAGTTAAATAAAGGAGTAAAAAAAAAATATCGTCCAAATCGGTGTCCAAAAATACCAATTTCCGATTGTTATGGAAACTTGAAATCGGCCCTAATTAATCGGCCATTCCGATTAATCGGTCGACCTCTATAATGGACATACACAAAATAGTCCAAATCGGTGAAGTGAAATAAATAAGAATAATAAACATTCTAAAAAAATTAAAAATGGAAAAGTGGGGTGTGCATATGTATTCACCCCCTACGCTCTGAAGTCCCTAAATAAGATCTGGTGCAACCAATTACCTTTAGAAGTCACATAATTAGTTAAATAAAGTCCACCTGTGTGCAATCTAAGTGTCACATGATCTGTCTCATGATCTCAGTATACATACACCTGTTCTGAAAGGCCCCAGAGTCTGCAACATCACTAAGCAAGCGGCACCATGAATACCAAGGAGCTCTCCAAACAGGTCAGGGACAAAGTTGTGGAGAAGAACAGATCAGGGTTGGGTTATAAAAAAATATCAGAAACTTTGAACATCCAACGGAGAACCATTAAATCCATTATAACATTTTTTAAAGAATATGGCACCACAACAAACCTGCCAAGAGAGAGCCGCCCACCAAAACTCACAGACCAGGCAAGGAGGGCATTGATCAGAGATGCATCAAAGAGACCAAAGATAACCCTGAAGGTGCTGCAAAGCTCCACAGCAGAGATTGGAGTATCTGTCCATAGGACTACATTAAGCCGTACACTCCACAGAGCGTGGCTTTATGGAGAAGTGGCCAGAAAAAAGCCATTGCTTAAAGAAGAAAATAAGCAAACACGTTTGGTGTTCGCCAAAAGACATGTGGGAGACTCCCCAAACATATGGGAATAGGTACTCTGGTCAGATGAGACTAAAATTGAGCTATGTCTGGCGCAAACCCAAGACTACTCATCACCCCGAGAACACCATCACAACAGTGAAGCATGGTGGTGGCAGCATCATGCTGTGGGGGTGTTTTTCCATTGGCAGGGAGGGGGAAACTGGTCAGAATTGAAGGAATGATGGTGCTAAATACAGGGAAATTCTTGAGGGAAACCGGTTTCACTCTTCCAGAGATTTCAGACTGGGACGGAGGTTCACCTTCCAGCAGGACAATGACCATAAGCATACTTCTAAAGCAACACTCAACTGGTTTAAGTCGGGAGTTTACATACACTTAGGTTGGAGTCATTAAAACAAATTTTTCAACCACTCCACAAATTCCTTGTAAACAAACTATAGTTTTGGCAAGTCAGTTAGGACATCTACTTTGTGCATGACAAGTAATTTTTCCAACAATTGTTTACAGACAGATTATTTAATATATAACTCACTGCATCACAATTCCAGTGGGTCAGAAGTTTACATACACTAAGTTGACTGTGCCTTTAACTTCTTATGGCTGCAAGGCAAAGTGTTGAGTAGCCAGTGAAATCGTGCCCATTTCAAACGGCCTCCTACTCAAATCTTGCTCGTACAATATGAATATTATTATTCTTTTTGGATAGAAAACACTTTCTAGTTTCTAAAACAGTTGGAATTATTTCTCTGAGTGAAACAGAAGTCCTTCTGCAGCACTTTTCCTGACCAGGAAGTGAAATGTCAGAAATCAATGCTCTTTTCAACTTGATGCCTATACATGGTCTTGACACTTAGGAGTCTGCTGACACTCTATACGCCTTCCTATTGGTGTAAAGAGGATGTCAGAGAAGAAATTTTTGTGCTCATCTTGTTCTGTGGTGGAAAAAAACCTATTTCTTTGACTTGACCGTCCACTTCCGGTACTCTGAAGGAAGTGGGACTGACTTCTGTTTTGCCTTCGTAACGAACGGCTAACATCTCCGGCTCGAATTTTTTTTGATACATGTGACCATATCATCGTAATGTATGTTTTTTCAATATAGTTTAATCAGATTATTGAAACTTTATTCGGGAGTTTTGCCGTGTTCCGTCCTCTGACTGTGTTTACGTTGGAGAAATTTATGCCATCGGCTAGTGCCAATGCTAATTGAAGAGGGAAATTTGCCATTCTGAATCGAAACAACGACTCATCTGGACAGAGGACACCTTCTTCAACATTCTGATGAAAGATCAGCAAAAGTAAGACCCATTTTATGATGTTATTTCATATATCTGTCGTGCATGTGAACTGGCCGTGGGCGCCCAATTGTGTCTGTCTATTGTAGCTACGCTAATATAGCGATACATTTTGTTTTCGCTGTAAAACATTTAATAAATCGGAAATATTGTTTGGAATCACAAGATGCCTGTCTTTCAATTGCTGCAGACTATGTATTTTTCAGAAATGTTTTATGATGAGTAATTAGCTATTTGACGTTGGTGTCTGTAAATATTATGGCTGCTTTCGGTGCAATTTCGGATTGTAGCTGAAATGTAAACTATGGTTTATACATGAAATATGCAAATTTTTCGAACAAAACATATGCTATACAATAAATATGTTATCAGACTGTCATCTGATGAATTTGTTTCTTGGTTAGTGGCTATTTATATCTTTATTTGGTCGAATTTGTGATAGCACCTGATGGAGTAAGAAACTGATGGAGTTAGAAAAGTTGTGTCTTTTGCTAACGTGGTTAGCTAATAGATTTACATATTTTGTCTTCCCTGTAAAACATTTTAAAAATCGGACATGTTGGCTTGATTCACAAGATGTGCACCTTTCATCTGGTGTCTTGGACTTGTTAATGTGTGAAAGTTAAATATTTTAAAAAAATAGATTTTGAATTTCGCGCCCTGCACTTTGAGCTGGATGTTGTCATAAGTGTACCGGTGTCGGGCTGCCCCCGTAAAAGGTTAAACAGCTTGGAAAATTCCAGAAAATTATCTCATGGCTTTAGAAGCTTCTGATAGGCTAATAGACATCATCTGAGTCAATTGGAGGTGTACCTGTGGATGTATTTCAAGGCCTACCTTCAAACTCAGTGCCTCTTTGCATTGACATCATGGGAAAATGAAAAGAAATCAGCCAAGACCCCAGAAAAAAATTGTAGACCTCCACAAGTCTGGTTCATCCTTGGGAGCAATTTCCAAACGCCTGAAGGTACCACGTTCATCTGTACAAACAATAGTACGCAAGTATAAACACCATGGGACCACGCAGCCGTCATACCGCTCAGGAAGGAGATGTGTTCTTTCTCCTAGAGATGAACGTACTTCGGTGCGAAAAGTGCAAATCAATCCCAGAACAACAGCAAAGGACCTTTTGAAGATGCTGGAGGAAACAGGAACAAAAGTATCTATATCCACAGTAAAACGAGTCCTATATCGACATAACCCGAAATTCCGCTCAGCACGGAAGAAGCCACTGCTCCAAAACCGCAATAAAAAAGCCAGACTACGGTTTGCAACTGCACATGGGGACAAAGATCGTACTTTTTGGAGAAATGTCCTCTGGTCTGATGAAACAAAAATAGAACTGTTTGACCATAATGACCATCTTTATGTTTGGAGGAAAAAGGGGGAGGCTTGCAAGCCAAAGAACACCATCCGAACTGTGAAGCACGGGGGTGGCAGCATCATGTTGTGGGGGTGCTTTGCTGCAGGAGGGACTGGTGCACTTCACAAAATAGATGGCATCATGAGGGAGGAAAATGATGTAGATATATTGAAGCAACATCTCAAGACATCAGTCAGGAAGTTAAAGCTTGGTCTTCCAAATGGACAATGACCCCAAGCATACTTCCAAAGTTGTGGCAAAATGTCTAAAAAAGCCCTGACCTCGATCCTATAGAAAATTTGTGGGCAGAACTGAAAAAGTGTGTGCGAGCATGGAGGCCTACAACCTGACTCAGTTACACCAGCTCTGTCAGGAGGAATGGGCCAAAATTCACACAACTTATTGTGGGAAGCTTGTGGAATGCTACCTGAAATTTTTGACCCAAGTTAAGCAATTTAAAGGCAACGGTACCAAATACTAATTGAGTGTATGTAAACTTCTGACCCACTGGGAATGTGATGAAAGAAAAGCTGAATTAAATGAATCTATTATTCTGACATTTCACATTCTTAAAAAGTGGTGATCCTAACTGACCTAAGACAGGGAATTTTTACTAGGATTAAGTGTTAGGAATTGTGAAAAACTGAGTTAAAATGTATTTGGCTAAGGTGTATGTAAACTTCAGATTTCAACCGTGTATATACCCTAGAGGTCAAAGTTCTGTTAACCTGAAATTACCTGAAAATGTGTCTGATGGATAGTTGTGAATAAAAAATGCCCAATGATTAAAGGGTATAATAAGCGAGCAATAACTTTTTGTATACTGACATTTTCTCATAGGTTAAAATCCCTATTGGAAAATATGAATGGGATGGAGGTATGAAAGAGTGTTAACACAGAAAGCTACCATTGCTGCACTGCTATCACACATTTTCCAACTCTAGGGACATGGACCTTTAAAAAAAATCACTATGAGACATGACACCCCAAATCTGGGGGATCTGGCTCATGGACAAAATGTGCCATTTCAAAACATTCCAACTCATAGGTAAATGGTTGACTTGAGTCAATTCATTTGCCATTTAGTATGGATTAGCAACGTCTTAAAAATAAATGTATATATTGGCATTTATCAGCCAACGACCTCTGATGTCTAAGTAATGTAACGTTACCCATGATGATAGCTAGCTAACTGTTTCAAAGTTCACTAACTAACGTTAGCTAGCTGCATGGCTACAAAAATCACGACAGGATTTAGGGGGTGGCTGGTCAGTTTATTTTTATCTAATTTATCTAACGTTTATCATGCATCATTACAAACAAGCTGTATACATTGAGACATATCACAAGTGATATTCCGTGCGCTTTCCAGGTCTGACAACACTGTCTGAAATATGAATCCTGCATGCTTGAGCACTCGTCCCGTTGACTTAACAAGTTAGCTAGCGCAAGGGACAACAACATTTACCTGATATTCGTCTTTCAATTTTATTCCGGAGTGTAAGAAAGTAGTGGCAATGGCCAGCATTTGACACACGACGAAGACTTCTTTCAAACAATATTCGACCACTCAGACACTTCGATAAGGCACACAGTCTCAATAGTGACATGTTTACATAACTGCACAACACTTCTCCACGCTAGGCTGCCATCTTGAAAAAGACAAAGCTAATTGAACAGAAAGGAGCAGAGTATAGGCAAGGATAGACGACTACTAATTAATCGAAGAGTCGATTTAGAAACAAGACAATTAGGTTTTTTATGTATTGAAAGGAGTGTAGAACATTATTTGTTAAGGAATTATAATAGTAAACATAATATTTGTGCAATTTGTACTGAGTGCACAAAACATTAGGAACACCTTCCTAATATTGCGTTGAACACCCTTTGGCCCTCAGAACAGCCTCAATTCGTTGGGGCATTGACTCTACAAGGTGTCGAAACAGTTGTGTCAAGTTGGCTAGATGTCCGTTGGGTGGTGGACCATTCTCGCTACACATGGGGAACTGCTGAGCTTGAATACCCGGCAGTGTTGCAGTTCATGACACACCCAAACCAGTGCACCTCGCACCTACTACCATACTCAGTTCAAAGTCACTTAAATATTTTGTCTTGCCCAGTCACCCTCTGAATGATACACAATCCATGTTTCAAGGCTTAAAAATCCTTCTTTAACCTGTCTCCTTCCCTTCATCTATATACTGATTGAAGTGGTTTTAACAGGTGACATCAATATTTGTCACATGCGCCGAATACAACAGGTGCAGACATTACCGTGAAATGCTTCCTTACAACAATACAGTTCAAGAAATAGAGTTAAGAAAATATTTACTAAATAAACTAAAGTAAAAAATCAAATAAAAAGTAACACAGTAAAGTAACAATAACGAGGCTATATACAGGTGTTACCAGTACAGAGTCAATATGCAGGAGTACAGGTTAGTCAAGGTAATCTGTACATGTAGGTATGGGGTGCAATGTAAATAGTCCGGGTGGCCATTTGATTAGTTGTTCGGCAGTCTTATGGCTTGAGGGTAGAAGCTGTTAAAACTTCTATAGCATACTGGTTTTTGTTCGGAATTTTGGATGACTGACGTGCCCAAAGTTAACTGCCTGTTACTCAGGCCCAGAAGCTATGATATGCATATAATTGGATAAAAAACACTCTGAAGTTTCTAAAACTGTTAAAATGATGTCTGTGAGTATAACAGAACTGATATGGCAGGCGAAAACCCGAGGAAAATCCATCCAGATTTTTTTTTTTTAGGTCACAGGCCATTTCAATGCTAGCCTATGGGATATACAAATAGATAGGACCCAGATTGCAGTACCTATGGCTTCCACTAGATGTCAACAATCTTTAGAAAGGGTTTCAGGCTTGTTTTTTGAAAAATGAGCAAGTAGTAGTTTTTCCAAGGTGTCTCTCATTAGAAACGTAGTGTTGTTGAAGCGTGAATGAGGTGCGCGCTCCTCGTTATTTATCTTCCCTATTGAACATACTACTCTCCGTCTTAAATATTATCGTTTTTTAGATATTAGAGTACCTGAGGATTAATTAGAAACATCGTTTGACTTGTTTGGACTAACTTTACCGGTAACTTTTTGGATTCGTTTGTATGCATGTTGAACGAGTGGATTACTGAGATAATTGGCACCAACTAAACAGACTTTGGATATAAAGAAGGACTTTATCGAACAAAGCGACCATTCATAGTGTAGCTGGGACCCTTGGGATTGCAAACAGATGAAGATCTTCAAAGGTAAGGGATTTATTTAATCGCTATTTGTGATTTTGTGACGCCTGTGCTGGTTGAAAAAGTATTTTGATGTGGGGCGCTGTCCTCAGATAATTGCATGGTATGCTTTCACCGTAAAGCCTTTTTGAAATCTGACAACGGGGTTGGATTAACAATAAGTTAAGCTTTTAAATGATGTATGACACTTGTATTTTAATGAATGTTTAATATTACGATTTTTGTATTTTGAATTTCGCGCTCTGCAATTTCACCGGATGTTGTCGTAGGTGTCCCGCTAGCGGTTCATGCACCCAAACAGGTTTAAGGAGCGTTTTGGACCTAGACTTGGCACTCCGGTACCGCTTGCCGTGTGGTAGCAGAGAGAATAGTCTATGACTTGGGTGACTGGTCTCTGACAATTTTTGGGGCCTTCATTTGACACTGCCTAGTATGTAGGTCCTGGATGGCAGGAAGCTTGTCCCCAGTGATGTACTGGGCAGTACGTACTACCCTCTGTAGCACCTTATCGTTGGATGCCGAGCAGTTGCCATACCAGGAGTAATGCAACCGGTCAGGATGCTCTCGATGGAGCAGCTGTAAAACTTTGAGGATCTGGGGACCCATGCCAAATCTTTTCAGTCTCCTGAGGGGGGAAAATAATTGTTGTCCCCTCTTCACAACTGTCTTGGTGTGTTTGGACAATGATAGTGTGGACAGCAAGGAACTTGAAACTCTCAACCCGCTCCACTATAGCTCCATCAATGTTAATGGGGGCCTGTTCGGGCCTCCTTTTCCTATAGACCACGATGAGCTCCTTTGTCTTGCTCACATTGAGGGAGAGGTTGTTGTCCTGGCATCACACTGCCAGGTCTCTGACCTCCTCCCTATAGGCTGTCAGGCCTACCACTGTTGTGTTGTCAGAAAACCTAATGATGGTCTTGGAGTCGTGCTTGGCCACTTAGTCGTGGGTGAAGAGGGAGTGCAGGAGGGGACTAAGCACGCAACCATGAGGGGCCCCAGTGTTGAGGATCAGTGTGGCAGATGTGTTGTTGCCTACCCTTACCACCTGGGGACTGCCCGTCAGGAAGTCCAGGATCCGGATGCAGAGGACGGTGTTTAGTCCCAGGGTCCTTAGCTTCGTGATGAGCTTTGTGGGCACTATGGTGTTGAATGCTGAGCTGTAGTCAATGAACAGAATTCCCACATATGTGTTCCTTTTGTCCAGGTGGGAAAGGGCAGCGTGGAGTGCGATTGAGATTGCGTCATCAGTGGATCTGTTGGGGCGATATGCAAATTGGAGTGGGTCTAGTGTTTCCGGGATGATGGTGTTGATGTGAGTCATGACCAGCCTTTCAAAGCACTTAATGGCTACCGGCGTGAATGCTATGGTGCGGTGGACATAGGGACTATGGGCATAGGGACTATGGTGGTCTGCTTGAAACATATAGGTATTACAGACTCAGTCAGGGAGAGTTTGAAAATGTCAGTGAAGACACTTGCCAGTTGGTCAGCGCATGCTCTGAGTACATGTCCTGGTAATCCATCTGGCCACGCGGCCTTGTGAATATTGACCTGTTTAAAGGTCTTGTTCACATCGACTACAGAGAGCGTGATCACACAGTCCTCCAGAAAAGTTGGTGCTCTCATGCATGCTTCAGTGTTGCTTGCCTCGAAGCGAGCATAAAAGGCATTTAGCTCGTTTGGTAGGCTCGCATCACTGGGCAGCTCGCGGCTGGGTTTCCCTTTGTAGTCCATAATAGTTTGCAATCCCTACCATATCCGACGAGCGTCAGAGCCGGTGTAGTAGGATTCAATCTTTGTCCTGTATTGAGGCTTTGCCTGTTTGATGGTTCATCTGAGAGCAGGATTTCAAATAAACGTCCAGATTAGTGTCCTGGCCCTTGAAAGCAGCAGCTCTAGCCTTTAGCTCGGTGTGGATGTTGCCTGTAATCCATGGCTTCTAGTTGGGATATTTATGCACGGTCACTGTGGGGAAAACGTCATTGATGCACTTATTGATGAAGCCTGTGACTGAGGTGGTATACTCCTCAATGTCATTGGATGAATCGGAACATATTCCAGTCTGTGCTAGCAAAACAGTCCTGTAACATAGCATCCGCTTCATCTGACCACTTCCGTATTGAGCGAGTCACTGGTACTTCCTGCTTTATTTTTTCTTGTAAGAAGGAATCAGGAGGGTAGAATTATGGTCAGATTTTCCAAATGGAGTGCAAGGGAGAGGTTTGTATGCATCTCTGTGTATGGAGTAAAGGTGGTCTAGAGTTTTTTTCCCTCTGGTTGCACATGTGACATGCTGGTAGAAATTAGGTAAAACTGATTTAAGTTTGCCTGCATTAAAGTCCCCGGCCACTAACGCTTCTGGATGAGCATTTTCTTGTTTGCTTATGGCCTTATACAGCTCGATGGGTGCGGTCTTAGTGCCAGCATCGGTTTGTAAATAGACAGCTACGAATAATATAGATGAAAACTCTCTTAGTAGATAGTGTGGTCTACAGCATATCATGAGGTACTCTACCTCAGGCGAGAAATACCTTGAGACTTTTTAATATTATACATGGCGCACCAGCTCTTATTGACACGTAGACACACACCCGCACCCCCCGTCTTACCAGACGTAGCTGTTCTGTCCTACTGATGCACAGAAATCCCAGTCAGCTCTATATTATCCGTGTCGTCGTTCAGCCACGGCTCGGTGAAACATAAGACATTACAGTTTTTGGTGGGATGGAGTTTTGGCCTGCCTGCTGACATCACCAGGCGGTAAATTAGTTGATTTACCAATAAGAAAGAGAATTTCAAACCTCGCTGCTAATAACAGCTAGTTTTCAGTTTTCCCCTCCCCACTCAGACCACTACCAGACAGTTCTAGCTAAATTCTTGCTTGAGAAATTGCTCTTTGCTAAGAATATATTTTTGTTTATTTTTGACCATTTTAATTGAAAACAATCACAGTAAGGTACTTAATTGTTACCCAGAAATGATTTGATATTGAGGTAAAAATGGCTGCATTGGGCATTTAACCTGTATCATTTATTCTCTAGGGAGAATAATAACTTTTATGTTTGGTCAGATTTCTATTTTATCATTATTTAAGAATATCTTATCAAATATCGAAATTATGAACACCACTGAAAAAAACTAAGGACAAGGTGTGTGTGACATGTGTGTGTGACCTATATCACCTATAGGTGGCAGCCTTACCATAAAATAAGTAGAACAAAGGTCAAACTAGAGGTCATACATAAGTGGTCTTGCTGGTACTCTCATGTCTTGGTTTGAGTGAGAAATTGCCACATAATATAAAGACCCACAACCTTTTGGATGGCTTCCAACCGCCACTGGTCAACTTTTAAAACACATTTGAACTGACTCTCCATGTTGTCAGTGTGTAATTACAATGTAATAAATAAAATAAAATTGTATTTGTCATATACTTCGCAAACAACAGGTGTACACGAACAGTGAAATGCTTACAAAAAGGTCCCTTCCCAACAATGCAGAGATAAAGAAAATAGAGAAATAATAGGAACGTTAAACACGTAATAATAGATACATAATGAGAAACAATAACTTATACAAGGGGTACCAGTACTGAGTCAATGTGCAGGGGTACGAGGTAATAACTTGTCTATATTCAAGGAGTACCAGTACTGAGTCAATGTGCAGGGGTACGAGGTAATAACTTGTCTATATTCAAGGAGTACCAGTACTGAGTCAATGTGCAGGGGTACGAGGTAATAACTTGTCTATATTCAAGGAGTACCAGTACTGAGTCAATGTGCAGGGGTACGAGGTAATAACTTGTCTATATTCAAGGAGTACCAGTACTGAGTCAATGTGCAGGGGTACGAGGTAATAACTTGTCTATATTCAAGGAGTACCAGTACTGAGTCAATGTGCAGGGGTACGAGGTAATAACTTGTCTATATTCAAGGAGTACCAGTACTGAGTCAATGTGCAGGGGTACGAGGTAATAACTTGTCTATATTCAAGGAGTACCAGTACTGAGTCAATGTGCAGGGGTACGAGGTAATAACTTGTCTATATTCAAGGAGTACCAGTACTGAGTCAATGTGCAGGGGTACGAGGTAATAACTTGTCTATATTCAAGGAGTACCAGTACTGAGTCAATGTGCAGGGGTACGAGGTAATAACTTGGCTATATATAAGGGGCACCAGTACTGAGTCGATGTACAGGGGTACAAGGTAATAACTTGGCTATATACAAGGGGCATCAGTACTGAGTCTATGTGCAGGGGTACGAGGTAATACCTTGGCTATATATAAGGGGCACCAGTACTGAGTCGATGTACAGGGGTACAAGGTAATAACTTGGCTATATACAAGGGGCATCAGTACTGAGTCAATGTGCAGGGGTACGAGGTAATAACTTGTCTATATTCAAGGAGTACCAGTACTGAGTCAATCTGCAGGGGTACGAGGTAATAACTTGTCTATATTCAAGGAGTACCAGTACTGAGTCAATGTGCAGGGGTACGAGGTAATAACTTGTCTATATTCAAGGAGTACCAGTACTGAGTCAATGTGCAGGGGTACGAGGTAATAACTTGGCTATATATAAGGGGCACCAGTACTGAGTCGATGTACAGGGGTACAAGGTAATAACTTGGCTATATACAAGGGGCATCAGTACTGAGTCTATGTGCAGGGGTATGAGGTAACTGAGGTAGATATGTACATATAACTAGGAATAAAGTGACAGATAGTAAACGGTAGCAGCAGTGTCTGTGATGAGTCAAAACAGTTAGTGCAAAAAGGGTCAATGCATATAGTAGCTATTTGGTTAACTATTTAATGAACTGTTTAGCAGTCTTATGGCTTGGGGGTAAAAACTGTTCAGGGTCCTGTTGGTTCCAGACTTGGTGCATCAGTACCTCTTCCCGTGCAGTAGCAGAGAGAACAGTCTATGACTTGGGTGGCTGTAGTCTTTAGACATTTTTAGGGTCTTCCTCTGACACAACCTAATAGGGCTACCATGTTGACCTGATACTATGGAAAATAATCATATTATCTCTGCTGGTAAATAACTTCATATTATGAATGATGCGCGTGAACCTTATCTGGCTCATTTGAGCTTCCTAATTAGTTAGGGAACCAATAGGATACATTGTCTGGTCTTTTGAGATTCATATAAACTGTCCAGTCTCTACTATGCACTGCAAAATACTCTTGTGAGTCTTGTCATTTTTAGAAGCGGAAGGGCTACAAGATATCATCTTTGGAAAATTGAATATTGTTTATTCAATAGTATGCTCAGCATACCATTTTAAACAAATGCACAGTGCTTTCTGGAGTACAATACAATTAAAATGAAACTGAATGGTATCTTTTTTCATAGGCCCTTTTCATTGTATCCTACATTTAAGTAATGCAGAACATAAATTCTACATCGTTCTAATAGCATGCATGCTGTTTGACCTAACAAGTGTCAGATTCCGCTTGTCACCTCTAAAGCATTCCTAAAGACTTGTACAGCCTTTTGTGTGAGGCGCTGGAAGTTAACATAAGTACTACTTGAGAGGTCAGGCTGGGAAATGAGGTCCAGGCAGTATATATTTTCTCAATGGAGGTGGTGGCTGGGATCCCAGTCACAGCGGTTGGTGTCTGCTGCTGAGATGTAGGTGAGGATCAGGAGGTGTTTGTTGCTATGGTTCACGAGCAGGGCCCCTCGACAGGCTCGTTTGATGTGGTCGGCCTCTGTTGGCGGCTGGCTCTTTGCGCTGGTGACAGTCATTGCCGGGTGAGTGACTGTCAATGCCTGAGCCAACAAAAGGGGAGAAGACAGCCATTCATGGCCCTGATAATAGCCAGGCCAGGACAAGGCTGCCATTCTCACAGACTTTGATCATATGGATTCTTTGCACACCTCTGTAGGGGCTCCCTTTTTGTTTTACAGATGGACGCTGTTTTGAAAGTTCACCTGGCCAAGAAGACTTGACGGAGGTGCTTTGTGAAAGACTTGTGTTGGTAAATGCTTTGAGCATATATGTGTGTGCCTCTCAGATGGATCATGTGACATTCCCCCTGTGGAAAGAAGCTAGTGTTTTAAGAGACAGCTGCATGCTTTCGGCTGTCCAACTGCATGACATCCTAGAGGAGTTGTTCTTGGACATGTCAGATATTAGTCATCATGTTGAAATGGTCAAGAAAACATATTTAGGAAATGATTGTGTGTACTGGACAGTATATGTACCGTATATGCATAGCCACATACAGTAGGAATTATGTTTTTGTCGGTCACATTACATCAGTATTTCTACCTAACCTCTGGTCCTGCATGATTATTTGCCAACACTGCCATAAATAATGTTTTAATGACAGAACTTTATTTGATTCGTTGTTTGCCACACAGATTGAGCAAATATTTAAAGTATGAGTGTCAACAGGGAATTAATACAAACATATTGACCATTCTGACTGACTCATACCACTCTCACAGGGTTTCTCACACAGAGAGGGAAGGTACATTAAGACGACTTGAATGATGGAGTCATCTAAGAAAATATTGTAATGATTTTTCATGCTGGTATTTACAAGTGCTACTTAATGGAATAATGGCTCTGACTACAGAGCCACATGTACTGTAGCAGTTTGCCTTTGTGATGCTTAGTTATTTCCATCACTGTATTTAATGCTAGACTCAAAACATCCTTTTGGTTCTAGTCCAAACCCTCTGAGGGGTTGTAAAATGCTGAGCCAGCAGAGGTCTTTACAGTAACCACGTCTACATACTGCTATCTCTGTCTCTCACTTTATCAGTGTTCTGATTATCTGCTTTGGAATCACTGACGCGCAAAATCATGGCTACTTAATCACACCTGGCATGTCTCTTTTTTTTCCTTAAAAAAGCCGCAGTTTGTGGTATCGCTCGGGATCTGCTCCCGCCATCTGGATCTCTCAGAACAGTAAAGTCCATCAGATACGTGCCCCACTTATCTCCAGGCCACCGACAATAGACAATAGTCATGAAGCAGGATATGCAAATGAAACGTGCTCTGACTAGGCCAGGGCACAGTGATGGTGGTGTTCTGGTCAGTTCCTGAATGAGTCCCGGATGTTTACACAGTCACCCACGGTGTGCAGCACAGAGATATCAAGAACACCTGCATTGGTCCAAACTGGCAGGAAGTCGACAAGTGACGACAGACTAATTGCATAAACATAGAAGTTGTAATAATGTATTGGCATGGCATTGTATTTTAACAGTATTTCCCTTTTGTGAATTTCGTACATTTCCCTAAATCTGGTAGGCCTACAAAAAGATGCTAACTAGAGCAATGTGAAGAGACTTATATACTACAAATGTAAATCTGTCTTTTAATATTTGGATAAATAACAAAAGAGCAGAATGATCATATGCTTAAAAAGCAAGAGGTCAGGGGTGATCAACTGAAAGGAGATCAGGGAGAGAGAGAGGGAGAGAGAGAAAGAGTACAGAAACAGGGAGTGAGTCAGTGGAGTTAGCAAGAGAGAGAAAACAATTAATAATAGGATCTATTACTGAGGGATTGTCAGTGCTAAGAGGGAGGTCGAGTTTCAGGCCTTTTTGAAGACTTTGAGGGTACAAACAGGACTCATTACAGAGATATTATCTCCATTCATACACTTACAGAGCCGCTTGGATCCCTGCTGGGAAAGATTAGGTTCCTTTGCTTGTGAACATCCTCCTCTGGTGCCCGGGCTGAAGAGCTTTCTCTGCTCAGGGCGCACCCTGGCCGGGAGACGCAACGTGGGAGCTGACTGAAAGCCTTCTGCAGGGGAGAGGAGAGAGGGTGGGGGGGGCTCAAACTACCAAAAAGTCAGCCCTTTCTCATTTGGAGAGAGAGCTGCGTCACACCAGAGGGCCCCCCACCTGTTACTGATCTCTGAGTTTAGCGTTTGCCTCGTATTTTAGGATAGGGTATTAATGTGCTTTGTTCTTAATGATCATCACATTGACTAAAGTCTTGAATGGACTTGGATTATGTCATGTAAGCGTACTGTATTTAATGCTATACTGCATGTGTCATTCTAGTATGTCTTGCACTGGTAACTGAGAATAAAGCACAGTGATAAATATACAGGGTTCTGGTTAAATATGATAAAATAATTGAACAATACAACATTCTTTCAAGCACCATATCCTCCTGGAAATATCCAGACAGCTCTATTTAGGGTCATTCATATTCTACCTATTCAATAATGTATCCAACTTCAATAGCTAAGGATACTGTAGGTCTATAGTCAAGCCACAGACAGCAATACATGAGCGTGTGTCTCGCTTGGACCCAGGACACCACAAAGCAATCTACTGCCACATCTGACATTCAGATGCGGATATAAACTTTGATCTTGACCTCCGGGCAGACTAACTTTTAAGTAAGAAGTTATACAGTACATAGCATGATTGTATGATTTTAATTCTGGGTAATTTTCAGAGAGGAGGGGCAACTGGAGCTTCCTGGGGGTGCAGGCCGCATGAAAGAGTTCACTCTCCATGAAGGGAAAATAGGGATGACCAAGCAGCTGGCATACGAATGAAGTGGAAATTTAAGAGTTATCATATAAATTAGCTTAAAGATGCATTAGAATCAAATAGAATCCAAAGAAAATCCCTTACCCCAGTTATTTTAGCATTTGTTTTATGTAAAGGTATGTCGGCCTACACTCCCACAGCATGATGCAAAGTCTACCAGCCACACCTGAAGGTAGATGTATAAGCTTCACTGATTACAATTAGATTTGCATATTTGTATTTAGATACACACATTTTTGAGCAGGCATAAGCAAAGCCAGCTGTGATAGAAGGTCTTCTAGCACTGCAGAGGACATTGAAGAATATTGTTTTCCATTACAATGCTGATGGAGAAGGCTGGAGTACCCTATAACAATTACACAGACAAGTCTACGAACACTCAGCTGTCCTGCTAACTGTTTACATTTTTTTGAAGATGGGGAAACAGTTTTATACAATGCTAACAAAAACCACATCTCCAATGTGTGCTGTGCTCTCCCAGCCCAGGCTCCTCCAGCCTGGCAACAGCACAGGCAGGCAACAACAAACAGACAGTCACTCCAATGAACTCCACAGGGCGGAAATGAGGAGAGTTTGAAGGAAGAAGGAATAAACCTACTGGAAGTCAAGAGACGCTGCAGAGTGGTTTAATTGCGGGTGAAATGCCTCTTTTCCTGGGGCCCATGCAGATAAATAGAGAGAAGTTTTGAGGAACTCCACAGTATCTAATGGCCAGAACAAGCAGGTAGACAGGAATGGCTGCCAGGGGTTAGGGGGGTTGGGAGCTGTGGGGGAGAGAGAGGGCAGCTGGCCTCTGTCTGACTGGTCTTTTATGATGGGAGAGGGAGGGTAGAGGGACAGCCAAGCTTCTGGGACCAGTTAACAAGCGAAAGAGTGTGAAGTCACTGTTGTCCTCTCTGTGCACGCACCCCTCAAACACACTTCCACCCCTGGACACCGTGGTCGCCCCGGGGCGGTACACATCATTGAAACCGGGACCCTATTAAAAGGAAGTAAGTGCTGCACTAACTGGATAGACTCACTTTAGAACATGTGCTGTGGAGTGCTGCGGCTGCTCTCACAGCGGATGCTCCTAGCACCCTCGGCTGGTACAATCAGATGATAGGGAATATTTCATTTGGTTTTACTTTTGTGTAAAAAAGGTCAACACATTACAGTTTTGTCCTCATTTCATTATTAATGACTAGCATGCAGTGAACTTGAGCCACCCTTCAAATACCATCAGGAATACACTGAAGGAGTGAGGACAGGACAGTATATGGACAGTTTTGACAAATATTGAATGGAATACATTAGGTATCAGTAGTGCCGGCCCCAGGAATAAGCAGTTGCTTAGGGCCCCCGACCCTGTCCTCTTCTTCAGCTACACCAATTGAAGTGGATTTAACAGGTGACATCAGTAAGGGATCACAGCTTTCACCTGAATTCACCTGGTCAGTCTATGTCATGTAAAGAGTTCCTAATGTTGTGTACACTCAGTGTACAGTCGTGGCCAAAAGTTTTGAGAATGACACAAATATACATTTTCACAAAGTTTGCTGCTTCAGAGTCTTTAGATATTTTAGTCAGATGTTACTATGGAATACTGAAGTATAATTACAAGCATTTCATAAGTGTTAAAGGCTTTTATTGACAATTACATGAAGTTGATGCAAAGAGTCAATATTTGCAGTGTTGGCCCTTCTTTTTCAAGACCTCTGTAATCCTCCCTGGCATGCTGTCAATTTACTTCTGGGCCACATCCTGACTGATGGCAGCCCATTCTTGCATAATAAATGCTTGGAGTTTGTCAGAATTTGTGGGTTTTTGTTTGTCCACCCGCCTCTTGAGAATTGACCACAAGTTCTTAATGGGATTAAGGTCTGGGTAGTTTCCTGGCCATGGACCCAAAATATCGATGTTTTGTTCCCCGAGCCACTTAGTTTTCACTTTTGACTTTTGGAAAGGTGCTCCATCATGCTGGAAAAGGCATTGTTCATCACCAAACTGTTCCTGGATGGTTGGGAGAAGTTGCTCTCGGAGGATGTGTTGGTACCATTCTTTATTCATGGCTGTGTTCTTAGGCAAAATTGTGAGTGAGCCCAATCCCTTGGCTGAAAAGCAACCCCACACATGAATGGTCTCAGGATGCTTTACTGTTGGCATGACACAGGACTGATGGTAGCGCTCGCCTTGTCTTCTCCGGACAAGTTTTTGTCCGGATGCCCCAAACAATCGGAAAGGGGATTCATCAGAGAAAATGACTTTACCCCAGTCCTCAGCAGTTCAATCCCTGTACCTTTTGCAGAATATCAGTCTGTCCCTGATGTTGCTGCCCTTCTTGACACCAGGCCATCCTCCAAAAGTATTTTGCAGATGCACTCACACCTGCCTGCTGCCATTCCTGAGCAAGCTCTGTACTGATGGTGCCCCGATCCCGCAGCTGAATCAACTTTAGGAGACGGTCCTGGCGCTTACTGAACTTTCTTGGGCGTCCTGAAGCCTTCTTCACACCAATTGAACCGTTCTCCTTGAATTTCTTGATGATCCGATAAGGTGCAATCTTACTGGCAGCAATATCCTTGCCTGTGAAGCCCTTTTTGTGTAAAGCAATGATGACGGCACGTGTTTCCTTGCAGGTAACCATATTTGACAGAGGAAGAACAATGATTCCAAGCACCACCCTCCTTTTGAAGCTTCCAGTCTGTTATTCAAACTCAATCAGCATGACAGAGTGATCTCCAGCCTTGTCCTCATCAACACTCACACCTGTGTTAACGAGAGAATCACTGACATGATGTGAGCTGGTCCTTTTGTGGCAGGGCTGAAATGCAGTGGAAATGTTTTTTGGGGATTCAGTTCATTTGCATGGCAAAGAGGGACTTTGCAATTAATTGCAATTCATCTGATCACTCTTCATAACATTCTGGAGTATATGCAAATTACCATCATACAAACTGAGGCAGCAGACTTTGTGAAAATTAATATTTGTGTCATTCTCAAAACTTTTGGCCACGACTGTATATACAGATATATTTATATTATTTTAGGAAGTCAACTTACTGTTGACAGTTAGACTAGTAGAATACACAAGGTGCAAGTTCGAAATGTGGTTGTGCATCAGCAGTTTTTCTCTTGTTATGTCAGTCACTGACAGTCACTCAATTAGCCATGTCAGCTAACTATTTTTAGATTGGTAAGTTAGTCTTGCCAGCTATCTAAACTTGTTGTAATCATAGCCGTATACCAACATGCTCACAGGGCACGGGCCCAGGGGCTCTGACCTCAAGGGGGCCCCCATTGATTTCGTTAGTCACTCCCACTCAGATATCATTAACATGGCATAAGTAATGGCAAAATGTGTAGAATTGCAAGAAATTAGCTTTAAATCTGCAGAATGTTGTTTCCACCCAATGGCAAAATGTGTAGAATTGCAGGAAATAAGCTGTTAAACTGTAATTTGTATCTCTCTGTCCCATGGCAAAAGAAGTAGAATTGCATGAAATGTGTTATAAATTGCAAGATAATATTTTCTCTACTTCCCATTGCAAAATGTGTAGAATTGCAGGAAATTAACTTTAAAACCCAAATTGTTTGCCTGCGAGGTGGGGGCTCCACGCAACCAAATCTTGCTTAGGGTCCCCAAAAGCTAGAGCCGGCCCTAAGGTGACATGTTCATTTCTTTGAACGCAATGACTCAGTCCTGATTTACAGCCTGATTGTGACAACAGACAGACAGAGTGTGAAGTTGTTAAAAAGGTGTTCACCATTACCACCCTGGTCTCACAAATCAGAGGTGAACATCAGAAACCACCTCAAGGAAATATTAACACAGGTGATCAGAAAGACTCCTCTGCCGTTGTTTCCGACAAACTAAAGCCCCCTTTAATCTGTCCCATATGTCTACAAATAGTCCAGTCACAGGTGTCACAAAAGGGCCCCTTCCATGTCAATTTACCTTCTCACTGCTGACCTAGGATCCTCATCATCTTCAAGCGCTGGGACAACAAAGGAGTTTGACTTAACCCTTTCCAGTTGACTCTTTCCATGGAGCAATAAAACCTACAGGTAGCCGGCTAATGGCTTTCTAGGAACCACTATTAGGAGACAAAGGCTACATTAAGAAATTATAAAAGAGAGATTGTGCAAAGCCTCTCTCGTTAATTTCAAATAGTTATCAATGATTGTGGCCCCACCCCTCTCCTTTCAACTCCCCAGATGCAAGCCCTGCCCAGGATAAAATGCAGGACAAGCCCAAGCCTCCCATTCCACACAGGAGAAGGGACGGACTGCACAGGAGAGAGTGGAGACAGTCATTTACTGCTTCACTGCTTCATACAGGCAGACAGACCAGACACACACTCACTGACTGCCTCCCTCACTTACTCTCTCACTCACTGACTGCCTCTCTCACTCACCGACTGCCTCTCTCACTCACCGACTGCCTCTCTCACTCACCGACTGCCTCTCACTCACTGACTGCCTCTCTCACTCACCGACAGCCTCTCTCACTCACTGACTGCCTCTCTCACTCACTGACTGCCTCTCACACTCAGTAGCTGTTGCCTCTTCCTCATACACACACTGTCTCTCTCACTCTCCCACCTCCTCACTCTGTCTCTCACTCTACCTCCCCCTCACTCTGCCTCCCTCACTCACATATGCACAGACATACACACACACTCTCTCCCTCTGTCTCCCTCTCTGTTTCTCTCTCTCTTCTCTCTCTACACACACACACTCTCTCTGTGACTCGCTCTCCCTATTGCACTTTTACACACACTTACACACAGTCACTCACTCTCCCTCACTCAAGTCATTCTCAGCCAGACAAGCACTGTATTCCAGTCCAGCTGGAGAGAGGAGCATCGCAAGGTGCACACATCGCAGGACAGGACACTGATTGACTCTGCAGCTGGAAAGAAGGACACAAGCCAAAAGGAACAGAACAAGGAAAACAACAGAAAATAACAGATGACTTTTGGCAATGGAATTACAAAATTAATCATTTTAGGGACAGAGTGAGTAAATAGAGGCTGAGAGAGAAATAGGAGTTTATCATCAGACAGACAAGTAAAGAGACAAAGTTATCTGTGACAGAGGGCTGGTTAGAAGCCCAGGTTCCTCTCTGCTCTGCTGACTGGTCCTCAGTGACAGGGTCTGCTGCCTGCTTGATCACCCCCCCTTTCCACCTTCAGAGAGAGAGAGACCACTCGACTGGACCACACAGCCTGGGTCTCCAGCCAGCCAGCATGCCTGCCTGTGCAAGGTGCACCTTGGGAGTCTGATCCACCATGTGCAGATGGATGCCACCCTTCGCCGGACTCGGTCCTGACCTTGCTGCCATTGGCACTGCCCACGCCGGGCTTCCGCCCCTACCCAGTGCTGCCTCCCTCAGCCTGCTGTGCCTCACCCTGCTCCTGGTGGCTGGCACGGCTCTGGGGGGCTGCCCACCTGGGGTAGGGCATGAGCCCCTCCAAGTACTGGCGAGGGGCATTAACTGCTCATGGACACTTGAGCGGCACACACGCAGTTACAATCACCTAGAGGGCGATGTCCGACTAAGGCGGCTCTACTCCGCCAACAAGTTCTTTCTCTGTATCGACAAAACGGGCAAGGTGGACGGCACCAGACGGAAAAACTACGCTGAAAGTGAGTAAGCTGGCACTATCTCCCCTCTCTATCTCTCCTATGTGATGGAGGAGTGGCGGGATGCCTATGACACTATATTATATTTTATGGTGGTGTGAACTCTCTTATCTTGCTACTTTTATAGTGGTTCATAGGGGTTTCACTGGTTTGTATCAGCCTGTCACTCCTATTTATGTTGTGTTTGGAGCGGGAGGCGTTGCTAGGTAAACTGGGAATACCCAGTGTGGATTAACACACCTCATGGGAAACCCGGCACTGTGTTTACAGCAAGGCAGACTTGAAGAAAGACATTATGCATCAGTTGGTCATGCAAACTGGGCTTGGGAAAAAGATTCAATATCACAGAGGATTAACTTGTCAAAACTGTGTTGAAAGTCCTCTGGTTCAAGGGGCAGCAATTTTCTATTTCTCACAGTGTTCTCACCGATTTTGTTGAGCGCTCGTTAGTGGAATTGTCAGGATAATTTGGAGCCTCTGTGATATAAACTGTTAAGTACAGACCCAGAATCAACCGCTAACAAAGATCACGTATGTGTGAAAACTTCAGACTAGACCAGAGAGCTGGCTTCACTTCCACGTACAGCAGGTGCATTGGGCTCGCCAGCACTGTATAATTTACTGCAGACACTCAGAGAATTTCTACATACCCATGCAAAGTGTAAAATCTTCTTACACACACACCTATCAATCAATGATCTTCCAAAAAATGCCTTGAACAGATCAGCTCTTTCAACAGCTGCTATTATATCATCTCAGTATGGTAAGATTCCCCAGATTAGATTGCACTGTATCTGATGTTAGTCATAAGGACACTTGAGAGGAGGGCAGTGCACTGGGCATAGGTGTCACTCACTCCACAATCTCCATCAATGGTGTCTTTCAGACTGTTGACCAGGACAGACGAGTTGTCTCTGGTCATGAACTGACCTCCCAGTGGCCACTGGACAGCCTTGAGAGGTTTATGCCTTTGACGGTTATATTTATGTATTTAGTCGTTAATGTCTTTTTACACAAGTGGCTGAATCAGGGTTTTTCCATGCTACCGAGGTAACAGCAAGGACTGCCCAGTCAGTCTGCCACTGTGTACAGCCTTTTAACAGTCGGTGACATTTGTTAACCTGCCGGGGCTACTATACTTCTCGTCTGGCAGACAGTTTTATACCTCACACACACGACATCCATTCACATTGACTTGAATTATCACAATTCCAAATTGTGCTGGTGTTTGTTGTCCCTCAAATGGGGATTCTAATTTTCATGTAGGTGGTTTAGATGTCAGACATAATCATAAAACGTTACTCTCTCAGGTCGTGCTTATGTTTGACACTTTAAAATCAGATTGGAGCAGGAGCGGAAAGCAGGAATTGGCATCGCAATGGAAGTTCTTAAGAGGACTGCAGCTACATGAAGCTTTTTCATGCTGGAAACAGCAAAATGGATGCATCTGGATTGGGAGATTTGTGTCTTTCCGTGGTCTTGTCAGAAGTGCTTAGTCAGTTGTAAAGAGTGGTTCCCCATGAAAATGTGCAGCCCCCAAATGCAATGCTCTCATACTCTTTAACCACCATCCTCTCATTTCCTGCCCTGGAAAGAATGGTTCTCTATGAACACTACAGCACAGTGAGGGTGTGTACCTGCCTGCACCCCTAAAGCTGCACCCTGCCAAACCAGTGGTCATTCGGCCTTGAAATTAGTGAAATGGACCTTATGGTCGTGATGTGGTCATACCTCACAATGAGACGATATGGCCTGGTCTATTCTGAGGTCCAGTTTGGGTTCTGTGTTACCACAGGTCATTGCACCTAGAGAATTCCTTGATATTGATATGGTCACTATGCTTTAGATTAGAGAGGGACGACTGGGCGGAAGCTCTGCATTTTTAATGAGCTTCTATTGACACAGATACAAGACTGCAGCCTCAGTATGACTGTCTCTGTGAAAAGAGAGCACATATGGCTTGGCTGGCACAGTGGCTTGGCTGGCACAGTAGATGTTTGTGTTGAGTTTTAAGTGGCTTGGCTGGCACAGTAGATGTTTGGGTTGAGTTTTAAGTGGCTTTGCTGGCACAGTAGATGTTTGTGTTGAGTTTTAGGTGGCTTGGCTGGCACAGTAGATGTTTGTGTTGAGTTTTAAGTGGCTTGGCTGGCAAAGTAGATGTTTGTGTTGAGTTTTATGTGGCTTGGCTGGCACAGTATATCTTTGTGTTCAGTTTTAAGTGGCTTGGTTGGCACAGTAGATGTTTGGGTGGAGTTTTAAGTGGCTTGGCTGGCACAGTAGATGTTTGTGTTGAGTTGTAAGTGGCTTGGCTGGCACAGTAGATGTTTGTGTTGAGTTGTAAGTGGCTTGGCTGGCACAGTAGATGTTTGTGTTGAGTTTTAAGTGGCTTGGTTGGCACAGTAGATGTTTGGATGGAGTTTTAAGTGGCTTGGGTGGCACAGTAGATGTTTGTGTTGAGTTTTAAGTGGCTTGGCTGGCACAGTAGATGTTTGTGTCGAGTTTTAAGTGGCTTGGCTGGCACAGTATATGTTTGTGTTGAGTTTTAAGTGGCTTGGCTGGCACAGTAGATGTTTGTGTTGAGTTTTAAGTGGCTTGGCTGGCACAGTAGATGTTTGTGTTGAGTTTTAAGTGGCTTGGCTGGCACAGTAGATGTTTGTGTTGAGTTTTAAGTGGCTTGGCTGGCACAGTAGATGTTTGGGTGGAGTTTTAAGTGGCTTGGCTGGCACAGTAGATGTTTGTGTTGCGTTTTAAGTGGCTTGGCTGGCACAGTAGATATTTGTGTTGAGTTTTAAGTGGCTTGGCTGGCACAGTAGATGTTTGTGTTGAGTTTTAAGTGGCTTGGCTGGCACAGTAGATGTTTGTGTTGAGTTTTAAGTGGCTTGGCTGGCACAGTAGATATTTGTGTTGAGTTTTAAGTGGCTTGGCTGGCACAGTAGATGTTTGTGTTGAGTTTTAAGTGGCTTGGCTGGCACAGTAGATGTTTGTGTTGAGTTTTAAGTGGCTTGGCTGGCACAGTAGATGTTTGTGTTGAGTTTTAAGTGGCTTGGCTGGCACAGTAGATGTTTGTGTTGAGTTTTAAGTGGCTTGGCTGGCACAGTAGATGTTTGTGTGGAGTTTTAAGTGGCTTGGCTGGCACAGGAGATGTTTGTGTTGAGTTTTAAGTGGCTTGGCTGGCACAGTAGATGTTTGTGTTGAGTTTTAAGTGGCTTGGCTGGCACAGTAGATGTTTGTGTTGAGTTTTAAGTGGCTTGGCTGGCACAGTAGATGTTTGTGTGGAGTTTTAAGTGGCTTGGCTGGCACAGTAGATGTTTGTGTTGAGTTTTAAGTGGCTTGGCTGGCACAGTAGATGTTTGTGTTGAGTTTTAAGTGGCTTGGCTGGCACAGTAGATGTTTGTGTGGAGTTTTAAGTGGCTTGGCTGGCACAGTAGATGTTTGTGTTGAGTTGACAAAAATGTCTCAAGTGTCTAATAAAACATAAAGAAACAGCAACTACTTTATTATCCAAACATAGATGTAATGTAACCAAATTCTGTGAACACATCACACATTAGCACACACACACACACACACATAAACACACACACACACACACAGTCTTGTACAGCTAACCTTGTGGGGACACAATTCAGTCCCATTCAAAATCCTATTTTCCCTAACCCTAAACCTAACCCTAACCCGTACTCTTACCCTAACCCTAATCTTAACCCTAACCCTAACTGTAACCCAAAAATCTAACCTTAACACTAAACCTAGCTCCTAACCATAAACCTAACCCTAAAACTAACCCTTGCTCCTAACCCTAACACTTAATGTAATTCTAACCCAAACACTAATTCTAACCTTAACCCTAAACCCCCTAGAAATAGTATTTGACCTTGTGGGGACCAACAAAACATCCCCAGTTGGTGAAATGTTTGTTTGTTTAGTATTATTGTGGGGCCTTCTGGTCCCCACAAGAATAGTTAAACATGTCCACACACACACACACACACACACGCATACGCATACGCACGCGCACACACACACACACACACACACACACACACACACACACACACACACACACACACACACACACACACACACACACACACACACACACACACACACACACACACACACACACCTCTCACCCGCAGCAGACCCCTTGCTCCTTCCCACATGTTTTAATGTTGCTGGTGTGAGTGGGGAAGCACAGCTCAGCAGGGCCCTGAATGCTGTCCAGTGCGAGGACCCTCCTTGTTCTCTGTGTTGCGGTCTGTCAACACGGATACATTGCCCCGACTGCCCTGCTACACCCTCGCCTCACTCAGTTTTTCCAGCCCCTGCTCCCAACCTCTCAGGTGTAAAAACAGTTGGAATTAGTCAACGGGCCCTCTGCTAATTGAGGTTGGAAAATATTGTATCAGTCCCAGTGGACCAGAGTATGGAACAGCTGAAGGAAGAGGCTGGGCCTCAGAGAGATGGAAGGTAGAGAGAGAGAGAGAGATCTGAATCTACTGAGGTAAAGTCTGGTTCTGATTGGGCATTAGTGGAAGGAAAGGCACATCTTTCTAAGTTTAGAAAGAGAGAGAGAGAGAGAGAAAGAGAGAGAAAGAGAGAGAGAGAGAGAGAGAGAGAGAGAGAGAGAGAGAGAGAGAGAGAGAGAGAGAGAGAGAGAAAGTGAGGTTAAAGAGAACAGGGAGCACAGTCTGAGAGCAAAGGGTGAGCAAGGGAGTGATAGTCCAAAATCAAAATGGTTGGGATATAATTTCCAATAATTCAACTGTGTATTATACCCGGATAGATACTGTGATTTGTGTTCTCATATTTATGTCGAGATACAATATGATACCGCCCCTCTACAGTGATGTTCTTGGAGTCCCGCAGTGGAATATTACGCTGAATGACTGAATGATCTGTGGTATATATTGAAATGTAACACTTGTACTGGTCTGGACATGATTTGTGGATATCAATTGCATTTTTTTTTATAATTTCAAAGGTGCAGTTCTGTCTGATACAGTAGCATCCTGTTCTGTCCTGATGCTTTTGAGCACACAGGTCATGTATCAATTCCTGAAACTTGTTATTGTCGCAGCCAGACCTAATCCCCACAGGCCACAGCACAGTATTTATAAAACAAATGATCTAGATACCCATCAGCCATGATAAAGTGCCTGCCAAACCGAGCCAATGGTGGAAAGCTTGCAAAAACCACACTGGCAAAGTAGACCTTCATATGATTGCAAACTACCATGTCACCAAAGCACTAAAGTTGCGTGTTGAAATAATAATAAGAGGAGAGAGATTTATTTTTTGACTGATTGGGGTTCAACATGTTTTTCTTTTTAGCAAATGGTGGAGGTACAATGATCGAAGGGCCAAACAAATCAAAGTGTTTACAAAAGCTCTAAAAGTCATTACTCATCATATCCTGTCCCAGGTCATGGGTCAAATCTTACTAATTAAGCAGAGCACAACAGCTGTCGAGGCTGGACCATCTTCCACACGATAAACCACAGCAGCCAATCACTGAATAGGGAGAACGCTGTTAGGGACCAATAAAATCCCAACACAATGTTTGATGTCCCTCGGACAGCCTTAGTCCAGTTCAAAATACATATTGGATGATTATGCTTGGCTAACCTTGTTTTCTTACTTTTCCCTTTTTTCTCAGGTCAGTTCCCTATGAAATATAGTTGGCAAGTATGCCAGTGTATGAGACATTTTCACATCTCACTTGAAAAGGACCCACTGTTGAAATGAAGGGTGTGGCTAAAAGCATCAAACCGTTGAGCGACCTCCAGGCTATGACACCGCGTTCAACCTGAGGAAATAAGGCCCAGCGACAAGTATAATCAGAGAAGTCACTTACATTAAAAGATGCCTGCTTCGCTATTTGCCAATTTGCTGTTTTATCTTTCTTCATCTGTGCCATTTTCACTGGGAGGACGTGTGTCCTGTTTACCACATTTCCCTTGAGCTTAGCAACATCTCACTGTTTGATGTAAGACTATTCCTTTGCAATGAGTTCATGAGTATTTGACTTGGACTGGGCCCAAGGGAAGAAAATCTTCCACCCCTTCAGAATATGATGTGGAAATGATTTAAACCCTTTTGAGAGAGGGGAAACTGTCACTCACCGACCAGAGAAGGACTGGGTTGAACCTGAATTGGGCACATTTGAATAGACAGGATACATTTTTGTGCATGCATCTACAGTGGGGCAAAAAAGTATTTAGTCAGCCACCAATTGTACAAGTTCTCCCACTTAAAAAGATGAGAGAGGCCTGTAATTTTCATCATAGGTACACTTCAACTATGACAGACAAAATGAGAAAAAAAAATCCAGAAAATCACATTGTAGGATTTTTAATGAATTTATTTGCAAATTATGGTGGAAAATAAGTATTTGGTCAATAACAAAAGTTTATCTCAATACTTTGTTATATACCCTTTGTTGGCAATGACAGAGGTCAAACATTTTCTGTAAGTCTTCACAAGGTTTTCACACACTGTTGCTGGTATTTTGGCCCATTCCTCCATGCAGATCTCCTCTAGAGCAGTGATGTTTTGGGGCTGTTGCTGGGCAACACGGACTTTCAACTCCCTCCAAAGATTTTCTATGGGGTTGAGATCTGGAGACTGGCTAGGCCACTCCAGGACCTTGAAACGCTTCTTACGAAGCCACTCCTTCGTTGCCCGGGCGGTGTGTTTGGGATCATTGTCATGCTGAAAGACCCAGCCACGTTTCATCTTCAATGCCCTTGCTGATGGAAGGAGGTTTTCACTCAAAATCTCACGATACATGGCCCCATTCATTCTTTCCTTTACACGGATCAGTCGTCCTGGTCCCTTTGCAGAAAAACAGCCCCAAAGCATGATGTTTCCACCCCCATGCTTCACAGTAGGTATGGTGTTCTTTGGATGCAACTCAGCATTCTTTGTCCTCCAAACACGACGAGTTGAATTTTTACCAAAAAAAGTTATATTTTGGTTTCATCATATGCATCATATATATTTTGGTTTCACCATATGACATTCTCCCAATCTTCTTCTGGATCATCCAAATGCTCTCTATCAAACTTCAGACGGGCCTGGACATGTACTAGCTTAAGCAGGGGGACACGTCTGGCACTGCAGGATTTGAGTCCCTGGCGGCGTAGTGTGTTACTGATGGTAGGCTTTGTTACTTTGGTCCCAGCTCTCTGCAGGTCATTCACTAGGTCCCCCCGTGTGGTTCTGGGATTTTTGCTCACCGTTCTTGTGATCATTTTGACCCCACGGGGTGAGATCTTGCGTGGAGCCCCAGATCGAGGGAGATTATCAGTGGTCTTGTATGTCTTCCATTTCCTAATAATTGCTCCCACAGTTGATTTCTTCAAACCAAGCTGCTTACCTATTGCAGATTCAGTCTTCCCAGCCTGGTGCAGGTCTACAATTTTGTGTCCTTTGACAGCTCTTTGGTCTTGGCCATAGTGGAGTTTGGAGTGTGACTGTTTGAGGTTGTGGACAGGTGTCTTTTATACTGATAACAAGTTCAAACAGGTGCCATTAATACAGGTAACGAGTGGAGGACAGAGGAGCCTCTTAAAGAAGAAGTTACAGGTCTGTGAGAGCCAGAAATCTTGCTTGTTTGTAGGTGACCAAATACTTATTTTCCACCATAATTTGCAAATAAATTCATTAAAAATCCTACAATGTGATTTTCTGGATTTTTTTTTCTCATTTTGTCTGTCATAGTTGAAGTGTACCTATGATGAAACTTACAGGCCTCTCTCATCTTTTTAAGTGGGAGAACTTGCACAATTGGTGGCTGACTAAATACTTTTTTGCCCCACTGTATATTGCTGCTTGTAAGACCTTAAAAATCTTTTATGTTTAGTCTCTAAAATGCCAGTTTATTTCTGTTAATTGTAGCTATAAGATAGTGATCTCCTTTTTAGAAAGAGAGAGAGAGCAAGAGAGAAAGAGGGAGAGGGAGAGAGACAGATGAATAGAAAGAGAGAGAGAAAGAAATAGAAAGAGAAAGAGAGAAAAATATATATTGAAAAAAATATATATGTACACAGTCCATTCAGAGAATCTTTTTCCACATGTTGTTATGTTGCAGCCTTATTCTAAAATGTATTAAATTACATTTTTTTCTCATCAATCTACACACAATACCCCATAATGACAAAGCAAAAACAGGTTTTCAGAAATGTTAGCAAATTTATTAAACATAAAAAACAGGAATACCTTATTTACATAAGTATTCAGACACTTTGCTATGAGACTCGAAATTGAGCTCAGGTGCATCCTGTTTCCAATGATCATCCTTGAGATGTTTCTACAACTTGATTGGAGTCCACCTGTGGTAAATTCAATTGATTGGACATGACTTGGAAAGGCACACACCTGTCTTTATAAGGTCCCACAGTTGACAATGACCAAGAACTCAATGGTCACAAGATTCTCAGGTCTGATGAAACCAAGATTGAACTCGTTGGCCTGAATGCCAAGTGTCACGTCTGGAGGAAACCAGGCATCGCTCATCACCTGGCAATACCATCCCTACAATGAAGCATGGTGGTAGCAGCATCGTGCTGTGGGGATGTTTTTCAGTGGCAGGGACTGGGAGACTAGTCAGGATTGAGGGAAAGATGAACGGAGCAAAGCACAGAGAGATCCTTGATGAAAACTTGTTCCATAGTGCTCAGGACCTCAGACTGGGGGCGAAGACTCACATTCCAACAGGACAACGACCCCAAGCACACAGCCAAGACAACATAGGAGTGGCTTTGGGACAAGTCTCTGCATGTCCTTGAGTGGCCCAGCCAGCCTGGACTTGAACCCGATCGAACATCTCTGGAGAGACCTGAAAATAGCTGTGCAGCGATGGTCCCCATCCAACCTGAGAGCTTGAGAGGATCTGCAGAGAAGAATGGGAGAAACTCCCCAAATCCAGGTGTGCCAAGCTTGTAGCATCATACCCAAGAAGACTCAAGGCTGTAATCGCTGCCAAAGGTGCTTCAACAAAGTACTGATTAAAGGGCCTGAACACTTATGTAGATGTGATATTTCATAGTTTTTTTTCTATACATTTGCAAAAGAAATCTAAAAACCTGTTTTTGCTTTGTCATTATGGGGTATTGTGTGTAAATAGATTAGCTTTAAAAAAAAAAATCTATTTTAGAATAAGGCTGAAACATAAGAAAATGTGGAACAGTCAAGGGGTCTTGAGAGAGAGAGGGCAGTAAAACTGACCTATCATTGGTGTAAACATGAAGGTAGTGTGGACACCTGAGTTTTTAATTGGGATCATTTTTCCTAATTGACGATGTTCCTGATACTGAACCAAGGCAGGAATCCCAAACATTGACTGAATGACTTGTTTATTTCCCTATTTCCCAAATGTATTGTATAACATGTTTGTATTTCCTTACTTTGGCCATAAACATTGACTTGGTAGACATTACACTATGCTCTGGGTATTTAGTTAGCCCTTCTGAAGGCGTGAGAAAGTTCTATTCTGTCTAAAATATTCTGTCTAACTTCTCCTCATGACTCACCATTAACGCTAAGAGAAGTCAGACGGACTTAGATGTGTGACTGGATCAAAAGCATGGAGAAAAAGCTAAAGAGGGAAGCACCTGGCTAAAGTAAGGACAGGCTGTTTTGAATAGGGAGTTCACACATGTTAATGAGGGTGTGAGAGGGCCGGTGTGTGCTCTGCTTAGTATTGTGGTGGACATTTAAAAGGTAGGAGAGCTGGAGTCTTTCCCATTGCTCATTAGACCTTGTGCAAGGTTTCCTCCAAAGAGTCTAAGGGGCTTCGTAGAAAATCATGGTGCCAACAGGAGGGGAAAATCCCACGAATCCTGCCGCTTTAATCCTTCCGAATAAGGACAGCGGCCCTGGTCCGAGTGGGAAACTATAAAAATCGATCTCTTGCCAGCGGTTCCTGGTATTGGGAGGCAAAAAGCAACAAAAAAACTGTACACACACACACACACACACCCTGGGAATGTTGCGGGAAACGTGTGGCAGTGCCACTAATTAGTCTAACTTCACTGGCTTCTAACACCGGAGTTTGATATCATGAATGGCCAGGCTTTTTGGGCAATTAGCAGCTAACAACCGCAGTCTGGCCTGAGCTCCTTTCTGTTACGTACTGAGTTCATCACTGGGTTTATTGAGTCTGACTTTGGCTCCAAGAGCAAACTCCTTTTTACATCCTACCATTTGTACATCCTGTGGATTTGAAAGAGTACAAAAAGGAGACGATCTCATTGCCAATAAGGAACCCTCTTCTAAAGACTTGAGTAAATGATGTTAAGAGGGTGTCCATTTGAATGGCTGTTTTAATGACAAGGGGAATAAGAGCTTCACACATTATAGACCCTGGAGAGAGTTCATTGCGGAGAACTGAAACAATTACAGCGTTTGACAGCCTACAAATGAAAGATACAGCGAAACAAGTAATCGTGTTCTTGATGCCAGAAAAAACCTGTTCCCCTTGACGCTATTCAGCTCCGTCTGACGTTATTCAGCTCCCCCTGACGTTATTCAGCTCCGTCTGACGTTATTCAGCTCCCCCTGACCTTATTCAGCTCAGTCTCATGTTATTCAGCTCTGTCTGACGTTATTCAGCTCTGTCTGACGTTATTCAGCTCTGTCTGATGTTATTCAGCTCCCCCTGACGCTATTCAGCTCAGTCTGATGTTATTCAGCTCTGTCTGACGTTATTCAGCTCCCCCTGACTTTAATCAGCTCCCCCTGACGTTATTCAGCTCTGTCTGACGTTATTCAGCTCCGTCTTATGTTATTCAGCTCCGTCTGACGTTATTCAGCTCCCGCTGACGTTATTCAGCTCCCCCTGACTTTAATCAGCTCCCCCTGACGTTATTCAGTTCTGTCTGACGTTATTCAGCTCCGTCTGACGTTATTCAGCTCAGTCTGACGTTATTCAGCTCCGTCTGATGTTATTCAGCTCAGTCTGACGTTATTCAGCTCAGTCTGATGTTATTCAGCTCAGTCTGACGTTATTCAGCTCAGTCTGACGTTATTCAGCTCAGTCTGACGTTATTCAGGTCCCCATGACGTTATTCAGTTCAGTCTGACGTTATTCAGCTCAGTCTGACGTTATTCAGCTCAGTCTGATGTTATTCAGCTCTGTCTGACGTTATTCAGCTCAGTTTGACGTTATTCAGCTCAGTTTGACGTTATTCAGCTCAGTCTGACGTTATTCAGCTCAGTCTGATGTTATTCAGCTCTGTCTGACGTTATTCAGCTCAGTTTGACATTATTCAGCTCAGTCTGACGTTATTCAGCTCAGTCTGACGTTATTCAGCTCCGTCTGACGTTATTCAGCTCAGTCTGACGTTATTCAGCTCAGTTTGACGTTATTCAGCTCCGTCTGACGTTATTCAGCTCAGTCTGACGTTATTCAGCTCCCCATGACGTTATTCAGCTCCCCATGACGTTATTCAGCTCCCCATGACGTTATTCAGCTCAGTCTGACGTTATTCAGCTCCCCATGACGTTATTCAGCTCTGTCTGACGTTATTCAGCTCAGTCTGATGTTATTCAGCTCAGTCTGACGTTATTCAGCTCAGTCTGACGTTATTCAGCTCCCCATGACGTTATTCAGCTCATTCTGACATTATTCAGCTCAGTCTGACGTTATTCAGCTCAGTCTGATGTTATTCAGCTCCGTCTGACGTTATTCAGCTCAGTCTGACGTTATTCAGCTCAGTCTCATGTTATTCAGCTCAGTCTGACGTAATTCAGCTCAGTCTGATGTTATTCAGCTCAGTCTCATGTTATTCAGCTCCGTCTGACGTTATTCAGCTCAGTCTGACGTTATTCAGCTCAGTCTGACGTTATTCAGCTCAGTCTGACGTTATTCAGCTCAGTCTCATGTTATTCAGCTCAGTCTGACGTTATTCAGCTCAGTCTGACGTTATTCAGCTCCGTCTGATGTTATTCAGCTCTGTCTGACGTTATTCAGCTCAGTCTGACGTTATTCAGCTCCGTCTGACTTTATTCAGCTCCGTCTGACGTTATTAATATCGGTCTGATGTTTATTCAGCTCTTGTCTGATGTTATTCAGCTCTGTCTGCTGGCTACCTTGACTAATATACTCTAGCTAATAGAGTCCAAACCATGCTCCCTAAATGATTTTCCCTGCTTATACATCATTTTAATGACCTACAATACATTACAGTGGGCATTGCAGTGTTTTACACGGACTGTTACTTTTTAGAGGGGAGTAGAGCTCAGCGTTTTCCTCAATGAGAGGTCATTAGCACTGTTGTTATTAGAGGGGTTTTTGTGAAAGGCGTAAAGTAAGTATTCATTAGATCAGCTGGGAACTGCCAGTCAGCCAGTCTTATTCAGGCAGCAGCACCATACAGTATGTTTTGAATCATCATCTGCCAAAGGAAATATTGTCACCAGCACTCAGTTCTCGGCTTAAATCAGTCCGCTCCATAAGACGTAGAGGGAGACATGGACTCAACCCCGGCGCTGCGAGGCTCTGCGAGGCTCTGCGAGGCTCTACGAGGTGGAAGACGAGGGCAGGCCCTCCCTCAGGCCAACTGTCAGAGTTTTAATGGTTTTATTTTGACCTTTTCGAATAAAGAGTCTCACATCATCGTCTTGGAAAGAGCTGTTGGCCCTGGAAGAGAAGAGGAGATAGCAAAAAAATATTTTAAGGAAAAAGAGGCACAACTTGGCATTATTGAAATCAGGTAATGGCTGAGTGGAGTTTAAAGGTGTACAAATTTGACCTGCATTCACAGGGTCCTGGATGTGAGTAAGAAATGGTAAAAGGAAGAAAGCAATATCATTTAAGAATGCGTAGTCGGCACACCTGCCGATTGTTAGCTAGCTTGCCCACCCTTTAGACAGATATTCCTGCATTGCATCATTAAAGGAAGCAACAAGCAACCATAAAATAGGGCAAGGTTTGGATGTCACGCGCCCCTACAGTCACGTAAATCTGGTCCTTCGCCTCCCCACCCTTTCCTACTTACAGCAGTCTGGGGCCCGGCCTGAGGGACCCACCCGCCTTGCCTCAGCTGTCTGTGAAGGGAGGAGAGGCGTTGTGTGGAAAGCTCTCTGGACACAAGTCCCTCACATCAACAACCTGCGTGCATGGCTGGGAGTAAATATTAACCTGCTGTCAGGCAACTGAAAGAGAGACTTCATTGACTGCTACTATGTGTGTAATAGAGTGTATATCTGCCTAATTACAACACCTCCACAGGGAAGTCACATTGTGTCACGGTGAAATATACTGGAAATGACAGATTTACATGGACATATTGGTCTATTTTTACTACTAGGCCTTATCTTTACACCATGTCGCTATGACTCATTATTATACAGTGGTGCTGGGGTTGTTGGTATGAATCAATGGTAATAATCCCAAACTCCTCCTGTGTGAGACATACTCTGACACATTTCAAGCAGCGGATGTGATTTCACAGATTACAGGAGTGAACCCTGACCCCTCTGTAGTCCTAGGCCACACCCAGAATATTGATACAATATTCAAGATAGGAGGAATACCCTGACATAGTTTCGTATGCCCACCCAAAGTCGAGCAGGTCTAAAGTCTCTGTCTGATGTACTGTAACCTTCATAGCCATTTCTGGAAGTGGATAATGAATGCAAATGTAAAAGTGTCAAAACAGCAACTCCCCAGGTTTCGCATACCATCAGGTTTAGACATTGCACCTCACTTTCCTGTAGGAATGCATTACACACGCATCCCCTGTACCTGTTTTGTATTTGAGGGAGCATTTAGCTAAGTGAACAAGAGCAGGATGTGAATAGCATGTAAAAGTTCTTTGTGAACTTGCACGTGTGTGTCTTATAGAATGGATTTGCAGTGTTTATTCTTGTGCTATTGTAGGAGCATGATGTGGACTCTAAACTGAGAAAGATGTGCCTTTCCTTCCACTAATGCCTAATCAGAACCAGACTTTACCTCAGTAGATTCAGACTCCCTCTCTCTTGCTCTCTCACTCTCTCTGTGTATGTAGGAGCTCATGCTCTTCATTAAAGCACATCGGGTGGTAACAAAGCATTGTCAGAGGGTTTTCTCCACAGACAGCTGCAGTAAGGAAGTACACTCAGTAGGATTTCAATCAAAACAAGCCAGCACCTCATTGAGCAGTTACAGTAATGATTCCTGCCTAGAGCTTATTCTGACGGAATATTATGAATGAGACAGAGGGAAGTAACATTACTTTCATATGGGACGGTGCATTCATTTATCAGATAACTAAGCATTTATTCAGAAATGACTATGATTCATGAAGAATTGGAGTCGGCTAACAATGTGGCACAGAGAACAGGTGATGAAACCCCCCCGAAGCCTGCAGCCATCCGTATACAGAATATTTAGATGTGTTTAAAATTGCAGGCTTTCGTCACATCTTTGCCAGTGACAGTTGCAGCGGCTGCAAGATGAGCTGGTTGACGTGTGTGTGTGTGTGTGTGTGTGTGTGTGTGTGTGTGTGTGTGTGTGTGTGTGTGTGTGTGTGTGTGTGTGTGTGTGTGTGTGTGTGTGTGTGTGTGTGTGTGTGTGTGTGTGTGTTTGGTGACTGGGATGAGCCGACAGGGTCTAGATGCCAGCCCCCTTCCCCCTCCTCTCTCTCTCCTCCCCTGCAGTGGATAGGATTGGGGTCAGGGCCTTTTGGCCAGTGGAGCTAGTGACAGTTCTGACAGGGCCCTGATTTCCCTCCTGTGCCACCTGTCACCTCCCTGTCTGCCCGTCTCATTTTAATAATGTAAATACGGGGCAATCTGAGGCCAGGGAGACGACTCTGTGTAATATTCATCCAGTGGAACTTTCTACTTCTCTGAACTTAACTTGATGAGCCACCCAACCTCATCCCCTGCCACTCAAAGAGACACACACCTCGTCTCATCCTGGTTGTCATGGCAACACAGTCCCTATTTTGACCAGAGTCCTGGATAAGTTGGAAACAGGGAGGTTCAGAAGAAACCCAAATAAGCCAGAGGTCATCACTGGACCGATTATGGTTAATTAAGGCTAAAGGGAACTAAGTGGAGTTCAAATTAGTTAATGAAATAGCATGTAGTCTGATAGCATGATAATTGGGTTTGTAAACACGATCGTCAAGTTCTCGCTGTACCTAAGTTATGAAACCCCACTGTTTCACCTGACGTTATCTGTTTAAGTTTAGATGCGACTGCTCCTGAATCAGTGTTGCACGTTTTGCAGCCAAAGATGAAGGTAAAATGGTAAACAAGCTGTTGTTTTCCTCTGGTTCTGTTTCCAGTCAGAGGGGGCTGCCTGTGTCTGGACAGCAAACCAGCTGCAGATGCAACTCCAACTGTAATTTAGTGGCCCTCTTTTGATAGCAAAGTGCAGGAAACTGCAGAAGCCGTGAGTCACAAAGCGCGGGGCGAATCTGCTCGTAACTATCTGTGAAGCCTTTGACAGCCTCTCGCTCGTTACGGATGTGATGCATGATTTGGAGGCATTGCGCTCCTTCTCTCTCTCTGATTAAAGAAAACCCCCTCTGTACCACACAGGCGCAGACAGATGACCACACTGTGGCTCAGTTAACCCCTTTCACCCCTCCAATCCCTCAGTCGCTCCCCGACCCGCACCGCTGCATCCCGGGGCTGCCCCCCATGCCTCTTGGTTTCATCAGTACAGGGGGATTGTTGTCTGATTGTTCATGCTGGAGGGAGTTAATGGGGTCACAGCAAAGTCTTAGCAGACCCGAGGAACTCACTGTTTATAATACCACTTGTTGCATGTTGGCATTCCAAGCATGAGCACGTCTTCCATATGGCTGTGTTTACAGATGAAATGATTAGCTATCTGTGTGGCAGGGCGGGAGGTCTCCCATACATAGCTAGGCACAGTACATCAGCGGCAACCCAACTTAGTGGTTAATGTGCACTGTTAGACTTTCCTTCAGTGTTGTTTTTGAGTTTTACTGTTGTAGAATTTTACTATGTGTCTTTGGGTTGGGCCATTCTAGTTGTGGGTCAGGATGCTGAGGGATTTGCCCTGTCTTACTGTGGATGAATCAGACAGACTGAGGATCTCTGCTTGGAGGGGATGGGGTAATTGGTAAAATGGTCTACCAAAACGTGCGCTTTATCTGCAAGAGGTAATTGGTTAATTTAACACTTCCGCAGCTCCGCTAGATAGTCGTTCAGAGAGAGAGAGAGAGAGAGAGAGAGAGAGAGAGAGAGAGAGAGATCTTACACAATGTCCAGTAGAGTGATAAAACAATGGACTGATAAACTTCAATGGTGTGTGAAAATATTTAGCCGAGGGGAAGGATTGTCTGGTAATGATTCTGCCCAAGTCCATATAGTACAGCACTAGCTGCCAGCTATCTGCATATTTCATACTGCTTAGTCTTTTATGTTAATTTGTGTTTCTTTATGTAACCGATGTGAAATGGCTAGCTAGGTAGCGGTGGTGCGCGCTAGCAGCCTTTCAGTCAGTGACGTCACTTGCTCTAAAACCTTGAAGTAGTGGTTCCCCTTGCTCTGCAAGGGCCGCGGCTTTTGTGGAGCGATGGGTAACGATGCTTCGTGGGTGACTGTTGTTGATGTGTGCAGAGGGTCCCTGGTTCGCACCCGGGTATGGGCGAGGGGACGGACGTAAAGTTAAACTGTTACATTTACTTTAGAGAATTGTTGCAATGCAAATTACAATGTGAATGAGCATCGTTGGTAAGTTAAAAACATTGAATTATTCACTAGTCTGATGAGATACGTTTTATTTTCATTCAAATCAATTCTCCATCGGGGAAGTCATGCCCACACGAAAAGAAAAACTCCCCAATCTGAAAACAAAACGCCGGACTGTAAAAAAGCTAAAGTTACCAGAGTGAGACAATGTCTCAGCGGTCCCATCAAGCGGACCATTCATAAACGCAGGGCTCTCAGTTTAGGAGAGCCAGGGAGTGAGCCAGATAGAGTGGGGCCCATGTTGGCCTTGTCTTTTTGTCCCCAGCTGACCCTTGCTCTCCTGCTTGGCCTCTGTGCTCCTCACCTGGCCTGTCCCAGCACCGCCGAAACAGGATACCTGTCATTTGCTTTAATGGCCTTTGAAGGACCTGGCTAATCCCCCGAGCACTTCTCCCAGTAGCAGCAGTATAAAGGGGAAACTGGGCCGAGTTCTGTGCGGGTCATGAAACTGTACCAGAGAGGGATTGTGTGCGAGAGAATGTCACCCCTCACATCTGCGGCCGAGGGAGTGTGAGAGTCAGCTTTCACCTGAGCACTAACCCGTTCTAGCATGCGCGCACACACACACACACACACACACACACACACACACACACACACACACACACACACACACACACACACACACACACACACACACACACACACACATACACACACACACACACACACACACACACACACACACACACACACACACACACACACACACACACACACACACACACACACACACACACACACACACGTTATGTTCTTCTATCCTCATTGGGACTTTTTATTTATTTATTTATTTCCATTCAAAATCCTATTTTCCCTAACCCCTAAACCTAAACATAACCCTAACCCTTACCCTTATCATTTACATTTACATTTAAGTCATTTAGCAGACGCTCTTATCCAGAGCGACTTACAAATTGGTGCATTCACCTTATGATATCATATGTTATCACAACCCTAACCTTAATCCTAACCTTAACCCGTAACCCTAAATCTAACTCTTAACCATAATCCTAAACCTAACAACTCCTAAGCTTAAAATAGCCTTTGTCCTCAAGGGGATGTGGGAAATGTCCCCAAAAGGGAGAATTTTCCTTGTTTTACTATCCTTGTGGGGACTTTTGGGGATTTTAGGTCCCCACAAGGATACAAGAACAAACCAGTCCACACACACACACACAGCAGAAGCAAGTTCTGGTCTGCACTCAGAGGGTTAGAGTAAAATAGAGCCGGAATAGGGATGAATTCACGTTTCCGTACTAGTAGCATGTCATACAAGTAGTATTTAATTTGACATTGAATGCTCATTCGTCAACTGCTGGCATTATACTGCATGACTTGTGCCGTGGGCTTGTAAAACTATACTGGGTATGACATTGTCAAAGGGGTGTTTGTTTATAAGATAGAACAGCTCAACCATACCGTAGAACTGTAAAGCACCCTGCAAAAAGAGTCAGGATCTTAGGTTAAATGCATTCAGATCAGAGAATCACAGTTGAACTATTTTGAGTAAGCATTGCATTATTTGTTTATCTCTGTCATGTGGAATGTTCTATGATTTGCACATGCCATTGAAATATGTAGTTTTGTCTGTGCAGAATGTAAAAATTAAAAAAAGTAAAATCGTGTCCCGCTGGCCATCTTTTGAAAATGATTGATATCTGTAGGACCATAAATAGAGAAAAACGTTTCAACAATAAAATGCCATAAGTCTACCCACATCCCCATATCACTGCACATTCCCCATCACTTCCCCATACTACTGGTCTATGCGGAGCTGTCCAGTGTGTATGGGACATGTCCGTGCGAGCCTATCCCAACACACACAGATAGCTCGGCAGTGAGTGATTGTGGACTGATAGATTAAAAGACAGTAGGCAAATAATGTTATCAGGCCCATCGGCGCTCTCATCCCCCAAGAGGAATGTGGGAACAACAGTGGAGATCTGGGTAGGGAAGGAGCAAGCTCTGCCAGCTCTTTTCTTCTTGTTCTCCGGTTCTCCATTCTGTCAGTTGTCCCTTGTTGTTCCGTGTTCTTGGCCATATACGAAGGGAACACACAGACACCGTCACACCCAGACAGGCATTCCTCTCACTCTGTTTCAATTTCCTCCAGGTACCTCCTTGACTACACAACATATTACATACATCATATACAGTAAATAGAATGGCTATTTTTATACATGACCTAGTCACATTATTGATCACACGTGCATGTCATCAGCAGACAGGGTAGTGTCCACTGTACTGTACACATGAAGTCATCAGCAGGGAGGGTATTGTATAGATCCTCACATTGTACAGAGACACCATACAAGACACATGTAAGTCCTCAGACAGACACAGGGTTTTGGCATGTGTCTGTAGTAGTGATATGTGTAGTAGTGGTGTGTGTAGTAGTGGTGTGTGTGGTGTGTGGTAGTGGAGTGTGTGGTAGTGGAGTGTGAGGTAATGGTATGTGTAGTAGTGGTGTGTGTAGTAGTGGTGTGTTTGGTAGTGGTGTGAGGTCATGGTGTGTGTAGTAGTGGTGTGTGGTAGTAGTGGTGTGTGGTAGTAGTGGTGTGTGGTAGTAGTGGTGTGTGGTAGTAGTGGTGTGTGTAGTAGTGGTGTGTGTAGTAGTGGTGTGTGTGTAGTAGTGGTGTGTGGTTGTGGTGTGTGTGGTAGTGGAGTGTGTGGTAGTGGAGTGTGTGGTAGTGGAGTGTGAGGTAATGGTATGTGTAGTAGTGGTGTGTGTAGCAGTGGTGTGTTTGGTAGTGGTGTGAGGTCATGGTGTGTGTAGTAGTGGTGTGTGGTAGTGGTGTGTGTAGTAGTGGTGTGTGGTAGTAGTGGTGTGTGGTAGTAGTGGTGTGTGGTGGTAGTAGTGGTGTGTGTAGTAGTGGTGTGTGGTAGTAGTGGTGTGTGTAGTAGTGGTGTGTGGATGTGGTGTGTGGTAGTAGTGGTGTGTGTAGTAGTGGTGTGTGGTAGTAGTGGTGTGTGGTAGTAGTGGTGTGTGTAGTAGTGGTGTGTGGTAGTAGTGGAGTGTGTAGTAGTGGTGTGTGTGGTAGTGGAGTGTGAGGTAATGGTATGTGTAGTAGTGGTGTGTGTAGTAGTGGTGTGTTTGGTAGTGGTGTGAGGTCATGGTGTGTGTAGTAGTGGTGTGTGGCAGTGGTGTGTGTAGTAGTGGTGTGTGTAGTAGTGGTGTGTGGTAGTAGTGGTGTGTGTAGTAGTGGTGTGTGTAGTAGTGGTGTGTGTAGTAGTGGTGTGTGGTAGTAGTGGTGTGTGTAGTAGTGGTGTGTGGTTGTGGTGTGTGTGGTAGTGGAGTGTGTGGTAGTGGAGTGTGAGGTAATGGTATGTGTAGTAGTGGTGTGTGTAGTAGTGGTGTGTTTGGTAGTGGTGTGAGGTCATGGTGTGTGTAGTAGTGGTGTGTGGTAGTGGTGTGTGTAGTAGTGGTGTGTGTAGTAGTGGTGTGTGGTAGTAGTGGTGTGTGTTAGTAGTGGTGTGTGTAGTAGTGGTGTGTGGTAGTAGTGGTGTGTGGTAGTAGTGGTGTGTGTAGTAGTGGTGTGTGGTAGTAGTGGTGTGTGGTAGTAGTGGTGTGTGGAGTAGTGGTGTGTGGAGTAGTGGTGTGTGTATTAGTGGTGTGTGGTAGTAGTGGTGTGTGGTAGTAGTGGTGTGTGTAGTAGTGGTGTGTGGTAGTAGTGGTGTGTGTAGTAGTGGTGTGTGGTAGTAGTGGTGTGTGGTAGTAGTGGTGTGTGTAGTAGTGGTGTGTGGTAGTAGTGGTGTGTGTAGTAGTGGTGTGTGGTAGTAGTGGTGTGTGTAGTAGTGGTGTGTGTAGTAGTGGTGTGTGGTAGTAGTGGTGTGTGGTAGTAGTGGTGTGTGGTAGTAGTGGTGTGTGGTAGTAGTGGTGTGTGGTAGTAGTGGTGTGTGTAGTAGTGGTGTGTGGTAGTAGTGGTGTGTGTAGTAGTGGTGTGTGGTAGTAGTGGTGTGTGTAGTAGTGGTGTGTGGTTGTGGTGTGTGTAGTAGTGGTGTGTGTAGTAGTGGTGTGTGGTTGTGGTGTGTGGTAGTAGTGGTGTGTGTAGTAGTGGTGTGTGTAGTAGTGGTGTGTGTAGTAGTGGTGTGTGGTTGTGGTGTGTGTAGTAGTGGTGTGTGGTAGTAGTGGTGTGTGGTTGTGATGTGTAGTAGTAGTGGTGTATGGTAGTATTGGTGTGTGGTAGTAGCGGTGTGTGTAGTAGTGGTGTGTGGTAGTAGTGGTGTGTGTAGTAGTGGTGTGTGGTAGTAGTGGTGTGTGTAGTAGTGGTGTGTGGTTGTGGTGTGTGTAGTAGTGGTGTGTGGTTGTGGTGTGTGGTTGTGGTGTGTGGTAGTAGTGGTGTGTGGTAGTAGTGGTGTGTGTAGTAGTGGTGTGTGTAGTAGTGGTGTGTGGTAGTAGTGGTGTGTGTAGTAGTGGTGTGTGGTTGTGGTGTGTGTAGTAGTGGTGTGTGGTTGTGGTGTGTGTGGTTGTGGTGTGTAGTAGTGGTGTGTGGTTGTGGTGTGTGGTTGTGGTGTGTGGTTGTGGTGTGTGGTTGTGGTGTGTAGTTGTGGTGTGTGGTTGTGGTGTGTGGTTGTGGTGTGTGGTCCCGTGTGGCTCAGTTGGTAGAGCATGGCGCTTGCAACGCCAGGGTTGTGGGTTTAATTCCCACGGGGGGACCAGGGTTCAATTCCCACGGGGGGACCAGGATGAATATGTATGATCTTTCCAATTTGTAAGTCGCTCTGGATAAGAGCGTCTGCTAAATGACTTAAATGTAAATGGTTGTGGTGTGTAGTAGTGGTGTGTGTAGTAGTGGTGTGTGGTAGTAGTGGTGTGTGGTAGTAGTGGTGTGTGGTAGTAGTGGTGTGTGGTAGTAGTGGTGTGTGTTTGTGGTGTGTGTGGTAGTAGTGGTGTGTGGTAGTAGTGGTGTGTGTGGTAGTAGTGGTGTGTGGTAGTAGTGGTGTGTGGTAGTAGTGGTGTGTGTAGTAGTGGTGTGTGGTAGTAGTGGTGTGTGGTAGTAGTGGTGTGTGTAGTAGTGGTGTGTGGTAGTAGTGGTGTGTGTAGTAGTGGTGTGTGGTTGTGGTGTGTGTAGTAGTAGTGGTGTGTGGTAGTAGTGGTGTGTGGTAGTAGTGGTGTGTGTAGTAGTGGTGTGTGGTAGTAGTGGTGTGTGTAGTAGTGGTGTGTGGTTGTGGTGTGTGGTAGTAGTGGTGTGTGGTAGTAGTGGTGTGTGTAGTTGTGGTGTGTGGTAGTAGTGGTGTGTGGTAGTAGTGGTGTGTGGTAGTAGTGGTGTGTGTAGTAGTGGTGTGTGGTAGTAGTGGTGTGTGGTAGTAGTGGTGTGTGGTAGTAGTGGTGTGTGTAGTAGTGGTGTGTGGTTGTGGTGTGTGTGGTTGTGGTGTGTAGTAGTGGTGTGTGGTTGTGGTGTGTGGTTGTGGTGTGTGGTTGTGGTGTGTAGTAGTGGTGTGTGTAGTAGTGGTGTGTGGTTGTGGTGTGTAGTAGTGGTGTATGGTTGTGGTGTGTGGTTGTGGTGTGTGTAGTAGGACATGCACCAGACTGTACAAACTTCAAACTGTATTGTCTTATCCTCGCTTCATTAGCCGTGTCAGGGTGACTGGTTATTAAAAGTACATCTGTATAATAAAAACAACATCCATTACTATGAGGAATGATCACAACTGCCCAAAAATTAGAGTAAAAATAGCCATGAGTATCTTTATTACTTGTTAGAACCTCTGGTAGCCAAGAGTCCTAGACAGTCTTACCTCATTTCAAGAGAGAGGCTAAAAGGCTGGATACTTGTCACTTCGGCTACTTTGGATGCATTTAATGTCTCCAACATGCTGTAGACCTGAGAGAGGTGTTCAGGTAATGTTATTGCGGAGACTCAGATTTCATCAAGTTGTGTTTTTTTCTGTTTCAGTAGCTTTCATCTCATCTAAGTCTGAGTCTCACGTATGTCTGATTCTGGAAATGAATGATTTAAAGTTACATTTTTAAAATCTATTTATTTAGACAAGCAGTCAGCGATTAGAGGCAACACATTATTGAATGTGTATACTGCATTACAGTATATGTACTATATCATAGTGTGTGTATTTGTGTGTATTGCACACTGTGCATTGTGTGTGTGTGTGTGTGTGTGTGTGTGTGTGTGTGTGTGTGTGTGTGTGTGTGTGTGTGTGTGTGTGTGTGTGTGTGTGTGTGTGTGTGTGTGTGTGTGTTTGTGTATGTCTTCGTGTGTGCCTCTGTGTGTGTCTGTGTGAGGGAGCCACTTAGCTGCACTCTGCCCCGAGGAGACATGTCTCATAGCCATTTGGGTGGGATGAATAAATCATCTTTGCCTTGTGAGACTTAATTAGGCATGATGCATGTCCGGAGACACAGGCTGCTGCCCTGATGCTGAACCTCGAGCTCCACAGCGGCAGCTCAACAGTTCTGGGGCACTGCTCTGGGGTGGCAGAGATTGAACATTTTATTCTGCTTTCCAGACCCAGTCAGTCCTGTAAACTGGTGAGGGCATCACACCACATGTTCAGTATATCAGCATAAACTAGCATAACCTTTTGACAGCCACATTAGTTATGAAGCGTGCCGTTCTAAAAAGAAAACATGTAAAAACCAAAGGTCACAAATCCCTCATCATACAATCTGGCTCGCTTTCCATTTGAAGCAAGTTTGACTAGAGTGTGTCTTTAAATGAAACTGTATGTAGAACATATTCTAGCATTCAAACCAACATCCCTGAAGATAAATGACATGAATAAACCATTCAATGAAAAGTGAATGTGATGTGAAGATAGTCAAAAGCATGTTTGTTTCACCTAAGGGTTAAACATGTTTTTTAGTTTCTCCTAGAATTGGATTTTGTTATGGTGCATTGATTTGCATGTACATCTACACGGCTAGATATCCAATTCTCCCTTCTCTCTTCCTTCTGATGAACAAACCATTTGAGCCCTCCAGGATTGGAAAAATAGTGCTTAGGGAATTCTCCCCCAATTGGCTAATCAAGGCCTCTCTCTCATGTCTCTAAATTTGTTTCAATTCTCCCCCAATTGGCTAATCAAGGCCTCTCTCTCATGTCTCTAAATTTGTTTCAAAGGGTGCGATATTTCAGCAGGGGTAATCTCTCTTCCAGCTGTAATTCTTAATCACCCAACCAGCCGCTCGGTCAGTCATGATATGGGGCTTTATGGAGCTCTATGGGGCTCTCTCTGCCTGCCCTTCCCTGTACCTCTTCCCTGTCTGGGCTTTGTCATCTGGTTTCAGCAGGTAGATGCTGAGATTGAGCCTGATCAATGTTGCTTCCTGTCTGTCCCTGACCTCCTCCTCAGACACGGGTTAATGGGAAAGACATGTGGCACAGGCACCATGCAGGACCATGACCCAAACAAGCCCTGCTGCCTGCTCCCTGCCTGCACTAACATAAACCTGCCCATCTTTGCTTTCATGTCATCATGTAACAGGGCCAATCACGCACACGGACCACATACAACCTACCTAAATCCACCCTCTCTGTTTCCCAGAGTTAAAAGCTGTTTGAAAGATGAAGTGGTTAATGGTTCAGTTGGATGTCACAGTCAAAGTGTACCGTTATACTGTGTGCAACTTGGCTTCACCAAATGTACCAAGTGTTGTGTAGTAATATACAGACAGTGTAATATTGAAAGCTGTTCGATAATATATTTCTGTTGTCTTTTCCCTTAGTGGATGTGAGTTCATGTACCCTGACTGAATTACAAGCTCCTATGTGAAGGTTAGCAAGTCTCCCTCCTCGCCTCCCAGCAGACGTCTGTGTATCCTGTAAGCGATCCTTTTCCGTCCCAACACTGTCAGACTGGAAGTTAATGGAAGATTTGGTTTCATACAGCCACTCATTAAAAAAAACAGTCATCAATGAGGCAGTATCACATGCCATGATAGAATTATCAGGCTTCCAGTAAATTCTGCTATTATAATCGAAATGTACCGGGTCCCTGACAAGGAATTCACCATCTATTATTCAGCTATCAGTAAAACGAATGGGCCGCCCAATGTAGTGGTAAAACTGTCAAGACTGTGGCCATCCAATAGGTATTCTCCATACTATACATGCCATTTATAAAATGCCCATTATATTAAGCACTTCTCTGTTACCAATGCAATTCTATTATATAGGTAACGTATAGAAATCATATTTCCAAAGCCAAGCTACTCTTTCAGTCGGAATGGAATTAATGAAATGAAACAAAAGCCTTGACATTATGGGGGGTGGGATCTATTCGGTGGTATTTCAACCAGGCGATAAATTCTACAACGTCTGATATAAAACACATGTTTATGATCCACTCTTTTTCAAATATATTTTGCGGATCTTACATTACAGATCCCTGTCCACAGAACTTGGAAGCCCACCGTTTGGCTAACCTCTGTTACCTCTGTTACCTCTGTGCCCTCAGAGCTGTGTTGAGAGAGAGCGATGAACCTGCCAGTGACATGCTTCTGTCCTTGGACTTGATCTGTCACCACAACCTCAGGCTGCCCATAACCACATGGCAATGTGGTTCAGCATTATCATATCAGGTTGTCAGCTTGGACAGGGACTGAAACCAATTAGATGATGATGTTTGTATTTTTAATGGCCCACTAACTGATGGCCAGGTCAGCTGTTTTTGTCAGGGTTGTGGGAGGGGAGGGGGGTATTTTCTTCGCTCATGAAAAAAAAGTGATAAAAGCCTATACATTTTGTTGAGAGACGTCCTTATCAAGTGTTTGTCATGAAACTAATAATGCTCCTCTGATGCCCTACAGTATCTTATCTACAGGACAAGGAGAAAGTTGTGTGTAAACTGAGTTCTAGATGAGACTATCCATTAAACATGCAGGTGAAAGTAGTCCTTTATGAGAGGCTGAGCAGGACATACTGAGAAGTCTTTCCCCTCCCCAGCCTTTCAAACACAGACAAGCGACAAGGTAGAAGCCAGTGGTGTGAAGTTAAGCTCCCTTTTCTCTTCCTCTGTTCACCCCATTGCCTTTCGAGCTCCACACAAAAGAAGGGGGTCTCAAGATGTCTAAAAAGCACTATATACTCATAAAAAGCGACGAAAAAAGGCCAAGAGGGGTCGATTGTCCTTTTCTCCTTTCTACCCGGCAGAGTTTGGCTGTATGATAAGACTGATATGGCTCACATAAGACTGATAAGACTGATATGGTTCACATAGCTTTAACAAGACACGTATAGCTGAAGCTAACATTAATTATTTTCCTTATCCTTCTTTTGATGTTATAATTGTTCATAATGTAAAAATAGTATATCTGTAGTATAGATCTACAGATTCCCATATTCTGCGAATTCATTCAAAACGTGTGACCTACACTGAGATAAGAGTAAAAACGCTATGCTTAATAACAGAGTGATGCTACATAAATATAGTTCATTGCCAGGGTTCATTTGAAACGATTTCGATCCAATCACCTATCAAGTTCTTGTTCCCATGATCATTTTTCAAGGTGTTTAAAGTAGTATTGAGTGATGCTGGCTTTGTCCCCTCCTTCCTTAACCACACACACACACACACACACACACACACACACACACACACACACACACACACACACACACACACACACACACACACACACACACACACACACACAAACACACAAACACACAAACACACACACACACACAGGCATTTGCTTGGACCCAGTCCCCAGCCCTCAGCCCTCTGAGGGGGTCAGCTCAGATCAAAGGTGCTGGTCACAGCCATTAGGCCCAGCAGTGAAGACCCAGCATGAAAAGCTTGTGTTTTGAAAAGGAGGGCAGAGAAAAAAAACAACAGGGACCTCTCCATTTTAAAGGCAAACTGTGAAATAATTGAAAAGGTATGTCAATCAAGAGCAAGCGCCCAGCAGGAGCGCCCCGATTCCCAGGCTCTCTCCTGGTCGAGCACCGGGCCATGGAGGGCTGCTGAAGGGGGCAATCCAAGAAATCTTTCACTCGATTCTCCTCCTCCCTTATCCCCTGCTTTATAATTGTGTATTGGGACGGTCCCCCCCCCCCCCCTGTCCGTCCCCCCCAAGTCCAACAAAAAGCTCAGTCATTAATAAGATCTTGTCTCCACCTCTCAGGTAAGTAACAAAGAGTTATTGGGGGACGGAGGGGCAAGTTGGAGTCCACATAGTTTTATGACCCCCCTCCCCCTTTTTATTACCAGCCCCTACACCCAGTACCCACTGCCTCCTCCTCCCATAGCATGAGTTTGACAAAAGGAACCCCGTGAGAGTCTCTCGCTTTCCTTTCTGCATTTTTATTTCAAGGTCAGAAAAGGCTGAATGATCTGACGAGGGGCTCACTTCCAAAAAAGGGAGAACGAAAGAAAAGAGAAAGAGTAAAAGAAGACTGGGCTTTGAAAATCCCATAGAAGATAGAAAACGGTCAGTCCACACTTGACTAGTCTTGTATAGGGATTTGTTTGTAATAGCAGCTTCAGCTTATGAACAGCTCTGGCCAAAACATGTCAACAGATCCTGCCAAGGGTAAGAAAGAAGCTACCTGTCTCGTCAACAGAGCAGATGAAACATGCACAGCAGAGAGTCGGTTATAATAAACAGCATGATTACAAATAGCTACCATTTCTTTCACCATTAGTTCCTTTATTGCATGTGCACATGCAATAATTGGTTAACATGCAAAAATAGGTTAATATTGTATTGAAAAAGCAGAAACACTCATTGCATAAATATGACACACCATGTTGTCACACATGACATGTGGGTCTAACGTGAGTACTCATGGTCATTAGCCTTAACATAATGAGGTCTAATGAGGTCTATTTGAAGACTGATATCCAAACGAACGTCCGTACAAAACTATTCTCACACTTGAGAGATCCACATTCCTGCATTCGATACCTCAGGGAAGAAAAGTCATTGTAACCACGCCATCCACTCCTTGCTTTTAGTACATAGTGCAATCTACGTATCAGAGTGAGGATCATGGCACCTACCGTGCCTGGAGCTCAGAGCAGCAAATAATGGCAATTAGAGGCAGCAGCACTTTCAGGCACCAGCGGTTTTCATTGGACTAGACAAGTCCCCATAAACCCACAGTGAGCTCCAATCACCAGCCTGCCTGGGCCTAATTGCTTATGAGTCGCTTGCACGCTCCCTGCCACCATAACGCCCAGTGTTTGTAAACATAGCTCGTAAAGGGGACATTGCCATCAAAGTGCTAACGTGCCTTTAAAGGATCAGAGGGATGGGGGTGCAGCTGGATGGATTGGTACCTGCCTGGCCTGACTGGCTGACTGGCCCTGGGCTGACTGGCTGACTGGCCCTGGGCTGGCTGTCCCACTGCAGCTGTGTGGAGAAAGGGGCTCCATGTACACACACATGTCAGAGAAGAAAGACACTCAACAGGTCCTCTATGTATTTACCCTCTCTGTCTCTCTGTCTCTCTGTCTCGCTGTGTGTCTGATGTGGAGGACCTCACCTAGTAAGCATGGATAGTGGTGGTAGCAGCTGTGAGTCTGTGTATCGCTCCATGGTTCAGGATGGAAGGAAAGAGAAACGGACAATGTCTTTGGCTGTCTTATCTAGTGGTTGGTTTCACAATGTCACTTGTTGATAAGGATTTCACCTTAATATAAACTTCCCCTGATCTTAAGTGTCTCTAAGACCATTACCCTTTTCTGTTATTTAAGTGATAATGCCTGAGAGGCCGGTGTTTGGAGGATATATTGGCACGGGTGTTTCAAACCATGCCAATATATCCTCCAAACACCGGCCTCTACGGCATTATCATTTTCATACAATAGGTTACCAACATATTCAAATAATGATTGACATATAATTTAGCAATAAGGCCCGAGGGGGTGTGGTATATGGCTAATATACCACAGCTAAGAGCTGTTATTATGCGGAGTGCCTGGATACAACCCTTAACCGTGGTATATTGGCAATATACCACAAACACCCGAGGTGCGTTATAGTATTATAAACTGATTACCAACGTAATTAGAGCAGTAAAAATACATTTTTGTCATAACCGTGTTATACGGTCTGATATACCACAGCTTTTAGCCAATCAGCATTCAGGGCTCAAACCACCCAGTTTATAATACTCTTGTTTGTATCCCCAAACATATTAAGCCAATTCTTGCTCCCAATTACAGCTTTTTCCTAATTTCTTTCCAAACAAAGTCTGGATTTACATAAATAAATAGGGGAAAGATGGCAGTGGCAGGAGAGTAACACCTGCTCGGACCCTGGTGAGCGCGTTTATTTTTCATCGCTGGATGGGTTTAACCAGTGTCCCTGCTCGGAAACACACTAGTTGCCCCCTTCAGCACATGTGGTTCTGCATGAGCAGCGCTGCACCGCTGGTCTGGGCGCTTCGTGAGTTTACTGCTCCTACTTCATTTCCTACTGGTGTGAGGTCCACATCTCCTTCAGCACCTTGATGTGTTACTGTGTTTACAGGCCCTGTCCAAATGCAACAGCCTATTTGTTAGCCTCGTTTCCCTTTTCAGCAACATTCAGAGGTGCCCATTAGAGGAGAAAAAACAGCATGTTTCTCAAGATGTTTTCTCCTCCAAAAACAGGTTTCCATGGCTTGCGATGTCTGTTGGGAGGGATGTGTGCTTAGATCTGATAGCAGGCCACATCAGGGTGCCTTTGAAGGTGAGACAGGAGGAGTTCTCCAAGGGAGCAGCGTATCCAGCAATTAGGTCCTTTTCAGGCCCCCGTGGTAAGACCCACAGGTCATCTCCAAAACATTTCCGTCTATCACCATGACAATGGCTAAGGGCTTTTTGTGTAGACTAAAACCAGATCATGGCCAAGCCACATGGGATTTGTTTGCAATCAGTGCCCAGAAGAAACAATTAGACTGCAGCACTGCCAGGTCTTTTATGGAGAAAGTGGGTAAGAGGTTGGTGTGAGTGGCCATCAGATGCTGCTTTGTGTCTCCCTGGTAAACTTCACCGGGCATCATCTGGGTGGAGTGTCAGTGTCTGGTCTGGGATGATGGCACTCCCTCCCTGTGCAGACAGGACCCAGCCCATAATGCTCTTTGTGCTGAATGCTATAGTCAGTCTTCTGAGAGGGTGTAGATATAGTGAGCTCTGGAAAATTTTGTCTGGCTCAGAATGCATTAAAAGACTGGGTGTTCTCATTTCATTGCATAAATCATATCGTACTTCCAGACACAGAATTATAAAAAAAAAAATTAAACTTGAAACAGCGTTGTCTTACAAGTAAATAGATTTTTCCTCTTGAATATTGTTTATGATATGTTTTTGAAATGGCTGATTTGAATCATATCATTGTATTTCTGAAGGATGACACAGCCTATTTTCAAATGTATTTATGTCTCTGCAGTCTAGTAGTTCTCAGTGAGACGATTGTTAATAAGGACCTGGGTTGTAGATGTCTCTTCACAAAGGGAATCATTTAAATGGGCCATTGTGCATATCCATTTTTTTTCTCTTTTGTCGTGGGAAAACCCTCTCCCCAGAGCATATGCCCGTCTGGTTTCATAATCGATATTGATAGAGTCGCTTATAATGGAAAACTCCCCTGTTCTAACAGAGACTTCTGTTCCTTCTTTTTCAGGTCTAATGGAAATCCGATCAGTCAGTGTGGGAGTCGTCGCCATCAAATCGGTCAGCACCGGGCTGTACTTAGCAATGTCCAAAAAAGGCACACTCTTTGGATCGGTAGGTACACCTTGCAACATTGTTTCATGAGACACCATGGGCAGCCAGGTTCCAGCTAGGGGACACTGATGTTTCCTCCCAGCACAGGTCATTCCATTCAAATGAGTATTTGAGGTCTACACTAGGAAAATCAACAGCAGGACAAAGTTTCAAGTATCAAGTTCTAATAGTGGCAATATCAATCATGACTATATACCTGGGTCCAGCTTGATAATAGCTGCAGGTGATGCTCGCATGCAAGTCTTGAAGAGAGGCTTGTTCCACTGTCAAAATACTGCAGATAGCCAAGAAAAGTCAAAATACTGCAGATAGCCAAGAAAAGTCAGAATACTGCAGATAGCCAAGAAAAGTCAGAATACTGCAGATAGCCAAGAAAAGTCAAAACACTGCAGATAGCCAAGAAAAGTCAAACACTGCAGATAGCCAAGAAAAGTCAAACACTGCAGATAGCCAAGAAAAGTCAAAACACTGCAGATAGCCAAGAAAAGTCAAAACACTGCAGATAGCCAAGAAAAGTCAAAACACTGCAGATAGCCAAGAAAAGTCAAACACTGCAGATAGCCAAGAAAAGTCAGAACACTGCAGAGAGCCAAGAAAAGTCAGAACACTGCAGATAGCCAAGAAAAGTCAAACACTGCAGATAGCCAAGAAAAGTCAAACACTGCAGATAGCCAAGAAAAGTCCGAACACTGCAGATAGCCAAGAAAAGTCAGAACACTGCAGATAGCCAAGAAAAGTCAAACACTGCAGATAGCCAAGAAAAGTCAAACACTGCAGATAGCCAAGAAAAGTCAAAACACTGCAGATAGCCAAGAAAAGTCAAACACTGCAGATAGCCAAGAAAAGTCAAAACACTGCAGATAGCCAAGAAAAGTCAAAACACTGCAGATAGCCAAGAAAAGTCAAAACACTGCAGATAGCCAAGAAAAGTCAAACACTGCAGATAGCCAAGAAAAGTCAGAACACTGCAGAGAGCCAAGAAAAGTCAGAACACTGCAGATAGCCAAGAAAAGTCAAACACTGCAGATAGCCAAGAAAAGTCAAACACTGCAGATAGCCAAGAAAAGTCAGAACACTGCAGATAGCCAAGAAAAGTCAAACACTGCAGATAGCCAAGAAAAGTCTGAACACTGCAGAGAGCCAAGAAAAGTCAGAACACTGCAGATAGCCAAGAAAAGTCAAACACTGCAGATAGCCAAGAAAAGTCAGACACTGCAGATAGCCAAGAAAAGTCAGAACACTGCAGATAGCCAAGAAAAGTCAGAATACTGCAGATAGCCAAGAAAAGTCAAACACTGCAGATAGCCAAGAAAAGTCAGAACACTGCAGAGAGCCAAGAAAAGTCAGAACACTGCAGATAGCCAAGAAAAGTCAAACACTGCAGATAGCCAAGAAAAGTCCGAACACTGCAGAGAGCCAAGAAAAGTCAGAACACTGCAGATAGCCAAGAAAAGTCAGAACCCTGCAGATAGCCAAGAAAAGTCAAACACTGCAGATAGCCAAGAAAAGGAGGCTGAACTAATATGTCAGAAGAGGCAGATGTGAAGGTCTTGCGTGCCATCTGCCACTTGTTGTGCTCATACACAGCTCTCTCGTTCTTTCTCTCCCTCTCTTTCTCTCTCTCTTTCTTTCTCTATTTCTCTCTCTCTGTCATGTAATGAGGCTGCCTATGGCGTGGTATCTAAGTGTTTTACAGCTCAGAGAGAGAGAGAGAGAGAAATCTGGAGCTGGCAATCAGTCAGCAATGTGAAGCTGTGATGAGTTGCAGACCATTATTTCACCCTGCCACCAGCATAAACAGGACATAGATGAACTCACTCAGCTTCCTAGAGCCGCCCACTGAAACCTCCCTTAATGACCATTAAGCAGGAGAATCAAGCTAGGCTGATGCTATCTCCATAAGGGCCCTGTGATCTCAGCCTGATAGTGGTATGAAGATGGGATTGCTCCAGAATCTGTTGTGATGGTCATATCTTCAGGTCATACCTACGTACAGATAAGAAGTTCCAACCACCCATGGCAATGAGGAGAGGGCTTTGTTGGCTGGCCTGTATATTGACACAAATCCCTGTTTCTGTTCATAGCCTCAGAGATGGATCAAGGAAGAGATAACAATCTGATAGATGACTGTCAAAACATTTTACATTGCAGATGAACACTTTTTCATGTAGGTTAGTTTCAGTATCAAAAATACATGTTTTTATATTGTTCTATCTTCTTGGCCATGATCCAACCATAAAGGACACCTAATTATAAAATGCTTTGCCATTCAATGTGGATGGTTATTGTTTTGTTATGGAACAACATAGAAACAACACACAACAAATAACTCCATAACAACACAGAAATAAATGGAAAACATGAATGCAATAACAGACATGGACCTTTGTCCCTATCTCAGAGGTGTGTCCATGCTACTGCTGTTAGTTACTCCTGGTCATAATAAACACGTCTCTCTCTCTCTCTCTCTCTCTCTCTCTCTCTCTCTCTCTCTCTCTCTCTCTCTCTCTCTCTCTCTCTCTCTCTCTCTCTCTCTCTCTCTCTCTCTCTCTCTCTCTCTCTCTCTCTCTCTCTCTCTCTCTCTCTCTCTCTCTCTCTCTCTCTCTCTCTCTCTCTCTCTCTCTCTCTCTCTCTCTCTCTCTCTCTCTCTCTCTCTCTCTCTCTCTCAGGTGAAGTACAACCCTAACTGTAAGTTCAAGGAGCGCATCGAGGAGAACGGCTACAACACGTACGCCTCCCTGCGCTGGAAACACGGCGGCAGGCAGATGTTCGTATCTCTGAATGGCAGGGGGAAGCCCCGGCGAGGTCACAAAGCCCGGAGGAGACACCCCTCCACCCACTTCCTCCCCATGCTGCCCTCATAGATGAACAACTGGACTCATGCTCTGCTCTGCAGCCAGTCCCTCCTACTAGTGTTGTGGTTACCAAGATAATTAGGAATAATATGATTATTTGATTATTATTATTATATCCATCCCTTCTCCCATATATGTACATTTGTTGGAGTTTTATAAACTATTTTGTTTGTCGAGATCGAAGTGGGAGGCATAATACAGTAAGTTGAAGTTATTCATCATCCCCCCCGAGCGTAAGGTCCAGAAGTAAAGCTGCTAATATTGTGTAAATGCAGTATGTCTATTATTATTATGATTGATTATCAAGCCGCGAGGATAATATTGATGACACTCTTCTGTGTCAAGGAGTAATTTTGACACCACCGTCCGCTGAGAAAGTGTGTAATTGAAACATATCCTCCCTCTAAAGGGTACGAGTATTGTCTATATATTGCCCCCATCCCTTATTTTCTGCGACTCTACAGGAGACAATGCTTTCCCTTGAGTGACCTTACAATATGCTGTTCAACCAATGGACTGCCGATGTAAAAGAGCTGACAAACAGTAAACAGGACTTAAAAATATCCATCTGAGCAAAGAGAGATGATTCTCTAAAGATACTGAAAGGCCTTTACAATCAACGCTGCAAAGGACTCTGCATTTGAGTGGACTTCATACAGAGGGGACAGAATTCCATGTTTACGGAAACGTTTGGACTGATGTACATTGATACCCATGGATATCTGCTGTAAGACATCTGGTAGTTTCAAGTTTTATTAGTCGTATGCACGGGATACGCATGGTAGACATCGTCCAATGAAATGCTTACTTGCAGGTTCCTTCTCGACAATGCAACAACAATAAGAAATAGTAAAAAATAAGAATAGGAACATAAAGTAAATGGCTCAGTAGAATAGAATAAACATAGAGTAGAAGGCTATCGGGTCTTCTGGGTTTCTGAAATGAACATGTGAGCTCTGCAGAAGTGTGCTTTAGCCTCATTCTTTCATCCTAGACCACTAGCTCAGGGGTCAATCTTTCAAAGTGGGAGTCACGACGTTGTCTCTGATATGTTAGTTCCAGAATTCAGTAGTTAAATGCATACGGTACTCCCTTTGAAACACGTAGTGCATTTGAGGTTGTATCACAGGAGGTTGGTGGCACCTTAATTGGGGAGGATGGGCACGTGGTAATGACTGGAGTGGAATAGGTGATTTCCATGTGTTTGATTCCATTTTCTCCGCTCCAGACATTATTATGAGCCGTCCTCCCCTCAGCAACCTTCACTGGGTTGTATGTACACTTTTTGACAGTGATAGGACTTAACCCATTAATTTTGTATGTATGGTAGCTGGTTATTGCATTATCTTGTCTTGTCTTGCTAACATTTTCAAAAACCTGTTGCAAATAGAACTTTTAATATATTTAAACCTTTTTGTACCGTATAACATTTGAAGTTGATGTTATTGTCTCCATTTTGTGTCTAGTCTGAAATCCTAATTGTAATCCAGTCCATATTCTAGTCTATACTGTATGTTACTGCAATATGGCACCTCCTCCCATCATCTGAATGGTCAGCAAAGAAGATCTACAAGAACACCTGTTTCAACTATTAGTCAGTTATTAGGTCGTCTGTCAATTGAATACTGTCATCAAAACAACATTAGTGAGTGTCTTGGTTCGTGTTCAGCTTGAACGTCAATAAAATGCACATAAATGACCCACTGTTCAAGGAGTCACTTATGCTAACACGCTCCACAGTTCAGTTAGCTCCATTCTAAAAGAGTGACCTTTTGCCTCTTATGTAATGTACTGTACTTGCCTTGATTGTTTTGCGTTGTCAACATCTCCATCAGAGTTACATAATCATCATCATCATCCCCACATGAACATTCACAGCGGGAGTGGATTTGATGTAGTGGACCTCCCCTGATGAGCTCTTCAATTGGCTATCACGGGTCTTTAATCACATTGAAAGCCTGGTAGAATGGGAGGTTATAGAATCTTTTTACCCTGAAGACTGCAAAGATGGAGATGAATGGCCTCTAATGGTGGGAGAAAGGCAAACGTTTCAGCCCGTCATAATGTGTCTTCAAAGTGTCTTCACCTCTCCACTCATCTAACAGTCCAAGAATGTATTTCTTGGCTTTAAGGTGAGGCTGCCTGTTTATGCCAGACCCAGCTCAGAGCACAGGGACACTAAATGGGAGCCTGTAATTATCATTGTTCCTCTGCTGTCCTGTCAGTGCGCTCGCCAGAAAAACAAGAGGGATCCCTAGGCAGCGGTCATCAAAGCAATCGACTTTGATCAAAAACGGCATGAAAAAAATCAAGGTGGAATGCTCCAAACATAATACAAGTGAATGGGAATGGATATCCTCCAAAGGACATCACCCACTCCCACTCTACTATGGCCTGTTAATGCCCTATGCACAGGTGCTTGTTACTAAATATAGGGTTTCATCAGTTGCTATGTGTCACTACGCAATGTGTTGATGCAAATAGGGTGTTTCCAAGGTTTGGCAAAGGGCATAGAAAATATAAGCAATATCATTTAGTGGTGAAGAACTATATTTGAAATCGACACCATAGCAATGCATAGCTGCTCAGTGTTCTAATGATTTGTCCTGATTCTTTACAGCAGAGCTCTGTACTGACCTCACAATGTTAGGGCAGTACTGTGGGAATTATTCTAACCTCAAACAGTGAATTTTAGTATACATTTTTCTGCCTATTACCCTATTTTACAGACACATACTGTATGTAGATTATTGATTATTTTTGTATCTATACATGCCTTGACATCTGTAAAAGATTCATAAAAATGATTTCTTCCAGACAAAACAAGCAATAATATGATGGGGGCACAAGTCATGCTGCTTTAGCTACAACGTCCTAATGCTTCAGGGACCTTTGAAACCCTGTGTGGTCAATTTCTCTCAGAGGAGTGAAAAGAACTGTGGTGGGTGGAGAAGAAAACCCTTGCCACTCACAATACCGATCTGATGTATGTAGACTAAAAAGGAGGGGGGAAGGGGCAGAATTTTAAAGCGCTTATTGAATTGCTATTACAGCTCCTGAGACTAATTGCGGCTGTTGTGTGTCTCTCAGTCGCAGAGGGGGCTCTGGAGTAGCCCTGCATGCTCTTACCCAGTGGGGTTTTTAAACAGAAAGGCCCAGAGAGAGCCCAGGACCACCGAAGATCAATAGCAAACCCTTCAGTCTTTCACAGGCCTACTCTAATCCTTCTCATTTGTCTGCCATTTTGTTCAGAGCCATTCACAGCTCCCTGCATTTGGGATTAGGGTCATGTTTTGTTACAAAAACAGCCCAAGTTATTACGGTGAATAGACCGAGGGGCAGACGATGAGTGTGTGAGTGCACACACACTCGTGTGTGTGTGTGTGTGTGTGTGTGTGTGTGTGTGTGTGTGTGTGTGTGTGTGTGTGTGTGTGTGTGTGTGTGTGTGTGTGTGTGTGTGTGTGTGTGTGTATGTATGTTAGAAGAGTATGAAAGTACTATATGTCCAATGTCTCAGACAAAGCAGACTGTTTATTTTCTTCCTCGTAGAACTCAGAATAAGTTAATATCAGTTAGAAAGAGTTATGTTTCATAACTTTCAGAAATTCCTCAACCTTTTTGTTCTTTCTGTGGCTGCCTGGCCGAACTGTCTGCTGGAGTCTTGGCAGCAGGCATCAGATCCATCAGAAAGGCCAGGCCGGGCCTTCTCATCACTGAGTGAGTGGATTAGTCTGTGCGTCTGCAGCCACATGAGACAGGGCCTCTTAGGGCCACTAGCACCAGCCACATTACCCCCAAAGCCCTACCATGCCACTTCACAGGTATGTGGTGCCACAGAGGCCTCCGTCCACACTCACCCCATATGGCATTCCCCAGATGCCTGCGGGCATGTCAGACACCGCAGGATTGGAAGAGAAGGCTAGGAGGATGGGGAAAGGGTGGAGGGGCTGAGGCTCCGTCCAGATAGTTTGGCCAACTGAAGCAAGTCCCAGTCAACATCATAAGGTTGTCTTTGGCTTTTGGTGACTGGAAAAGGCCTAAGTCGGGACAGGTTCATGAGAAGTCTGAGGCGGGCCAAACCTTATCCACCCTGCCCCTCGAGCTCCAGTGTGTGTTTGGAGTAATTCTCCAAGCGAGAGGGGCTAGACTGTCTCTGTCTTTTGTCAGCATCTGTGCTGGGATATTTTCTCAGAGCTAATGCTACGGTAACACATGCTGTCCTTTCATGTTCAAGGACTAGCAGGTGGATGTTCTTCCCTAAAGATACATTTTTCCAAGTATAATGTTTGAAATTCATCATGGCTAATTTGTCCTTCTTAGGAGTTGGTTTCGCTGTGGTGAAAAAGTTTTTATTTTATTACCCTGGCGGGCTGTATCAGACGCATAAAAAATCCGTTACCAGAAAGTGTCCGTTTCCTCTGTCAAGCCTTGTCATCATCTGCTTCTCAAGTACAGAACACAGATATCAATTTTTTTATTTTTTTATTTTTATTATCCCATTTTCTCCCCAATTTTCGTGGTATCCAATCGCTAGTAATTACTATCTTGTCTCATCGCTACAACTCCCGTACGGGCTCGGGAGAGACGAAGGTCGAAAGCCATGTGTCCTCCGAAGCACAACCCAACCAAGCCGCACTGCTTCTTAACACAGCACGCCTCTAACCCGGAAGCCAGCCGCACCAATGTGTCGGAGGAAACACCGTGTACCTGGCCCTCTTGGTTAGCGCGCACTGCGCCCGGCCCGCCACAGGAGTCGCTGGAGCGCAATGAGACAAGGATATCCCTACCGGCCAAACCCTCCCTAACCCGGACGACGCTATGCCAATTGTGCGTCGCCCCACGGACCTCCCGGTCGCGGCCGGCTGCGACAGTGCCTGGGCGCGAACCCAGAGACTCTGGTGGCGCAGCTAGCACTGCGATGCAGTGCCCTAGACCACTGCGCCACCCGGGAGGCCCGAACACAGATAACTTGACAAAGTTGACACTGTTGGCAAAGGGAGAGGAATACAACGGTCTGTTACAGTTCAGTTTGAAGGGGGCACATTTTCTTTATGAAACAGCCTGTGAAATTGTATCATCTTTTTTCAGTACCCTGGATAAATATGGAGACAGACTTAATCAAAGAGGGACAACAACATGTAGCCTACACTAAGAGGGTGTAGCGTTTTGACCAGACTTCCTCGGGTCTAGACTAGCTATGAGCTTATAATATAGTTCCCTCTGGGACCCACTAATGTACCAATTTCCCCTTCAAGTCCCACCTCTGTGTGTGCGTCCTCCATCTCTGCCTCCACTTCACTAGCTCTCCATCCCACTCCATCAGAACTGTGGCATTAGGTGGGCATTCTCTTCTAAAGGTCTCTGAAATTAAAGGAGTCCTGTTTCAATTGTGGTCCACACATAGTTTTAATAATGTCTGGTTCTGTGTAACTGCTGTAGGTATGAAACCTCTTGGTACAATGTGCTGTAGGTATGAAACCTATTGGTACAATGTGCTGTAGGTATGAAACCTCTTGGTACAATGTGCTGTAGGTATGAAACCTCTTGGTACAATGTGCTGTAGGTATGAAACCTCTTGGTACAATGTGCTGTAGGTATGAAACCTATTGGTACAATGTGCTGTAGGTATGAAACCTCTTGGTACAATGTGCTGTAGGTATGAAACCTCTTGGTACAATGTGCTGTAGGTATGAAACCTATTGGTACAATGTGCTGTAGGTATGAAACCTCTTGGTACAATGTGCTGTAGGTATGAAACCTCTTGGTACAATGTGCTGTAGGTATGAAACCTCTTGGTACAATGTGCTGTAGGTATGAAACCTCTTGGTACAATGTGCTGTAGGTATGAAACCTCTTGGTACAATGTGCTGTAGGTATGAAACCTCTTGGTACAATGTGCTGTAGGTATGAAACCTCTTGGTACAATGTGCTGTAGGTATGAAACCTCTTGGTACAATATGCTGTAGGTATGACTGACAGGGTCTCATAAGAAGGGTAAAAAACATGAGAAGAAAAATTATTTACAATTCAAGAGAAGTGTAACCTCCTATGCTGTACTGAGGATCCATTTTGTGGGGCTCGTCTGGGATCTGAACACGGGAACTCTTGCAACATCACAGAAGGATAAGAAGTTAACAATATTAAAGAAGACCTCCAGCGATTTATGAATTTTTACTGTTGCAAAGCGATATCCCCAGTATAAATACAATAAAGTACACACACTAAAGGGTAAAAAAATATGTTTTGGGCAGAATAGTGTTTTTTAGTCACAACTGCAAACTTAAAGGAGTAGGGCATTCAATGAGTTGGTCTAATGGGAATCCGTGATGTCATCTGCCTCCTCCTTGCTTGAGGAGCAATAGAGGAGCAATAGAGAACAAAAGAGGAAAGGCCCACCCGCCCACTGCTATGCCATGACTTACCTGGACCACCTATTGAGATGTGCCTTTCAGATGTTAAATGAGGTGTTAAATTAGTTCTTGAATAAGGTGAAAAGGAGACTGGAGTGCCATTTTAAGTTTTAATAAAGTTTTGTGTTTGTTGCTTTGTTTCTGTCATGGCCTGCTCCCATTCCCACTCTCTGGCACTGACGGGCACTCGGCCCGTCAGGCTCGCCCAGGGGTGACGCCGGGTGGTGCCCCTAGAGGGGGGGGGTACTGTCACGCCTGCTCCCGCTCCCCCTCTCTGGCGCTCAAGGGCACCAGGTGACCCATCATTACGCACACCTGTCACCATTGTTACGCGCATCAGCGCTTCATGGGACTCACCTTAACTCTTACCTTATTGATTGCCTCCCCAGGTAACTAATTGGCTATCGCCCCGTAGCATGCACTTCTGTCATCATAAAGTGCTTTGAAAGGCTAGTTAACCTTTCTCGCCCAGGGGTTCCGCTAGCGGAACACCCACAACATTCCGCTGAAAAGGCAGCGCACAAAATTCAATTTTTTTTTTTTTAAATATGTAACTTTCACACATTAACAAGTCCAATAAGGCAAATGAAAGATAAACATCTTGTTAATCTACCCATCGTGTCCGATTTTTTAAATGTTTTACAGCGAAAACACAACATGTATTTATGTTAGATCACCACCAAATCCCAAAAACACACAGCCATTTTCCAGCGAAAGATAGCTTTCACAAAAAGCAGAAATAGAGATAAAATGAATCACTAACCTTTGATAATCTTCATCAGATGACACTCATAGGACATCATGTTACACAATAGATTTATGTTTTGTTCGAAATGTGCATATTTATATCCACAAATCTCGGTTTACATTGGCGCCATGTTCAGAAATGCCTCCAAAATATCCGGAGTAATTACAGAGAGCCACGTCAAATAACAGAAATACTCATCATAAACTTTGATGAAAGATACATGTTTTACATTTAATTAAAGATACACTGGTTCTTAATGCAACCGCTGTGTCAGATTTTTTTTTTACTTTAGGAAAAAGCATACCATGCAATAATCTGAGACGGCGCTCAGATAGAAACAACATTTCTCCGCCATGTTGGAGTCAACAGAAATACGAAATTACATCATAAATATTCCCTTACCTTTGATGAACTTTCATCAGAATGCAGTGCCAGGAATCCTAGTTCCACAATAAATCTTTGTTTTGTTCGATAATGTCCATTACTTATGTCGAATTAGCAACTTTTGCTAGCATGTGTAGTTCACATGTCCAAACGATGGCGCCGGTCCAGGCGAACTCGGACGAAAACTTCAAAAAGTTATATTACAAGTCGAATAAACTGGTCAAACTTAGTAGAGAATCAATCTTCAGGATGTTGTTATCATATATATCCAATAACGTTCCAACCGGAGCATTTCTTCATGTCTGTATAAGTAATGGCACACATGGCCATTCCATGACTAGCGCACGTGACTAGAAACTAGCATTCTTTCAGACCACTGACTCATTCCCCTCCCATCCGGTCCCACATCACACTAGAGTAGTGGTTCTTAACCTTGTTGGAGGTACTGAGCCCCACCAGTTTCATATGTGCATTCACCGAACCCTTCTTAATTGGAAAAATAAAATATGATTTTTTCAAATTCAAAACATAGGTATATATTTTACTGGTGCACAAAATGAACCGTGCATAAACATCAACACCGTGTGTTCAAAGAACAAAATCATCAAAACATGATTTTCACACAAAAACAAAAACATAATAATGAATATTTACTGCAAATCAGTGTGACTTCTGCTGTTGCCTTTCAGAGACCAGTTCAGAAATGCGCGGCTTCACCTTGGCAAGTGCCACTCTCATGTCATTTTCGCAACAAAGTCTGTTCCTTTTTTTCGTTTTTATGTCCAGCATCCTCAAAAAGGATTGCTCGCAAAGATATGTTGTAACAAACGGTATGAAAATCTCCAGAGCTTTCTTAGCAATAACAGGGTACGTTACCATTTGTTGACACCAAAACGCTGAAAGCGTTGTTGTTCTGAAGAGTTGCTGTTGAACCTGGCTCTGCTGAATTTCAATGATTTCATCGAGGTATTCATCATTGACATCTGTTGTCTCAACACTAAACGTGAACGGCTGTCTCACCCATGCTGGATATGACTCTCTTGTAGGGAAGTATCCGTCGAGAGACTTTGCAAGCTCATCTAAGTGCGTGGCAATTGCTTGCTTCAGTTCCGCGGGTACAGAAATGTCTCCGATTCCAGATACATCTTCGATCTTACTTACACAGTCGTCCAGCAGGGGAAAGTTTGCGAAGTTATCGTTCTCTGTTCGTCGTTTCCATAACGGTAGCTTTTTTTGAAAAGCCTTCAGGTTTTCCTCCGCTTCGATGATGTTGACTCCACCGTCCTGCATCTTTTGATTGAGATGATTGAGAGCTGCGAAGGTACGCTAAAATGAGAATGAACTCAGAATTTTTGAAGCAATCTGCATGACAATGTTGGTGCTCTTGCAAAAACAGGGCTAATTCCACACGCACGGCAAAAACACGATTCAGCACCTGTCCCCGGGATAACCACCGAACGTTAGAATGGTACAGAAGTACCTCGAATTGATTCTTTACACAGCTCACTGAAGATGCAGTGCCTCAGAGCACTAGTTCGCACATAGTTCACGCATTCCACTACAATTTTTAATACTTCTGCCAGTTTTGGAGGCAAGGTTTTTGTTGCCAACGCATGCCTGTGCAGAATACAATGCGTAACAATGATGTGTGGTGCATCGGCTTTCACTAGCGCACCAAAACCAGACTTTCTTCCCAGCATGACTGGAGCTCCGTCCGAACAAACTGCAGAAACCATATCCCACGAAAGATTGTTGTCTTTGAAGAAGTCATCCACAAGTTTCTTCACATCGGCTGCCTTAGTTGTTGTTGTAAGAGGCTTACAAAATAAAAAATCTTCCTTTATCACGTCGTCTTTCACATAGCGCACGAATACAGCAAGCTGTCTTAGATTGGAAACGTCTGTGGTCTCGTCGAGTTGAAGGCTGAATTTTGCCGGGCTTGAAATCAGATCTGCAACTACTTGAGCCAGATGTCTTTGCTCATGTCCTCTATTCTGTCGCTGATGGTGTCATTTGGGATAACTTAACTTCAGCCTCTTTTCCCAGCATGACATTCGCCATCTTCAACACAGCTGGTTTTATGAGTGTTTCACCAATGGTGTGTGGTTTGCCCTGCTTTGCGATCAGGTAAGCAACTTCGTACGATGCTGTGAGGATCGGTTTGTTAATGGGTACAAAGCCGAAAACAGGCAGAGTAGCCTTTTCATCGAATCTGGCTCTCTTCACCTTGAATTCAGCGAGCGTTGTGTTCTTGTATTTTCCATCTCCATGCAGCTTAAGGAAGTGTTCTCTTAGTTTTGCCGGTGCTAGACTAGAATTGCTCAACTTAGCATTGCAAATCAGGCAGTTAGGACGCTGACTCCCATCACGTTCCGTTATACATGTGAATCCATATTGTACATATTCGTCCAACCACTTTCTTTTTTTGCTCGACATAGTAAGTATGAAGGGATTAAAATATTAAGAAAGAAATCACAAGACGTACCATCACGACAGTCACAAGTCGACAACTGAGCGCACCAAATTCCCTGCAGCACAGATAGGCCAAGCGATGTAGCGTGATCACCTGCAGCCAATGATGGCCAAGCGGGGCGTGTCATCACGAATCATATGAGTCGGATGTGTGTCTTGACCTCCGCCCCTTGGGTTCGATCGAACCCAGGTTAAGAACCACTGCACTAGAGGCTTCATTCCACGTTCTACTGACTGTTGACATCTAGTGGAAGGCATATGAAGTGCAAACAGATCCATAAATTACAGGGAATTGAATAGGCGATGACTTTCACATCGACCCTTTTCAGAATTCTCACTTCCTGTTTGGAAGTTTGCCTGCCATATGAGTTCTGTTATACTCACAGACATAATTCAAACAGTTTTAGAAACTTCAGAGTGTTTTCTATCCAATAGTAATAATAATATGCATATATTATCATCTGGGACAGAGTAGGAGGCCGTTCAATTTGGGCACCAATTCATCCAAAAGTGAAAATGCTGCCCCTATCCCAAACAGGTTTTAAGGAACATATCACCTCCACCTTACTCGACACCCTAGACCCACTACAATTTGCATACTGCCCCAACAGATCCATGGACGACGCAATCGACATTGCACTGCACACTGACCTATCCCACCTGGATAAGATAAATACCTACGTAAGAATGCTGTTCGTTGACTACAGCTCAGCCTTCAACTCCATAGTGCCCACCAAGCTCATCACTAAGCTCAGAGCCCTGGGACTGAACCCCTCCCTGTGCAACTGGGTCCTGGACTTCCTGACGGGCTGACCCCAAGTGGGGAATGTAGGCAGCAACACCTCCGCCACGCTGATCCTCAACAGGGGGGACCTACAGGGGTGCGTGCTCAGCCCCCTCCTGTACTCCCTGTTCACCCATGACTGCATGGCCATGCACGTCTCCAACTCAATCATCAAGTTTGCTGACGACACAACAGTGGTAGGTCTGATTACCAACAATTATGAGACAGCCTACAGTGAGGAGGTGAGAGCCCTGGCGGAGTGGTGACAGTAAAATAACCTCTCCATCAACGTAAAAAAAAACAAAGGAGCTGATCGTGGACTACAAGAAACAGCAGAGACAGCACGGCCCACCCACATTGACAGGGAGAGGGCTTGGCCCCTAAGAACCTCACTAACTTCTACAGATGCACCATTGAGAGCATCCTGTCAGGCTGTATCACCACCTGGTACGGTCAATTGCACCCTCCGCAACCACGGGACTCTCCAGGAGCACACTGCTTGCCCTCCAGGACATCTACAGCACCTGGTGTCACAAGAAGGCCAAGAAGATCATCAAGGACCTCAGCCACCCGAGCCACGGCCTGTTCACCCTGCTACCATCTAGAACAGAGGTGGACAATTCCAGTCCTCGAGGGCCTGATTGGTGTTACAGTTTTGCCCCAGCCCCATCTAACACACCTGACCCCAATAATTACATAATAAGGATTTTCAGCTTAGAATGCAATTTGATTAATCAGCTGTGTTTGCTAGGGATGGAGAAAAAGTGTGACCCCAATCAGGCCCCGAGGACTGGAGTTGCCCACCCCTGATCTAGAAGGTGGAGACAGTACAGGTGCATCAAAGCTGGAACCGAGAGACTGATAAACAGCTTCTATCTCCAGGCAATCAGACTGTTAAACAGTCACCACTAGTGGCCTCCACCCAATACCCTGCCCTGAACCTTAGTCACTGTTCTAGTCGGCTACCACCCGGTACTCTACCCTGCACCTTAGAGACTGCTGCCCTATGTACATAGAGTCATTGGTCACTTTAATAATGTTTACGTTCTGTTTTACTCACTTTATACAGTACCAGTCAAAACTTAGGACACACTTACTCATTCAAGGGTTTTTCTTTATTTTTACTATTTTCTACATTGTAGAATAATAGTGAAGACATCACAACTATGAAATAACACATGGAATCATGTAGTAACCAAGAAAGTGTTAAACAAATCAAAATATATTTTATATTTGAGATTCTTCAAAGTAGCCACCCTTTACCTTGACAGCTTTGCAAACTCTTGGCATTCTCTCAACCAGCTTCATGAGGTAGTCACCTGGAATGCATTTTAATTAACAGGTGTGCCTTTTTAAAAGTTAATTGTGGAATTTCTTTCCTTCTTAATGCGTTTGAGCCAGTCAGTTGTGTTGTGACAAGGTAGGGGTGGTACACAGAAGATAGTCCTATTTGGTAAAAGACCAAGTCCATATTTTGGCAAGAACAGCTCAAATAAGCAAAAAGAAACGACAATCCATAATTTCTTTGAGACACGAAGGTCAGTCAATTCAAAAAATATCAAGAACTTTGAAAGGATGATCGGATGATTTCTGTGGCAGTTTGTATAGTTCTGACTCTCTTGCCCCCTCCACTGGATATACCGCAGTACTTGATTTACTCTTAAAGGTTTAAATCTATAAGAGCTGAATCCTAACTTGAGATCTGTGCATATCACTAGGATTGGAATGAAAGGATTAATCTCTTAAAGCAGCAATCAGCAGTTGAAACAATGACAAAGAGCTCCCCCCGTTTTGGTAAAAAGCTGAGGGATGGGGCCGGAGAAATGTAACCACTCAAATGTATAGACAGAGCTATGGATTCAAATACTGGGCATCCATGATATAAAAATTATAGTTTTAACCAAGTTTTGAGGCTATACAGTGTTGGTTTGCAATTACTTTGTTTAAAAACATTGGGAGGAAACAATCTTATATTTTGGGTTCTGATGGTGTTTGACAGTTGACCTGAGCCCATGAGTCAATTATAAGTTATATTATTGAAGTATCAATTGGTGCATTTCATTCATTTATGAGTCCAACAATTGATGTAGCAACTGCAGATTGCCCCTTTAAGCCTATTTCTCACAGATTGGGAGAAACAGAGTGTGGATTTACCAGTGTAAGACCACCATGTCTGCTTGTCAGTGTCCTGCTATTCTAGTAAAATGTGAATAACCACAATGTGGTCACCTATATGAGGTGTGAATGTGGTGGGTGAATGAATGATATGCAAGGTTCACACATTCATAGCTCAAATCCTGTGTGGGTAGATGGGCTGGGAGGGGTTTATAAAGATGCTCAGGACTTTTGAGGACAGTCTGAGAAGAAGACAATATGGCTGCCACATCTGTTCTGCTCCTGCTGGTCACTCTCCTGCCCCCTCAAGGGCTCACAGGTAAGACCAAACTTTACCTATCATTTCAACCTATCCCATGTACACTCACACTTCCACTCACTCTGGCGGTTAAAAGAGGATGACATTTGACCCTCTAACCATGGACAGCAGAAAACTGCAAAGTGACACTGATTTGGTTGTATAGCAATAACATAAAAATTCACGTGATGATCACAAATTCTAGTCTTTGAATTCTAGTCATTTAAAGCCCACTGTTGTTAATTTGGGTTTCATTGGGGATATCTCTATGTCTCTACCAGCCCACCAGGACTCTGGCATTGTGAATGGAGAAAAGACCAAAACCAACTCTAAACCCTACATGGTCTCTGTGCAGGAGAGGAACAAGGAAACGGAAAAGAGGGAACATATCTGTGGGGGGTTTCTTGTGTCAGATAACTTTGTCATGACGGCCGCTCACTGCTACACAAGGTAATTGTGTTTTATTCTTATCCTATTGAACTATTTGAGGGAGAAAACTACTCACACCAAGAAGTCATAAGTGGTTCTGTGGTCTTTGTAAAAAATTGCAGATTTGCTTCATGCTGTAGAACAGGGGTGTCAGACAAATTTTGCCCCGGGGGCCACATTCGGTCTACAACTAGGTCTGGAGGGCCGCACTGAAAATGTGTTATATTTGTTTGCCGTCAAAATGTGCAAAAGATTACAAAACATAGTTTCCGATGCTGCCTGACTGTCTAGCTTTAATTTAGGTGATTATTAGCAACCTGGACAGTGGATACCATCAAGAAACGGTTGTCATTTCTACAGTTTAAATTTTGTTTCAGTAATTTTAAAGTATAAATGAGTTCCCTTCCCCCTCCATTAAAAAAAATATCTTATTAATATTATTGTATTTTCTGTAAATATTTTTACTCAAACCACCCCATCAGTCAGATTGGACTCCCTCGCTGTAGAATGTTCTGTGTGCTTAGAAGCTCAGTGAGTAGCATGTTGTTTCCTCTTCATAGGGGTGTGATAAGCAAGTCAAAGCTTATAGAGGAAAGGAAGTACAATACTTCCAGTGATATCTTCCAAGTTAGTGGAAAATCACAATCTATATTTTCAGTGAACTATTGCCATTCAGTAATTGTTTCTTTGTCCTTGTAGTGGTGTACAGCTGACGGTTGTGGTTGGTGTTCATAACATTAAAAAGTGGGAACATTCGGCTCAGAGGATTGGTGTGAAAAGTTATTACATCAATGATTACAATCCCGAAACACACAAGAATGACATCATGCTGTTGGAGGTAAATGAGAGGGAAGTAATGAAGTGTGTGTAAGGGGTAACTAGAGTATGTTATAAACACCTATTCAAATCAGGTGTGATGTATATGATTTTGTATGATTACCTTCCCAGAAGGGAATTGTGTCGCATACAAATACTTAATAAACCCTTTGCAGGGATATTCTACCCTGCCTGACACAACACATGGGACTCTAACTGCAATCCTGTACTCTAAACACAGCTCAAGACACCCACCCCGAGGCGGAGTTCTGTGAAGCCGATCCCTGTCGCTAAGAAAGACCTGCACATCAAGGCTGGAGCTATCTGTAATGTGGCAGGATGGGGAGCCACTGAAACTAACGGCTTTGTAAACGCAGACCTATTGGATGTGAATGTTGCTGTTGTAGACAGGGGTGACTGCCAGAGAACTTGGAGAAGAGCCATACCCACTTCTATGATATGTGCCGGTGGTACTGCTGATGATAAAGGCTTTTGTCAGGTACGGTTATAAAGTATAGTTAATTCTGAAATTAATAATAATAATATACAGGTATATTATATAAACATGAAGTGACACAATTTCACCTGGTTAATATTGCCTGCTAACCTGGATTTCTTTTAGTTAAATATGCAGGTTTAAAAATATATACTTCCGTGTATTGATTCTAAGAAAGGCATTGATGTTTATGGTTAGGTACAGTCGTGCAACGATTATGCTTTTTTCGCAAATGTGCTTTTGTTAAATCATCCCCCGTTTGGCGAAGTTGGCTGTCTTTGTTAGGAAGAAATAGTCTTCACACAGTTCGCAACGAGCCAGGCGGCCCAAACTGCTGCATATACCCTGACTCTGTTGCAAGAGAAGTGACACATTTTCCCTAGTTAAAAGAAATTCATTTTAGCAGGCAATATTAACTAAATATGCAGGTTTAAAAATATATACTTGTGTATTGATTTTAAGAAAGGCATTGATGTTTATGGTTAGGTACATGTTGGAGCAATGACAGTCCTTTTTCGCACCACATCGATTATGTGCAACGCAGGACACGCTAGATAAACTAGTAATATCATCAACCATGTGTAGTTAACTAGTGATTATGATTGATTGATTGATTGTTTTTTATAAGGTAAGTTTAATGCTAGCTAGCAACTTACCTTGGCTTCTTACTGCATTCGTGTAACAGGCAGGCTCCTCGTGGAGTGCAATGTAAAGCAGGTGGTTGGACTAGTTTACTGTAAAGTTGCAAGATTGAATCCCCGAGCTGACGAGGTAAAAATCTGTCATTGTCAGGGTTGTGTGCAGAGAAGTAGCGGAGTCAAGCGCAGGACACAGGTGTTGAGCGAAACCACAGCGTTTACTCAAAAATAAGCAAAAATTCCTCAATGGGAATACAACAAACACACAAGTACTAACAACAACCACTAACGAAACAAACAATCACGGACAGAACAGAAATGAATGCCAGAGGGTTAAATAGGGAACATGATAGGGGAATTGAAACCAGGTGTGTGTAATACAGACAAAACAAAACGAAACTGAAAAATGGATCGGTGGTGACGTCGCCCGACGCCCGACGTCTTGAGTCCATGATGGCGCTTACGATATACGCCGGGACCCCCTCGATGTAAAGAGGGGGCGGAGGAACCTCCCGCACCTCAGACTGCTGGAGCGGACCAGCCACCACCGGCCTGAGGAGAGACACATGGAACGAGGGGTTAATACGATAATCAGGGGGGAGTTGTAACCTATAACAAACCTCGTTCAGTCTCCTCAGGACTTTAAATGGCCCCACAAACCGCGGACCCAGCTTCCGGCAGGGCAGGTGAAGGGGTAGGTTTCGGGTCGAGAGCCAGACCCGATCTGCGGTGGCGGTCGGCACTCGCCTTTTGTCTCCTGATGGCCCGTTGTAGCCGCACATGGGCAGCGTTCCAAGTCTCCTCTGAGTGCCGAAACCATTCATCCACCGCAAGAGCCTCAATCTGGCTCTGATGCCATGGTGCCAGGACCGGCTGATAACCCAGCACACACTGAAAAGGTGATAGGTTGGTAGAGGAGTGGCGGAGGGAGTTTTGGGCCATCTCCGCCCAGGGGATGTAAGCCGCCCACTCCACCGGCCGGTCCTGGCAATAGGACCTCAGAAACCTACCCACATCCTGGTTGACTCTTTCCACCTGCCCGTTGCTCTCGGGGTGGAAACCTGAGGTAAGGCTGACCGAGATCCCCAGGCGTTCCATAAACGCCCTCCAGACGTAAATTGGGGACCCCGATCAGAAACTATATCCTCAGGCACCCCGTAGTGCCAGAATACGTGGTGAACAGAGCCTCCACAGTTTGTAGAGCCATAGGGAGACCGGGCAAAGGAAGGAGACGGCAGGACTTAGAAAACCGATCCGCAACGACCAGGATCGTGGTGTTACCCCGCGACGGGGGAAGATCCGTCACGAAATCCACCGATAGGTGTGACCACGGTCGCTGTGGAAGGGGTTGTAATTTCCCTCTGGGCAGATGTCTAGGTGCCTTGCACTGTGCGCATACCAAACAGGAGGAAACATAAACCCTCACGTCCTTAGCTAAAGTGGGCCACCAGTACTTCCCAGCAAGGCAGCGCACCGTCCGACCGATACCAGGATGACCAGAGGAGGGTGACGTATGAGCCCAACAGATCAAACGATCGCGGACATCAAACGGAACGTACAGACGCCCAGCTGGACAGTCAGGTGGAGTGGGCTCTGCACGTGACGCCCGTTCGAAGTCCGCGTCCACCTCCCACACCACCGGTGCCACCAGGCGAGAGGCTGGAATTATGGGAGTGGGATCTGTGGACCGCTCCTCTGTATCATACAGCCGGGACAGTGCGTCTGCCTTAACGTTCTGGGAACCTGGTTTGTAGGAAAGGGTGAAATCAAAACGGGTGAAAAACATGGCCCACCTTGCCTGGCGAGGGTTCATTCTCCTCACCGCCCGGATGTACTCCAGATTGCGGTGGTCAGTCCAAATGAGAAAAGGGTGTCTAGCCCCCTCAAGCCAATGTCTCCACGCTTTCAGAGCCATGACAACAGCCAGCAACTCCCAGTCCCCCACATCATAGTTTCGCTCCCCCGGGCTGAGCTTCTTCGAAAAGAATGCACAGGGGCGGAGCTTTAGTGGCGTACCCGAGCGCTGAGACAGCACAGCCCCTATCCCTGCCTCGGACGCGTCCACCTCAACTATGAATCCTAAGGAAGGATCAGGATGAGCCAGCACGGGAGCTGAGGTAAACAGAGCCTTCAGGTGACCAAAAGCCCTGTCCGCCCCAGCTGTCCACTGCAGTCGCACCGGTCCCCCCTTCAGCAGTGAGGTAATGGGAGCCGCTACCTGACCAAAACCCCGGATAAATCTCCGGTAGTAGTTGGCAAACCCTAAAAACTGCTGCACCTCCTTTACCGTGGTTGGAGTCGGCCAATTACGCACGGCTGAAATGCGGTCATTCTCCATCTCTACCCCTGACGCTGAAAAGCGGTACCCTAGGAAGGAGATGGACTGTTGGAAGAACAGATATTTCTCAGCCTTGACGTACAGGTCATGCTCCAACAGTCGACCAAGCACCCTGCGCACTAGGGACACATGCTCGGCGCGTGTAGCGGAGTATATTAGAATGTCATCTATATACACCACTACACCCTGCCCGTGCAGGTCCCTGAAAATCTCATCCACAAAGGATTGGAAGACTGATGGAGCATTCATTAACCCGTACGGCATGACGAGGTACTCATAATGCCCAGAAGTGGTGCTAAATGCTGTCTTCCACTCATCTCCCCCCTTGATACGCACCAGGTTGTAAGCGCTCCTGAGGTCCAATTTTGTGAAGAAGCGCGCCCCGTGTAATGACTCGGTCATACTGGCTATGAGTGGTAGCGGGGAACTGTATTTTACCGTGATCTTATTTATACCTCGATAATCAATACACGGGCGCAAACCTCCATCCTTCTTCTTCACAAAAAATAAACTCGAGGAGACAGGTGAGATGGAAGGCCGAATGTATCCCTGTCCCAGAGATTCGGTGACATATGTCTCCATAGCCACCGTCTCCTCCTGTGACAGAGGATACACGTGACTCCTGGGAAGTGCAGCATCTACCAAGAGATCTATCGCACAATCTCCCGGTCGATGGGGTGGTAATTGAGTCGCCTTCTTTTTACAGAAGGCGAGTGCCAAATCGGCATATTCGGGGGGAATGTGCATGGTGGAAACCTGGTTTGGACTTTCCACCGTAGTGGCACCTAAGGAAACACCTACACACCTCCCTGAACACTGACAGGACCATCTCTTGAGAGCCCTCTGTTGCCACGAAATAATCGGATCATGAGAGGCCAACCAGGGAAGACCCAACACAACAGGAAACGCAGGAGAGTCGGGATCCCCCCGCGTTCTCATAGCAATGGGCGCTGTGACCTCCCCAATCAGCCCCGACCCCAAAGGACGACTATCTAAGGCATGTACAGGGAAGGGAACATCAACAGGAACAATAGGGCTCCCTAATCTATGTGCCAAAGAGCGGTCAATAAAGTTCCCAGCTGCGCCTGAATCTACTAGCGCCTTATGCTGGGGATGCGGGGAAAATTCAGGAAATTCTATGGGTAACCACATGTGTGCAACAGAGGGCTCTGGGTGAGTTGTGTGCCTACTCACCTGAGATGACCCACCAGTGCTCCGCTTGCTACCTCGACTTCCAGGAGTAACACCCCAGCACCGACCAGCAGTGTGCCCTCTGCAGCCACAGTTGGTGCAGGGAATGGTCCCCCCTCCGGTCTCCCTCCTAGCAGCCCCTCCTAACTCCATAGGTGTTGGATCCAAGGTGCTGGGTAATGGAACGGGCGGACCCCGATCTAGACGTCCGCGGGAGGCCAACAGGTTATCCAGCCGGATAGATAAATCCACCAGCTGGTCCAGGTTGAGAGTGGTGTCCCTGCAGGCTAGCTCCCTACGAATGTCCTCTCGTAGACTACACCTGTAGTGATCGATCAGGGCCCGCTCATTCCATCCCGCACCAGCTGCCAGAGTTCGAAAGTCCAGTGCGAATTCTTGAGCGCTCCTCATCCCCTGTCTCAGATGGAACAATCGCTCTCCCGCCGCTCTCCCTCCAGGTGGATGATCAAAGACTGCCCGGAAGCGGCGAGAGAAGTCATCATAGTTATCCAGGGTTAGGCCCTCCCTTCCTCAGATGGCGTTGGCCCACTCCAGGGCTTTACCAGTCAGGCAGGAGATGAGGGCGCCCACCCTCTCGCGTCCCGAAGGGGACGGATGAACAGCTGCCAGGTAGAGCTCCAGCTGTAGTAGGAACCCCTGGCACCCGGCTGCTGTTCCGTCATACGCTCCTGGGAGCGAGAGCCAAATCCCACTGGGTCCTGAAGATGGAGGGATGGACATCGGTGTAGGTTGAGGTGCGGGTGGAGGTGATGGGGTATGATTGACCGGGAGACCTCCTCTCTCCCATCTGTCCATTGTTTGCAGCACGCGATCCATGGCTGTCCCTAGACTGTGTAACATGGTCGCGTGCTGTTGGACTTGCTCCTCTACTGGGAGAGAAGGGCTGGCTGCACCTGCTGACTCCATTTGAACAGGTCCGTGATTCTGTCAGGGTTGTGTGCAGAGAAGTAGCGGAGTCAAGCGCAGGACACAGGTGTTGAGCGAAACCACAGCGTTTACTCAAAAATAAGCAAAAATTCCTCAATGGGAATACAACAAACACACAAGTACTAACAACAACCACTAACGAAACAAACAATCACGGACAGAACAGAAATGAATGCCAGAGGGTTAAATAGGGAACATGATAGGGGAATTGAAACCAGGTGTGTGTAATACAGACAAAACAAAACTGAAAAATGGATCGGTGGTGACTAGAAAGCCGGTGACGTCGACCGCCGAACACCACCCGAACAAGGAGAAGGGCCGACTTCGGCGGAAGTCGTGACAGTCATTCTGCCCCTGAACAAGGCAGTTAACCCACCGTTCCTAGGCCGTCATTGAAAACAAGAATGTGTTCTTAACTGACTTGCCTAGTTAAATAAAGGTGTAAAAAAAACACCAAATTGGTGTCCAAAAATACCGATTTCCGATTGTTATGAAAACTTGAAATCGGCCCTAATTAATCGGCCATTCCGATTGATCGGTCGACCTCTAAAATGTATCACTAGCCACTTTAAACAATGCCACTTTTATATGTTTACATACCCTACATTACTCATCTCATATGTATATACTGTACTCTATACCACCTTAATGAATCTTGCCATGCCGTTCTATACCATCACTCATTTATATATATTTTTTTAATGTACATATTCTTATTCATTCCTTTACACTTGTGTGTATAAGGTAGTTGTTGTGAATTTGTTAGGTTAGATTACTCGTTGGATATTACTGCATTGTCGGAACTAGAAGCACAAGCATTTCGCTACACTCGCATTAACATCTGCTAACCATGTGTATATGACAAATAAAATTTGATTTGATTTGATGGAGAATCCAAGGCACACTTAACCAGCATGGCTACCACAGCATTCTGCAGCGATACGCCATCCCATCTGGTTTGCGCTTAGTGGGACTATCATTTGTTTTTCAACAGGACAATGACCCAAAACACACCTCCAGGCTGTGTAAGGGCTATTTGACCAATAAGGAGGGTGATGGAGTGCTGCATCAGATGACCTGGCCTCCACAATCACCCGACCTCAACCCAATTGAGATGGTTTAGGATGAGTTGTACTGCAGAGTGAATGAAAAGCAGCTAATAAGTTCTCAGAACATCTGGAAACTCCTTCAAAAGTATTCCTCATGAAGCTGGATGAGAGAATGCCAAGATTGTGCAAACCTGTCATCAAGGCAAAGGATGGCTACTTTGAAGAATCTCAAATATATAATATTTTGATTTGTTTAACACTTTTTTAGGTTACTACATAATTCCATATGTGTTATTTAATGGTTTTGATGTCTTCACTGTTATTCTACAATGTAGAAAATAGTATTAAATAAAGAAAACCCCTTGAATGAGTAGGTGTGTCCAAACTTTTGACTGGTACTTTGACTGTTTTTCACATGTAGAGTAACTGTTTCTTCTCGTCTGTGTTTCAACCATTGATTTCAGGGAGATTCAGGAGGTCCTCTGGTGTGTGGAGGGATAGCAGTGGGAGTTGTGTCCTTCAATGATGCAGACTATTGCAACCAGTCGAGAGCACCCAATGTCTACACCAACATATCAACCTATCTCCCCTGGATCAAGAAAGTAACTGGACTTAAATCAGTCAACTAAATGATTAATAAACACACACACTCTTTGTTACAGAAAATATTAACTGAGTATATGTGCATGTGTGTTGATTTCCTGTAAAAGTCTCAAGTACTGACAGACAACATAGGGTTATTATTTTATATGCATTTTTAGACAGATAACCACATGATTCCATGTAGCCTAAGACAACAAAGTATCTCTGGTTACATGAAAGCGACACAATTCTCGGAAAGCACACCACTGCTTATTTTCAGTGCCAGAAACCTTGGTCACTGTGGTTCGTTTATCTGGTTCGTAGTGCTGCTAAGCACGGCACTAACGCACTGCAAACTTAGCAGGTGCAAAAACTGCTGCACAGGTACTGGAAAAACAGACTGAGATGACAGTAGCATAGTCTGTCAAAGTTAATGTATCTAGAGTGTGGTCAAACATCATAAACCTCTAGTTGGTCATGGATGCCATGTAGAGGTTACATTGGCACAGAATTGGGTGAAACACAGGAGGGCGTCAACCTCCATGTGAGACACATAGCTCTTGAATGAGGGAGGAAGTATATACTACATTAATAGGTACTATAAACTGGTGGGATTCCCTGGAGTTATACAAAACACTACAGTAGGTCAATGTTGCACGTAGTAACAATGCATTGTAGGGGGAAAAACATTGAATGTGGGAAACTAGGCCCATGTCTACTTTAGTGGGGAAGCTGCACCATCTTTTGTTTGTAAGACTGAATAACTTTCAGAAATACGTCTGACTTCCCTCTGCTGGATATACTGAGACGCATGGCAAATGATCTTACAAGCATTTCTAAACACAATTCTTTCAGTAATATCTGGAATTACAAATACTTTTAAGCCATTGTTTTTCACAAGAAAAAGTAGTGATTGAAACTGTCCTGTTTGATCAAAGAAAGTTAACTGATAGACTAAGTACGGCAAATATAATCTTAGGGCTGTTCTCCCGGCAAATATCAACAGTCATAATCTGTGATCTATACCAGGTGTCAGGCAATGGTACAAATGGAAAGTCCCCACTGTGGTGGACTTCACACCCTGTGAAACTAAGTGGTACATCCTGTAAAGGCTTTAGAGAGACACTCAGCACTTTGAAACCCAGCAGTCTGAGAAGACAAAGACCTCAACCCCATCAAACACCTTTGGGATGAATGTGAACGGCGACTGCGAGCCAGGCCTAACCGCCCAACATCAGTGCTCGACCTCACTAATGTTCTTGTGGCTGAATGGAAGCAAGTCCCCGCAAGTCCCCAACATCTAGTGGAAAGCTTTCCCAGAAGAGTGGAGGCTGTTATAGCAGCAAAGGTGGGACCAACTCTATATTAATGACCATTGGTCTATTTACCCCTCTTAATTTCGCCTACCGACTTGAAAAAAAATCTAAATATACATTGAGTTATTTGGCAAAATACAGACGTTGCCATTGTGTTGGGGAAATAGGGGTGTCTAAAAGTGCATTCTTATTTAACCAGCTTACTTAACCAGAATCCAAGATGGCGTAGCAGTTCAGACATCTTTGTCTTGTCGTGTCCCGTGTATATATCTTTTTTTCTTTGTATATCTTTAGTATATATTTTTAACCTCAATTTCAACATACTCTCCTGCAACCCGCCTCACCCAATGTGAAATGGATCTGCTATTTTCTATACTTTAGAACCGGAATCCCCAACAGAAGATAGGCAGCTAACTAGCTACTAGCTAGTAGTCAGTTAGCCACTGCTAGCAGTCATCAGCTAACCATAGCCCGGTCAACTCCTGCCAGTCTGCACAGTGTGATTCAACCCAAAGCATACCGGACTGCTTTTTCTCCACCAAATCTCCACATCTCCGGATTCCTACCGCAAGCTCTGAACCTTTTCACCTGGATCATTGCAGCTAGCTAGCTGCTATCCGAGTGGCTACTCTTGGCTAACGTCTCTGTCCCGAAGCAAGCACCAGTTAGCCTGGAACTAGCCTTGTGCTAGATCCATCTCCCGGCTAGCTGAAGAGGTCCATCAGCCACTCCTTGGGCTACAATACCTATTTTGCCAATTGGCCTGGACCATTTTTACTGCCGACATGGAGCCCCGCCGATCCATCACGACTGGTCTACCGACGTAATCCGCCCGAGGGGTTTTCAACAGGCTCCTCTGTTGCGACGTCCCCTGAAGGCCCATCTGCTAGCCTGCTAGCCGTGGCCCGCTAGCTGTCTAGAGCATATCGGACTGTTAGCTGAAGAGATCCATCAGCCAATTTCTTTGGTTACAATACCTATTTTGATAATTGGCCTGGACCCTTTTACTGCCTACATGGAGCCCTGCCGATCCATCACGACTGGTCTGCCGATGTAACCGTCCGAGGGGGCTACAACAAACTCTTTCGTCGCGACGTCCCCCTAAGGCCCTTCTGCTAGCCTGCTAGCCCCGGCCCGTTAGCTGTCTGAATCGCCGTGTCTCCAGCTCGCCTAGCTACTCACTGGTCCCTATGATCACTTGGCTACGCATGCCTCTCCCTAATGTCAATATGCCTTGTCCATTGCTGCTTTGGTTAGTGATTATTGTCTTATTTCATTGTAGAACCTCCAGCCCTCCTCAATATGCCTTAGCTAGCCCTTTTGTTCCACCTCCCACACATGCGGTGACCTCACCTGGTTTAAATGGTGTCTCTAGAGACAAAACCTCTCTCATCGCCACTCAATGCCTAGGTTTACCTCCACTGCATTCACATCCTACCATACTCGTCTGTACATTATGCCTTGAATCTATTCTTCCGCGCCCAGAAACCTGCTGCTTTACTCTCTGTTCCGAACGCACTAGATGACCAGTTCTTATAGCCTTTAGCCGTACCCTTATCCTACTCCTCCTCTGTTCCTCTGGTGTTGTAGAGGTTAATCCAGGCCCTGCAGCGCCTAGCTCCACTCCCATTCCCCAGGCTCTCTCATTTGTTGACTTCTGTAACCATAAAAGCCTTGGTTTCATGCATGTTAGCATTAGAAGCCTCCCCCCTAAATTGGTTTTATTCACAGCTTTAGCACACTCTGCCAACCTGGATGTTCTTGCCGTGTCTGAATACTGGCTTAGGAAGGCCACCAAAAATCCTGAAATTTCCATCCCTATCTATAACATTTTCCGACAAGATAGAACTGCCAAAGGGGCCGGAGTTTCAATCTACTGCAGGGATAGCCTGCAGAGTTCTGTTATACTATCCAGGTCTGTGGCCGAACAATTCGAGCTTATACTTCTAAAAATCGACCTTTCCAGAAACAAGTCTCTCACCGTTGCCGCTTGTTTTAGACCACCTTCAGCCCACAGCTGTGCCCTGGACACCATATGTCTCAAATAAAACTGTGAAGGACATCGGCGTTACTCTGGACCCTGATCTCGCTTTTGACTAACATATCAAGTCTGTTTCAAGGACATCTTTTTTCCATCTATGTAACATTGCAAAAATCTGAAACGTTTTGTCCAAAAATGATGCAGAAAAATGTATCCATGCTTTTGTCGGTTAGACTACTGCAATGCTCTACTTTCCGGCTACCCGGATAAAGCACTAAATAAACGTCAGTTAGTGATAAACACGTCTGCTAGAATCTTGACTAGAACCAAAAAATGTTGATCATATTACTCCAGTGCTAGCCTCTCTACACTGGCTTCCTGTTAAGGCAAGGGCTGATTTCAAGGTTTTACTGCTAACCTACAAAGCATTACATGGGCTTGCTCCTACTTATATTTCCGATTTGGTCCTGCAGTACATGCCTACACGTACGCTATGGTCACAAGACACAGGCCTCCTTACTGTCCCTAGAATTTCTAAGCAAACAGCTGGAGGCAGGGCTTTCTCCTATAGAGCTCCATTTTTATGGAATGGTCTGCCTATCCATGTGAGAGACGCAGACTCGGTCTCAAACTTTAAGTCTTTATTGAAGACTCATCTCTTTAGTAGGTCCTATGATTGAGTGTAGTCTGGCCCAGGAGTATGAAGGTGAACGGAAAGGCACTGGAGCAATGATCAGCCCTTGCTGTCTCTGCCTGGCTGGTTCCCCTCTCTCCACTGGGATTCTCTGCCTCTAACCCTATTAAAGGGGCTGAGTCACTGGCTTACTGGTGCTCGTCCATGCCGTCCCTAGGAGGGGTGCATCACTTGAGTGGGTTGAGTCACTGACATGATCTTCCTGTCCGGGTTGGCGCCCCCCTTGGCTTGTGCCGTGGCGGACATCTTCGTGGGCTATACTCGGCCTTGTCTCAGTATGGTGCGTTGGTGTGGGGGCTATGCTTTGGCAAAGTGGGTGGGGTTATATCCTGCCTGTTTGGCCCTGTCCGGGGGTATCATCAGACAGGGCCACAGTGTCTCCCAACTCCTCCTGTCTCAGCCTCCAGTATTTATGCTGCAGTAGTTTATGTGTCAGTCTGTTATAGGGTCAGTCTGTTATATCTGGAGTATTTCTCCTGTCTTATCCTGTGTCCTGTGTGAATTTAAGTATGCTCCCTCTAATTCTCTCATTCTCTCTCTCTCGGAGGACCTGAGCCCTAGGACCAGGACTACCTGGCCTGATGACTCCTTGCTGTCCCCAGTCCACCTGGCCGTTCTGCTGCTGTTCCAGTTTCAACTGTTCTGCCTGCGGCTATGGAACCCTGACTTGTTCACCGGACGTGCTCCCTGTCCCAGGCCTGCTGTTTTCAACTCTCTAGAGACAGCAGGAGCGGTAGAGATACTCTGAATGATCGGCTATGAAAAGCCAACTGACATTTACTCCTGAGGTGCTGACCTGTTGCACCCTCGACAACCACTGTGATTATTATTATTTGACCCTGCTGGTCATCTATGAACATTTGAACATCTTGGGCATGTTCTGTTATAATCTCCACCCGGCACAGCCAGAAGAGGACTGGCCACCCCTCATAGCCTGGTTCCTCTCTATGTTTCTTCCTAGTTTCTGGCCTTTCTAGGGAGTTTTTCTACACCTGCATTGCTTGCTGTTTGGGGTTTTAGGCTGTGTTTCTGTATAGCACTTTATGAAATCGGCTGATGTAAGAAGGGCTTTATAAATAAATTTGATATGTGAATTGATTGCCCTCCATCTATCTTCAGAGTTCGTACTGTTAGGTGACCTAAACTGGGACATGCTTAACACTCCGGCCGTCCTGCAATCTAAGCTAGATGCCTTCAATCTGACACAAATTATCAATGAACCTACCAGGTACAACCCCAAATCCGTAAACACGGGCACCCACATTGATATCATCCTGACCAACTTGCCCTCTAAATACACCCCTGCTGTCTTCAACCATGATCTCAGCGATCGCTGCCTCATTGCCTGCGTCCGTAATGGGTCTGCGTTCAAACGACCACCCCTCATCACTGTCAAACGCTCCCTAAAACACTTCAGCGAGCAGGCCTTTCTAATCGACCTGGCCCGGGTATCCTGGAAGGATATTGACCTCATTCCGTCAGTAGAGGATGCCTGGTTATTATTTAAAAGTGCTTTCCTCACCATCTTAAATAAGCATGTCCCATTCAAAAAGAAATTGAACCAGGAACAGATATAGCCCTTGGTTCACTCCAGACCTGACTATCCTTGACCAGCACAAAAACATCCTGTGGCGTACTGCATTAGCATCGAACAGCCCCCATGATATGCAACTTTTCAGGGAAGTTAGGAACAAATATGCACAGGCAGGTAGGAAAGCAAAGGCTAGCTTTTTCAAACAGAAATGTGCATCCTGTAGCACAAACTCCAAAAGGTTCTGGGACACTGTAAAGTCCATGGAGAATAAGAACACATCCTCCCAGCTGCCAACTGCACTGAGGCTAGGAAACACTATCACCAGCGATAAATCCACGATAATTGATAATTTCAATAATAACTTTTCCTACGACTGGCCATGCTTTCCACCTGGCTACCCCTACCCCGGTCAACAACCCTGCACCCTCCACAGCAACTTGCCCAAGCCTCCCCCATTTCTCCTTCACCCAAATCCAGATAGCTAATGTTCTGAAAGAGTTGCAAAATCTGGACCCCTACAAATCAGCTGGGCTAGACAATCTGGACCCTCTCTTTCTAAAATGATCTGCCGCAATTGTTGCAACCCCTATTACTAGCCTGTTCAACCTCTCTTTTGTATCGTCTGAGATCCCCAAAGGTTGGAAAGCTGCCGCGGTCATCCCCCTCTTCAAAGGGGGAGACACTCTAGACCCAAACTGTTACAGACCTATATCTATCCTACCCTGCCTTTCTAAGGTCCTTGATAGCCAAGTTAACAAACAGATCACAGACCATTTCGAATCCCACCATACCTTCTCCGCTATGCAATCTGGTTTCCGAACTGGTCATGGGTGCACCTCAGCCACGCTCAAGGTCCTAAACGATATCATAACCGCCATCGATAAAAGACAATACTGTGCAGCCGTATTCATCGACCTGGCCAAGCATTCAACTCTGTCAATCACCACATTCTTATCGTCAGACTCAACAGCCTTGTTTTCTCAAATGACTGCCTCGCCTGGTTCACCAACTACTTCTCTGATAGAGTTCAGTGTGTCAAATTGGAGGGCCTGTTGTCCGAACCTCTGGCAGTCTCTATGGGGGTGCCACAGGGTTAAATTCTCAGGCCGACTCTTTTCTCTGAATACATCAATGATGTCTCTCTTGCTGCTGGTGATTATCTGATTATCTACGCAGACGACACCATTCTGTAAACTTCTGGCCCTTCTTTGGACACTGTGTTAACTAACCTCCAGACGAGCTTCAATGCCATACAACTCTCCGTCCGTGGCCTCCAACTGCTCTTAAATGCAAGTAAAACTAAGTGCATGCTCTTCAACCGATCGCTGCCCGCAACTGCCCGCCCGTCCAGCATCACTACTCTGGATGGTTCTGACTTAAAATATGTGGACAACTACAAATACCTAGGTGTCTGGCTAGACTGTAAACTATCCTTTCAGACTCACATTAAGCATCTCCAATCCCAAATTAAATCTAGAATCGGCTTCTTATTTCGCAACAAAGCCTCCTTCACTCATGCTGCCAAACATACCCTCGTAAAACTGACTAGGCTACCGATCCTTGACTTCGGCGATGACATTTACAAAATAGCCTCCAACACTCTACTCAGCAAATTGGATGCAGACTATCACAGTACTATCCGTTTTGTCACCAAAGCCCCATATACTACCCACCACTGCGACCTGTATGCTCTCGTTGGCTGGCCCTCACTTCATATTCATCGCCAAACCCACTGGCTCCAGGTCATCTATAAATCTTTGCTAGGTAAAGCCCTACCTTATCTCAGCTCACTGGTCACCATAGCAGCACCCACCCGTAGCACGCGCTCCAGCAGGTATATTTCACTGGTCACCCCCAAAGCCAATTCCTTTCAGTTCTCTTCTGCCAATGACTGGAACGAACTGCAAAAATCACTGAAGCTGGAGACTCATATCTCCCTCACTAACTTTAAGCACCAGCTGTCAGAGCAGCTCACAGATCATTGCACCTGTACATAGCCCATCTGTAAATAGCCCATCCAACTACCTCATCCCCATATTGTTATTTTTTTTTTTGCTCCTTTGCACCCCAGTATCTCTACTTGCACATTCATCTTCTGCACATCTATCACTCCAGTGTTTAATTGCTATATTGTAATTACTTCACCACTATGGCCTATTTTTTGCCTTTCTCCTTAATCTTTCCTCATTTGCACACACTGTATATAGACTTTTCTATTGTGTTATTGACTGTACGTTTGTTTATTCCATGTGTAACTCTGTGTTGTTGTTTGTGTCGCACTGCTTTGCTTTATCTTGGCCAGGTCTCAGTTGTAAATGAGAACTTGTTCTACCTGGTTAAATAAAGGTGAAATTAAAAATAAAACAAAAATCTGCTACCATTTGCCTTTGTGTTCTGCATTTTGTGGTTTGAACTAGCAAAAACGTTTCATTATTCACAGGTCTAATTCTCTGATAGCATGGTATGGAAGGCAGCACACTTCTGAGATCAAACTGCTCAGCAAAGCAAAGGCTCTTAAAATCTACCAGATTTAAATATATACATCTATTCTCCAGTGTCTGTGTCTAGTGTCTCTGTTTATGTTAAAGGTGAATCAACAGTTGTTTATTCTTATGCTGTAAATGGCTATTTTATGGTTGTAAGTGATAAAATATATATTTTATATTTTGCAATTCTGAGTAATTACTACTTCAGTAAGGAAATACACTTTATTCGGTGACCTTCGGTATGGAAACTGATGGTCAGATCAACACATTGCTTCGAAAAAAATGTATTGCAATTGCTAAATAATTCCAATAGATGGCAGGATAAGACCACGAATTAAATTTCAGATGCTCCATTTTCCTCCTTCCCTTCGCCCTCAGTAAGACTCCTTCGCGCGCTTCTTTCTGTCCCTTTCCACACTGCTAACGCAGGAGAAAGGACTGAACATAATTTTAACAGATTATTGGTTATTACTATAATGATGGTTCATGTTTATTATTACCTATGTTCATGCTCATGTTTTGAAATTATACTTGATTACTATTTCAATAACGATTATCAATAATCCTGAACATAAATTCAGTCACCTCTGGTCGAGAAAGGTATTTTCCGAGTACATGCATTGTCAAATTCATCAGCCAGCATCGAGCTGCTCTGCCTTCTCGCACAAGCGGAGGTACATTTGTTAACCGCATGGGGTGCATGATGTAATTTATTGGCAGGCTGTGGAAATTGCACTCTTGTCTCGCACTGTCATATCAGATGTTAAGATGATTATATAATACATGTAGAAAAGGACTATAGTTATTTATTGTTTTGCTCTCCCAAAAGCAACACAGGCCTAATATGAGATAGATATACACTAGTTCAAAAGTTTGTGGTCACTTAGAAATGTCCTTGTTTTTTAAAGAAAATCATATTTTTTGTCCATTAAAATGACATCAAACTGATCAGAAATACAGTGTAGACATTGTTAATGTTGTAAATTACTATTGTAGCTGGAAACTGGCAACCATCACCTCTGTGTTCCAATCACACGTTGTGTTAGCTAATCCAAGTTTATCATTTTAAAAGCCTAATTGATCATTGGAAAACCATTTTGCAAATATGTTAGCACAGATGAAAACTGGCCTTCTTTAGACTAATTGAGTACATTAGAATGTCTAGTTTGAGAAACAAACACCTCACAAGTCCTCAACTGGCAGCTTCATTAAATAGTTCTCGCAAAACACCAGTCTCAATGTCAACAGTAAAGAGGCGACTCCGGGATGCTGGCCTTCTAGGCAGAGTTGCAAAGAAAAAGCCATCTCAGACTGGCCAATAAAAAATAAAAGATTAAGATGGGCAAAAGAACAGACACTGGACAGAGGAACTCTGCCTAGAAGGCCAGCATCCTGGAGTCGCCTCTTCACTGTTGACGTTGAGACTGGTGTTTTGCGGGTACTATTTAATTAAGCTGCCAGTTGAGAACTTGTTAGGCATCTGTTTCTCAAACTAAACACTCTAATGTACTTGTCCTCTTGCTCAGTTGTGCACCGGGGCCTCCCACTCCTCTTTCTATTCTGTTTAGAGCCAGTTTGCGCTGTTCTGTGAAGGGAGTAGTGCACAGCGTTGTACGAGATCTTCAGTTTCTTGGCAAATTCTCGCATGGAATAGCCTTCATTTCTCAGAACACGAATAGACTGACGGGTTTCAGAAGAAAGGTATTTGTTTCCAGCCATTTTGAGCCTGTAATTGAACCCACAAATGCTGATTCTCCATATAATCAACTAGTCTAAAGGCCAGTTTTATTGCTTCTTTAATCAGAACAAAAAAATTCAGCTGTGCTAACATAATTGCAAAAGGGTTTTCTAATGATCAATTAGCCTTTTAAAATGATAAACTTGGATTAGCTAGCACACCGTGCGATTGGAACACGGGAGTGATGGTTGCTGATAATGGGCCTCTGTTTGCATGCAACCAAAGACTATATGTCATCATAGGCGTCTATGTAGATATTCCATGAAAAAAATTAGCCATTTCCAGCTACAAAAGTAATTTACAACATTAACAATGTCTACACTGTATTTCTGATCAATTTGATGTTATTATTCTTTCAAAAACAAGGACATTTCTAAGTGACCCCAAACCTTAATGGTAGTGTGTATATACTATGTAAAGTAATTAGTAACCATTTTAGAAAATCATATGACATATAGTCTTTGGTTGCATGCAATTTTTTTCATGTCAATCAAATTGCTGCTAAAGCCTATAACTTTGTGGTCTTCTGCTGCCATTTATAGGAAATATTTAGCAATTAAAAGTTATTCAAATAAAGACATTGAGCAAAAAACAATCCCCAAGAACCTCAATCAGCCTAGCGGTTAGAATGTTCGGCCAGTAAACAAAGGTTGCTGGATCGAATCCCAGAGCTGACAAGGTAAAAATCTGTCATATTGCCCTTGAGCAAGGCGGTTAACCCTGTTCCTGGCTGCCAAAGATGTGGATGTCAATTAAGGCAGCCCCCCACACCTCTCGGATTCAGAGGGGTTGGGTTAAATGCAGAAGACACATTTCAGTTGAAGGATTGAGGGAAAGATGAATGGAGCAAGGCACAGAGAGATCTTTGATGAAAACCTGCTCCAGAGCGCTCAGGACCTCAGGACCTTCCAACAGGATAATGACCTTAAGCACACAGCCAAGACAACGCAGGAGTGGCTTTGGGGCAAGTCTCTGAATGTCCTTGAGGGGCCCAGCCAGAGCCTGGACTTGAACCCGATCGAACATCTCTGATGGTTGGTCCCCATCCAACCTGAGAGCTTGAGAGGATCTGCAGAGAAGAATGGGAGAAACTCCCCAAATACAAGTGTGCCAAGTTTGTAGCGTTATACCAAAGAAGACTCTAGGCTGTAATCGTTGCCAAAGGTGCTTCAACAAAGTACAGAATAAAGGGTCTGAATACTTATGTAAATATGCTGGCTTTTTATATTTAATACATTTGCAAAAAAATATATATTTTTTTGCTTTGTCATTATGGGATAGTGTGTAGATTGATGAGGGGAAACAAACTATTTAATCCATTTTAGAATAAGACTTACGTAACAAAATGTGAAAAAAGTCTGAATACTTTCCGAATGCACTGTAAGTCCCTTGTCTGTTCCACTTCATTCTGAGTCTCTTCTGGCAGAGGCATTGGGTATCCACAGGTGTGTCCTGTTTGTGGTCAACTGTGTGTTCTGCAGGTTCTACATCAGCACTTTGTTTTTTGCTCGATACGACCATGACGGTATTTTATATCTGTAGAATTCATCGTCGTTGTCCCGTCCGAGTTCTTCCATTTGTCCATTACTTTGGTTTGTTCCTCTTTTCTTTGGCTTGGAGTTTTGCTGTGTTTAAACTTCAAGGGGCAAGTGGTCCTTTTCTTTTTTTTTGTCCATGTTAAATCAATTTGTCAAGTCTGAATAGGGCCTAGGGAGAATATTATTCTGTGGACATCTACCTTTATTTTTCAGTGCTTTGTTTAGACAGATTAGAAATAGCAGGAGACAGAGAAGGAGTGAAAGTGGGACTGGCAGAAGCAGGAACTGAACCCCTGACTTCTGGGGCAGTAAGATGGGAAATTTCTTTGTAATTTTACCTACTCAACCACACAGCCACGTATCGTGTGAGGAACTTGGGCCCCCATAGTGATTCAATCCATCTGCACCACCAAGAGCTTGCCGCCCGGTCAAACTGAGCAATCGGGGGGGGAAGGGCCTTGGTCAGGGATGTGACCAAGAACCCAATGGTCACTCTGAAGAAGCTCCAGAGTTCCTCTGCGGAGACAATGCTCAGCAAGTAGACTGTCGTTTCCTCTTCACAGGGGTGTGAATCTGGTGGTTGTGGTTTGTGCTCATGACATTTCAAGGCAGGAAAGCTCTGCTCGCAGGATTGATGTGAAATATTACCACATACATCCTGGTTACAACTCTAAGACATTTCAGAACGACATCATGCTGTTGCAGGTACATGACAGTGGAAGAACGCACACATGTTAGAATGTCTCTTAGCTTAGTGCACAATTGCCCAGGTAATATATGCCAACAGACCTTAGATCAAATAGAGAAACAAATAAGTAAACATATTGAGTTTGTTCAAATCCGGTGCAGTAATCATATATGAAAACCTTTTGAAGATGTGCATAATACCGCTTTGCATAATATCATATAGCCAACTTGAGAATCGACTGTATTTAACTACAGTCATATGCTCCAAATATAGCTCGTCAAAACTACGGCGAAAAGCAAAGCTGTGCAACAGATCCCTCTCCCTAAGAAAGACAACGACATCAAGGCCAAATCCTACTGTACTGTAGCTGGGTAGGGTGCCACTAAAACAGGCGGAACTGCAAACCCACATCTTCTGGAGGTGAATGTCACTGTCGTAGACAGAGCCTCCTGCCAGAGATCATGGGGGAACACTGCCACCATAACCCCGTCTATGATATGTGCTGGTGATACTGCGGCTGATTATAAAGGTGTTTGTCAGGTATAGTCATAGAATGAATGTAGTTAAGGTATGGTCTGATATTCATTCATTATAGAGAAGTGACTTGATTTGCAGAGTAACTGTTTAACAAAGTATTACAGGGAGATTCAGACGGTCCTCTGGAGTGTAAGGGGACAGCAGTGAGAGTTGTGTCCTTCAATGAAGAAGGAAACTGTGACAAGGAGCCCAACGTCTACACCAAAATATCCAAGTACCTCTCCTGGATCAAGTGTATCATAAAGTATTAAGGAACCAAATGGAGACATTTGTAATTAATAAAATGTAATTTATCAAACAGAAAAGACCATCAGTCCTTGAATAAACTCAGTGCTGTGTGTTAGCGTGAGCGTGTGAGAAGAATATGAATGCGCTTGTAAGAGAGAGTATTTATACATGCACGTCAATGTGTCTTTTCCATCTTTCACTTCAGACCAAAGGTATGTGCAATTAAAATGATGACTTTGCTCTTTAAGCCAACAAGTATACATCTTCAGAAAGCTAGCTCCTCTTACATCTTCAGCTGTCTTCATCAAACTCCACCACACGTGGAAACTTGTGGTCAAGACAACAAAGTAACTCTGGTTTCATGAAGGCGACACAATGCTTTGAAACCACACCACAGTTTCAGTTCTCAGACCAGAATACATGATCTGTCTGTCTGTGTCTTCCAGTCTGCCTCTCAGCCTGCTTGCCTGTCTGTCACTCAGAGGGGATGCAGAACATTTCACAGAAGAATACCACCAAGGATCAAGATGAGTCAATAAGGTTGACAGCACAACTTCCTCTTCATCTTAAACTAGCAACACATTTAAATATGTGATTTACTGTTGTTTCTATAGTGACTTGAAAGTTATGCCCCTTTCATAGTTTCACATTTTCTTTTCATTGTGAAAAAGAATGGTCCCTCTCTTTACCCTGGTGGGATTGGCAAGGTCCCAGTGTCTTTCAAGGCATCAAGAGTGTTGTCCTCCTTTGTAAACCACTGGTGGTTCTTGGTTGGCATGCTAACACCGGAAAGCATCGAACCAGAGAAGATAAGGCTCTTGCATGAGAGAGGGGGAGATTAGTTGGCCTATGTGGTATGCACTACTGCAGGCTATTATGTGTCTATGATAACTCACCACCTACATTAATGTGTAGAAGGGCTGCCAGAGTTCCAGTAAATGCAGAGACCACCTACCTTGCCTTTACCGGAAGAAACCATACATGGATCGATAGAATTATCATAGATAGTCATCATAGAAGTGAAGCCACACAGTTGTCCTCAGAAAAACAACGCTGTCTAGTGTATATAAAGGGGCCATATGAATCAGGTAATCCTGGATCGTTTGACAAGCCCTCCAAACATGCACACCATGAACAAACTTCTACTCACTGTTCTCCTGACCTATCTGGGACATTCGGGTAAGTCTCTCTGCTGAACTCAATGGACACACAATGAGATTCTAACATTTGCCTATTACCTTACGGTTTAGTTCATTGTGGCTGTTTGTACTACTTTTACCCTCTCAGTTGCATTTGGGGGTCAAATCATCAATGGAAAAAAAGCCAAGAGGAATTCCCTGCAGTACATGGCCTCTGTGCAGAATGATGAGAAGCACAACTGTGGAGGATTCCTGATCACTCCAGACTTTGTGCTAACAGCTGCACACTGCAACACAAGGTACAGTAGTAGCCTAACTAAATTACAACTGTAAATTCCAAATAGTAACATATCATTACATATAGCATATCAGTGGCCTTACTACTCAGACTGATAAACACATTGTTCTGCGCCTTGTCTAGCAACTTGAGTGTTGTTCTTGGTACCCACAACATCAAGAAGGGCCTCGGGAAAGCTGTCAGATACAATGTGGAACGCACATGCAAACCCAACTCATATGAAAATGTAAAGGATGGTAGTGACATCATGCTTCTAAAGGTAGGGCTTTAGTTAAATATATTTGTCTTCATATTTGTCTTCATATGATATGACAGAGTATCCTAAAAGTGCTAGAAGGTCATATACTTTCATAACTGCAAAACATAATAATAAATGTGTTTCAAGCTGTCTAGGGAAGCAAAATTAAGCAAATCCGTGAACAAAGTGAGGCTTCCAACCAAGGATAAAGTCCTCAAACCCAAAACAAAGTGCCTTGCTGCTGGATGGGGCCTCACAAAAACAGGCGCAATCGTTGACGACCTTCAAGTGGTGGATTTGGAAGCCATTGATCTGAAGGTCTGCCAGAAGCAGTGGGATCACGTTGACTTAAAACTTCCTCCCAATGTCATCTGTGCAGGTGGATATATGACCGACAAAGGCACATGTCAGGTTTGTCTAATTGAATTTACATTCAATACACACACATCAAACATGAAGATCCAAAGCAAGAACCAGTAAGTAATGTTTGGCATATAAGGTGATTATTCTCTTTCCCAAAGGGGGATTCTGGTGGTCCTTTGGTGTGCAATGGAGAGGCAGTGGGAATAGTTTCCTTCAACATGAAGAGAAACTGTGCCTATCCCAATGTGCCCAATGTTTACACTCAGATTTCCAAGTACTTACCCTGGATAAAGAAGGTCATCAACAAGCAGTCATGTTAGAATGGATACTTTGTTTGCTGTAAAATTATGCCTTTGGCTATTACTTATACCTGATGATATTACTGATTCTTTAGCTTGCTGTTAAACTGTCTAATGCATTACCATGTACTGTAAGGGAAATAAATGTATTCTTAATCATGGTGAAATTGCTCTAGTGATATGATTTGCATACACATCAGAAGGCATGCACTGTGTGTTATACCTAAACAATTTTTTGTATTTATTTTTTAAACCAACAAACTGAGCCCATCATGGCAAACTGTAATGCACAGAACCACAAACACCACACATTTCTAACACTTTCCACAACGGTTAGTGGTAGCGTCTCATTGCACAAGTGCTCTCTATGCAATCAGACCAACCAGCAGAGTCATAATTTCATAATATCACAACCAACTTTCATCATAGACTACACCAAGCAACATTTGAAACCATGAAGCCACAGCAACATATTGGCAAACACTGGGGGGGGGGGGGGGGGGGGGGTGAACAAAGACCCAGTACTGTCTATAACCACATTTGGAAAAAGTAGCACCCTCCCGCCCACCCTACATATTTATACCCACCAGATGCATCATGCCATTTGCCCATTTGCACTATGGCAATCTACTCGGTGGTTCTTCACATAGTTATTCTGCTCATCGCCTTGAATGGTAAGCTGTGTTTCATTTCTATAACACACTAACTACCAATAGCACTAAACTGACTGCACCATGCAGACTAACATTGCACACTAGTTATGAAAAGTATATTTGACCAATTTCAATGTTTTTGCATACAGCGGTTCATATTCTATTTGGCAGTAATGAACAAACTGACATACAGTACCATAATTTGTTGTAAGCTGTGCGGATATAGTAGCATTGCAGAGCTATAGACAAAAGCTATTGAAATAGTCTTCTCTACCTTCTGTTCAAAGGCACTGATGGGCGCAAGGTGCCAAAAGTGGGTATTGTTGGTGGCAGAGAGGCTGCTCGCAACTCTCGTCCCTACATGGCTTCCCTTCAGTCTCGTGGTCAACACATCTGTGGAGGAGTTCTGGTGAGAGAGGATTTTGTCCTCACCGCTGCTCACTGTGACGGGTGAGAATCTCTATCAAACATTAACCTCTCAGATTCTCTCAAACTAATTTCCCTCAGTTTTTGCACTAGTCCTTCAAGGCAATTGTGCAAATAAATATTGCCTCCTAAATTCTTTCATGTACTGATTTTCAGGCGATACAAGGTGGTTCTTGGGGCTCACGACTTGTCAGAGGATGAAAATTCACAGCAAGTATTGGATGTGGTTCGATCCATTCCACATCCGAGGTATGGGGACAACCTGGAGAATGACATCATGCTTCTCAAGGTGAGTGACATCAAGAACATAGTATCACCATGGAGATTATTGTAAGCTAACTTCTCATTGTAGGTTTAAATGTCCATGAAAATACATCAAACAGATTATTGAATCATGCAAAACTATAAGAAAAATTAGAATTATATCCTAAATATATTTACATCAAACATATATGAAGACATACAGATCATCTATCTAGTGTGTTATCTCTGTGATCATTCTTAGTTGAGAGGGAGGGCCACCCTCAACACAGCAGTACAGTTGATCCCTCTGATGAATGGCTCTATGGCTGAGGGAAGCATGTGCACCACGGCCGGCTGGGGGGATATAGGCGATAATGGCACCCTACCAGACAAGTTGCAGGAGGTCAACGCCACCATCGTCCCTCCCCGAGAATGTGCCCGCAGGTGGACAGCCGTCAAAATCTCCAGCCGCGTGGTGTGTGCAACAGGCCCCAGAGCTTTCCAAGGCTTCTGCTCGGTATGACTGCACTGTTTTAGGCTATAACTCTCTGCAATTCATTTTTCCTGGTCGGGACAGGCTATTATTTGCTACAACAAGAGCCGATGTCCATGCCCCTGCAGAAATCGCTTAGACTCTTAAGGTAACTAGAATAAAAGTTTATCCTAGTCAAGGCTGTAACTATGCTACTCCTCCATTGTTCTTTGCAGGGTGATTCAGGAGGTCCATTGGTGTGTAACGGGATGTCAGCGGGCATTGTCTCTTTCTCAGGGCAGAGGTGTGCCAACCCCAGTACCCCTGATGTGTACACACGAGTGGCTTCCTACCGCCGATGGATTCAGACAGTGTTAGCTGGAAACCCTTAAAGGGAAAATCCACTCAAAAAATATATTTTAGAATTGTGTTCATTAGTCCACTGTTGATAGAGTCACAAAATGTTTTGCAGATCAGCAGTCAAGTTATTGGACTCTCAAGAAGCAAAGTGTCACCAGCCCCAATTTGCCTTTAAGGTTTTGGGCATGTAAGCTGTCAGTGTGTGTTTACACAATCTCACAATATAACTGATCTCATTTAGACCAGGTTTGCACAAGGTGTTTAATGATCACTTGTTCCCTTATTGCCATTCTTATTAAAATTGGTTAACTCGTTTTGGCTCCTGTGTCTCACTCTGGAGGACATGAGTTCTCTAAATTATTTAGCAAAAATCCTCAGGCCATCATTTCTTGACTTGATGTTCAAAGACTAAAAGCAACCACTGATTTAAAGTAAAAACAAAGTAACATTAGCATATGCAGACTCTCTACATCATTTAGGCTCTTGGTCACTCACCTGGTATGGATGGTCAGGCAGTAGACTCTATATATATAAGTTGACCAATGTTACTGAAGGTTGGATGCATTGTTGGCTCCAGCAGGTTCCATCAAATCCCTACGATAGTGTACCTGAGGAGCAGTGGTTGAAAAAAGTACCCAATTGTACCCTTGAGTAAAAGTAAAGGTACTATCAGGTATGAAGGTATGACCCAGACCACATCAAATTAACAATAGTTTAATGACTCAACAGGGGCAGGCAATAGACAGGTCAAGGCAGGCAGGGTCAGTAAACCAGAGGTGGGGCAACGGTACCGGACGGCAGGCAGGCTCAAGGTCAGGGTAGGCAGAGGTCAATAATCCAGAGGAGGCAAAGGTACAGGTTGGCAGGCGGGCTCAGAGGCAGGACAGGCAAGGGTCAAAACCTGGAGGGCAAGAAAAAGAGAGCTTGGAAAAGCAGGAGCTGAGACAAAAACCACTGGTTGACTTGACAAACAAGATGAACTGGCAACAGACAAACAGAGAACACAGGTATAAATACACAGGGGATAATGGGGAAGATGGGCGACACCTGGAGGGGGGTGGAGACAATCACAAAGACAGGTGAAACAGATTAGGGTGTGACAGATACCTTAATAGAAAATGACTCATGTAAAAGTTAAAGTCACCCAGTAAAATACTACTTGAGTAAAAGTCTTAAAGTATTTTGTTTTAAATAAACGTAAGTATCAAAAGTGAATTTAATTGCTAAAATATACTTAAGAATTGAAAGTAAAAGTACAAGTATAAATAATTTCAAATGCCCTATCTTAAACAAACCACATGGCACCATTTTCTTGTTTATTTATTTATTTACGGGTAGTCAGGGGCACACTCAAACACTCAGACATAATTTACAAACAAAGCATTTTTGTTTAGTGAGTCCGCCAGATAAGAGGCAATAGGGATGACCAGGGATGTTCTCTTGATAAGTGAGTGAATTTGACCATTTTCCTGTCCTGCTAGCCATGCAAAATATAACAAGTACTTTGGGTGTCAGGGAAAAAATGTATAGAGTAAAAAGTACATTATTTTCTTTAGAAATCTAGTGAAGTAAAAGTAAAAGTTGTCAAAAATATAAATAGTAAAGTAAAGTACAGATACCCCAAAAAACTACTTAAGTAATACTTTAAAGTATTTTTATTTAAGTACTACACTACTCCTGAGGAGAGGACTCAGTGTCAGATACTGCACGTTGTCAGACTATGTCATTGATTGGTGTGCTTGATTGATTAATCATTGCAGTGTTTTTGCCCGTCTCAAAGCATAACGTAGCCTAATGATAAAAAGTATACCCAAACGTGCTTCAGCCCAGCTTAAACAAACAAGGGGGAATTGAAAATCCCCCAGAAATTCATTACCCCAGGATACTTCAACTGGTGACTATCATTCATTACCCCAGGATACTTCAACTGGTGACTATCATTCATTACCCCAGGATACTTCAACTGGTGACTATCATTCATTAGCCCAGGATACTTCAACTGGTGACTATCATTCATTACCCTAAGATACTTCAACTGGTGACTATCATTCATTACCCCAGGATACTTCAACTGGTGACTATCCGGGAGAATAAAGAAAAAGGAGCACTCTGTTTCTGTGTAAATCTGATAGATTTATTAAATGGGACAAACAAACAATAGGCTTACGTTTCGGCATAAATCACCAGAGCCTTAAGTATCCTCGCAGAGGAGTGTCCCACTTGTCTTGTCAATCAAACATATCAATAATGTCAATACTGTCAGTAGCAACTAGACAGGTAATTCAAACAAGAGTATAATCATGATTCAAGATTCCTACACATACATTCCACTTGAATAACAAAAGAAAGAGAAATAAACAAAGAAAAACATATTTACAAAAAATATGAGAAAGAGAGCTGTTCATTCAGACCCTTTGGCTCGACGCAATCTAAGCAGTCGATCCAACGTACCTCTCTGTAGTAATTCCCTCACAATATTGCCCCCTCTGAAGGAAAGAGAAACTTTCTCAATTGCCCAGAATTGTAAGGTTTAGGCAGAGCTATGATTGACATTCACATAGTGCCACACGATCGCATAGTAGTTCATATTTTTGGTGCAGATAGTTGTTTTGTGTTCAGCTCTTCTTAATTTGAGCATGTGTTTTGTCTGACCAATGTTAACAAGCCCACATGGGCATTTGAGTATGTAAAGAACATGTGTTGTATTACAATTTTACACAAGCATGGGTGGTAGAATAATTTTGTGTCACTTAAGTTGGAACAATGCGTACAATGACTGCAGCGGTAGAAACCATTGAGGGGACCTGGGAGCCAGATAGCGGGTGCAGGATTCGGGAGCACACTGTGCACCACTAGGCGGTCTCTGATATTGCAACCACTCCTAAATATAATGTAGCCTACTCACATATATGGAGGGGCAAAGTACGGCTGTCTGAGACATGTGGCATCTTCTTTTTCTTCTATGATATAATGGCGGACTGCAAACAAATGTTAAAGGTGCATGCCACCACCTACTGTGCTGAAGTGGGTGGTCAATCACGGTTTACAACATCAGTTCCACATTTCTAAATCCTCCTACCTAACTTTTAACGATGGTCATACCAAGGATCATTTAGCTATTTGATTTAGAATTGTAGGACCCTGATAAAAAAAATAAATAATAATATTTGATTAAACATACATGGAAAAACTGCTATTAGCCCATAGAAACACATTGAATAACATGTAAAAACTAATAGTCAAAAATGTAATCAAAAGGAAGTATGTTTTGAAGTGTCTGTCCTTTATCTGAGAGATAAGACAGCTCAGAATATACACTGCTCAAAAAAATAAAGGGAACACTAAAATAACACATCCTAGATCTGAATGAATGAACAATTCTTATTAAATATTTTTTTCTTTACATAGTTGAATGTGCTGACAACAAAATCACACAACAAATATCAATGGAAATCAAATTTATCAACCCATGGAGGTCTGGATTTGGAGTCACACTCAAAATTAAAGTGGAAAACCACACTACAGGCTGATCCAACTTTGATGTAATGTCCTTAAAACAAGTCAAAATGAGGCTCAGTAGTGTGTGTGGCCTCCACGTGCCTGTATGACCTCCCTACAACGCCTGGGCATGCTCCTGATGAGGTGGCGGATGGTCTCCTGAGGGATATCCTCCCAGACCTGGACTAAAGCATCCGCCAACTCCTGGACAGTCTGTGGTGCAACGTGGCGTTGGTGGATGGAGCGAGACATGATGTCTCAGATGTGCTCAATTGGATTCAGGTCTGGGAAACGGGCGGGCCAGTCCATAGCATCAATGCCTTCCTCTTGCAGGAACTGCTGACACACTCCAGCCACATGAGGTCTAGCATTGTCTTGCATTAGGAGGAACCCAGGGCCAACCGCACCAGCATATGGTCTCACAAGGGGTCTGAGGATCTCATCTCGGTAACTAATGGCAGTCAGGCTACCTCTGGCGAGCCCATGGAGGGCTGTGCGGCCCCCCAAAGAAATGCCACCCCACACCATGACTGACCCACCGCCAAACCGGTCATGCTGGAGGATGTTGCAGGCAGCAGAACGTTCTCCACGGCGTCTCCAGACTGTCACGTCTGTCACATGTGCTCAGTGTGAACCTGCTTTCATCTGTGAAGAGCACAGGGCGCCAGTGGCGAATTTGCCAATCTTGGTGTTCTCTGGCAAATGCCAAACGTCCTGCACGGTGTTGGGCTGTAAGCACAACCCCCACCTGTGGACGTCGGGCCCTCATACCACCCTCATGGAGTCTGTTTCTGACCGTTTGAGCAGACACATGCACATTTGTGGCCTGCTGGAGGTCATTTTGCAGGGCTCTGGCAGTGCTCCTTCTGCTCCTTCTTGCACAAAGGCGGAGGTAGTGGTCCTGCTGCTGGGTTGTTGCCCTCCTACGGCCTCCTCCCCGTCTCCTGATGTACTGGCCTGTCTCCTGGTAGCGCCTCCATGCTCTGGACACTACGCTGACAGACACAGCAAACCTTCTTGCCACAGCTCGCATTGATGTGCCATCCTGGATGAGCTGCACTACCTGAGCCACTTGTGTGGGTTGTAGACTCCGTCTCATGCTACCACTAGAGTGAAAGCACCGCCAGCATTCAAAAGTGACCAAAACATCAGCCAGGAAGCATAGGAACTGAGAAGTGGTCTGTGGTCACCACCTGCAGAACCACTCCTTTATTGGGGGTGTCTTGCTAATTGCCTATAATAATTTCCACCTGTTGTCTATTCCATTTACACAACAGCATGTGAAATTTATTGTCAATCAGTGTTGCTTCCTAAGTGGACAGTTTGATTTCACAGAAGTGTGATTGACTTGGAGTTACATTGTGTTGTTTAAGTGTTCCCTTTATTTTTTTGAGCAGTGTATATATATATGATTTTTTTTTACAGTGGAATTACCCTTATACCTTTTGTGGAAATGCCCTATTTGCTTTCATAAATTTTTTGGCCAGTTTCCCGGGTTACCTTCAGAGGTGTCCCGTGACACTTGTGGGGGTCTTTCCAAAGATGGGTCATATTAGTGTGTAGCCAAACCGTTTGATGCTACAGATGTTTTCGTGAGAAGACCGATTTTCAGGGTTGTCTTCTGTTCTGACAAACACTGCTGTAGCTCTGCCACCTTCCACCGCAGATGCAGTAGGCAGAAATCGATGGGCAGATGTGATGGATTGAGACGCAGCCCATGCAAAAAACATACCTCTGGCTTAAACAGACAGATTTTGATGGGTCTTTTCATATATTTTTTTTTTTTACGCCTCGAGTGGAGCATGTGGGCGATAAATTATTTAAACATGATAAAAAATTTACAATAATAATTTATGCCCAGCTAGAGAGGCCCTTTGATGATGTGAGGCCTGAAGCAATTGCCTCTTCTGCCTAATGCTAAGTCCGCCAGCGGGTATGAGCTTTTACCAAGACATAACATCAAAACATTTATTTCTAAATGTTTCTGAGCTCACTCACACACTTTGCTTGGTTTAACATTGAATTCACATTAGTTGACAACTCAACCAAATGAAAATCAAAATTAGAAGTAGAACTGATGTCTGTGCCCAGTGGAAAGTTGATAATGTATTATTCAGTGGATGCTACCACTCCTAAAACAACATCAGACCCCTACTTTTGCTAAAGTGTGGCTTTAAGTTGTAATGGGACACTTCAGTAGATGCAGTGGGTCACTATATTCTCATATGGTGTACCACTTCACCTGGCACTTGTTTTGAAACCCTCAAAAAGACTGTAGAGGCATATAGATAACATTGTGTGTCATTATCCTTACACTAGACCCTCTCTATGCTATTGGGACATTGATTTGGGGACATTCCAAGCTCTTGGTGAAAGCTTACTATTTATTTATTTTATTTAACTAAAGGACATCTGCACCGCTTTTACTTGATAGTGAAACACCTTTATTATTCCCTAATGCTGTCCCCGGTCATAAATTGAGCATCTTCTATCCTACGTTTCTTACATGTCATTACGCTTCCTTTATTTCCTTACCTACACTTGTAATTTCCCTTTAATTCCTTCTGCTGCCATCCTATGCTGTTTATGTGCTATACAGCTAGGCTAGATTTTGAGATGGGGTAGAAATACTTGCGTTCAAAATAATAGGCATTTTGGGGATGAAAAAAAAAAAGATTTATAGTATGTGAAATGTCGAAAATGTTGTTTGCTTTAAATGCCAGGATGTCATATGCTGCATTCACGTGCTAGCTGACAAGTATTTTTCTCTGCTCATACTTGAGTAATAAAGGCCGATTGCACTATTTTTTAAACAAATATATATATATTTTTATTGTGATTTATCAGGGGATGCTGCAGCACCTCAGCACCCCTACTTCCCTCAACCTAAACAACCTAAATTTGTCAGGGCATAGACTACAAAGTGTCAAAAATGTTCCACAGGGATGCTGCCCCATGTTGACTACAATGCTTTCCACAGTTGTGTCATATAACAATATTTCACATATAACTCACTGTTTCACAATTCCAGTGGGTCAGAAGTTTACATACACTAAGTTGACTGTGCCTTTAAACAGCTTGGAAAATTCCAGAAAATGACATTGGGCTTTAGAAGATTCTGATAGGCTAATTAACATCATTTGAGTCAATTGGAGGTGTACCTGTGGATGTATTTCAAGACCTACCTTCAAACTCAGTGCCTCTTTGCTTGACATCATGGGAAAATCAAAAGAAATCAGCCAAGACCTCAGAAATAAAATTGTAGACCTCCACAAGTCTGGTTCATCCTTGGGATGAATTTCCAAACGCCTGAAGGTACCACTTTCATCTGTACAAACAATAGTACGCAAGTATAAACACTATGGGACCACGCAGCCGTCATACCACTCAGGAAGGAGACACGTTCTGTCTCCTAGAGATTAACGTACTTTGGTGCGAAAAGTGCAAATCAATCCCAGAACAACAGCAAAGGACCTTGTGAAGATGCTGGTGGAAACCGGTACAAAAGTATCTACATCCACAGTAAAACGAGTCCTATATGGACATAACCTGAAAGGCCGCTCAGCAAGGAAGAAGCTCCTGCTCCAAAACCGTCATAAAAATGCCAGACTACGGTTGCAACTGCACATGGGGACAAAGATCATACGTTTTGTACTAAATCGTACAAAAATAGAACTGTTTGGCCATAATGACCATCGTTATGTTTGGAGGAAAAAGGGGGAGGCTTGCAAGCCGAAGAACACCATCCCAACTGTGAAGCACGGGGGTGGCAGCATCATGTTGTGGGGGTGCTTTGATGCAGGAGGGACTGGTGCACTTCACAAAATAGATGGCATCATGAAAAATGACAAGTATGTGGATATATTGAAGTAACATCTCAAGACATCAGTCAGGAAGTTAAAGCTTGGTCGCAAATGGGTCTTCCAAATCGACAATGACCCCGAAGTTGTGGCTAAATGGCTTAAAGACAGCAAACTCAAGGTATTGGAGTGGCCATCACAAAGCCCTGACCTCAATCCTATTGAACATTTGTGGGCAGAACTGAAAACACGTGTGCGAGCAAGGAGGCCTACAAAGCTGACTCAGTTATAACAGCTCTGTCAGGAGGAATGGGACAAAATTCACCCAACTTATTGTGGGAAGCTTGTGGAAGGCTACCCAAAGCGTTTGACCCAAGTTAAAACCTCTTATGGCTGCAAGCCCGAGGTCGGTACACCTATGACAACATCCCCCCACCCCCCCACCCCCACACTGATTAGCATCGCTAGCATAGCGTCACAATTAAATAGTAGCATCTAAATATCATTAAATCACAAGTCCAAGACACCAAATGAAAGATACAGATCTTGTGAATAAAGCCACCATTTCAGATTTTTAAAATGTTTTACAGGGAAGACAAAATATGTAAATCTATTAGCTAACCACGTTAGCAAAAGACACCACTTTTCTAACTCCATCAGTTTCTTACTCCATCAGGTGCTATCACCAATTCGGCCAAATAAAGATATTGATAGCCACTAACCAAGAAAAAACCTCATCAGATGACAGTCTGATAACATATTTATTGTATAGGATAGGTTTTGTTAGAAAAATGTGCATATTTCAGGTATAAATCATAGTTTACAATTGCACCCACCATCACAACTCGACTAGAATAAATACAGAGAGCAACGTGTATTACCTAATTACTAATCATAAAACATTTCTTAAAAATACACAGCTCACAGCAATGGAAAGACACAGATCTTGTGAATTCAGACAATATTTCAGATGTTCTAAGTGTTTTACAGCGAAAACACAATAAATCGTTATATTAGCATACCACATGTGCAAACGTTACCAGAGCATTGATTCAAGCCAAAGAGAGCGATAACGTAATCATCGCCAAAATATATTAATTTTTTCACTAACCTTCTCAGAATTCTTCCGATGACACTCCTGTAACATCATATTACAACATACATATAGAGTTTGTTCGAAAATGTGCATATTTAGCCACAAAAAACCGTGGTTATACAATGACAATACTAGCAAAACTAGCCTGAAAATGTCGGGCGCCATATTTGACAGTGATCTTGTCTCATGATTAACTATTCATAAACTTGACTAAAAAAATATAAGTTGGACAGCTATCGAAAGACAAATTAGTTCTTAATGCAATCGCTGAATTACATTTCTAAAATTATCCTTACTGTGCAATACAGGGTTCGCCAAGCGAAGCTATACCAAAGAAAATGGCGGAATATGCGTTTAACATTTTTCGACAGAACAACGATTTATCATCTTAAATATTTCTTACTATGAGGTGATCTTCCATCAGAATCTTGGGCAATGTATCCTTTCTTGGGTCTAATCTTCTTTTGGTCGAAAGATGTCCTCTTGTCCGTCGAAATGCCCACTAACGTTCGACCGGTACTGGAAACGTGCCAGGCGCTTCAAAGTGCATCACTAAGAATTGCCTCAAAATCGCACTAAACGGATATAAATTGCTATAAAACGGTTTAAATTAACTACCTTATGATGTTTTTAACACCTATAACGAGTAAAAACATGACCGGCGATATATTACTGGCTAAACCCAAGCTTGGCAAGAGAGCAGGTCCGTCGTCCATCGTGCGTCAGGCGCAGCAGGAAAAGAACGGTACATCCGGTCTTTGGCCTTTTATACAGGCCCTGATTGCGCAATCGACTCCATTCAAATTGTCACCTCTTACTGACATCTAGAGGAAGGCGTGGGCAGTGTTTGTATCCTCATAGGATTTACAGGGACTTTAAAACTGACCTGGGACCAGAGGCCAACATTTCTGAAATCTCACTCCATATCAGGAAAAGTGCTGTAGAATGAGTTCTGTTCCACTCAGAGACATAATTCAAACGGCTATAGAAACTAGAGAGTGTTTTCTATCCAATAATAACAATAATATGCATATTGTACGAGCAAGAATTGAGTACGAGGCCGTTTGAAATGGGCACCTTAAACAGAGCTACTCAATACTGCCCCTGCAGCCATAAAAAGTTAAACAATTTAAAGGCAATGCTACCAAATACAAATTGAGTGTATGTACACTTCTGACCCACTGGGAATGTGATGAAAGAAATAAAAGCTGAAATAAATCATTCTCTCTACAATTATTCTGACATTTCACATTCTTAAAATAAGGTGTTGATCCTACCTGAGCTAAGACAGGGAATTGTTACTGGGATTAAATGTCAGGAATTGTGAAAAACTGAGTGTAAATGCATTTTGCTTAGGTGTATGTAAACTTCTGACTTCAACTGTAGGTCAGGTTAAAGTGACTAAGCAACAGGCTAGAAAATAGACAGTAGCAGCAGCGGGTAGCCATTTGATTAGCTAATTAGCAGTATTGTCTTAGCAATCTTATGGCTTGGGGGTAGAAGCTGTTCATTTGATGATTTCCTGTGAGGCCTTAAGACGTGTAACTGTTGTTACACAGTTTATAGTAGGGGAAAATAAATGTGTTTAAAATAATTGATCAAATCACATGATTAATTAATTATTTACAATTTTAAGAAGTGTGGTTTGAGCTACTTTGGCTTCCATATTGGCTATGTCATATTGTCTGCAGATTTGTCACTGGTGTTACCGTCACTTGTGTTACTGTTCCTGCTGGTGTTAATAGAATAGTCTTATTATTTATGCTGCTTTTTTACTTTAACACCAGTATTACACGAGTGAATACACCCTCATGTTGTACTAGAGAAATTGTGTTTCCATAGCTAGGCCTGGCAGTGAGGAATTGTGAAGAGCAGAATCAACAACATCTTCATAATCAAAACAGTTGCTTGGCTTCATCAATAAGTGCATCGATGACGTCGTCCCCACAGTGACCGTACGTACATACCCCAACCAGAAACCATGGATTACAGGCAGCATCCACACTGAGCTAAAGGCTAGAGCTTCTTCTTTCAATGAGCGGGACACTAACCTGGAAGCTTATAAGAAATCCCGCTATGCCATCCGATGAACCATCAAACAGGCAAAGTGTCAATACAGGACTAAGATCGAATCGTACTACACCGTCTCTGACGCTCGTCGGATGTGGCATTGCCTGCAAACCATTACAAACTACAAAGGGAAGCACAGCCAAGAGCTGTCCAGTGACACAAGCCTACTGGACGAGCTAAACTACTTCTATACTCGCTTCGAGGCAAATAACACTGAAACATGCATGAGAGCACCAGCTGTACCGGAAGACAGTGTGATCTCGCTCTCCGCAGCCGATGTGAGTAAGACCTTTAGACAGGTCAACATTCACAAGGCCACAGGGTCAGACGGATTACCAGGACGTGTACTGCGAGCATGCGCTGACCAACTAGCAAGGGTCTTCACTGACATTTTCAACCTCTCCCTGTCCGAGTCTGTAATACCAACATTTTTCAAGCAGACCACCATAGTGCCTGTTCCCAAGAACACTAAGGTAACCTGCCTAAATGACTACCCACCCGTAGCACTCACGCCTGTAGCCATGAAGTGCTTTGAAAGGCTGGTCATGGCTCACATCAACACCATCATCCCAGAAACCCTAGACTCACTCCAATTTGCATACCTCCCCAAAAGATCCACAGATGATGCAGTCTCTATGGCACTGCACACTGCCATTTCCCACCTGGACAAAAGGAACACCTATGTGAGAATGCTATTCATAGACTACAGCTCAGCGTTCAACACTATAGTGCCCTCAAAGCTCATCAATAAGCTAAGGACCGTGGAACTAAACACCTCCCTCTGCAACTGGATCCTGGACTTCCTGACGGGCCGCCCCAAGGTGGTAAGGATAGGTAGCAACACATCCGCCATGCTGATCCTCAATACATAGAGACCCTCAGGGGTGCGTGCTCAGCCCCCTCCTGTACTACCTGTTCACTCATGACTGCACGGCCAGGCACGAATCCAACACCATCGTTAAAATTGCCGATGACACAACAGTGGTAGGCCTGAACACAGACAACAACGAGCCAGCCTACAGGGAGGTCAGAGACCTGGCTGTGTGGTGCCAGGTCAACAACCTCTCCCTCAGCGTGATCAAGACAAATTAGATTATTTCATCGATGAACTTTTAGACCCCATCATAGCACTGAGACTGCACTTGTGAAGGTGGTAAATGACCATTTAATGGCGTCAGACCGAGGCTCTGCATCTGTCCTCGTGCTACTAGACCTTAGTGCTGTCTTTGATACCATCGATCACCACATTCTTTTGGAGAGATTAGAAACCCAAATTGGTCTACACGGACAAGTTCTGGCCTGGTTTAGATCTTATCTGTTGGAAAGATATCAGTTTGTCTCTGTGAATGATTTGTCCTCTGACAAATCAACTGTACATTTCGGTGTTCCTCAAGGTTCCGTTTTAGGGCCACTATTGTTTTCACTATATATTTTACCTCTTGGGGATGTCATTCGAAAACATAATGTTAACTTTCACTGCTATGCGGATGACACACAGCTGTACATTTCAATGAAACATGGTGAAGCCCCAAAATTGCCCTCGCTAGAAGCCTGTGTTTCAGACATAAGGAAGTGGATGGCTGAAAACGTTCTACTTTTAAACTCGGACAAAACAGAGATGCTTGTTCTAGGTCCCAAGAAACAAAGAGATCTTCTGTTAAATCTGACAATTAATCTTGATGGTTGTAAAGTCGTCTCAAATAAAACTGTGAAGGACCTCGGCGTTACTCTGGACCCTGATCTCTCTTTTGACGAACATATCAAGACTGTTTCAAGGACAGCTTTTTTCCATCTACGTAACATTGCAAAAATCAGAAATTTTCTGTCCAAAAATTATGCAGAAAAATTTATCCATGCTTTTGTTACTTCTAGGTTAGACTACTGCAATGCTCTACTTTCCTGCTACCCGGATAAAGCACTAAATAAACTTCAGTTAGTGCTAAATACGGCTGCTAGAATCCTGACTAGAACCAAAAAATGTAATCATATTACTCCAGTGCTAGCCTCCCTACACTGGCTTCCTGTTAAGGCTAGGGCTGATTTCAAGGTTTTACTGTTAACCTACAAAGCGTTACATGGGCTTGCTCCTACCTATCTTTCTGAGTTGGTCCTGCGTACATACCTACACGTACGCTACGGTCACAAGACGCAGGCCTCCTAATTGTCCCTAGAATTTCTAAGCAAACAGCTGGAGGCAGGGCTTTCTCCTATAGATCTCCATTTTTATGGAATGGTCTGCCTACCCATGTGAGAGACGCAGATTCGGTCTCAACCTTTAATTCTTTATTGAAGACTCATCTCTTCAGTAGGTCCTATGATTGAGTGTAGTCTGGCCCAGGAGTGTGAAGGTGAACGGAAAGGCTCTGGAGCAACGATCCGCCCTTGCTGTCTCTGCCTGGCCGGTTCCCCTCTCTTCACTGGGATTCTCTGCCTCTAACCCTATTGCAGGGGCTGAGTCACTGGCTTACTGGTGCTCTTTCATGCCGTCCCTAGGAGGGGGTGAGTCACTTTAATGGGTTGAGTCACTGACGTGATCTTCCTGTCTGGGTTGGCGTCCCCCCCCCCCCTGGGTTGTGCCATGGCGGAGATCTTTGTGGGCTATACTCGGCCTTGTCTCAGGATGGTAAGTTGGTGGTTGAAGATATCCCTCTAGTGGTGTGGGGGCTGTGCCTTGGCAAAGTGGGTGGGGTTATATCCTTCCTGTTTGGCCCTGTCCGGGGGTATCATCGGGTCAGGAGACAGCAGTGTCTCCTGACCCCTGCTGTCTCAGCCTCCAGTATTTATGCTGCATTAATTTATGTGTCGGGGGGCTAGCGTCAGTTTGTTATATCTGGAGTACTTCTGTCTTATCCGGTGTCCTGTGTGAATTTAAGTATGCTCTCTCTAATTCTCTCTTTCTCTCTTTCTTTCTCTCTCTCGGAGGACCTGAGCCCTAGGACCATGCCTCAGGACGACCTGACATGATGACTCCTTGCTGTCCTCAGTCCACCTGGCCATGCTGCTGCTCCAGTTTCAACTGTTCTGCCTGCGGCTATGGAACCCTGACCTGTTCACCGGACGTGCTACCTGTCCCAGACCTGCTGTTTTCAACTCTCTAGAGACCGCAGGAGCGGTAGAGATACTCTTAATGATCGGCTATGAAAAGCCAACTGACATTTACTCCTGAGGTGCTGCACCCTCGACAACTACTGTGATTATTATTATTTGACCATGCTGGTCATTTATGAACATTTGAACATCTTGGCCATGTTCTGTTATAATCTCCACCCGGCACAGCCAGAAGAGGACTGGCCACCCCTCATAGCCTCGTTCCTCTCTAGGTTTCTTCCTAGGTTTTGGCCTTTCTAGGGAGTTTTTCCTAGCCACCGTGCTTCTACACCTGCATTGCTTGCTGTTTGGGGTTTTAGGCTGGGTTTCTGTACAGCACTTTGAGATATCAGCTGATGTACGAAGAGCTATATAAATACATTTGATTTGATTTGATGATTGTGGACTACAGGAAAAAGAGGACCGAGCACGCCCCCATTCTCATCGACGGGGCTGCAGTGGAGCAGGTTGAGAGCTTCAAGTTCGTTGGTGTCCACATCACAAACCAACTGACATGGTCCAAGCACACCATGACAGTCGTGAAGCGGGCACGACAACACCTATTCCCACTCAAGATTTGGCATGGGTCCTCAGATCCTGAAAAGTTTCTAGAGCTGCACCATTGAGAGCATCCTGACTAGTTGCATCACTGCCTGGTATGGCAACTGCTCGGCCTCCAACCGCAAGGCACGACAGAGGGTAGTGTGAACGGCCCAGTACATCGCTGGTGCCAAGCTTCCTGCCATCCAAGACCTCAAAGACTCCAGCCACCCTTGTCATAGACTGTTCTCTCTGCTACCTCACGGCAAGCGGTACCGGAGCCAAGTCTAGATCAGGAGGCTTCTAAGCTTCTACACCCAAGCCATAAGACTCCTGAACATCTAGTCAAATGGCTATCCAGACTATTCGCATTGCCCCCCCTCCCCTCCCCTCCCTCCCCTCACCACTGCCACTCTCTGTTGTCATCTATGCATAGTCACTTTAATTAATTAACTCTACCTACATGTACAGTACATACTACCTCAACTAACCGGTGCCCCCGCAAATTAGTATCTGTACCGGCACCCCCCTGTATATATTGTTATTTTTTTTACTGCTCCTTTTTAATTACTTGTTACTTTTATCTCTTATTGCTATCCATATTTTTTTAACTGCTCTGTCGGTTAGGGGCTCGTAAGTAAGCATTTCACTGTAAGGTCTACACCTTTTGTATACGGTGCTTGTGACTAATTAAAAAATATATATATTTCACCTTTATTTGACCAGGTAGGCCAGTTGAAAACAAGTTCTCATTTACAACTGCAACCTGGCCAAGATAAAGCAAAGCAGTGCGACAAAAACAACATCACAGAGTTACACATGGGATAAACAAACATACAGTCAATAACACAATAGAAAAATCTGTATACAGTGTGTGCAAATGAAGTAATGAGGTAAGGCAATAAATAGGCCAATAGTGGCGAAGTAATTACAATTTAGTAATTTACACTGGAGTTATATATGTGCAGATGAGGATGTGCAAGTAGAAATATTGGTGTGCAAAAGAGCAGAAAAACAAAAACACATATGGGTATGAGGTAGGTAGTTGGTTGGATGGGCTATTAACAGATGGGTTTACAGGTGTACAGCTGCAGCGATCGGTTAGCTGCTCTGACAGCTGACGCTTAAAGTTAGTGAGGAGATATGTCTCCAGTGATTTTTGCAGTTCGTTCCAGTCATTGGCAGCAGAGAACTGGAAGGAAAGGCGGCCAAAGGGGGAATTGGCTTTGGGGATGACCAGTGAAATATACCTGCTGGAGCGCGTGCTACAGGTGGGTGTTGCTATGGTGACCAGTGAGCTGAGATAAGGCAGAGCTTTACCTAGCAAAGACTTATAAATGACCTGGAGCCAGTGGGTTTGGCGACAAATATGTAGGGAGGACCAGCCAACGAAAGCATACAAGTCGCAGTGGTGGGTAGTATATGGGGCTTTGGTGACAAAACGGATGGCACTGTGATAGACTGCATCCAATTTGCTGAGTAGAGTGTTGGAGGCTATTTTGTAAATTACATCGCCGAAGTCAAGGATCGGTAGGATAGCCAGTTTTACGAGGGTATGTTTGGCAGCATGAGTGAAGGAGGCTTTGTTGCGAAATAGGAAGCCGAATCTAGATTTAACTTTGGATTGGAGATGCTTAATGTGATCCTGGAAGGAGAGTTTACAGTCTAGCCAGACACATAGCTATAATAACATTTGATTTGATGTTCACAGTTAGCCATTGTTATGTAAATAATGTAATATAATTGTAACACCAGTGACAAAAAGGCAGCACAAGCATTTTTATTTGTATTTAATGTAGTAAAAATATATAAATACATTAAGATAATGTAAAGGGGTTAACTACTACCTGACTATAAGTTTTGGTTAAACAAAAAAAAAAATATATATATATTAAAGTTGTCTGGTCAAAAAGCCACCATTTTCGTAGAACGACCCTGAACAAAACCTACGGTCACCACCACAATGACAACAATTCCCATTGTTCATTGCGCTGACTTTCACCTAACTATCAACGGACATCGCTCCTCGAGGTTCTATGGGGGCTGTAGTTATTTTTTTCCCACGGAAGTATCCTCCCATTTTCCATAGGTTTCGCAAGGTTTGCATTGACGGTAGTGTGCGTTTCTCTGTTGGAAGAATTTAGTCGTTTTGGCATGACATTCGTGTACAGGTAATATGATATTTATGGGAGAGAATCCATCGTGTTATAGATTATTTATCGGGGACATTAACACAGATTTACATTTGCTTGTGCTCCGAACAACAGCATATCGTGGAGTTGACATCAATGCAATAATAATTGATAACCTATTACGATCAAACATTGCTTGTGGCGCGCATTTTCCATGTCTCATCAGCAGTGTGTGCGATAGGCTAGCACTGGGTCACATAGTAACATTGACGATGTTACATTTGTGATACAATCGTTGTGGCGAATTTAAATTGGCTACACTCCTGTCATTTATGCATGTGGGATACAGTGGTGTTGGCTGACGTATTTTTCTTGAAGTTGAATAGCACTTCTCTTGATCTCTCATAGCCAACTTGCAGTCTATGAGTTTGTTTTTCCTGATCCCGGTTGTGTATGTTCAAATAGTTAGTTACATGAATTATTATAGATTATGAAATGTGGGGTAAAGATGTATATCTGCGGCAGTTTTGTTCTGCATTGGTTGCAGTGACCTCCATGGATGCAATGCATACAAGGAAATAACCAGGAAGTTATTCAGACATGCTAAGCCATTGGCTGCTCTGGTTGTCTGTCTCAGCCACTACTGTATACATAACAGCTCAGTCTCTTTCTAAGATTAGCATTACTTTTCTGAAAATGGCTGTTTTTCCCCCAATCTCTGAACATTGCTATCTGTTTCTTCCCTCAGCAGTATTTGAATTTTTGGAGGCATGTCCAAGAAAAGGGGCAGGTATGTGTAAACATGTTGTTTTCTGTAAATATGTTATCATGACATGCACACTTTGGGATTTTCCTCTTTCCAGACTGTCAGGGTAAGCTACACTAGGCTTCACGTATGAGCAAATATGAATTGTTTAACTCTCATAATAACATGTAAAATATGTCCCACTTCCTTGTGAAATTATCCTATGAGTTTGCATATCCAACTATGACATACATAAATTGTGTCCCCAGAAAGCGGAGTAGCGGGGAGCTGAGTGACACCACAGTGATGACCCCTGACCCCAACAGTCTCCTGGGAGTGAGAATACAACACAACTGGAGGGAGAAGGGCAGCCAGAGCAAATGGAAAGGCACCGTCCTGGACCGTCTCAGTGTCAACCCCTCACTATTCATGGTCAAGTACGACGGGTTTGACTGCGTCTACGGCATCGAGCTATTCAAGGACGAAAGGGTGTCTAATCTACAGGTCCTCACGGAGAAACTTGGTGAGTGTTGTGAATGTGATGAGTTTGGCTCCTTTTTTAGATCAGGCTTCATATCCTCTGCTCTGGGTAATGCAAAAACTTCATAATTTGGTGTGCACAGGTTATGACGTGTTCTTATTGTATATCTGCTACTGCATGATCAGACTGCAGGGACACAGTGGTTATGCGATGTTGGTCTCTGCCTTGACGACACTTATCTGCTTCCTCAGTCAACAACAAGATCAAGGTTCCTCACGGAGCAGAGGATTTGGTAGGCAAGGCGGTGGAGCACCTTTTTGAGAAGGAGGATGGAGAGAAGAACGAGTGGCGAGGCATGGTCCTCTCCAGGGCTCCCATCATGACTAACTGGTATTACATCACCTATGAGAAGGACCCCGTGCTCTACATGTACCAGCTGTGGGACGATTATGCCGAGGGAGATCTCAGGATCTTACCTGAAGCAGGTATTGACCATTTCTCAGCTTCAGCATCATCTCCACCTGCAGCAGAGTGTTCAGATACTTCCCCCTACAGAGAACTGGAGAGAGGCTGATTACAGAGTAGAACTTGTTTATTCTTTACACACCAATTATAAGATAGTGGATTTAGGAGGGTTACTTTACAGTATTTGCTGTGTTTGTTCTTGTAGAAAGGACAAATATGTATCTATCAATACTTATAAGCATAACATATTTTGATAATTCCCCTATAAGCAGATTTCAAGAACAGACCCCTAGCATTGACATTATTCATTGTTTTTCCTTCTAGAAAATAAGCACTTGCTTCCGGCCGACCGAAAGCCCGGCGAGGAGACTGAGAGTCTCGTGGGTAAGCAGGTTGAGTATGTTACTGACAAAGGTGTGAAGCGAACAGGCCTAGTGATCTACCAAGTCCCTGCCAAGCCTTCTGTATACTACATCAAATACGACGATGACTTTCACATCCATGTCTACGACCTGGTCAAGACCACATAGGACACTTGTTTACTCCATCGCTTACTTTTCACTTATCCTCCTCTCTCGATCTCTCGATCTCTCTAAAGGCCCTGGAGGGTTTAACAGTTATGCTTTGTCATTCAGGAAGTGCAATCTATTAGTCCACATTGAATCTAGTTCTATGATATGCACAGCAGAACTGTAGCAATGCTATTGTAGGCCATTAGGAGGAGGGTGGGAACATGTACACTTGGAAGAACCTTTTTACCCTCCCCACTTCTTTGGTTACCCCATTTCGTGGTTGTGCTCCACCATAGACTCACATCTTGGACAGTCCAGGAGTGCACCTTGCCCTATGACAGACTCACATCTTGGACAGTTCAGGAGTGCACCTTGCCCTATGATAGACTCACATCTTGGACAGTCCAGGAGTGCACCTTGCCCTATGACAGACTCACATCTTGGACAGTCCAGGAGTGCACCTTGCCCTATGACAGACTCACATCTTGGACAGTCCAGGAGTGCACCTTGCCCTATGACAGACTCACATCTTGGACAGTCCAGGAGTGCACCTTGCCCTATGACAGGCTTACAGTATAGTGCAAGAATGACCACATTTCAATTGTCTCCCACATCCTGATGCTTAATTCAAAGCAGAACTGAATTATATATTATAAAACTAAAAGCTGTCCCCAGTAGCCATTCATATTTGGTCCTTGAATGACCAAACAGCGAGCATGATGTATAAGTGAATCTTTGTAGAGACTAGTTTGAGCTGTTTTGTTCAGTGAAGTGTTAGCTTTGAAAGTGAAATGCAGTAAGCTGTGATGACCCTGAAAGCATCATTACATTTTTTTGTTGTCTTTATTAATAGGCAACTAACTTTGTTTGATTTGTGTCAGTCAGTTCATAGACAATCATTCCTTGATAAACCCACAATGCTATCATTGGATTCATAGCACTGGGTTGCACTGGCCTAGGAGTAGTGTATAGCAGTGTCTCCCAACTCCAGTCCTCGAGTACCCCCAACAGCACACCATTTTGTTGTTGGCCCGAACAAACTCATCTGATTCAACTCATTGAGGGCTTGATGATTAGTTAACCATTGGAATCTGTGTGCTTATCCAGGGCTACAACAAAAATGTTTGCTGTTGGGGTTATTGGACGACTGAAGTTGAGAAGCACTGCTGTGTGGTGATGGTTCAAACACTATTTTGAACTGCCTAATATAACATTCATAATGCTGAATCAAGACTTGTTAGAAACAAGGAATACAGGTCTTCATACAGTTAGGGCCAGGAGTTTTTCCTTGACCACACAACCTGATGAGTTGTCCAGATCAGGAAAACTCCTGGCCCTAACAGTACCTGACATGTTGAAAACATCCTCAGACTGTATGATTAGCTTGAGGAGTAGAATAGAGGCAGGTCTTCACTACATTCTGATCTTCAATAGAAAGCAAACAAGCATCATAAAGTGCCTTCAGGCTGATCATGTTGCCATACTCTATATATTTGCTAACCTCTCACAATTTTATTCTGTTTAATGTTAAAGCCACTATTTGGTCAGTATTAGTAAAAGTAAAAATTGCTCGAAAGAAACAAACGTGTCAAAGACTGCGTGACAAGGTTGTTGCTATTGTCGGTTTGTATTTGAGAATATGTGCAATGTTGGCAGTTACTGCAGTATACAATAATTTCCCCTAATATAACATCCATGACCAACAACAAGTGGTATATTGTAGCAATGGTAAACCATAATGGTAAAACGCATGGAGAAAATAAAACATTTATAACACGGCATACAGTATTTATTCTGTAACTTTAGATTGTGTTGTAAATGTATGCTGTTGTGATTACTCCCGTTATATTGTAAATATCACATTGAAACACCAGCTTTACAACCCATCTACAAATCTCACCTAGAGAAATGCAGCAAAGACAGCTTCCAAAAAATCCTTAGGCCTGGTCCCTTGAGAGGAAAAATACAAGTTTTCACTTTTTAATCTTATTTTAAAGACTTGGGAGCTACACTCCATAATGTAATCACAGGAAGTCCAAAACTCAAATGGACTGGCTAGGAGAATTCAGATTTACAGTCAGTCTCCTGTCCTACTCACCACTCCAGGGTATCCAGTCTATCTCTTTACACAGTACATTGGTCCATGGTGCATAAGGGTCATTGTACTTAGGCTGTGTTTAGACAGGCAGCCCAATTCTGATCTTGTTTTTCACTAATTGGTCTTTTTACCAATCAGATTATCTCTGAAAAAGATCTGAAAGGATCTGATGTGATTGGTCAAAAGTCCAATTAGCGGGGGGAAAATACTGAATTGGGCTGCCAGTAAAAATGTAGCCTTTTATTGTCAGATTTGCATGCATAACTTGAATGCAACCAAGCATATTGGTTATGACAGTTGCAGAGGTATAATATGATATATCTGGAAGATAATTTTGTGGCAGTCTTTGCGGTCCAATTTTAGTAAAATGTTTAGCTAGAAAATGTGACTGTAAAAAAACTAAATTGTCAGGGCTTATCTATAGACGGGTTAGCTGACGTCAGGAAAACGATGCGCACGCTTCAATGGGGCAGAAGACAGTGTGTTGTGATTCTGGATGGTCAGATAGCTAGCAACAATGACAAGAACCTGCCACGTTTGGAATCTGTAGGTGGCTCGTTTTATCTAGTTCTTGATACCATTTCTTGTTTTAAGGCATTTTGACTGATGTCACATCTATGCTAATATTCTGTAACGTTATATTTGAGGGACAAGTGTATGGGGTCAATTTCACGCTATATGTATTGAATTTAAAAAAATTAAAAACGTGACCATGAAAAATAAAGTTGAGAATGTTAACATATTTTCGAGAACGGGTGAAATAATGGATGTTGAGATCAAAAACCAAACAATTGAAAGCAAAATGTATAGAATTATAAACAAAAATAATACAAAAACTTTTAAGCGAATAATTTTAAAGCGAGAGCAAAACTCTATGACAAATGTTTTATTTATTTATTTGAAAACGAATGCAAAAATAGTTTTCAGTTAAATTTTCAACCAATCCTATTGGATACATTTTGCCTACGCTCTTGCCTGCATGTGCTACCTTTTTGTTGCGCAACTCGTATCTTTGCTTTTGATGTCCGTTTCTTTGCTTTCACTACCAGTCTTTTCGATTGCAAGTTTTGGCATTATTTTTCTGTGAAGGGCGGGGTTTAGAGGGAGGTGTAGACAATGAGTCTCCAATGGTCCACTAGTTTTGGAGTGACGGTTCGTCTTAACCCAATCAATGAACATGATAGACAGGCTTTTTTTCTATTGTCTACTTAGGTAGACGGTCTGAGGTCACCTGGTTTTAGGGTTTTAGCTAACGTACTTTAAAATTGTCAGTCACGGGTAAATAATGTACGGATATTAGAAGCATGTCTATCTAATACATTTAATGACAAACCATCTAACTACTTAGGTAAACATATGACTTACCTGTTGCACAACGTTTGGCGCAGGTGTTGGTAACTGGTTCGCCAGTACTTACAGACTTTTTTTCTATTACCTACTTATCATGTTCATTGATTGGGTTAAGACGAACCGTCACTTCAAAACTAGTGGACCAATGGAGACTCATTGTCTACACCTCCCTCTAAACTCCGCCCTTCACGGAAAAATAATTTCAAAACTCGCAATTGAAAAGACTGGTAGTGAAAGCTAAGAAACAGCCAACAAAAGCAAAGATACGAGTAGCGTAACCAAAAGGTAGTACATGCAGGCAAGAGCGTAGGCAAAATGTATTCAACAGGATTGGTTGCTGGGAAAGTTTAACCGAAAACGATTTTTGCATTCTTTTTCAAATATATATATTTTTTACCATTTGTCATAGTTATCCTCTCGCTTTAAAATGATTTGCTTACAAGTTTTGGGGTTTTGCTTTTGATGTCTTATTTTTGTTTACAATTCTAATCATTTTGCTTTCAATTGTTTGGTTTTTTATTTCAACATCCATTATTTCACCCGTCCTCGAAAACATGTTCACATTCTCAACTTTATTTTTCATGTTCACGATATATTTTATTTTGAATTCAATACATATGGCGTGAAATTGACCCCATACAAGTGCTCATTGTTCACATTTATGTTTTCAATAAACATTGGAGACAAAATATAGTTTGTCAAAAATCTAAGCCAACCTTGTATGTTCTGCCCCATAGTTGCGTACGTGTCGGTTTTGTTGCTAAACAACAAACCTATCAATGCTACTTGTATCACCACCATTTGTGTTGTGGTGTTTCTATGTACAGTAAAATGAAACTCCAAAAGATTGTGTGCACTCTTCTGTTATTGTTCATCTTTCTTTTTTTTACTCCTCCCAGGTCTGGAGTTGTAGCAATCAACAACACATTTGTGTAAGTCATTAGTAAAGTTTTTTTTTTTTTGCATATCCCATTCCTCTGCAATTTTTCACCCATCGGATGTGATTTAGGTTCAGAATGATGTACAGTTGTGATTTAATTTCACTGAAACTTTTAAACCCCTCACTCCCCCCAAGTTTTAGGACTTTGAGGCAATATACATTGTAGAATGTAATTAATAATACTACTGACCCAACCTCACATCCAAGTACTTTACCTAAGTAGGCTATGACATATCTTAAAGTGGTTTCCAACCAGGGGTACAAGGCCCCCTGCGGGTACTTGGCCTTTCCACAGGGAGTACATGAGAAGACGCATGAGACCATAGGGCAGGGTTCCCCACCTGGCGGCCCGCAGTGGTTTTTATTTGTCCCCCCAAGTTGAGCCTTCCTTCCAAAAAAAATCATATATATATTTTGTATTTTAGACATAAGGCTGTAAAAATACCAGCAAATCAGCTATCAGTGATTTTAATTTTGGACATCTGTTCCAAAGTATTCCCACACATAAGAGAGATATGTGATCATACTGTACAGTGCCTTCGGGAATTATTCAGACCCTTTACCTTTTTCCACATTTTCTTACGTTACAGCCTTATTCTGAAATGAATTAAATAAAACAATTTCCTCACCATGTACACACAATACCCCATAATGACAACATGAAAACAGGTTTTTGGAAATGTTAGCAAATTTATGAAAAATAAAACACATATCTTATTTACATACGTATTCAGACCCTTTGCGATGAGACTTGAAATTGAGCTCAGGTGCATCCTGATTCCATTGATCAACCATGATGTGATTGGAGTCCGCCTGTGGTAAATTCAATTGATTGAACATGATTTGGAAAGGCCCACACCTGTCTATATAAGTTGACAGTGCATATCAGAGCAAGAACCGAGCCAGAACCAAGCAATGAGGTCGAAGGAATTCAAATCAAATTTTTATTTGTCACATACACATGGTTAGCAGATGTTAATGCAAGTGTAGCGAAATGCTTGTGCTTCTAGTTCCAACAATGCAGTAATAACCAACAAGTAATCTAACCTAACAATTCCACAACTACTACCTTATACACACAAGTGTAAAGGGATAAAGAATATGTACATAAAGATATATGAATGAGTGATGGTACAGAACGGCATAGGCAAGATGCAGTAGATGGTATAGAGTACAGTCTATACATATGAGATGAGTAATGTAGGGTATATAAACATAAAGTGGCATAGTTTAAAGTGGCTAGTGATACATGTATTACATAAAGATGGCAAGATGCAGTAGATGATATAGAGTACAGTATATACATATGAGATGAGTAATGTAGGGTATGTAAACATTATATTAAGTGGCATTGTTTAAAGTGGCTAGTGATACATTTTTACATAATTTCCATCAATTCCCATTATTAAAGTGGCTGGAGTTGAGTCAGTATGTTGGCAGCGGCCACTAAATGTTAGTGGTGGCTGTTTAACAGTCTGATGGCCTTGAGATAGAAGCTGTTTTTCAGTCTCTCGGTCCCTGCTTTGATGCACCTGTACTGACCTCGCCTTCTGGATGATAGCGGGGTGAACAGGCAGTGGCTCGGGTGGTTGTTGTCCTTGATGATCTTTATGGCCTTCCTGTGACATCGGGTGGTGTAGGTGTCCTGGAGGGCAGGTAGTTTGCCCCCGGTGATGCGTTGTGCAGACCTCACTACCCTCTGGAGAGCCTTACGGTTGTGGGCGGAGCAGTTGCCGTACCAGGCGGTGATACAGCCCGACAGGATGCTCTCATGCATGTTTGAGTGTTGAGTGATGTCCGTAGAGCGCCGAGACAGGATTGTGTCGAGGCACAAATCTGGGGAAAACATTTCCACAGCATTGAAGGTCCCTAAGAGCACAGTGGCCTCCATCATTCTTAAATGGAAGAAGTTTGGAACCACCAAGAGCTGGCCACCTGGTCAAACTGAGCAATCAGGGGAGAAGGGCCTTGGTCAGGGAGGTGACCAAGAACGCGATGGTCACTGACAGAACTCTAGAGTTCCTCTGTGGAGATGGGAGAACCTTCCAGAAGGACAACCATCTCTTCTGCAGTCCACCAAGTAGGCCTTTATGGTAGTGTGGCAAGACGGAAGCCACTCCTCAGTAAAAGGCACATGACAGCCCGCTTGAAGTTGGCCAAAGACTTTGCCTAAAGACTCTCAGACCATGAGAAACAAGATTCTCTGGTCTGAGGAAACCAAGTTTGAATTTTTTGGCCTGAATGCCAAGTGCCACGTCTGGAGGATACCTGGCAACATCACTATGGTGAAGCATGTTTTTCAGCTGCAGGGACTGGGAGACTAGTCAGGATTGAGGCAAAGATGAATGGAGCAAAGTACAGAGAGATCCTTAATGAAAACCTGCTCCAGAGCACTCGGGACCTCAAGCTTGGGCGAAGGTTCACCTTCCAACAAGACAACGACCCTAAGCACACAGCCAAGACAGGCAACATCCGCACTGAGCTAAAGGGTAGAGTTGCTGCTTTCAAGGAGCGGGACTCTAACCCGGAAGCTTAGAAGAAATCCCGCTATGCCCTCCGATAAACCATCAAAGGCAAAGCATCAATACAGGACTAAGATCGAATCGTACTACACCGGCTCCGACACTCGTCTGATGTGGCAGGGATTGCATACTATTAAACTACAAAGGAAAGCACAGCCGAGAGCTGCCCAGTGACACAAGCCTACCAGACAAGCTAAATTACTTCTATGCTCGCTTCGAGGCAAATAACACTCAAACATGCATGAGAGCATCAGCTGTTCCGCAGACTGTCTGATTTATGCTCTCCGCAGCTGATGTAAGGCCTTTAAACAGGTCAACATTCACCAGGCCGCAGGGCCAGACAGATTACCAGGACTTGTACTCTGAGCATGCGCTGACCAACTGGCAAGTGTCTTCACTGACATGTTCAACCTCTCCCTGTCCGAGTCTGTAATACCAACATGTTTCAAGCAGACTACCATAGTCCCTGTGCCCAAGAACACTAAGGTAACCTGCCTAAAGGACTACCGACCCGTAGCACTCATGTCTGTAGCCATGAAGTGCTTTGAAAGGCTGGTCATGGCTCACATCAACACCATTATCCCAGAAACCCTAGACCCACTCCAATTTGCATACCGCCCCAAAAGATCCACAGATGATGCAGTCTCTATTGCACTGCACGCTGCCCTTTCCCACCTGGACAAAAGGAACACCTATGTGAGAATGCTATTCATAGACTACAGCTCAGCGTTCAACATTATAGTGCCCTCAAAGCTCATCACTAAGCTGAGGACCCTGGGACTAAACATCTCCCTCTGCAACTGGATCCTGGACTTCCTGATGGACCGCCCCCAGGTGATAAGGGTAGGTAACAACATATCCGTCACGCTGATCCTCAACACGGGGGCCCCTCAGGGGTGCGTTGTCAGTCCCCTCATGTACTCCCTGTTCACTCATGACTGCACGGCCAGGCACGACTCCAACTCCATCATTAAGTTTGCTGCTGACACAACAGTGGTATGCCTGATCACCGACAATGACGAGACAGCCTATAGGGAGGAGGTCCGAGACCTGACCGCGTGGTGCAAGAACAACAACAACCTCTCCCTCAACGTGATCAAGACAGAGGAGATGATTGTGGACTACAGGAAAAGGAGTACTGAGCACGCCCTCATTCTCATCGACGGGGCTGTAGTGAAGCAGGTTGAGAGCTTCAAGTATCTTGGCGTCCACATCACCAACAAACTAACATGGTCCAAGTACACCAAGAATCCCGAGTGGCGCAGCAGTCTGGGCTCCCGAATGGTGCAGCGTTCTAAGGCACTGCATCTCAGTGCAAGAAACATCACTACTGTCCCTGGTTCGAATCCAGGCTGTATCACATCCGGCCGTGATTGGGAGTCCCATAGGGTGGCGCACAATTGGCTCAGCATCGTCCAAGTTTAGCCGGGGTGGGCCGTCATTGTAAATAAGGATTTGTTCTTAACTGACTTAACATGTAAAGACAGTCATGAAGAGGGCACGACTAAACCTATTCCCCCTCAGGAGACTGAAAAGATATCGCATGGGTCCTCAGATCCTCAAAAAGGTTCTCCAGCTGCACCATTGAGAGCATCCTGACGGGTTGCATCACTGCCTGGTATGGCAACTGCTCGGCCTCCGACCACAAGGCACTACAGAGGGTAGTGCGTACGGCCAAGTACATCACCTGTGGCCAAGCTTCCTGCTATCCAGGACCTCTATACAAGCCGGTGTCAGAGGAAGGCCCTTTGTCAAAATTGTCAGACTCCAGCCACCCTAGTCATAGTGTTTACTTGATAGCTACCTACACAAATAGCTAGCTAGAACAAAGTGTTAAGATTTTAAAAAATAATTAAAAATATTTAGAAGCAATACAAATAAACCTAGTCATTCTCTCTGCTACCGCACGGTAAGCGGTGCCGGAGCACCAAATCTTGGTCCAAGAGGCTTCTAAACAGCTTCAACCCCCAAGCCATAAGACTCCTGAACATCTAATCAAATGGCTACCCAGACTATTTGCATTACCCCCCGTCTTTTACCCTGCTGCTACTCTTTGTTATTATCTATGCATAGTCACTTTAATAACTCCACCTACATGTACATATTACCTCAACTAACCGATGCCCCTGCACATTGACTGTGTACCGGTACCCCCGTATATAGCCTCACTATCGTTATTTTACTGCTGCTCTAATTATAAGTAACTTTTTTTTCCTTAACTGCATTGTTGGTTAAGGGCATGTAAGTAAGCATTTCACTGTAAGGTCTACACCTGTTGTATTCGACGCATGTCACAAACCTGACAGAGCTTGAGATGATCTGCAGAGTAGAATGAGAGAAACTCAGGTGTGCCAAGATTGTAGCGTCATACCCAAGAAGACTCGAGGCTGTAATTGCTGCCAAAGGTGCTTCAACAAAGTACTGAGTAAAGGGTCTGAATACTTATGTAAATGTGATATTTCATTTTTGTATTTGTAATAAATTAGCAAAAATTTCAAAACAGCATTTGCTTTGTCATTATGGGGTATTGTGTGTGGATTAATGAGGGGGGAAAAAACAATTTAAACAATTTTAGAATAAGGCTGTAACCTAACAAAATGTGGAAAAAGTCAAGGGGTCTTACTACTTTCCGTAGTGCTTGCCGTTTGGGGTTTTAGGCTGGGGTTCTGTATAGCACTTTGTGACATCTGATGTAAAAAGGTCCTTAAAAATACATTTGATTGTATATACACTACCGTTCAAAAATTTGGGGTCACTTAGAAATGTCCTTGTTTTTGAAAGAAAAGCACATTTTGTCCATTAAAATATCTTCAAATTGATCAGAAATACAGTGTAGACATTGTTTACATTGTAAATGACTATTGTAGCTGGAAACCGCAGATTTTTTATGTAATATCTACATAGACATACAGAGGCCCATTATCAGCAACCATCACTCCCGTGTTCCAATGGCACGTTGTGTTAGCTAATCCAAGTTTATCATTATAAAAGGCTAATTGATCATTAGAAAACCCTTTTGAAATTGTTAGCACAGCTGAAAACTGTTGTTCTGATTAAAGAAGCAATAAACTGGCCTTTAGACTAGTTGAGTATATGGAGCATCAGCATTTGTGGGTTCGATTACAAGCTCAAATGTCAAAACAAAGCACTTCCTTCTGAAACTCATCAGTCTATTCTTGTTCTGAGAAATGGAGGCTATTCCATGCGAGAAATTGCCAAGAAAACTTTAGATCTCTCATACAACGCTGTGTACTACTCTCTTCACAGAACAGCGCAAACGGGCTCTAACCAGAGAATAGTGGGCGACCCCGGTGCACAACTGAGCAAGAGGACAAGTACATTAGTGTCTCTAGTTTGAGAAACAGACGCCTAACAAGTCCTCAACTAGCAGCTTCATTAAATAGTACCCGCAAAACACCAGTCTCAACATCAACAGTAAAGAGGCGACTCCGGGAGGCTGGCCTTCTAGGCAGTTAAAAAAAAGCCATGAGACAAATCATCTTCTTGTGCGTATGGAACATTAATGGGATCTTTAATTTCAGCTCATGAAACCAACACTTTACATGTTTTGTTTATATTTGTTAAGTATAGTTGATGATTCCTGCCATAGGCTTACTGTTAAAATACACATGACGGGGTACGCCGAGCAGAGCAAAATTCAGTTGGTGGAGCAAAAACAGTTGGGAACCACTGATTTAAAGTACACAGCACATATTCAGTAAAAAATACAGATCCCACCAAAGGTCTCATATCTGACATGTTTAGGTTTATTTTACTCTTAAATAGTGAAATATATACACATACACAAAACACATTCTGTATAAAATGTGTTGGATGGGATAGATATGGAATCAGGTCAAAGTCAGAACATGCCAAATATATCAGTCTTGAGATAAAAATAAATTGTACAGTTAACAATGTACACACAAGACATAACACTAAATGTCAATCAGTTAATGTATTTTCTTTTGGGTGCAGGTCTTGCTGTGGTATCCAGATTGTGAGTAAAAAAAGACAAAGTAGCATAAAGCATTGTATTCTGCTTGTGTTGACAAATTACTGTCATTCCAATAGAATGCAAATATTGAGTTCTGGCACTATCAGCAGCTACACGTTCCACAAATCAACACTGGCCTTGGCCTAATTCGACTGAATTTACTGTACCACTTCATTTTATAGTTGATGGGCTATGCATTCAAAGCAAGCAAGTGACTTATACAGGAGGGCTGTATGCATTCGCACCAGTCGTGTTACTCCTGAGGATTTGGTTGTGATTGCTTAGGGACCAATCCAAAACAGAAATTAGGTTCTTAAAATGTCTGCTAGTTGCAGGATGTCACTTTTCATTTGGTGAGATCTTTCAGGTACTGCAAGCCTTGGTTGGTGTAGCCACCTAATGCTGTAGGGCCCGATGAGAGAGCAGATATGGATGACTGCACCCCTGGAATGAAATAACAGAAACTCTTGAAATTGCTCAATTTTAGACTTGTAAGTCTGGAAAAGTCCTTTATGGATCAGCTGTCAACCATTTCTTACCAGAGTTCCACGCTTCGATAGGGGAGAATCCAATTTTTGGGAAGGCTGGAAGCTAGACGAAAACAATATACATTTAATCCTCCCTCACCTCGTACTCCATAGTGCATTATTCTGGCTGTCAGACGCAGTTAAATCACAGTACAATAAAGGCATATTTACCTTAAAGCCAAAATACTTCACCCACTCATCCACTGCAGGGGGAATGGCAGCTTTAGCTTTTCCAAGGACCTCTGAGCCCTGCTCACTTCCCCCTAATAGTCCAGAATCATAGGTAACATACAAAGCACCTCCTGCAATAGTCACCTTAGTGGCCAACCTGTGAGAGAAAAAGATTGACACAGATACGACAACTAACGTTAAATGGATGGCAAAGTGTCACGTATTTGATGACAGAGAAACATGCCTTGTTAAACGTTACACATGGCATTAAAGTGTACAAACACATTCACGTGTTAAATGCACAAAAAGTACATTCATAACTTGAAAACCACCACACCATGTTGCTTCAACTTTTGCTAGCTATCTGGTATATCTTCGCTAGTTAACGTTAGCCAGTTAGTGTTGTTAGCTACATGTTACTAGCTAGCTAACTAGTAGATCGTGTGCTGTTTAGCTAGCTGGCTGGATTTTGACATAGTTAATAAATTCAAAGCAAAATTAAAGCTAGCTACTACCGTTAGTTAACTAGCTAAATGTCAACCTGCTAACCAGCTTGCCAGATAACTCGCTAGCTAACGTTAGCTATACTTTCTCGAAAACTTACTTTAGAACAGGAAATAGGTTAGCAGCCATCGTGTCACAGGTAAATCTATATATTTCTTGAATTAACGTTGTGTATTTACTGTCTAGTTGCAACAGCACACATGAAATGAAAGAACTAGACAACAAAGAGTAACCGGCTACGCTACCTCGATAACTACGTTGAAGGGCAATCCTGTGACACAGTTATTTTTTAAACTATTTTTTAAGGAGAGTAGCTGATTCGCAAAAATATAATACATGAAAATAAATATATTTAGAGACTGTCATGTTTCAAATTATTTATATTATACTACAAATCATATTTTTTTCTGGATTTCGTCTGGGTATAAAAACGAATAATGATAGAAAAAGTTCGTGATTATGCTGCAGCTGCTGTTGATGGGGGAGGGGGATGAGGATTTTATTTATGTGTACATTTCAGAACACAAGAAAACATGTGCATAAATGTATTAAAATTGTATTTATCCTTTATTTAACTAGGCACATCAGTAAAGAACAAATTCTTATTTACAATGACGGCCTACCAAAAGGCAAAAGACCTCCTGCAGTGGCTGGGATAAAAAAAAGTATTCTAGGCAGAGTTCCTCTGTCCAGTGTCTGTGTTCTTTTGCCCATCTTAATATTTTATTTTTATTGGCCAGTCTGAGATATGGCTTCTTCTTTGCAACTCTGCCTAGAAGGCCAGCATCCCGGAGTCGCCTCTTTACTGTTGACATTGAGACTGGTGTTTTGCGGGTATTATAAAATGAAGCTGCCAGTTGAGGACTTGTGAGGCGTCTGTTTCTGGTTGCTGATAATGGGCCTCTGTACGCTTATGTAGATATTCCAGCTACAATAGTCATTTACAACATTAGCAATGTCTACACTGTATTTCTGATCAATTTGATGTTATTTTAATGGACAATTTTTTTCTTATTTTCTTTAAAAAACAAGGAAATGTCTAAGTGAGCCCAAACTTTCGAACAGTAGTGTATATATATATATATATATATATATATATATATATATATATAGGACAAAACACACATCACGACAAGAGAGACAACACAGCACTACATAAAGAGAGACCTAACACAACAACATAGCAAGGCAGCAACACATGACAACACAGCATGGTAGAAACACAACATAACAACAACATGGTAGCAGTACAAAGCACGGTACAAACATTATTGGGCACAGACAACAGCACAAAGGGAAAGAAGGTAGAGACAATAATACATCACGCAAATCAGCCACAACTGTCAGGAAAAGTGTCCATGATTGAGTCTTTGAATGAAGAGATTGAGATAAAACTGTCCAGGTTAAGCTTTTGTTGCAGCTTGTTCGCTAGTTGCAGCGAACTGAAAGAAGTAATCAAGGCACAATATAGTCAGAGACATATTGATGACTGTAATAATGAGGAGATAATAATAGGCCTATCAATAATAATAATAATATCTGCTGTTATCATTTTATTGCTCTGGTTGGTGCACCCTATTTGATTTTGCCTATGATTTAGCTGGCTGCATCCCCTCCCTATAATAATGGGCGCATTCAAGTGGATAATTTTTGTTAAGTCTGTGACCATCGTTGGTCTCCGCTTTTCAAAGTGTGTTGCATTACAGGGAAAAAAATTGTCTGACTTGCGCCTACTTGTCGACTACATGAACTTTACAACAACCATGTGATCAAAGGTCATGAAGTTTAGATTGAAGTTGACTTCAATTTTCTGAAGTTGATCCTCACTAGCTCTAACTTGCAGCCATCCCCTGCATTGTGGGAGGCACTATTTGTCAACCAATCATCAGTGTTTTTGTTTGACCTACGTGAAGGAACCAACTTCGCCGTAGGAGGGACGTGCAGGGATCATGGCGGAAGTGGATGCCAAGTCTGAATCGGGAACAGTGTTGAGTAAAGTTGAAGATGATTAATGTAAAATCGCAGTGTCACATAATGGAAGAAAAAGGGAATTGTCAAAAACTGGAATGGATGATGAGTCAGATAAGTATCTGTTTCTTGTTGGGATGCGTTTTTTTAATATAAAGATGTGTATCTGAGAAACCAGTTTGAGGTATCGAAGAAGGTGAAGCATGTATTGGGAAAAGTGGAATCAATCAGAGTGACCAAGAATGGGCTTGTTCTGGATAATTTTGTTTCTGAAGAGTATTTGGGCATTTGGAATCACAAGAATTGCAAATTCCGAAGTATTATGCTTTGAACTGTGAAGTAAAGCACCAGTTAAAGGAGTCATAGCCAGGGTGTTGATGGAGGTAGATATGGGATACTTCAAGAGAATCCAAGATGTCCGTTCTATTGGCTAACGTGCAATCATTGGAAAATAAAATTAGTGACCTACGAGCAAGATTAAACTACCAATGGGACATTAAAAATGGTAATATCTTCTGTTTTGCCGAGTCGTGGCTGAACAACGACATGAAAAACATACAGCTGGCAGTTTTACACTGTATAAGCAGGACAGAACAGCAGCCTCTGGTAAGACAAGGGGTGGTGGGCTATGTATATTTGTAAACAACAGCTTGTGGACGATATCTAAGGAAGTCTCAAGGTTTTGCTCGCCTGAGGTGGAGAATCTCATGATAAGCTGTAGACCACACTATCTACCAAGAGAGTTTTCATCTGTATTTTTCGTAGCTGTCTACATACCACCACAGACCGATGCTAGCACTAAGACCACACTCAATCAGCAGTATACCGCCATAAGCAAACAGGAAAACTCTCATCCAGAGGTGGTGCTCCTAGTGGCCGGGCACTTTAATGCAGGGAAACTTAAATCCATTTTCTACCTGCATGTTAAATGTGCAACCAGAGGGGAAAAAACTCTAGACCACCTTTACTCCACACACAGAGAAGCATACAAAGCTCTCCCTCGCCCTCCATTTGGCAAATCTGACCATAATTCTATGCTCCTGATAGAAGACAATATTTAAGCAGGAAGAACCAGTGACTCGGTCCAAAAATAATTGGTCAGATGAAAAAGATGCTAAGCTAAAGGACTGTTTTGCTAGCACAGACTGGAATATGTTCCGGGATTCTTCCGATGGCATTGAGGAGTACACCACGTAAGTCAGTGGCTTCATCAATAAGTGCATCGATGACGTCGTCCCCACAGTGACCGTACGTACATACCTCAAACAGAAGCCATGGATTACAGGCAACATCCACACTAAGCTAAAGGGTAGAGCTGCCGCTTTCAAGGAGCGGGACTCTAACCAGGAAGTTCATAAGAAATCCCACTATGCACTCCGATGAACCATCAAACAGGGAAAGTGTCAATACAGGACTAAGATCGAATCGTACTACACCAGCACCGACTCTCGTTGGATGTGGCAGTGCTTGCAAACTATTACAGACTACAAAGGGAAGCACAGCCAAGAGCTGTCCAGTGACACGAGCCTACCAGACGGATTATCAGGATGTGTACTCGGAGCATGCGCTGACCAACTGGCAAGTGTCTTCACTGACATTTTCAACCTCTCCCTGTCTGAGTCTGTAATACCAACATGTTTCAAGCAGACCACCATAGTCTCTGTGCCCAAGAACACTAAGGTAACCTGCCTAAAGGACTACCGACCCGTAGCACTCATGTCTGTAGCCATGAAGTGCTTTGAAAGGCTGGTCATGGCTCACTTTAACACCATTACCACAGAAACCCTAGACCCACTCCAATTTGCATACCGCCCCAACAGATCCACAGATGATGCAATCTCTATTGCACTCCACACTGCCCTTTCCCACCTGGACAAAAGGAACACCTATGTCAGAATGCCATTCATAGACTACAGCTCTGTGTTCAAAACCATAGTGCCCTCAAAGCTCATCACTAAGCTGAGGACCCTGGGACTTAAACACCTCCCTCTGCAACTGGATCCTGGACTTCCTGGCGGGCCGCCTCCAGGTGGTAAGGGTAGGTAACAACACATCCGTCACGCTGATCCTCAACACGGCGGCCTCTCAGGGGTGCGTTGTCAGTCCCCTCCTGTACTCCCTGTTCACTCATGACAGCACGGCCAGGCACGACTCCAACACCATCACTAAGTTTGCCAATGACATAACAGTGATATGCCTGATCACCGACAATGACGAGACATCTTATAGGGAGGAGATCAGAGATCTGGTTGTGTGGTGCCAGGATAACATCCTCTGCCTCAACATGATCAAGACAAAGGAGATGATTGTGGAGTCCAGGAAAAGAGGACAGAGCATGCCCCCATTCTCCTTTACGGGGCTGTAGTGGAGCAGGTTGAGAGCTTCAAGTTCCTTGGTGTCCACATCACCAACAAACTAACATGGTCCAAGCACACCAAGACAGTCATGAAGAGGGCACGACAAAACCTATTCCCCTTTGGGAGACTGAAAAGATTTGGCATGGGTCCTCAGATCCTGAAAAGGTTCTACAGCTGCACCATCGAGAGCATCCTGACTGGTTGCATCACTGCCTGGTATGGCAACTGCTAGGTCTCCGATCGCAAGACACTACAGAGGGTAGTGCGTATGGCCCAGTACATCACTGAGGCCAAGCTTTTTTATTTTTATTTAAATTTTATTTTTTATCACTGGTCACCATAGCAGCACCGACCCACAGCACGCGCTCCAGCAGGTATATTTCACTGGTCATCCCCAAAGCCAATTCCTACTTTGGCTGCCTTTCCTTCCAGTTCTCTGCTGCCAATGACTGGAACGAACTGCAAAAATCACTGAAGCTGGAGACTCATATCTCCCTCACTAATTTCAAGCACCAGCTGTCAGAGCAGCTCACAGATCATTGCACCTGTACATAGCCCATCTGTTAACTTCTTATGGCTAAAGGGGCAGTATTGAGTAGCTTGGATGAAAGGTGCCCATATCAAACGGCCTGCTCCTCAGTCATAGTTCCTAATATTTGCATATTATTAGTAGTATTGGATTGTCACACCCTGGCCTTAGTTATCTTTGTTTTCATTATTATTTTAGTTAGGTCAGGGTGTGACATGGGGAATGTATGTGTTTTGGTTTGTCTAGGGGTTTGTACGTTTAATGGGTCAGGGTCTTGTCTAGGTGTTTGTATGTCTATGGCTGCCTAGATTGGTTCTCAATTAGAGGCAGCTGTGGTTTATTGTCTCTGATTGAGAGCCATATTTAAGGCAGCCATAGGCATTTGGGTTTTGTGGGTAATTGTCTATGTTGTACGTTTGTAGCTTGTGTGTGCACTTACGTTTATAGCTTCACGATCGTTTGTTGTTTCGTTTTGGTATAGTGTTCGTTGCGTGTTTTTCCCTTCTCTCAATAAAAGAGATGTATTTTGCACACGCTGCGCCTTGGTCCTCTCTCTCACACATAGACGATCGTGACATGGATAGAACACACTCTAAAGTTTCTAAAACTGTTTGAATTATGTCTGTGAGATTAACAGAACTCATATTGGCAGGCAAAATCCTGAGTTGAAATCAAAACAGGAAGTCAGAAATCTGAGCCTGTATGTATTCACCAGAGTCCCTTAAGAGTTATGAATGATGTTGCACTGCCTAGGGGTTCCACTAGATGTCAACCATCAATAGAAATTACAATGAGACTTCTATGATGTTGTGGGAGAGAATGATAGCAGAATCAGTCAGGTGTCCATCAAAAAGCCATTTTCTGATCATGCTTTTTTTTCATGGAAATCACCTACGTTCCATTGCTCACGCAGACAAGAACAAATTCTCCGGTTGGAACTTTATTGAAGCTATATGTTAAAAACATCCTAATGATTGATTCAGTACTTAGTTTGAAATGTTTCTTCGACTGGTAATATCACATTTTGAAGTTTTTGTCCGATATAAAGCTGACCAGAATTAGCGTTTGGACATGTTTACCAAACGCGCTAACAATTGGACATAAATAACGGATTTTTTCGAACAAAACAAACATTTATTGTGGACCTGGGATTCCTGGTGTGCTTTCTGATGTAGATCATCAAAGGTAAGGGAATATTTATCATGTATTTTCTTGTTAATGGTGATGCCATCTTTGCAGCTGTGGTATGTTACTTTTGAGCGCCGTCTCAGATTATAGCGTGCATTTCTTTTTCCGTAAAGTTTTTTTGAAATCTGACACAGCGGTTGCATTAAGGAGAGGTATATCTATAATTCAATGTGTATAACTTGTATTATCATCTATATTTATGATGAGTATTTCTGTTGAAACGATGGGCTATGCAAAGTCACTTGATGTTTTTGCAACTAGTCGCCTCAATGTAAACTCATATTTTTTTATATAAATATGAATTTAATCAAACAAAACATGCATGTATTGTGTAACATGAAGTCCTATGAGTGTCATCTGATGAAAATAATCGAAGGTTAGTGATTAATTTTATCTCTATTCTGGTTTTTGTGAAGCTATCTTTAGCTGGAAAAAATGGCTATGCTTATTGTGGTTTTGTGGTGACCTAACATAATCGTTTGTAGTGCTTTCGCTGAAAAGCCTATTTGAAATCGGACACTTTGGTGGGATTAACAGCAAGATTACCTTTAAAATGATATAAGACACATGAATGTCTGAGGAATTGTAATTATGAGATTTCTGTTTTTTGAATTTGGCGCCCTGCACTTCGACTGGCTGGTGTCATATCGGTCCCGTTACCGGCACTTCAGCCATAAGAAGTTTTAATAGCCCACCCAACTACCTCATCCCCATACTGTATTTATTTATTTATTTTGCTCCTTTGCACCCCAGTATCTCTACCTGCACATTCATCTACACCTTCTATCACTCCAGTGTTTAATTGCTATATCGTAATTACCTCGCCACTATGGCCTATTTTATTGCCTTACCTCCCTTATCTTACCTCATTTGCACACACTGTATATAGACTTTCTCTACTGTATTATTAACTGTATGTTTGTTCATTCCATGTGTAACTCTGTGTTATTGTTTGTGTCGAACTGCTTTGCTTTATCTTGGCCAGGTCGCAGTTGTAAATGAGAACTTGTTCTCAACTAGTTTACCTGGTTAAATAAAGGTTAAATATTTTTTTTTGGGGGGGGGAATATTCGAAACATACAATATACTTGCAGTGAAGCCGCTCAACAACCACATCATACTAGTCATCCAACAGATTCCCATTCAGAGCAACACACAGAAGCATCGAGGGTCAATGCCCTGCTCAAGGGCATGTTGACCGATCTACCACCAGGCCATAAAACGTGAACCCGAACCCTCCAAGATCCCCCCACAGTTCTCCAATAGCTGTCCCTCAACCATTCGAGTCCCCTTCCACAGTCCCCCCTCCGCCAGGAAGCAAAATAAAAAATACAATTAATTCCATTCCCCAGCCCCAAGAACCCCCCAATGCACCAACAACCAAGAGAATGAACTAAAGAGAAAAAAGGAAAAGACAGAAGAAAACAGCAAACAACAATGCAAAAAAAAAAATTTATAATAATGAAATTTATTTTTTAACAAAGGACATCAATGACAACTAAAACCATAACAGCAATGTCAAATGTATATGTTTGTGTGCATGCCTGGCACTATTACATGTATGTGTGTGTTCTTGTATGTGCTTATTTGAATGAGAGTGTGTTTATATGCATGTGTACAAACACCTGAACGGCATCAGCCTCAGGCAAACCGACATTAGTTGTAAAAACACTGCCACTTAGCGTCATTCAAATGTACTTTTTATTATGTTTTATTTTGACTTTAAAAAAAAATGTTGCTTTCATCTTTTACCATCATTCTCTCTCCCACACAGCAACTCCACTCCCACTTGTCTCCAATTCCACATACCAACCCTCAGCTTCCCTCAGCCCATCCCATCTATCTCTGCTGGCCACCCACTTTGGGTTTCTACGCAACACATATCTTTCAACTATGCTGTGATGTTTAACGTACAATTTCAATTTATCTAATCGAATAGAATCCTCAGATTGCGAGTTGAAGATAAATACTTTTACTAAGAGTATTAGTATATTAGTAATTGACTGACCCAGTCTCTCCAGGTCTCCTAACAGTACTATTTCTAGGGCCAATTTTAGATCAATGCTATGCATTTTCAGCCATTCCTGAACCTGAGACCAGAAACAGGCTACCTGAGGGCAATACCAAAATAAATGGTCAATTGATTTTGTCACAACAAAATCTGCAGAGCTTCGATGATTTTATTTCCCAAATATTCAATATTTTGTTGGTGACAAGAATTCTATATAATAATTTTAGCTGAAAAGCACGAAGTCTTGAATCTTGCGTTGTTTTATATATCAACTCATGGAATCGGTACATCAAAATTCTCTTCCCAACTATTTTTCAATCTGTATGGCACAGTTGTCAACATCCTGGTCCTCAATGATACATTACAGGGATCTAGCTTGCGGACTTAATATAAAATTTGAGTCATCGGCATACATGGACACCTTTGTTTTTAAGCCTTGGATTTCTAATCCTCTAATGTTGTTATTGGATCTGATTTTAATAGCTATCATTTCGATGGCCATAACAAATAGATATGGTGACAGTGGACACCCTTGTTTAACTCCTCTTGACAATTCAAAACTCTCTGAGAAGTAGCCGTTATTTACTATTTTACAGCTGGGGTTGCTATACATTATTTTTACCCATTTTATAAGAGAAATACCGAAATTGAAAAAATCCATGCATTTCTAAATAAAATCCAGTTTTACTTTATCAAATGCCTTTTCAAAATCCTCTATAAATACCATTCCTGGCTCCTTATATGTTTCATGATGTTCTATTATTTCTAGTTGTTGTTGTATATTATTTCCAATGTATCGTCCATGTAAAAAACCTGTCTGATCAGGATGAACAATACCTGTTAAAACCCTTTTAATTCTGAGTGCTATGCATTTTGCTAGTATTTTTGCATCACAACATTGAAGTGTAAGGGGCCTCCAGTTTTTTAGATAGACTGGGTCTTTATATTTGCCATCTGGATCTTGTTTTAATAATAGAGAAATCAGACCTTCCTGCTGAGTACCTGACAGACTACCATTTCTATATGAGTAGTTAAAACAATCTAACAATGGAGCTTTTAGTATATCAAAAAATACTTTATATACCTCTACCGGTATGCCATCAAGCCCTGTGGTTTTTCCAGACTGAAAGGATTTAAAAGCCTCAAAAAGTTCTTCCTCTGTAATTTGACCTTCGCACTGATCTTTCTGTACATTTGTTAATTTTCAATTTTTTTTATTATTTGGAAAGAAATCCTTACCATAATCTTCATTCAGTGGGAAAGGATGAGACGGAAAAGAGAACATCTGCATAAAATAATTAGCTTCCTCTTAAAATATAATTCGGAGAATCATAGATGACTCCGTCTTCAGTAACGAGTTTCTGCAAATTATTTTTGTTAGCGTTCCTGTATTGGAGATTCAGGAAGAATGTTGTGTATTTTTCTCCATATTCCATCCAGTTTGCTTTATTTTTTTAGATCGTTCTTGAATAAGTTCCTCAAGTTCTTTTTGTTTTCCCTCTAACTTATTTTGTATCTCTGTAGTATCATTTTTATTGCTATCTACCTGTACTATTAGTTCATGGATTTCCTTTGTTAGTCTTGTCTCTTTAGCCAGAAACTGCTTTTTTATTATTGATGAATTATTGAATTGAATGACCCCTGAAGGTATATTTAAAGGTATAACAAACAATAAGGGGATTAGCTGAACATATATGATACATGAAAAATTCTGTTATAAATTATTTTGTCTTAGTTAAAAATAAGTTGTCTTCCAGTAAACTTTTATTACATTTCCAATATCCCCGTCCACGTG